>NC_073234.2:20344687-21006250 GCF_029281585.2 Gorilla gorilla gorilla | reverse complement strand
ATACCTTTAAGTTTCCTCTACGTATCAAGTATCAGTACTTTATTTCTGTTATTGCTGAAAAATATTTTATTGTGTGGATAGAGTACATTTTGTTTATCCATTCCTCAGTTGGTGGACATTGAAGTTATTTCTACTTTTCAGCTATTATGAATAGGGCTGTTATGAATATTTGTATACAAGTTTTTGTGTGGACATATGTTTTCATTTCTGTTAGGTATATATGTAGAAGAGGAATTTCTAAGTCATATGGTAATTCCATGTTTAACCTTTGAAAGAACTGCCAAACACATTTTAAAACTGGCTGTACCATTTTACAATCATGCCAGAAATATATGAGGCTTTTAGTTTTTCTACATCCTTATCAAACATTGGCTATTGTATCTTTTTTTGATTAAAGTCATCCTAGAGTATGTGAACTAATGTCTCATTGTGGTTGTGATTTGCATTTCCTTAATGACTAAGGATGTTGAATATCTTTACATGTTCATTTTGGCCACTTATGTGTCTTTTGGAGAAATGACTATTTCAATCTTTTGCCCATTAAAAAACACAGTTATTTATCATTTTGTTTTTGATTTGCAAGAGTTCTTCATACATTCTGAATACAAGTCTATTAGCAGACATATAATTGGCAAGTATTTTCTCTCAATCTGTGAGCTGCCCTTTCACTTTTTTGTTGGTGTCCCTTGAAGTACAAAAGTTTTTAATTTTGATGAAGACCAATTTATCTATTTTTTTCTTTTTTGCTTGTGCTTTTGGTGTCATATCTAAGAAACCATTCAAGGCCCAATCCCAGGTCATAAAGATGTACTCATTTGTTTTCTTCCAAGAGTTTTAATGTCTTAGCTCTTACATTTATAATTATGGTCTGCTTTGAATATGGTACAAGCAAGGGGTTCAAGTTCATTATTTTGCATGTTGACATCTAGTTATTCCAGCATCATTTTTTGAAAAGACTATTATTTCCCCATTGAATTGTCTTGGCACTTTTGTTGAAGATTAATTGGTCATAGATATACAGATTTATTTCTGGGCTCTCAATTCTATTCCATTGATGCTAATACTATACCGTCTTGATCATTGTTGCTTTGAGGTAAGTATTAAAACTAGGCCATGCAAGTTCACCAACTTTGTTCTTTTAAAAATTGTTTCAGCAGTTCAAGTTTCCTTAAATTTTTATAGGAATTTTAGAATCTGCTTGTCAATTTCTGCAAAAATAAAAAGGCAGATGGCATTTTGATTTAGACTGTGTTGAATCTATAGGTCAACTTGGGGAATATTTCCATTTTAACAACATTAAATTTTCTGATCCATGAACATGGGTCATGTCCTTCCATTTATTTTGGTTTTTGAAAATTTATTTCACAATGTTTTATATTTTTCAGTGAACAAGTCGTGCTCATGTTTTGTTAAATGCATTTCTTATTATTTTATTCTTTTTGATGCTATTATAAATAGAATTGTTTTCTTAATTTTATTTGTGATTGTTCATTGCTAATTTGTAGAAATCCAATTGATTTTTGTATATTGATCTTGTATTCTGAAAACTTGTTGAACTCAGTAGTTATCACAGTTTCTTGTGGATTCCTTAGACTTCTTCAATATTCAAGATCATGTGATCTGAAAATAGAGATAATTTTACTTTTTCCAATATGAATGTATTTTATTTATTTTTCTTGCCTAACTTCTCTGACCAGAGCCTCTGGTACAATGTTGAACGTAAGTGGTGATAATGGAAGTCTTTTTTTGGTATCTGATCTCAGGGAAAATATTTCATGTTTTGCCATTAAATATAATGTAGCTCTGGAATTTTGTATATGCTTTTTATTTGATTAAGGAAGTTCTCTTTTATTCTTAACTTGTTATATGTTTTAACATGAAAGAGTGTTGAATTTTGCAAAATGCTTTTTATGAGTCTTTTGATGTAATCATGTGGTTTTTGTCCTTTAACCTGTTAATAGGATTTATTATACTGATTGATTTTCTTATATTGAATTAACCTTGCATTCCTGGGATAAATCCTATTTAGTTATGATGCAAAATCCTTTTTACACATTATGTGTTCACTTTTCTAGTATTTTATTGAGGATTCTTTTTATTTATATTTATAAAGAAAATTGATTTTTTACTTTCTTTTGTGATCTCTTTGTCTGGATTTGGTATCCGGACAATAACAGTTGTGCATCATGAGTTAGGAAGCATTTCCTCATTCTCTCTACTTTTTTTTTTTTTTTTGAGTGTGTGAAGGGTTGATGGTAATTTGTCTTTATGTGTTTGATAGAACTCATCAGTAAAGCCATTTATATCTGGGTTATTTTATGGGAATTTTCAAAATGATTAATTCTAGCTCTTTCCTTGTTATAGGACTATTTAGATTTTCTATTTTCTTTTGAGTCAGTTTTGGTAGTTTGTGTTTTTCTAGAAATGTGTCCATTTTATCTAGATTATCTTATTTTTTGGCATACTACTGATAGTAGTATAGTACTATTTATTTCTGTTAGTTTGGAAGTGATGTTCACTCTTTATCTTTCATTACTGATTTTTGTAATTGAGTGATCTCTTTACCCTGTCCCCTCTCTTCCTTCTTTCCCTCCCTCCCTCCCTTCCTTCCTTCCTTCCTTTCTCCTTTCCTCCCTTCCTTCCTCCCTCCTTCCTTCCTTTCTTCCTTCCTTCCTTCCTTCATTCCTCCCCCCTTCCCTCCCTTCCCTCCCTCTCTCCCTCCCTGTCTTCCTTCCTTCCTTCCTTCCTTCCTTGCTTCTTTCCTTCCTCTTTTTTTTTCTTTCTTTCTGGCAGTTTAGCTAGCTAAAGATTTGTCAGTTTTTAAAATATTTTCAAAGAAATGACTTTAAGTTTTGTTTATTTTCTCTATTATTATTTCTATTTTCTAGTTCATCGATTTGTTCTCAAATTTCTATTATTTTCTTCCTTCTGCTCATTTTGTATTTCATTCACTCTCCTTTTTCTAGGTTTTCAAGGTAAAAGATTAGGATGTTGATTTGAGATCTTTCTTCTTTATTGCTTTAGCTACATTCTGTAAATTTTTTTATGGTTAGTATCTGTTTTCAGTCAGCTTATTTCCGTTGTATTTTTTCTTTGACCGTGTATTAGTTTTCCAGGGCTACCACAACAAAATACCACATACTGGGTGGCTTCAACAGCAGAATTTTATTTTCTGACAGTTCTGGAGGCTAGAAGCCCAAGGTCAAGGTGCTCTCAAGGTTGATTTCTGGTGACAGAATGTCTTCCTGGCTTGCAGACATGGCCTTCCCTCTGTGTTCGTGTGGAAAGAGAGAGAGTTCTGGTGTTTCTCCCTCTTTTATAAATATGCCAGTCCTATCAGATTAAGGTTCCACTTTTATGACCTCAATTAACTTTAATTATCTCCTGAAAAATCCTTTTTCCACATAGAGTTACTTTGGGTGTTGGAGGTATAACACATAAAATTTTGGGGACAGAATTGAGTTCATAAAAGACTTACTGGCTATTTAAAATGTGTTATTTTATTTCCATATATTTGTGGCTTCCTGAAATTTCCTCATTTTTCTGAACACTTTTAAATTTATTGAGGTTTGTTTTATGGCCTAATATATGTTTTATCCTGTAGAATGTTCTATATGCACTTGGGAAGAATGTGTATTATGCTGTTTTTAGGTGGGGTGTTTTATAGATGAATTGGTTTATACTATTGTTGAAATATTATATTTTCTTAATTGTCTTCTGCCTAGCTCTTCAATCTTTTATTGAAAGTGGAGTATTGAACTCTACCAATTATCATTGCATTGTCAATTTCTCCCTTCATTTCTGACAGATTTTGCTTCATGTATTTTGGGCTCTGTTGTTAGGTGTATATAAGCTTATAATTGCTGTTTCTTGCTGCTTAATTAACCTTTATTATTATTATAAAATATCTTTCATTGTCTCTAGTAGCAACTTTTGTCTTAAATTCTATTTTCATAATATGAGTATAGCCACTCCAGTTTTCTTTTGATTACTGATTGTCTGGTATATCATTTCTACCTTTTCACTCTCAACCTATTTGTGTCTTTGAATTTGAAGTGTCTGCCTGTAGGCAGCATATAGTTAGATAATTTTTTCAACATGCATTTTGTCAGCTTCTTTCTTTTTATTGAAGTATTTAGTTTATTTATATTAAATCTAACTACTATTAAGGTAGGATTTGTATCTGTCATTTTGCTATTGTATTTTGCATGTCTTGTGTTTGCTATTTGTATTTTGCATACCTTGTGTCTTTTTGTTTCTTTATTCCTCCATCACTCCCTTTTTTTGTGTTAAATAGATATTTTTAATGTGCAATTTTAATTCCTTTGTTGTTTCTTTTAGTATTTATTTTTGAGTTATTTTCTTGGATGCTCTGTGGATTAGAATTAACATCTTTGGTTATAAAAATCTAGAACATCATCTTAATTTTAGTAGTATACAAAAATGAGTCTCCTTTATAGTTACAACCTCCCCCTTATGCTGTTGTTGTCATAATGATGTTTTTGTGTATTGTGTGTCCATCAACAGATTTGTATCATTTTATATAGTGTTTTTAAATCAGATACTAGAAAAAGGAGTTACAAACAAAAAAATACATTTATACACTGTTTTATATGAAGTTAGAGCACCTTATAAGTGCTGTTTATTTCTTTTCCTTGACTTTGCTCACTATCTAATGTCCTTTTATTTCCGTCTGAAGGCCTCTAGTATTTCTGCTAGTAATGAGTTCACTGTTTTTATATACCTGGGATTGTTTTAATTGTTTCTTTATTTTTGAAGGATTGTTTTTCTGAATATTGAAATCTTGGTTCACAGTCCCTTTCTTTCAACATTTTGAATATATCATCTCACTACCTTCTGGCTCCCGTGGCTTCTAACAAAAAGTCAGTTGTTTATCTTATTGAAGGTCCATTGTACATAGTAAGTCACTTTTTTCTTGCTTTTTCAAGATTCTTTGTTTCTGTCTTTCAACAGTTTGACTATGATATGTCTAGTTTTGGATCTCTTTAATTTTATCTTACTTGAAGTTTGTTGAGAATTCCAGGTATATAGATTAATTTTTCATTGAATTTGAGAAAATTTTGACCATTACACTCCTTTCTTCCTCTCATCTCCTTCTGCCACTCTTATTTTGTGTATGTTGATGGTGTCCCTCAGGTCTTTGAGGCTCTGTCAATTTCAAGTTCACCGATTCTTCCTTCTGCCAAATCAAACTTGCTGTTTAGCTTCTTTATTAATTTTTAAATTTCCCTGGCTTTTCAACTCCAAAATCTCTATTTAGTTGTCTGTGTGTACCTGTGTGTGTGCGTATATTTAAAAATATTTTCTATCTCTTTATTGGTATTCTCTATTTGCTAAGACACTGTTCTCATACTTTGCTTTAGTTCTTTAGAATGGTTTCCTTTAGTTCTTGAAACATACTTACAGTGGCTGATTTAAAGTCTTTGTCTAGTGGTCACCAATGGCAGCTCCCTCAGAGACAATTTCTATTGAATGCCTTTTCCCTGTATGTGGGTGATACTTTCCTATTTCTTTGCACGTCTCATACTTTTTGTTGAAAACTGGAAATTTCAAATAACAGAATGTGGTAACTTTGGAAATCCGGTTCCTCTTCTGTCTAAATTATGTTATTCTTTCTGTTTTTTTTTTTTTTTTTTCTGTGCTTGGTGTTTCTCTTGCACTATTTCTGTAAATTCTGTATCTTTGTTCTATGTGGCTATTGAAGTCTCTATTGGTTAGTTTAGTGGTCAGCTGGTAATTAGACAAAGTAATCCTTAAATGCCTTTAATCAATGAATCTTTCAACTGTGTGTTGGGGGATGGATTTTGTGCTTTGGTAGTACATTACTCTGCTTTAACCTTCACCTCCTGCTTGTACAGAGCCACAGTGTCAGCCAGAAATGAGAAATTAGGGCCTTCTCAAGTCTTTTCTAGGCATATGTACAACTCTGCACATGAGTGTGGCATTCAATTCTAGAACTAATCAGAGCTTTTCAATGTCCTCTATGTATATCTAATTTCCCAGAATTTCCTTTGGAGCTTTTTTGTAAACCTCTTTGCCTCATCTTATAACAGCTCTAATGTTAAAAAAATTGTCACTGATTTTTTTTTTTTTTTCAAAATCACTCTGGGGATAGGGCTGTTAGTCCTGAGTCAGATAAAGTAAAAATAAGACCTGTGAATGGGGCTTTTCCAGGAAACTGCCAGACAGATCAAGTAGTGACAATTGCCTAAGTATGGGGCTTTGGGGGCAGCTCTGAGCCCATTATACTCTTTTTTTTTTTTTTCCCCAGCAGCAACTGCTAGGCTACTGGTCTTCACAGCCACCATGAATGGGAAGCTGTTGGTTTTCAAGACAACCACAATGCTAGGGAGAGGGGATGAAAACAGGGCAGATTTAAACACCATCAATTTCACTGTTCATACCAAGATTTAGCCATTTTCCTGAATAAATACTCCTTAGGTTGTTGCAAGCCTTTGGTTAATTTCCAGAGTTTAGAAAATTGATTTTCATCATTTTGAAAGTGTTCTCATTCCTTTTATGGAGGAGCATATTTTCAGAGGTCCTTACTCCACCGTTCCAGAAGTGTTTTCTAAACTCATCTACTCTTCATTGCAAAGGATCATGATGGGTGTTGTTATTTTCCAATTTACTTATGTACAGAAGCTGGTAAATGTAACCCTTTTCAAATCAATTCCTGCTCCCTTTCAATCTGACTCTGATATAATGGCAAACTATCTTCTTTGTTTTCTTCTCCTCCCTGTGTTGGGACACTATTTTTCACTTAAGTGTTCCTGAAAACTGAAGGTCCATCTCGACTTAACTGAATTATGCCTTCTTAAACCAATGGTCCGTGGGATGGAGACAGGCCATTCCTGGCTAGCAATCTGCACAGTCATTGCTATCATTCTAAGACCCAGGTAATGTGACAAGAGTGTCATCTTTATTTTAAAACTTTGTGCATTAATATGGGTAATAAGAATAAAAACGAAAACTAAATTTCTATAGCAACTTAATTCTAGGTAGCAGCATCCTGTTGCTTACCAGTCTCTAGCCTCTTGATCAAGTTACACTCTTAGCTTTAGATTGTTTATAGCATATTATAATAATTATAATAATAAACTCCCACTTGTAGGGAAGAGCAAATAACAAAGAATGTGTGAAAGATTTATAATTAAGTGCTGCAAAAACTTTTATAATTCAGCATGAAACTGATTAGCCACTTTATTTTATGTGCTTGGAAGTGTTAGAGCCCAGGATTATTCAATAATTTGTCCAACACCTAGTAGGAATGAGTGACAAACCAGGAATATTAGAAAGCAGCTTACGTGCTTTACAGTGAAAGTGTGTTCCTCCTTAAATTCTGCTCCCCAGTTACCTAATTTGCCTTACCCTAGTCTTATCCCTGTTATGCATTTTATCCTCCCCCATCTCTTCCCCAAATACTGACATTTTTGTTTGTTTGTTTTTTACAAGTGTGTGTGGTGGAGGCCAGATGCAGACAATTTAGGCAATTTAGTGGCTCTAGATTGCAATATGCCCCAACAGACTCAGGGCAGAGATTACTAGCCCTCTTATCAGTCCCTCGTACACTGTCTCCCTGGCACTGGCTGCTGTGGTCAAAGGAGGGTGTGGAGTGCTTGGGGGAGAAGTTCTGCTGGGGAGGGATTCGCTTGCTAGAGCAGGGTCCCTGTGTCAAAGGAGCTCCTTCCGGGAATTCAGCCCCATGGAACCACAGGTATGTGCAAACAGGGAAAAAAGAAATCAGTGAATGTCTGATCTGTGTCTGGGCTTGTGGAAAAGGATTGCATTTCCTTTCTTTTTGTCTATTCATAGGTTCTCAGACCACTAATTCCTTTAATCAATGGCAAAGATTTGTACCAGGTGCCTCAGAAATTTGCTTGTCAGGTTAATGCCATCTAATTCTCTCTCTAGCCAAGACTGCTCAGGGTCTCTAAGCAGAACTTACTTGGCTGGCTGCTCTAGAGCAGTCAGAATTGTACGACCAGGTATTGAGGGAGGCAGTGGCAACTTCTGTTTTACTAGTTCTTACTTATTTGTACAGCACTTCCCAGTATACAAAACACTATCACATTTATATTCTAGCAGGCAGGCAGCCAGGGCAGAGGTTACCACATTTCAGACTCTAAGAGAAATTCTGCAAATGAAGATATGCGCAGCATTGATTGCAAGCCACATCCTGACTTCAGTGACATGAAAATATGATAATATAAATATTTGCTTGTGTGTGTGTGTGTATCTTGGAACCAATAAAATTTAGTTCCATGCATATTTAATGGGCAAAAAAACAAAAACCCTTCAAGGTCCAGATAAGTGCCAAAGCCAAGTTCTTACTTCACTGGTTCCTAGTCTTCCGGTTCCTAGCTCAGTGCAATTCTTAATACAAAATTTGTAGCACAGTACTTAAGAAAACTTGGACAAATCATATATCTACTATGGTCTTTGCTTCTTTTATTTGTAAAATTAGGATATGGATATTTGGCTTTACTGCCTCAGAGGATTATTCTGATGTTCAAATGAGAAGATGCATGGATTTCTTATTTTTTTATTAATTAAGAATTTACTGAGTGTCTCTTATGTGACAAGCACTGTGCCAAGTTTAAACAGTTGAATGGAGTAGCATATGACCCCTGCCTTTATGAAGTTTCAAATACAGCACTTGGTGATGTGCAGAGGACTGTATGATTATGAGGCATTGTTGTTGCTATTGTTATTGTGAGAGATGCTGATGGCAAAACGCTTGAATGCAAGAGCTTAATGGGGCTGACGATGAGGGAGTAGAGGGTGGTGTCCCACCTTTGCCCAAGGTGAACCTCTAAATATGGTGGCTGGAATTTTCCCAGGCCTAAAAGAAACACCTAAGCTTTTAAAATTGGAATTTGATCCCCAGTCTACCTCCCTAATCCTCTCATGCTGTGTGACTGCCTATTCCTCTTCCAGCCCTTTGAACTTGCCATGAGCATTCTCATCTGTGTGTCTTATTCCCATCTTTTCATCTTCTTGACTCTATTTGGCAAAATCCTGCAGATCCTTAAGCCCCAGGTTTTCTGAATATTCTTCTAATCATCTTAGACCACAGTGATTTTCTTCCCCTAAATTCCTGCAGCATGTTCTTGCAGCATTTATTATGTTCCACTTTCACTGAACATAGTGATGTACATGCCTTTTCTTCCTACCTGGGGAAAGGACCCTATTCTACTCATCTCTCCTTCAGGGGCTAATATTCATATATTGATTAATTTATTGTTATTGAGACTTCCCTCATTTTAGCTGCCTCATCATCCTCACCCATGAACTATGTCTTGCATAAGTGAACGTAGCATTTTACAAAATGTAAAGCAAAACTCTATGTGGTAAAACCAAAGGTAGAATCTGGTGTAGCACCAGGTATTGAAAATGCCCTCCATGCTGAGAGCTGAGGTCAAGTGACAAATGGACTTCCTGAGTATGTGTGACGGGCCCCACACCACTCTCCTTTTTGCTGTACTTTTCTAGCACATGCCCTGTGTTCTTTATCTCCCAACCTGCTTACTTTTCTTTATAGTACTCACCACCACCTAGGGCTGCCATAGTCTATGTGAAGGCACCGCTTGGGCATTTGCAGCATGTAGCCTGTGTAGCCACGTGTGGTAATCCATCTTTAGTTGACATATTACGTATATATTGCTTGACGTCTTCATTGTCTGTCTCTCACCACTAGAATCTAGGCTTTGTTATAAAGATCCTTGTGTTGTTGTTATTGTTGACACTCACTGTATTCCTAGTGCTTAGAACGAAGCTTGGCACATAGTAGATATTCAATAATATTTCTTAAGTGGATGGATGAGTAGATGGACAGGACCTAAGACTATGTTTCCAGCTCCTCCTCCTCATGTCTATAACATGGCATTGCTTTTTTCTTTACATATATTGTCAAAGAATAGAGAGCAGTGTTCTAACAACTGCTTTCATGGATTCATACCATGTCAGAGCTTGTAGGACATTAGTGACCATCGGCCATCTTATGCAAACTTATTTACTTGGGCAGAAACTAAGACCGTGAGGGGTGCTGTAGTTTTTCCTATATCACTTCACAAGTTCATAAACTAGTGGGAAAGCTGACCAGAATCCAGATTGTCTGATGTTCATCCTAGTGTTCTTTCAATCTACATTATTGACACTGCCCACTTGAGTGATGGAAGATTTATTCCCTCTAAAGTACAAAGCAGACCCATACTTTCGATCAGAGCTTTTTTTTTTTTTCAGTCATACAGTTGGCAATTATTTTTTATGGTCCAGAATGGCTTTTAATCTACTCTATTGAACCAAAGCCATACTCGGGCTGTGTTCCTAACATGGACCTACTAGTAATAAACATTGATCCAGATACAAGAAAATTCCATGGTATCAGGATCCTCTTATCAAGCAATCAGAAGACTGATAAATGATGCTTTCTTGGTGGAGGTATCCAAAAATATTATGAACACCCCAGGCATTATATAGGTCAGTACACACAAAGGAGCCACCAGTCAGCCAGGTAACTGTTCTGACAACTTTTCCTAGGCTCAGTAAGTCCTGATGACTCATCACAGAAGAATAAAGGCCCAGGTGAATTTAAATCCATCAAGTCTTTATTGAGGGCTACTATGTGTCTAACACTAGGTTTCAATTTATTTGTAGAGATGAGATTAAAAGCTATTACGAAGTGCACAAACCAAACCTTTGAGGCTCAACTGTGTATATGGAAAAGAACATTCAGGAAGGGCTGGATGAGTCAGAGAAGGTTGAAGGTTTCAGAGAAGAGGTAGTAATTCCACATAACCTTGAAGGATAGATAGGGTTCCTAGACATGAAGCACATTCAAAATTTGTGCAAAAATGAACAAAGTCATGGCAGTGGGAAGGGTCTAGGACCTGGATTCCAAGTCTATTTACTGGACAGATCAGGTTCTAGTAAAAAAAAAAAAAAAAGTTTGCAGGAGTGGAATATTTTAAATAGCAGAGGCATGTTTTGGGGAGTTAGAAGTGAGAAAGAGGAATTCAGACATGATGCTATAAGGGACAGATGCTCTTGTGAGAAGAGCAAAAAAGTGGCATGGTGGAAGCAAAGTGCTAAGAAGTTGATATGGGTTGGTTTGAAGGGAAAGGGAAGAGACCATTGCAGGCAGAAAAAGCAAAAGCCATGGAGAAGGCTGAGCTAGGGAGGAAAGAGTTCAACTAAAGATGAAAGCCACGTCTCTGCACTTGGGGCACTCAGCCTCCAGCCTCCTCAAATATATTCCACATGGCCAGTTGCAGTGGCTCATGCCTGTAATCCCAGCACTTTGGGAGGCTGAGGAGGGAGGATTGCTTGAGCCCAGCAGTTTGAGACCAACCTGGGCAACATAGAGAGACCCCGATCTCTACAAAAAATTAAAAGATATAAAATAATTAGTTGGGCATGGTGGTATGCCCCTGTAGTCCCAGCTACTCAAAATGCTGAGGCAGGAAGATTACTTGAGCCCAGGACATTGAGGCTGCAGTGAGCTATAATTGCAACACCGCACTCCAGCCTGGGTGACAGAGAGAGACGCTGACTCTAAAAAACTTTTTTTTTAAAAAATGTATATATTCCACCTCAGTTAAGCAGATTTAATTATTTAAAATATTAGGGAAATTAGATCTACAACTTTTCTCAGGGTCCTGCCTTTTCATTCACAATCCCAAAGGTTGGAGAGTTCTTCCTTTGATTTAACTTTAATTCTTCTCATGACCATTTACATGTTTCCTTTGTCTGTACCCAGCGGTGAGAGGAAAGTAGATTTCATAAAGTAATCAGAATGGTACTACTGGAAGCGAACTTTGAAACCATTAAATTTCACCTTCATATTTTAAAGATTAGGAAATAGGGAAGAAGGTCAAACAGCTAGTCTGGGACTGGAAGCTCCTACGCCATCCACTGTGTCCCTCCAATCCCTTGGTCAGTAAGAACCTGCCCCAACCTGCTGCCGCCCACACTCCCATGACCTCCAAAGAGAAAAGCTTTACCAGTCCTCTCTGGGAGCAGTCCAAATGCAAAATTCCCTGAATGGTTCATCCTGGGGCAAAAGAGCCTTTATCTTTAAAGGGATGTATTGATTAGATTTACCATTACTGATATACCATTGATGATTTACGACCTTCTATTTGTTTCCAAATCTATTATTCTCAGCGCACAAGGGCACACGCACCTGAGAATCTGACCTTATATTCCTTTTGGCCTTTGACATGATCCATGAGCTGAGTAGATGCCGTCCCCCCTCCTTACAGGAGCAGCTGCAGGCACAGCCTTTCATGGCCTTGATGAATGCACATCTTTACTCATGGCTCTAGGCAATCTTTCTTCCACGTCTTCAGCTCCAAAGCTGTCCTTCTTCAGCCTGACTGCCTGGAATGCCCGTACCTGAGCCCTGGATTCTATCCCCTTCTCTAGTATGTTAACTGCAGGCAAAACCACAAGGAAGTATTTCCTACAGTAAACCCACTTCAAACACACATACCTGGCTAATGTTCACCATGATTGGGTTTGGGAGGAATGTACAGACCTGATCAGAACTCACATGCCATGGATTTTTTTTTTTTTTTCTCTGCTTGTACCTAGGACACTGGCTGGGGAGATGACTCTTTTTATCTCAAGACAGTTTCCTGTGGTCAAGTTATTTTTTGGTTCACCCAACTTTTTTCCTTCTTTCCATTTTGGCACCCATTGCTCCATGTTGGTCAGTATGTAATAGGAAGCAGAATGTGCTTGCACATTGGAAACTTTAAAACATGCAGCCCATTTAGTGTGGACATTTGTCTTGGAGCAGAGACCAGGCTTTCCCAGGGTCCTGGTGTAGGACATGCGCATTCAAAGCTCCCTGGTCCAGAACTTGACCTGCAGGGTTTATGAGCCTTCTAGGTTACCCAAGGATAAGCCGTGCCAGGAAGATAGCTTTCTCCAGCTTTCTTCAAGAGTTCTAAAGATGGAGATTTCAGGCTGCTCTGCTGTCCTGCTTTAAGAGCTTGGAGAGATAAAATATTCTTGCCCCTACTGAGAGAACCTTG
Source organism: Gorilla gorilla gorilla (assembly GCF_029281585.2). Lineage (NCBI taxonomy): Eukaryota > Metazoa > Chordata > Mammalia > Primates > Hominidae > Gorilla > Gorilla gorilla. The sequence goes on along the minus strand of NC_073234.2, from coordinate 20,993,186 downwards.
GCACTGGAAGTTATCATATTGATAAGGAAGCTGAGACCTCTGAAGAGTAAGTGATGTGTGTCCCTCAGTAAGGTGAGGACCTAGGACAAAGGACTGACTCCTTTTTGAGACTCCATCCTGCAGGCAGGAATTTGGAACATAAGGAGATAACCTACAACACTGAGTTCATGTCAGAGGCCCTAGTGGACCTAGAGGATCCTGAACTACATCACTCAAGAGCCCACTGTTCTTGGTTTCCTTTCCTTTGGACTTACTCTGCTTCCTCTCCATAAATACCCATTTTTGTCTTAAGCAAATAAATCTCTCATCATCTCTTTGGCTGAAAAGTCACTTAGGAATTCACCTACAGTTCATTCCCCTATCTCTCACCAAGGTCACAGTTCATCCAATGATCATCCTCTTCATGACTCAAACATGTTTGGATCAGAGAATAGTGTTGTTACAGGGAATCCATTCCTTAAAAGAGTTACATCATCTGACTTTGATTTCAGAAGCACAGGGGGAATAAAGAGACAAGTCACCAGATTAAAATATTGGCACAGGATTTGATTAGACATTTCTCTAAAGAAGTTCTACAAATGGCCAATAGCACATGAAAAGACACTCAACAGCAGTAGCCATTAGAAAAATGTAAATCAAAAGCCCAAAGAGACACCACTTCTTACCCATGAAGATGGCTATAACAACAAAAAATATAGAAAATAACAAGTACTGTCAAGGATGTAGAGATATTGGAACCCCTATACATTGCTGAAAGTATTGTAAAATAACGTAGCCAGTTAGGAAAACAGTTTGGCAGTTTCTCAAAAGATTAAATATAGAGTTGCCATACAGCCTGGCAATCCCACTCCCAGGTATATACAGATAAATGAAAAAATATGTCCATCCAAACATTTGTACATAAAGGTTCAGAGCAGTATTATTTATTATAGCCAAAAAGTGGGAACAACTGATATGCCCATCAACTGATGAATGAATAAACAAAATGTAGTATAGCCATAAATAGAATATTATTTGATCCTAAAAACGAATGAAGCACTAACACATATTACAACATAAATGAATCTGAAAACATTATTCTAAGTGAAAGAAGTTTGTCATAAAAGGACATATATTGTATGGTTCCATTTATAAAAAATGTCTAGAATAGGCAAGTTCATAGAGATAGTGAGTAGACTGGTGGTTGTCAGGGCTGGGTGGAATGGGTGATGAAGGAGAGGGACTGCTAATGGGTGCAGGGTTTCTTTTTGAGGTGATGAAAATATTCTGGAATTAGATAGTGGTGATGGCTGTATGGCTCTGTGAGTATACTAAAGTCCATTGAATTGTACACTTTAAGAAAGTGAATTTTATGGTATATGAGTTATATCTCAATAAAGGCTATTATTTTTAAACAGCCATCATCGGCAAACACACACAAGAGAAGAAAAGTGGGCAATTTGAGGGAACCAGACAATGAATCCATCATAAAACACTTTCCTTTTTCAGTGTGAATGAATATATTTATCACCAAATTGATGTATTCTGCAATATTGTGATTTTAAAATATGTGGTTTTCTGAAACTGAGGCCCACCCAAGAGCCATTGCTAATATGAGCTTCTGCAGGCCCTTCTGACAGGGGTGGCGAAACTAGCACTTTTTTATTTTTATTTTTATTATACTTTAAGTTCTGGGGTACATGTGCAGAACATGCAGGTTTGTTACATAGATATGCACGTGCCATTGTGGTTTGCTGCACCCATCAACCCGTCATCTACATTAGCTATTTCTCCTAATGCTATCCTTCCCCTAACCCCCCACCCCCAAACAGGCCCCAGTGTGTGATGTTCCTCTCCCTGTGTCCATGTGTTCTCATTGCTCAACTCCCATTTATGAGTGGGAACATGCGGTGTTTGGTTTTCTGTTCCTATGTTAGTTTGCTGAGAATGATGGTTTCCAGCTTCATCCATGTCCCTGCCAAGGACATGAACTCATCCATTTTTATGGCTGCATAGTATTCCATGGTGTATATGTGCCACATTTTCTTTATCCAGTCTATCATTGATGGGCATTTGGGTTGATTCCAAGTCTTTGCTATTGTGAATAGTGCTGCAATAAACATACGTGTGCATGTGTCTTTATAGCAGAATGATTTATAATCCTTTGGGTATATATCCAGTAATGGGATTGCTGGGTCAAATGGCATTTCTGGTTCTAGAACCTTGAGGAATTGGCACACTGTCTTCCACAATGGTTGAACTAATTTACACTCCCACCAACAGTATAAAAGTGTTCCTATTTCTCCACATCCTCTCCAGCATCTGTTGTTTCCTGACTTTGTAATGATTGCCATTCTAACTGGTGTGAGATGGTATCTCATTGTGATTTTGATTTGCATTTCTCTAATGACCAGTGATTATGAGCTTTTTTTCATCTGCTTGTTGGCTGCATAAATGTCTTCTTTTGAGAAGTGTCTGTTCATATCCTTAGCCCACTTTTTGATGTTTTTTTCTTGTAAATTTGTTTAAGTTCCTTGTAGATTCTGGATATTAGCCCTTTGTCAGATGGATAGATTGCAAAAATTTTCTCCCATTCTGTAGGTTGCCTGTTCACTCTGATGATAGTTTCTTTTGCTGTGCAGAAACTCTTTAGTTTAATTAGACCTCATTTGTCAATTTTGGCTTTTGTTGCGATTGCTTTTGGTGTTTTAGTCATGAAGTTTTGGCCCATGCCTATGTCCTGAATGGTATTGCCTAGGTTTTCTTCTAGGGTTTTTATGATTTTAGGTCTTACATTTAAGTCTTTAATCCATCTTGAGTTAATTTTTGTATAAGGTGTAAGGAAGGGGTCCAGTTTCAGTTTTCTGCATATGGCTAGCCAGTTTTCCCAACACCATTTATTAAATAGGGAATCCTTTCCCTATTGCTTGTTTTTGTCAGGTTTGTCAAAGATGAGATAGTTGTAGATGTGTGGCATTATTTCTGAGGCCTCTGTTCTGTTCCATTGGCCTATATATCTGTTTTGATACCAGCACCATGCTGTTTTGGTTTCTGTAGCCTTGTGGTATAGTTTGAAGTCAGATAGAGTGATGCCTCCAGCTTTGTTCTTTTTGCTTAGTATTGTCTTGGCTATATGGGCTCTTTTTTGTTCCATATGAAATTTAAAGTAGTTTTTTTCTAACTCTGTGAAGAAAGTCAATGGTAGCTTGATGGGGATAACATTGAATCTATAAATTATTTTGCACAGTATGGCCATTTTCACAATATTGATTTTTCCTATCCATGAGCATGACACTTTTTTAAGGTTTTTGTCACATCTTTCTCTTTTCACCTCTGCCTCTCTGTTAACCTGGCAGGAAGCTCACAATGAATCCCTCCTGCACAATCTGGTGCAGTGAGCCAGTGACATGAGTTAATGTTGGAGATTCTCTCAGCTGCAGGTTGTGGGTGAGATTTATTTTCTTTTATTGTGTCCTTCAAGGATAGGATGGGGTGTGAGAAGGGTTGGCTATTGAATGGGAATATAGGTCTCTGACTCGCAATGAAAGTGACCGATTCTCCTCTGTGAATGCTTTAGGGAATGAGAGACTATTCTGGAATTGAGTGAGGAGGCACTATTCATAGGGAAGATTAACAATAGCAGCCAGAAGGTGGGTTGTACAGAGCACCTCACTTGGCATCATGAGCCACTCTTCAGGTCATCATCTTGACAATCTGCATGCCTTGGAACAGTCACCTAATTACTCTGGGTTTTGATTTCCTCAGCTATAACATGGGAATAATGATTCCCTTCCTGCTTGAATTTCATAATCACAAGAGTTATTAGAAATCATCTAGCACAGTCTATTTCAAATCCTTCCCCCTCTTTGATCCCACCCCTGACTTTCACGCACCCACTTAGGGTTTTGACAAATGATTGGCCATTCTCTACATGAGTTGGCCAGTTCTAAAAAGTGTGCTTACATTAAGGTGAAGTTGTTAGGTTGCCAAGTCTTCACTGGGATCCTTGGGTGCTCTGACTATAGCTTCCACATGATGGAAGTCTGAAGACCAAGGCCCAGTGCCACTGACAGCTTCCCTTCTCCAGGCTAGATCCTTCCTGCTCTGTTATCAAAACCTCGTGTAGCCTGGTTTCAAGTTCTCTGACATCCTGGTTACTCTCTGAATACATTCCAGACTGCCTGCTTCTCTACATACTAAAAACAGTATTGAAAAGTCATCAGAATAGAGTGGGGTTTTACCTTCATTGCTCTGGACAGTAAATTCCTATGAATTAGTATACCTTTGCCTTCATTTTCTTGGCAACCACATTCACAGGAGATTCACATTCTTATTACAGTCTAGGAAACCCACATGCTCTTTTCTCCATGAGATCCTTTAGCAAAATTTACTTCAATCTTTTCTCCTGCGCCCTTCATTTTTTTGTTTTTTGGACTAAGATGTCAGATTTTACATTTTTCTCATTGGGGCCAATTATTTCAACCCATTTGCTGTACTGCAGATGAATATTTGGTCAGGAACGTTTGATAAGGCAGTGATGAAAAGGAATGGAATGGAGTAGAATGGAGATGCCATTTCTGCTTTGAAGGGTCTCTGTGAGGAAATCAGTATCTCCAAGTCTAACCCCAGAGCCACTAGAAGTGGGCACAAAGAAAGCACTCTACCCATCCAAGCCCAGGCTCTGCTCACTCGAGGACAATTGTTTTCTGGTCACCTCATCTTCAGATCTTGAGTCAGAAATCATACAGTGGTCATTTGGGCCAAGGTAGAAGGGTTCAGCCAGGGAAGCGGGCAGAAGAGAAGAAAGGAGAAGAGGAGTAAAGGGGTGAAGACAGAGTGAGATATACTGGATGACTCGTTGAAATGTCTCCTTGGTTTTGGTTACATTCTTGTTCCTAAGTTCTATGGGACACCCCTGTATTCTTTTTTTCTTTCTCAGAGACAGGGCCTCACTCTGTCACCCAGACTGGAGTGCAGTGGCACAATTATAGCTCACTGCAGCCTTGAGTTCCTAGGCTCTACTGCCTCCCACCTCAGCCTCCCCAGTATTTTGGACCACAGATACACCACCCTGCCTAATTATTATTACTATTATTATTGTAGAGATAGAGTTTCAGTATGTTGCTCAGGCTGGTCTTGAACTCCTGGCCTCCAGCCAGCCTCCCACCTTGCTCTCCCAAAGCATTGGAATTACAGATTTGAGCTACCTCACCAGGCCGCCGCTCACATTCTTATAATTTCTTCTGCTTTATGTATTTGTTTGTTTTGTTTATTATTATTTTTTTTTTGCATATTCTAAATTAATGTGGTTTCTCTTGCTTGAAGTAGTCTTCCCATCCTATAGAATCTAACGACAAAGCCATAATTATGCTCAGGATTTTAACCAATGTGGAATCTGAGGCCAAGACATATGCAATCAATTGTTTGAAACTGTTCAACACTCACTGAAGCAATGCAGAAGTTTTTTGTTTGTTTGTTTGTTTTTGTTTTTTTGAGATGGAGTTTTTTTTTACTCTGTCACCCAGGCTGGAGTGCAATGGCATCAGCTTGGCTCACTGCAATCTCCGCCTCCTGGGTTCAAGTGATTCTCCTGCCTCAGCCTCCCGAGTAGCTGGGATTACAGGTACCTACCACCACACCCTGCTAATTTTTGTATTTTTAGTGGAGACGATGTTTCACCATGGTGGCCAGGATGGTCTCAAACTCTTGACCTCAGGTGATCCCTCCCACCTCAGCCTCCCAAAGTGCTAGAATTACAGGCATGAGCCACCATGTCCGTCCACAATGCAGAAGTTTAAAGGTGTCCCAATGACTTAAATAATGGGCAAGGGGATCCAAAGATGTTAAGTATAGAGATGAGAGGAAAAGTAGTATTTCCAAGGACAGGAAGTTTTTAATGAAAAGTAAAAGGCAGTTGCTTTAACTAAAACAAGAAAAATTTTGGAAGAGCACAAAGACATTCCCCAGGTCATTAACTATCTGAACTTTTGCCTCTGCAGAACTTCAAATGAGGCCAGTCAACCAATGACCCTGAATGGTGAGGCATTCAAACAACATTCTCTGAGCCTCTATTACACATCTGGCAATGTGCTGGGTACACAAGAAATGCTATACACAACCCTGCCCATAAGAAGCTTAAAGTATCATTAGGGACATAGAACAAAATCATTAGCAAACAATAGAAGGCAGCATATAATTAATTTTCCCAAGGCGTGGTACTTATTGCAAGAAAGAAGTGAGTGGAAAATTTAGCTTACTCTGGAATTGTTGGGAAAGGCTTGAAGAACAAGTTTAGACTTGAGCCAAAGTAAGACAGGATGGAAAAGATTTCAGTATCTCAAGTGATAAAAGGATAGTAAGAGAAAGAGGAAGGGAGGAAGGTGAGAAGAAAGGAGGGACCATTTAGGAGAATTGTGGTGTATGCCAAAAGACAAAGGAAATAGCATGGCTGGCACAAGGAAATGAGCTTGGCGGAAGACTGCTTTCACCTATGGTCTTCTCTTTGTTCCTTTTCTCTACTCCGGCAATCCCCTTTATCCCTGGTCCTACTCTGGCCCTGCTTTTTCATGAAATCCCTTCTACCTTAGAACTCTTGGAAATCTTAACATACTTTCCTCGCTCTTGCATGTGCCTTGTAGAATTTTAGTTACTTGGTATTACCAATGTTTATATCATATTATTAATTTTTAAAAATCTTTCCGATAGGGTGATAAGCTCCTCAAAGCACTGTGCCCAGTATGTTTTAGCATTCATACTAAATGCAATATGTTGAATGCCAGTGCAATATGTTGAATGTCAAGTTCTACATAGGCATTTATTAAATGAACCAGGTTGAATCTGAATACCACTTCTGGTTCTAACCTTTCTGGGAGCCACTGCCGTTTAACTTTTTAGTTTTTCATTCCAAGACTTTGCTGAGGGTTGAAGTCAGCTGGTGGGCATGTGAAAGAATGAAAACAAAGCCCAGTTCCCTCCAGAGACTGCATCTTTTGTTGTGGTTGTAGGAACCATCTCATCTCTGTTCCTGCTAGGTGAGCACTCAAACCTTGAGTAGAAATTAGGCACAGTTCATAAGAGGTCAGGAAGCAGGTAAAGATTTACATTAAAATAGGAAGAAAGGACCCCTGTTTCTCCTATTATCTGCTGGCACACCTGCATGAAGATGCCAAGTGCATGATAGAGAGTTCAGCTGGTACTCAGAATAATTGCACCCAAAAGGACTTCAGAGCTCTTATGAGTCCTTCAGGCAGGATTTAGATTGCTCCATCACATCTATGTTCATGGTCTTCATATGCCTTTTGCAAATCAAATTTTTAGGTAAGAAGGGAGTCAGATGTTTCAAATGCATTTACCTCCAGATATGGAAACATCTGGAGTATTATGATAAAGCCTGGAAAAATAATCTGCTGGTCTTCATTTATCTTCTGGATTTGGGGCCAATTTGATTCTACTGTGAATCTGGCTACAGATCACAATGGCCACGTGGACCCAGCCCCTGGGAGCACAGGTGATGCCCCAGCTCAGCTGAGATGGAGAAGTGGAACTAGCTTCTAGAGCATGGAGTTTGGGGGGAAACTAGCTTTTTTTTGGATTCATGGTGTATTCTGTCCTCACTGTGTCACTCATAAGCTGTGTGCCTTTGGGCAAATTATTTAGCTTGAGTCTCAGTTTCCTCATCTGTAAACTGAAAATAATAACGTGAAACTGACTGGGTGGTTGCAGGGATTAAATGCGATCACATATGTTTGTATAAAGCCTGTGCATAGCAGCTGGGCAGAGTAAGCACATGATAAATGATGGCTACTGCAATTATTATCACTCACTGCATCTGGAGCAACATACCCTACTCAGCCCTGCCCAAGAAGTTCTGTCTTGAATAGGATTTGGGGAGAAGAGAGAGGAGGTGATAGGTCTGCCTGTGTGGCTGGCCTCCTGTGTTGATTAAGAGGGGGTATGTACATCCTGAGAAAATTGCAGTTTCATGGGTGTGTCTCAGTCCCAAAGCATGTTGGAGAATCTCTGACAAAGACAAGTCATGAGTCAGAGCCACATGGGTTGTTCATGGCCTGGGCAAACCCTGCTTTCCACTCTGCACAGTGTGCTGCTCTCACAGGAAAGGATTTAGCAGTCACAGATTCTTCTTTTGTATCTGTAGCATTATTTATTTTTAAATAGCAATAATATGACAGAACTTTTCATGTAACCAATATGATCACCAGTATAACAGGCAAAAATAAGGCTAGCAGAAAAGAACTCTTTTCTTTAAAAAATTGTAAAATCACTGCACTCCCCTCTGAACGATAGCGCAAGACTGTATCTTTTTTAAAAATTGTAAAATTCGCTTCAATTTTTTAAATGTAAATTTTTAAGAAAATTTTAGATTCAGGGGATACACGTGCAAGTTTGTTACTTGTTATACTGTGTGATGTTGAGGTTGGGCTTCTATTGAACCTGTCACTCAAATAGTGAACATAGCACTCAATAGGCCATTTTTCAACCCTTGCCGCCCTCCCTCTGTCTTCTCAAAAGAAAACATACAAGCAGCCAAAAAACCACGTGAAAAAAATGCTCAACATCACTATCAGAGAAATGCCAATCAAAACCATGATGAGATAGCATCTCATATCAGTCAGAATGGTTCTTATTAAATAGTCAAAAAATAACGAATGTTGGCAAGGCTGCAGTAAAAATAGAATGCCTGTACACTTTTGGTGGGAGTACAAATTAGTTCAGCCCCTGTGGAAAGCAATTTGGAGATTTCTCAAAGAACTAAAAATAGGACTACCATTCAACCCAGCAATCCCATTACTGGGAATATACCCAAAGGAACGCAAATCATTCTCCCAAAAAGACCCATGTACTGGTATGTAATAAAGCACTATTCACAATAGCAAAGACATGGAATCAACCCAGGTGCCCATCAACAGTGGATTGGGTAAAGAAAATGTGGTACATATATACCCATGGAATGCTGTGCAGCCATACAAAAGAATGAAATCGTGTCTTCTGCAGCACCATGGATGCAGCTGGAGGCCACAATCCTAAGTGAATTAATGCAGGAACAGAAAACCAAATACTGCATGTTCTCATTTATAAGTGAGAGCTAAGCCCTGGTTACACACTGACATAAAGATGGGAACACTAGACACGGGGAACATCAGTCACACACTTAAATTTCCTTTCTCTTTCTGTCTGTCTGTCTCTTCTTGGTCTTTGGACTGAATAGAAGAGCTGGGGCCATGTTAGGGGCCTCATTTCATCCCATTAAAGGAGCCAGCATAGCCTATGCATGATGCACCTATCTGTACCTACCGGTGAGTGACAGATGCTCTTCCATATCAGGGGCTGTCCAGGCATATCCGAGTTGGACTGGCATGAGTGGATTAGATGTTCACTCACAGGGGATGACTTCAGAGAGCACCAAAAACCTTGCCCGGATCGTCTTGCCATTTATTGAAGGCAGAAGTTATCCCATACCAGAGTCCTTCTTCAGTGTCAAAGCTTTGTAAAACTACAAATCCTGGGAAAGAGTGACTGCTTAAGTCAAAAGCAGTCATTAACTCCTTCATGTGAAATAGTTCACAGGAATTTCATTCATCAGAGAAATTAGGAAAGAAAGAATTATGGGACTATAAGAAACAACACAGAAGCATTGGGTGGAAGAGCAGAGGTCCTGTGGCACAGCTGGGGTCTGGAGAGGGGAGCCCTGGGCCCTGCTGGAGGATACCGGCCTCAGGTTGCCTGGAGAAGTCTATTGAAAGGGAGAAGGGAGAGCAAGGACAAAGCTTTGACCCCCTTCATGATTCTGCCTAGATGCTGGGGAATCGTTCCTTTTGCCCTGTCTGGAACTGGAGCTGAAAAGGCAAGCTTGGAGACAGAAGGCAGGGTCTTATCAAAGAGAACACATGGAGCAGGATTAGGCCCCACGGACGCGAATAACTCAACCAGGCCGGCCCTGATGTCTTCCCAGTGTGCTCTGAAGGGAGTGATCCTGCAGGCTGAGACATAACCTCACCGCCAAAGCCAAAGTATGTCATGGAGCTTTTAATAACTCTGCCTGTCCCTGCCTCCCCCACAAAGGGGAACAGCTGGCCTCACCCTCCCTTCTGCTCATTGTCACTTTCTCCTCTGTGATTCCAGGGTATTGTCTTCAAATGGGTGTCCCCATGCTAAGATGCATACTTTGGGGATGTGAGCAGTCATCATTTAATAATTTCTTTAATGCTATTGTTGCAGGGATTGCCTTTCTACGTGATGGTTTCAAAAAGCAGATGGGAGATTCATTCTAATTAGGGGCCTACCAAACTGCTCCCTTGTCTGTAGTTTCAGTCCCACCCATGTTTACCTGGGCCACCCAGGCCCCACTACACCTGCCCTCCACACTGGAGAATTTTAACACAGTCTGTGAGAACCTCAGACCAGCACTGAGGGCCAGGCCTGCATGGGGACTTCCTACCGCCCCCTTTCAGTGTCTCTCTGCCCACTCGTGGAGCCCTCTGCAGTGTACAGGAGCCAGCATTTCCCCAGCAGCATACATGAGCCAATTGCTCATTTCTAGGAATTCTGTGGGCCAGTTGACATCAAATTGGCAGCTTGAAATTTCCACGGTGGGAGTATTTACACCATGAAAACCAGCAAATGCTTTAAAACTGCACACCACTGCCTCTCTAAAACAGTGCTCCACAGCACATCACCCAGGAATTCTGCTCCTCCATGCAGCCTACCAAGGCTTTTTCTTTCTTTTCTCTCCCACATTACACTTTCCTAGGTCTGTGGCCTTTCTCTTTTGCTCTCCACTAGCTCTGATTGAAAAAGATTTAATAAGGTTCTTCCTTCTACTGTTTTAAGACAGTCATACCTGCCACCCCTCTGGTACCTCTTGCATTTTAACTTTAGACAAAACCCCGAACCAAAGGAATAAGCCTGTGATTCTCTTCATGGCATTCAGAGTACCTAAGTTGGGGTGGAGACCTTCCTAGAACCCCTGCTCCCCTGGAAATTCTCCCAGTGCACTGGGTGGCCGGTGGTGTCATCTCCTTGCCTGGAATGTCAGGGTGGCCTGGCATGGAGGTGATCAGTTAGCCAGGTGAGCCTCCTCAGTGCCCTTCCTATCTAAGAGCTCAATCTTACGTCACGTGTTTAAATATGTGTGGATCTCTCCATACTAAAGGCACCTACCTTTTCAAGATTTAGTATTTCCCTCCAATTGAATTAAGGTCCCCTAGAAACAGAACCACACTTTAGAATTGTGTGTGTATTCTTGTTTTAACCCCTGAAATCTCCTATCATCACAGACCAGGGCACTCCAGTCATATTTGCATGTCCAGCTGGGGCAGAGAAGCCACTATCTTCTAATAAGAGGCACATACTTGGAAAGGGCAAGTCAGTGGGCTCAACTTCTTGAGCTGTCTTAAGTTTCTTTCCCTGCTTTTTCCAACTATTTCAACTTCTCCACAGCCCTTCCTGACCTCACTGCACATTCTCCTTGGATGATTATGGAACCCAGTTTGACATAGATCTCCCTAGGATAGAAGGTGAATGTAGGATCACCAAGTTTCCATTTTAAATAGGGACAGGAGCCCTCCCAAAATGAGGCACAAAATGTTGCTCCTCACATAGGATTCTGCAATGAAGCAAGGCCCCATATGATATATTATGGAAGATAAAGGTTAAAACCTTGATTTCTACTTCTGTATCCCAGAGGCAGATTGGTTTTGGAAACTATAGCATGGTGTCTATTACTGCTGCTTTCCTTGTTCTCAACCATGACACTCATCACAACTGTAATTATAGATCTGGAGGATGACTTGATTAAATTATGTCTCCTTTCCTAAACTGTAAGCTCTATCCAGGCCACAGTCATGCTTGTCTTATTTGTCAATATATCTCCACTGCCTAGTAAATGATGGTTGCTCAGTAGATACTTGTTAAATGACCTTAAGATCTTTCTCAGTAAACCAGAATTTACTCTTCTTCCCCTATTTTGAGTTTGGATTTGTTTTTCCTTCTAGAGTAGTAACTTGGACTTAATGTTATTCAAACTAGGAGGCAGAGTGGTTAGAAAGCACAAATTCTCTAAAGGTTAGTGCTTCCTGGCTGTATAGTAATTCTGTTAGTGAATTTAGTTGCTAACCCTGACTCAAGGATCTAAGAGCCCTATGGCCCTTCTCAACTTGTTAACACTTTTTGTGACCCAGTTAGCTCAGCAACTTATGCTACAATATTAATGAGGCCATGGTCAGAATGAAACTAAAAAGGGGAATAGACTGCATATTGAATCTCATCAATTTACTGCTTATACAAGGCCTCTGGAAAGAGACTCTACGTGGCTGTATGTATACTCATCTGCCTTGCTGGCAAAACAACTCCTCAGTAGAGTCTTTGCTGGGTCAACAAAGGTAAGTGATTCCCCACTCAACTCCCAAGCAGGACAATTATCCTTGTGCTCTGTATTGCAGGCTTGTTTTAAGAAGTTGAGATCATGGCTGCGGAAGCCCTTTAACAGGTCTTCTGTAAGGCCAGAGATAGGTTATAGACATTATCAACTGCTCCTACTAGCTGCTGGATTTTCTTAAATTCCAATGACATCTTTCAAGGTGCAGATTGTGACTCCTGAGTGCTCCTCTTCCCAAGTCCCTCACCCTTACAGCATTGAACACATGTGAGTCTGGGCTCAGCCCGTGAAGTCATCTTTTGCTAAATAGTTTCTTTAGTCAGGCCTGTAGATAATTACAGGTTGAGTATCCCTCATTTGAAATGCTGGAGACCAGAAGTGTTTCAGATTTGAGATGTTTTCAGATTTTGGACTGTTTGCATAGATATATATATATATATATATATATATATATATATATATATATATATATATATATAGTGAGATATCTTGGGAGTGGAACCCATCTAAACATGAAGTTCATTATTTCATATATACTTTATACACATAGCCTCAAGGTGATTTTATATGATATTTTAAATAATTTTGAGCATGAAACAAAGTTTTCATCTTGTTACCCTTTGTGAGAATTTGGTTGTGTGTCAAAAAGACCACAGCTGAAGGGGGCTGGGAGGGCCTTGTTTCCCTTAGGGACACTGAATTGACGGTGTGCTGTGTGCCTGCATTTTGACTGCCATTTGTCACGTGAGGTCAGGTGTGGAATTTTCCACAGGTGGCAGCATGAGGACACTCAGAAAATTTCCAATTTTGGAGTATTTCTGATTCCAGATATTTGGGACACTCAACCTGTATTTCCTAAGCATGACCATTAACCTGCTGGGAGTTCATCTGAATGTTTCGTGGTCTAGACCAGAGGTTCTTAAAGTATAGGTACCTGAACCAGCAGCACCAGCATCACCTAAGAACCTGTTAGAAATGCAAATTCTCTGGCCCCACCACCAACCAATAAATCAGAAACTGGTAGTGAGACCCCAAATCTGGCTCTTAATAAGATTTCCAGATGTTTCTGATTCATGTTCTAGTTTGAGAACCACTGGCCAAGACTATAGTTTAGTCTCAGAATTCTTCCTATGAGATGTTGGAATGGAATTGTCCAACAAGAAGTCTTTCTTAAAGATTATTTTGTCCCTCCTCATTTTTCAGGTGAATAAATCGAGGCTGGAAAAATTTGTGGTACAATCCCAGCTGAGCCCAGGGTTCATGGATCCACATTCAGAGCTCTAGAATACTGATCAACCACTCTCATCAACCTTGGCCTTGAAAATGTGTTCACTTGCTTGTGTCAGGGCAAAAGCTAACCTTTCTTAGATTTTGACCCTTCTCAGCTGAGATACATATCTCTCCTTCCCCCTTCTAATCTTTCCTCCTAATCTCTAACTGCACCCAAAAGCAAAACTGTCTTGGAGAAAAAGAAATCGCCAAGGGCTTGGTGCGGAAGTTTGGTCTCTCTTCCGGAGCTCCAACAGGTGATTCCCAAATGTAATTGTTACCCAGATTCCCTGCGTGCCTAAGAACAGATGGGCAGTCTGTAGAGGACTCCCTCCTGGAATTTCGGGAAAACCTATTCACAGAAGTGGGGGAAGGGCAGCAAAATGTTTCTGAGCAGGTCGGCTGCAAATGGACAAGGCCTGGCAACCTTCACTGCCCTTAAAAAGGAAAGAACTTGCTGTGTTTGGGGACAGTCCATTATCACTTAGCAAGGGGGGAAAAAAGCAACCAAAACCCTAAACCTCCTTCCAGCCTTTGTTGCTTACGTCTTTCCAGCTCAGGACAATTGCCAGCTTTAAATTTCATCTATCATTTGAGACCATATGTGGAAATTCTGATCACTGACATTTTTATTTTTATCTCTCAGACTGAAAAGGCTTGTCTCTCTTCCAAACTGTCTTATTAAAAAGGCTAGAGTTGACTCCAACTGCTGCAGGCAGAATGGTGACAAGTGAGAGGGAGGAAGAGTTTGGTGCTTTGGGAAGGACAGAGCTGGTGCAAGTCACAGCAGGTCTCAGGCCCTCCTGGAGGGTGCCTGCATCATTCACAAAGACTCCACTGACTCTGTCTTCCAAAGACCTTCAAAAGCCTTTGCCTTACACAATCTGCCCATCTTCTCTCCCCTAGACACAATTCTGTGTATTACTCTCTATCAACAGAGATTTAAACAGCAAGTTGTTGGAAGAACATTGGTTCCTTCTGCTTCCAAAATATATATATATATTTTTTCTGGCTTTGGCATTATATTTTTGGCGTTGGATACCCTAGCTATTTGCCTTCAGGAGATCTGTAAGTTAATATTTTTAGAGAGATGATCATTAAAAATCTTTATGGGTTCACTGAGAACTGGCCATGTGGAACTAACCCCATTTCCCCATTTTAAAATGGTTCCCAGGCAGTAAATCGGAAGAATGCCATTGCTATATAAAGTATCTTCATTTCAGAAAGGCATTTAATAGCCTGTCATGATAGCTATATTTAAACAAACAAAAAACCTGAAGAAATAGGGTTGTACTTGGGTACTGCATGTGGCTTCACAGTTACAGTCAACTTGGAAAATGTCATTTGTGTCTTTCTCTGATGCCCTGCTTATCTCTTCAGTGATTCTTTTCTTTTCTGTCTTTTTTTCTTTTTCTTTTTCTTTCTTTCTTTTTTTTTTTTTTTTTGATGGAGTCCTGCTCTGTCACCAGGCTGGAGTGCAGTGGCGCAATCTCGGCTCACTGTAACCTCCTACTCCCTGGTTCAAGTGATTCTCCTGCCTCAGCCTCCTGAGTAGCTGGGATTACAGGCACATGCCACCACGTCCAGCAAATTTTTGTATTTTTAGTAGAGACGGGGTTTCACCATGTTGGCCAGGATGGTCTCGATCTCCTGACCTCGTGATCCACCCGCCTCGGCCTGTTTTTTCTTTAAGAGATGGAGTCTCGCTCTGTCACAGAGCCTGCAGGACAGTGGCACAATCTTACACCTCACTGCAGCCTTGAACTCCTGAGCTCAAGCCATCATACCACCTTAGCCTCTTGAGTAGCTGGGACTACAGACACCTGCCACCATGCACAGCTAATTTTTTTTTTTTTTTTCATAGCAAGGGGCTCTTACTATGTTGCTCAGTCTGGTCTCCAGCTCCTGGCCTCAAGTGATTCTCCTGCCTTGGCCTCCCAAACTGCTGGGACTACATGTGTGAGCCACTGCTCCCAGCCTTCTTCAGTGATTTTTATAAAAGCATACAACGGTTATTTAACAAATTTGTGTGAGGTATGTTACAGAGAAAGACAATAGCATAAGGAATCAAATATTCTCAAAAAACAGGAATGTTTAACTAAAAGCTAAAAGGTAGAATTTTTAACACATAAATTCCTGCAATCAATTACATGAACAGAAGAGGAAAGAGACCTGACTTTATAGTCATCAGTTAGAAAAAAAAAAAAAAAAGGGAGTGACACTTGGCATTCCCATTGCTCAGGAATGCAGCTGCCAAGAAAGTAAAACATGTAGAGGCTCTATTATAGAAGTACAGAGAGCAGATCAAGGGAGATGATGGCCCCACTGCACCCTGCACTGGGCAGACTATGGCTGGACTATCACTTTGTCCTCTTCCGCAAACCATATTCTAAAAGGGAGACAAATAGGAGAGTATTCAGGTGGCAGAAGGTGAAATGGTGAGAAGCCTGGATTCTGATTCATCTATGCTGCAAAATATGTGAAATTTCAAGAGGTAAAAATTATAAGGCAGATTTCAAGAAAATAAAAGTAAGAATTTTTTTTTTTTTTTTTTTTTTTTTGAGACAGAGTCTCGCTCTGTCACCCAGGCTGGAGTGCAGTGGTGTGATCTCAGCTCACTGCAAGCTCCACCTCCTGGGTTCAGGCCATTCTCCTGCCTCAGCCTCCTGAGCAGCTGGGACTACAGGCACCCGCCACCACACCCGGCTAATTTTTTTGTATTTTTAGTAGAGACGGGGTTTCACCGTGTTAGCCAGGATGGTCTCGATCTCCTGACCTTGTGATCTGCCCGCTTCGGCCTCTCAAAGTGCTGGGATTACAGGTGTAAGCCGCCGTGGCCGGCCGAAAGTAAGAATTTCTAATAATTAAAGCTGCCCAATAATAGTGTATATCTACTCACAAGTTATTGAACTAACTGCCTTTCAAAGAAAATGCTTAAGCCCAAACTTTCAGAAACATCAGCTATTCTAGCAAGAGGATTTCTGTGTGATATGGTAGTCTAAATTAAGACAAATTTGACTTCTAGTTCTTTTCTAAGACTACTTCCAACTCAAAGGTTTTGTATTTGGGCTAATTGTCCCTCCAAATCAATACCCTGACCTGGGAATCAGGAGACCTGGATTTCAAATCCTATTTTGTAAGAACTAGCTGTGCAAGTGACTTCTCTCTGGCTTCATGTTTTTTTTTTTTTCCTTCCATTCAGAACGTGAGAGGGGTGAATTATATGACATCTAGGCTTACTCCTAAAGGAATATTCCATTTCTTATATTTTTTTGAAATTATAAACATAATTGAATTAGACAAATTATCATTAATTAGGTGAAACTAGACTCTTTGGGATCTTATCTTACAAAGCATAAATTTCTAGGCCTACTTGAAGAAGTTATTTATTCGTTCCCCTGTCTCATACCCTGACGGGGCTATCTAAGAAGGCAGGCAGCCCACTAATTGCTTATAGCAGTGTGAAAATGAGCTAACACCTAAATGCCCATCAACATGGTTGAATAAGCCATGATATGTCTATCCAAAAAACACTAAGCAGTTAATGAGAGGGTAGCACTGTAAAAATCTACATGACATACGAGTGAGGGAAATAAACAAGTTGTAGAATAATACATTCAACACAATATTTTTAACCATAGATAAATGTCATTTGATCTACACATAATGAGCCCTGCACTTTGCTTTTAATTTTTCTGAATTTGTGGCTAACATTTTAAATTGATAAATTTTACATTAAAGCATAGATTTATTCTTTAAAAGAAGATTGACTTTTAAATCAAAACTGATAATTCATTGTGTATATAGCAAAAATACATGACAATAATAGCACAACTGGAGGGGGGATACGGAGAATGGAAACAAACTGTCAAGAGGTTCTTAGACTATAGTTTTAATGATGTATTTCAGGGTAGGCTCTAATAATTTAGAGATTATTGTGAACTCTAGAGCACCCCTTAAAAATTACAACAAAGAGGTAAAGCTAATAAGCCAATAATATAGATGAAATGGAATAATAAAAGTACTCAATTAACCAAGAAAAGAAAAGACCAAAAAATGAGAAAAAAGGAAACAAAAAATAGATGGAACAAAGATAAAACAAATAGCAAGATGATCAATTTAAACTCAAACATTAAACACATTAAATATAAATGGTGTAAACACCACAATTAAAAAGCAGAGATTGTCAAATTGGAAAAGAAAGCAAGACTCAGCTAAATACATTCTATAAGAAATTCAATTTAAATATAAAGACACAGATAAGGTAAAATAAAAGATAAGGTAAAATAAAATGAAGAAAAATATATACCATGCAAACATTCATCATGAGATAGCTAGAATGGCTACACTAATATCAAAAAGTAGACTTTAGAAAGAAGAACATAACCAAGGACAAAGAAGTATATTTAATAATGATATATTTGAGTAACTTCCGCAATAGTTTATAACAGTCCTAAATGTGTGTGCACCTAGTAATAACATTTCAAAATATACAAAGCAAAAACTGGTACAATTTAAGGGAGAAATAAAAAATCAGTAACTATAGCTAGATATTTCAACACTCTTCTCTCAGTAATTGACAGAACAAGTAGACAAAACGTTGATTGAAGACTTAAACAACACTATCAGCCAACTTGTTCTAATTAACATTTACAGCACACTGTATCCAACAACAGTAGAAGACACATTCCGTGCACATCCACCAGAATAAATTATGTTTTGGGCCATAAAATGAGTCTCAATACATGTAAGAGAGTTCAAGTCACACAAAGCATGATTTCATCCACAATGACATTAAATTTTAAAATGGCTTTTAAGAATTTTAAAAAAGCTAATTATAGATGTATTGGAGGGGTTGAGAGTCTCCAGAAATAAATTTGCTTGAAGTCATTAAGTGTTGAACTGAGCTGTCTTCCTGACTTTTAAGGTGGAACAAAGCAAGACTGATTGTCTCACTCTTTTTACTCCTTCAAGGCCACAGACCCTTTCAAGACTTATCATCTAGGATCCAGAATTCCCTTGTCACAGAAACAAATTAGGCAGTTGCTCATGAGGTGTGTTCTGAAATGTCCAGTGAAAAGCTTCTATCTCCCAATATCTTCCCTATTGCCTGTCATGATGACTGCTGTTAAACTTGTGGGGACATTTTGTTGAGGAATGTAATTATGAAATACTTAAACCCCAAAAGAGATGTGAACATCAGTCATAAACATTTTAGAGTAAACCACTTTGTCAGATGTAAATAAGTCAGGCCATTAATATACCAATGTGTTTTTTATGGAGATCATGAGAATAAAAATCAAAGTATATAGATGATGGTTCTATCGAAGTAGAACAAGCCTGGATGGGATGCTTCTGCACATGCCCTGAAGAAGCTCAGAGTAGTGAGCATTAAAGAAAGAGGAAGATGGCAGAAATCCAGATACAGTGCAGGGAAGAAGGTAAAATAAAATGATGAAAAATATATACCATGCAAATCTTGCAGACCCAGGGCAATTTATGATTTTCTTATGGCCACCTGTGTAATGGAAGTGCAAAACCAGTGTCAGAAAACTGGTTCTTGCCTCCACTGTAGGTGTTGTTGCAGATCTGATCCGAGTAAAGATTTCCTTTCTCACTTTTCTCTGCCTCTTTAGAGGGGAGCTGAATGACTGAGACATATTCCGGCAGGCACCCTATGAGAGACAAGGCCTTTCCTATGAAATGTTCCATGACGTGGACCCAATGGCTCCAGAGGGAATATTTTCCCAAGGGGTACTGGCTGGAAGATTTATTTTCCAGGATATGACTAGTTGCCCTTGCTCTACACCACCCCTACTCTTAACCATAGGTTATCTATTGAATTTGTGGTGGCAATGCGAGCCTCTTACTCCCTGTCCCATGGGAAACCTAGCGATAACCTAACAAGTAAGACAATCAGTCAGTCACCTTGTGGTGTGATTTGAGGAGCTCTTCCTTCAAGCCACTTTCTTTCTCCAAATCTTTTTATAGTTACAGTCTCATTTATTTGGCTGAGGCTTGTAAATTATATCCTTTTGCACGTTAAGAAGTCTTAATCATTTTTTAACTCCATTGAAGAAAGGTGACTTATCAATATTTGTCGGATTACATTGCAGTTTGCTCTGTTAGAATGCAGTCTCTTGAAGGAGTGTAGCATTAAACCTAATCA
Organism: Gorilla gorilla gorilla; assembly: GCF_029281585.2. Taxonomy (NCBI): domain Eukaryota; kingdom Metazoa; phylum Chordata; class Mammalia; order Primates; family Hominidae; genus Gorilla; species Gorilla gorilla. The sequence goes on along the minus strand of NC_073234.2, from coordinate 20,973,375 downwards.
GTAAGATGTGTGTTACAGTAAATTGGAGAATTCTCTCCCAAGGGAATTATAATGGGAAGGAAAGAATAGAGATAGTAGATAACATTTTGAAGAAGTCACACAAGGTGCGATAGGGCATTAGAACTTATTCCTCCTATCAATGCTTTTACACTGTTGGTGGGAGTGTAAATTAGTTCAACCATTGTGGAAGACAGTGTGGCAACTCCTCAAAGACCTAGAGGCAGAAATACCATTTGACCCAGAAATCCTGTTACTGGGCATATAGCCAAAGGAATATAAATCATTCTATTATAAAGATACATGCACACATATGTTCACTGCAGCACCATTCACAATAGCAAAGACATGGAATCAACCTAAACGCCCATCAATGATAGAATGGATAAAGAAAATATGGTACGTATACACCATGGGATACTATCCAGCCATAAAAAGGAATGAGATCATGTCCTTTGCATGGACATGGATGGAGTTGTAAGCCATTATCCTTGGCAAACTAATGCAGGGACAGAAAACCAAACACTACTTGTTCTTGCCTATAAGTGGGAGCTGAATGCTGAGAACACATGGACACATGGGTTGGGTGGGGGAACAACAGACACTGGGGCCTGTCGGAGGGGGACTTGTAGGGAGGGAGAGCATCGGGAAGAATAGCTAATGGATGCTGGGCTTAAAACCTGGGTGACGGGATAATTTGTGCAGCAAACCACCATGGCACACATTTACCTATGTAACAAACCTGCGCATCCTGCACATGTACCACTGAACTTAAATGTTGGAGAAGAAAAAAAAAAGAACTTACTTATTTCTCCTATGTAGCTGTAATTTTGTATTCATTATCTAGCCTCTCCTTATCCCCCACTTTCCTCCCCTTTTCCCAGCTTCTATTACCAATATTCTAATCTCTAATTCTATGATATCAGCTTATTTAGCTTCCAAATATGTGTAAGAACATGTGATATCTGTCTTTCTGTGCCTGGCTTATTTCATTTAATATAATGTACTCCCAGATCATTTATGTTGTTGCAAATGTCAAGATTGCATTCTTTTTTATGGCTACATAGTATTTCATTGTGTATATATACCACATTTTTTAATTTAATCATCTGTTGAGGGACACAGGTTGATTCCGTATCTTGGCTACTATGAACAGTGCTACAATAAACATAGGAGTGCAGATATCCCTTTGACACACTGATTTTATTTCCTTTAGCTATCCACCCAGCAGTGGGATTTTTGGATTGTATGCTAGTTCTATTTTTAGTTTTTTTGAGAAACTTCCATACTGTTTTCCAAATTGGCTGTACTAATTTACATTTCCATCAACAGTATATCTGTTTCCTTTTCTCCACATCCTTGCCAGCATTTGTTATTTTTTGTCTTTTTGATTATAGCCACTCTAATTGGGGTGAGACGATATCTTACTGTGGCTTTTATTTGCATTTCCCTGATGATTAGTAATGTTGAGAATTTTCTCATATACTTGTTGGCCATTTGTATGCCTTCTTTAAAAAAATTGTTTAGATCATTTTTCCATTTTTAAATCAATTTTTTTTGCTGTTGTTTGAATTTCTTATATGTTCTGCATATTAATTCCTTGTTGGATAAATAGTTTTCAAATATTTCCTCCCATTCTGTAGGTTGTTTCTATTAATTGTTTCCTTTGCTTTTTAAGAAGCGTTTTCATTAGATACAATCTCATTTATCTATTTTTTTCATTTGTTACCTATGCTTTTGAGGTTTTAATAAAATCTTTGAACAAACCAATGTCCTGAAGCATTTTTCCTATGTTTTCTTCTCGTACTTTCATAGTTTCAGGACTATAATCCATTTGGAATTGATTTTTTATATGGTGAGAGATAGGTATATGGATATTCAGTTTTTCCAGCACCACTTACTGAAAAGACTGTCCTTTCCTCCAATGTATGTTCTTGGTGCCTTGTTGAAAATCAGTTGGCTGTAAACACATGGATTTATTTGTGGGTTCTTTATTCTTTTCCATTGGTCTCTATGTCTGTGTTTATGCTAGCAGCATGCTGTTTTGGTTACTATAGCTCTACAGTATATTTTGAGGTCAGGTACTATGATGCCTCTAGGTTCTTTTTGCCCCCTCAGGGTTGTTTTGGCTATTGGGCATCTTTTATGATTCCATGCAAATTTTAGGATTGTTTTTTTCAATTTCTGTAAAGAACGTCATTGGTATTTTGTTAGGGAGTGCATTGATTCTATACACTTTGAGTAGTATGGTCATTTTAACAATATTTATTCCTCCAATCCAGGAACATAGAATATCTTTTCATTTTGTGTGTTTATGTCCTCTTTAATTTCTTTCATCAAAGTTTTATAATTTTCAGTGTTGATACCTTTCATCTCCTTGGTTAAGTTTATTCATAGTCTGTGGCTATTTTAAATGGTATTGATTTCTTGATTTCTTTTGCAGTTACCTTTTTATTGATATATAGAAATGCTACTGATTTTGTATGTTGATTTTCGTATTCTCCTACTTAACTAAACTTATCAGTTCTAAGAGTTTTTTGTTGAAATCTTTAGGTTTTTCTACATATAAGATGATGTTATCTGCAAACAGGTGCAATTCTACTTCATTCTTTCCAGTTTGGATGTTCTTTATTTCTTTTGCCTAATTGCTTTTGTTAGGACTTCCAGTACTATTTTGAATATGAGTGGTGAAAGTGGGCATCCTTATCTTGTTCAGTTCTTAGAGGAAAGGCTTTCAGCTTTTCCCCATTCAGTATGATTTTGTCATATAAGACAAATATCATGTGAGTTTGTCATATATGACTATTGTTGATGTGTTTCTTCTATATCTAATTTGTTGAGAGTTTTTATCATGAGGGGATGTTGAATTTTATCAAATGATTTTTCTGCATCTATTGAGATGATCACACAGTTTTTGCCCTTCATTCTATTGATGTGATGTATCACATTTATTCATTTGTGAATGGTGAACTATCCTTGCATCCCTGGGATAAATTCCACTTGATTATGTTGTATAATCTTTTTGATGTGTTGTTGACTTAGATTTGATTTGCTAGTATATTGTTGAGGATGTTTGCATCTATGTTCATTAGGGGTACTGGCCTGTAGTTTTCTTTGTGGTGTTCTTGCCTCATTTTAGTATTCAGATAATGCTGGCCTCACTGAATTTGGAAGAATTTCCTCTCTTTCAATTTTTTGGAATAGTTTGAAGAGAATTGGTGTTACTTCTTTAAATGTTTGATAGAATTCAGCCATGAAGCCATCCAGTCCTGGGCTTTTCTTTGGTTGGGATACTTTTCATTATAGCTTCAGTGATGTTACTCATTATTGGTCTGTTCAGGTTTTCTATTTATTCCTAGTTCAGTCTTGGTCAGTTGCATGTGTCCAGGATTTACTTATTCCCTCTAGGTTTTCCCATTTGTTTGTGTACAGTTGTTTGTAATAGTCTCCAATTACCCTTCGTATCTGTGGTATCAGTTGTAATGTCTCCTTTTTTGTTTCTAACTCTTTTGAGTCTTTTCTCTTTTTTTGGTTAGTCTAGCTAATGGTTTGTCAATTTTGCTTATCTTTTCAAAAAAAAATTCCAACTTTTTGTTTTGCTGATCTTTTGTATATTTTTTAGTCTCTATTTTGGTAATTTGTGCTCTGATCTTTATTTTTTCTCTGACTAATTTTGGGCTTAGTTTGTTCTTGCTTTTTTTTTTTTGGCAAGAGTTGCATCATTGGGGTTTTTTGTTTGTTTATTTGTTTTGTTTGTTTTTTGTCTTTTTGACAGAGTCTTGCTTTGTTGTCCAGGCTGGAAGACAGTGGGGCAGTCCTGGCTCACTGCAATCTCTGCTTCCTGGATTCAGGCAATTCTTGTGCCTCAGCCTCCTGAGTAGTTGGCACTATAGGTGTGCCCCACCATACCTGGCTCATTTTTGTATTTTTGGATAGAGACAGGGTTTTGCCATGTTGACCAGGCTGGTCTCAAACTCCTGACCTCATGTGATCCACCCACCTCGGCCTCCCAAAGAGTTGGGATTATGGGCGTGAGCCACGTGCCCAGCCTCATTAGGTTGTTGATTTGAAATCTTCTCTCTCTTTCTCTCTTTTTTTTTTACTGATAAAACTTCCCTGTTGTTAGGGGGATATAAAGGACACAAAAGAAACTTCAACTGCCTCACAATGTGACCAAGAATTGATCATAGGTAACTCTTAAAGATCCCCACTCTGTCCACAAAAATGGCTTATCAGCAACCGTGTTCCTGCTGTGTGACTCTAACTCCACAGCCACAACTGGTTGGAGCAGGAGTGAATATCTAATTCAAGTTGAATCAGAGCTATTATCTCTCTCAAGCACTGACCTGAGACAGGATTGGGAGCTGGGAGTGAGTCAGTCTCAACAGTGCTATTCTGGAGGGTGTGTCCACATACTGCAGCTGCCACATGCCCTTGTAGAGCTGGATTGTTCAACTTCTAGATTTCATGAGCTCCACTATCCTTCCAAAAATGCTCACTTTTGCTTAAACATTCTTGAACTGATTTCTGTTATTTTTAACAATAGAAATGTAATTAACAGAACAACAAATTTTGTTGAAAAAAAAAAGTCTTCCTTTTCTTCTTCATTGTGTTTCCCATTTCTGAGAGCAAGAGCCTTGGATGGTCATTGAGAGGCCTGAAGGAAAGTGCTCAGGCTTAGAAGTCACACTAAAATCAGGTTGAATCCCAGCTCTATCACTTTTTATGAGCTCTGTGACCTTGAGAATCTTATGCAAGTTCTTCAAGACTCAATTTCTTCATCTGAAAAAAGGAGTTAGTAATCTTTCTGTTATTGGTCCGTTGTGGGGAGTAAAAGAACCAATATGTGCGTAAGGCCTGGCATGTAGTAATTGCCAAGTGAAAGCAGGTTCTGAACTTTTCCTCCTGTCTTGTTTCAATTTTTCATTCATTCATCGGTCAATGTTCCCACAAGCATGTAGATGCTCTGGAGGCTCTAAGGAGGTTTTTCTTTAAGGCTTTTGAACAACTTAGCTTTTGTTCACTTTTCAAGTGTGCTAGTATATGCATAATAGAGACAACACGGTGCTGAAGCGTGAGTACAGAATAGGAAAAAAGAGAGCGAGTTCCAGTACTGACTTGGACCATGGACACAGTTGTGAGACTTACACATACCGTTTCCTCTATCTGAGACTGTTTCTCCATCTGTACAACAAAAAAGTGGTGTATATTAGAATTCCTAGTGTGAATTAGTATGTACCCAACAGGGATGCTACTGGCATTTTGGGTGGGATAATTTTTCATGATGTAGAAGAACTGGTCCTCATACTAGATGATGTTTAGTATCCCTGGTCCCCACCTTTTAAATGCCAATAGAGCCTCCAGACATTGTGACCAAAATGTCCCCACAGGTTTTCAGACACAACGAGGCAGGCACTATGGCCCAGGTGGAGTATCACTTTGTCAGGCAAAAACAAAATGGATTCAGTGATCATAGTTTTATGAGATATCAGATTAAGCAAAGTTGAATAGGTTTCTTTAGAGTGGGATTTCTTAAAACCTTTTATATGAATGTACACAATGAATGGGTCTATTTTTCCCTTAACCCAATTCTTACTTGAGATGGAGCTTGGATACATCAATAAAGAGCAGATTTATGTCCCAGGGAAACTGTATTTTGTACACTCAGTGTGAACCACAAGCTTATGCATTCCATGTTACCACAACTTCATGCCAGTGCAGAGCAACCCATTGTCTAAGGGACAACATATAATAATAATTTTTTGTTATTGTTAGAGAGTCCAATATAAGAAAATTCTGGCTGTTATGCACTATTTCAATCTGTGTACAAGCAATTCCCCTGCAGGGAAGAAGAGTAAGAGCAAGAAGGTTTAGGTGGGAAAGCCAAATGGCATGCTGCAGCTAGAAAAATGCAAGAATAAAATGGAACAATGGAGTATGTCTGGTCTCCACACTTCATTTGGATTTAATAGGCCAAGCTTGCTGAAGCAGTGACAGCAAAACAGTAAAAGTCTCTCCACTGTGTCCACACTAATTTAATATTTCATTACCAGTGAAGATTGAATTTTACTTTTTCAGGTCTTACCTCTCCATCTAAACATGGGCCCTATTCCAAGATACACAGCTCAGCCGTGGAGTTCACAGCTTCATTTGCAGAGACGGTCTTGAAGGTCTAGAACAGATTCTCTTGGTTGCCATTATATTTTCATTAAAACTCTGCCACATAAATTGGTTCTGTTCCAGTTTCCAACTTCTCCTGTGAATGGTGTTGGCTGATCTGATTAACAAAGTTGACTAGAACTAGGGCCAAATATGAAAGGTGTTCTCAACAAAATATTCTCAGGGGCTTCAAGGAAACCTCAAGGAGTCACAGGAAAGGCTGTCCAGACAGCTCTGGGGAGAGGCCAGACCTGTGACCTGGGGAGTGTCCAGCTGGGAACTGGGGCCAGGAGCCTGTCATCTCAATTTTGGCATATTTTAGCTAATTTACTAATTAATTCACTTATTTATTGAACAAATATTTATAGAGAACCTACTGTGTGCTGGGCACTGCTCTTGATACTGGGAAAACAGCAGAAAGGTTAAAGTCAAGGTCCTTGTGCTTTTTTTAGCTTTCATTAAAGTAAGGGAGACAGACAATAAACAACTAAGCAAGTAAATAAATAATAAAATGTTGGGAACAGACAAGTCCCATGAAAGAAAAATCAGGGAAAAGGATTAGCGGCTGATGATATGGGGTTAGAAGTAGACTCTTTCATACAGAGTGGTCAAAGACAGCCTCTCTAAGAGGGTGATAGCCAAGCAGAGGCATAAATGAAGGGATGAGTTATTTGAAAATTTGAGGAAAGAGCATTCTAGGCTGAGGGAAACACAAATGTGAAGGCTTTAAGTAGAAATAAAGTTGGTATGCTCAAGAAGAGCCTGAAGGCCAGTGTAGCTAATGCAAAGTGACCTAGGTAGGAAGTGGTAGAAAGGAGGTCAGAGAAGTATTCAGGGCCCAGATTGTGTAGAGGCCTGGAGGCCATGGGAAGTAACTTGGCTTTTGAAGGTTTGGAGCAAATCTGTTTCATATTTAACAAAACCGTTTGAACTGATAGTTGGAAAACAAAAAGTTGGAGGTAGCAAGAATGGAAGAAGGAATAGATCATATTGGAGCATGATTAGGACAAGGAAGATTAGTTAGGATACTTGCAGTATTTCAGGCAAAGGTGGTGGAATGGGCTAGCATGATAGTGGGGGAAACATTAAGAACTGCTTGGATTGAGAGTGTTCCAAATATTTCATTTACTCCCCTAATTTTCCAAATCTTTCTGCATTACCTTAGGGCCACCTGACCATTTCTGGCCAACGAGTAGAACTGATACACGTCACTTCCCAGAATATGGGAGTTAATAGATGTTGTGTCTCCTTATTTATCTCCTCCCCTTACACAGCAGTCTTGGACATGATGCCAGTACGTGCATGCCAAAGATGGATGAGGGTCTCCTGACCCATATTGGGCAACTTTTTCTTACGCTAAACTCAGAGATATAGTGTTTATTTTGGCATCTAACATTGTTTACCCTGAGAAACACAGTATATATCTTGGAGGTGAATTCAATAGGACTTGCTAAGGGGATGAAAGAAAGAGAAGACTCCCAGATGAAGCCACACTTTTTTTTTTTTGCTAGATCATGAGGGTGAATTAGACGTCACTATGCAGATGGAGAACACTAAGAAGGAGTATTAGGCTTGAAACCAAGAGTTTGAATTTGGACATATTAAGTTTTCATTGCTCATTAAGCATCCAAAAGAACCTTCTAAGCAGATGATTGAACACATAGTTTGGAGTTCAGAGGAGGGTCATGACTGTCAATACAGATTTGGTAGTCATCATCATTCAGACTGGGATTCAAGACCATGGGACTAAATAAGGTCATCCAGGAAATTAATGCAGGCAGAGAAGGGTATTATTAAATATAATGAGGGAATAGTACTCAATTCAGTGTTGTCTCTGGTTTATTGAGGGGCAATACAGAAAATCAAAGAGATAATGATTACTCCCCCCACACACCTTTTCTCCCCTGTCCCACACCTGGTCTAATTTTGATCTGGCTTCTACAGGATGATTATATGGTGATGATGGTGGTTTCCAAGAAGAGATGAAGGCAGTACCTAAAGAGTAACAGAAGGATGGAGTTGCTTCACACATGACCAGCCAATATTGGATCTTCCTCAAGTTAGAAGATTCTTTCACCCCAGCCTAAATAATCTCTGTTTGTAGTCTTCTAACCCAATACTCTCTTTATTATAGCAAACTCAGTCCCACAATGGACCTCCAATATAGGCTATGGGAGGCTGATTTAAATTGGGGTGAGAAGAACTTCAAAACTGAAGATTGATGCAAGGTTCACTGTCCTGGGCATTTAACTGGCAGGGCTTCATTTGCCTTACTTTAAAAAGGGGAAAGAGGAAGGATGCCAGCAAAAATAACAGAGTAAGAACTTGTAAACATTTACCAAAATAACTAAAAATTAGCAAAATGGGCCAAATCAACTTTTTCAGAACTCTGGAAATAAACCAGCTGAAACTCAGTAAGAACAGCAAGACCTGTGGCATTTAATTTTCTTTAGTACCATCTTCCACTCTGCAGTAGCCTCCAAAAAATGATAGCCCACAGGTCCAGTGCAGTGTGGCAGCCACTGGCAGGAACAGAACAGACCTAGAACTTTTTCAGTTCACTCCCAAAAAATTATTATTTTACCTGTCTGGTGGTTCCTTAGAACATTCCACTTATGAGACTGACTCAGAGCTCATTAAGTATGTGCGAAGCCTTTTCCTTGCCAGCATAGAGAGAAAGCATTGGTTGAAACAATTATAGGCAAGTGTTTTAACTTTGTAGCTGCATGAGGTGATGGCTAACAGTCAGACAAATTATAGACTAACCAGAAGCTTAAAGGGAAAAGCTGGGAAATGAAATGTCAATAGGGCTTTCAAAAGCTCTAACATACTCCTGAAAATCTAGAAGGTTGTATGCATGCACAGGCTTCTGTACATGCACAGAGAAAATGTGAGAAGGCCTTAAGTTTTAACCTCTGACTGACCTTGAGGCTCTACATAAGCAGGAAGTGAAGGCTAAGGCAGAGCTGTAAAATGCCTGGTTGGGTGTTGAAGATTGCCCTAAGACATACAAGATCCCAATCTTGGTAAAGTCTTGTTGGTAGATTTATTGAAAAGAATTATGTTTTGCTGCAACTGACAGAAAATCTAAATAAAATAAAGCAAACAATAGAAAACAAAACAAAACAAAACCAACAACACAGTGACTTAAACAAGATAGTTTATTTCTCTCCTATGTAATGAAAGCCAAAGGTAAACACTTCAGGACTGGAATTACATCTCTGGACATCAGATCCAGGCTCCTTCTAGCTTTCCATGTAATATACCTAGGGTAGCCCATGTCCTCTGAGCTTAAGATAGCTGCTAGACTTCAGCTATTATATTGGCATTCCAAGGGCAGGACGGACTAAGGAGCAAATAAGAAAGGAACAAATGATACTCATAGCTATTTTTCTTTTTTCTTTTTTTTTTTTTTTAGATGGAGTCTCGCTCTGTCACCAGTCTGGAGTGCAGTGGCACGATCTCAGCTCACTGCAACCCCCAGCTCCCAGGTTCAAGCCCTGCCTCAGCCTCCCGAGTAGCTGAGACTACAGGCATGTGCCACCATGCCCAGCGAATTTTTGTATTTTTAGTAGAGATGTGGTTTCACCATGTTGGCCAGGATGGTCTCAATCTCTTGACCCTGTGATCCACCCACCTCAGCCTTAGCTATCTTTTAAGGTTTCCCAGAAGTGACATTTACTTGTCATTGAACAAAGCTAACTCACATGACTACATCTAGCTGCAAGGAGGGATGAAAACTGTAGGTTTTAATATAAGAGGCCTTATGCTCAGCTTACAGTTGGGGACAACAGGAGGAAAGAAATAATGGATATTTGGGTAGGCAACTGACAGTCTCTCCCATTATATGATTGGACAGCTGGTGGTGGAAGAGTAAAGAGATACTGAGATCAACATCAAAGTTGGCATAGGGTAAAGACACAGACTGCACAAAAGGATGGCCATCAACTGGGTACAATATCGATGATAGTCCAGAATCCAAAGTGGAAATAAATCCTGTGCTAAAAACAAAATCTTACTCTCATGTTGCAAGAAGGCCTTATTTCAAGAACTTGTTAAGACATCCTTTTATACTCCCTAGTCAGTAGTTTTGGAGTAACAGAATTAAGATATTCAGCAAAATACTGTTTTTGCCTAGATGACCTTTCCAGTCTTTTAAAACCCAAGAGCCCATCAAATAAAATTGAGAAAATTTAGTGTAGTATACCCTTGGAGATTAATAATAACTATAATATGTTCAAAGCTCAGGGATGCCTTGCAGTAAAGAAACTTAACTTTGTAAAAGCTAGTGCATATAGTTATTTGACCAACACATTTTTCAGCATGTCAATAAATGCTGCTGTTCATCAGAAAACAGTTTGGAAAAATGTGCCATAAAAAAGTCCCTATTTATCTGTAGCAAAAGAAAGCCTTTTTAAAATGTACAACATTTCATGGGCTGATACCTTTATTTATTAATAAAAATACTATAAAATAAATTACTAGGAAAAGGAAAAAAGTCTCACAAAATATGAACCAAATATTTTATCATTACAGTCAATAGTCATAAAATCAATCTGTCAAAATTCTGACAAGGATTTAAAGCACTTACTCTCAGAGGGCTTCCAACAGTTTACCACAGAAAATTCTGTAGTTATTTCACTTTAGATAGGGAGCACAGAGTTGGTGGATGGACCACATGTCAGCACTACCACCAGGCAGCATTACTCTCCTCCTATATCCTTCCTAAGGTAGACTATCTCATGCCTCGTCTGCCCTCACCTTGTAATGCATGTTTTGCTATTTTTCATGACACAAAGGACAATATTTGTAGCAAAATACTACCTATGGGATTAGGCTTCACTCAAAGAAGCAAAACAAGAAAAACCCAAGATTGGCTTTTATAATTTATTTATTTCAATATAAGAAAAAGAATCTTCTCTGCCTACAAACTGGGCTTAGCCGCCCCTATTGGCCTTTTCACATTCCTTTCAATTCATGATATATCCAGAGGTAACTGAGACCTTAAACGAAGAGAGGAAGCAAGCCACCTTCACCATGGTATCAGTGTCCATCTTAACATAGTGTGGGCTAGCCTGGCTTCCATCTTCTGCCCAGGTGTTGACCCTGCCTTTTTGGCACCTTTCCAGTTGCCTTTGACACCACCTGCTCCTTCCAGACTATTTACCTCTCTGCAGTTGGTCCACTGCTTACCTGACTTAGAATTCTTAGTGCGGTGGGCTTCCAGACTTTTAGGATACCCAGATCCCTGATATTAGAAAGAAACCCCAATTTTCCCCTACTTCTTTGGAATATAAAAGGTTCAGCTTCATGTTCCTAGGAGAAAAAGAGTGTGAATGGTTGATCCTAAGAAAGGAGGAAATGGGGATGAAAAGACATCTAAATGTCAAGGTTGAGACATAGATAAAGAAAATTTGTCAGCAGATGAGTTATTCAGCATGGGGATCCTCCTGGTATCAGGGGAGGGTGATTTGGAGAAATAAAGACCAACAAAAATCAGTTTTTATCTTCTTTACTATGAACAACTGACTTGGATGGAGGACTGCTCTGAGACAGGACAAGTGATAAGTGCTTTGAGATCTAACTAGTTATTTCTAAAAATGAGGCATGGTAAGGTGGCTTTGTTGGTAGCAGAAGGGGGACAGCAGTGTGCTTCATGGGAGGAACTACAGGACAACCTTCCACAACCACTTGCATTGGCAGAGTTTCCTGCATCAGTCTCTACTGACCCAGGCTGACCAACCATCTCCCACCAGCCAACACAACAGTCAACATAACACAGAGGGTAGGCAAAAACAAACAAAAAAACACAAAACACCACCACCAACAACAAAAACCAAAAACAAAACTATCTCTAAGCATCATCACTAAAACAAAAGATGGGAAAATTCAGATGGAGGGAGTCATATGATTGGCGGGAGGTGGTGGTGGTGTTCCCTCCTCTTGAAAAGTCCTTCCATATGGAGAGACGTCCATTAGCAGAACACATCTGGTTTTCCTCCAACTCCTCATTCATTCCTCCCTGAGACAGGAGAAGTGACTTTTCTGGTTAGTGAGCTTAAGATGGAGAATTGAACCTGTGTGGCTCATCTCATCCTTCTTTGGGATATGCTTGCAGTTTATGTCTTGAGCTATTCTGAGCCATGCAGTGAAGTCCCTACCCTGATGTTGTGGACTGTGACTGTCCCATCCTGTGTGTGCCTAGGTGGACGTGATTGCCCAACTGGGAGTTTGGTGTTAGGAACCCCACTGTTGCCGCACTTCTAAGCCATGTTCCTTAACAACTTATCAATAACAATGAAAACATTTTACCCCATAAATATAATTTTTAAAAATCTTGATTTGTTCAGGATTCAGGCTGAGAAAAGAAGAGTGTTACATATTGACCCCCTCAAGCCCTTAAGTAAGTCATTGCTATTTACATTGCCTCTATGGAGGCAAGGTCTATGATAGGGCCACAAAACTTAACTTGTACGGTTCTCAAATATTTAATTAATCAATATTTATGAAGATAGCTCTAAATTATGATGTAATAAACTGATGTAAACAAGTAACATTGATGATGATGATGATGACAACTATAAAGTGAAATATGAACTTCTCATCTTGGTCCTTGCCACCAATTCCTTAATTCCTCTCATCTCCTCCACAACTCTACACCAGCCAACATGGTGTCAGGTAAGTGGCGAATGCCCTTAAAATTAAGTAGCTAAAACTGGATTATGTCTACAGAGTTCAAATGCTCATTAATTTTCAATTCTAGGAAATGCAGTAGGTAGTTCCCCGAAAAGGCATATTCATAACATTTACCAACAACATTTGGGGCTGTGAAGATGGTGAAATTATTTCTAACAAGTTGGGTTTTTAGAAAAATGATAAATGGGAAGCTGCTGGAGTATTCAAGTTCCTAAGAGTCACCAAACATTCTTGCTCTGACAATCAGAAGCAAAACAAATGCTTCCATGTCTTAAACATTTCCTGGTATGATGAACATTTCCCTTTATTTAGAAGAAAAAAATAGTTTGAACTGTGACATTGTGCTTGAGAGAGCAGTTTATTTAGAATTTTTTTAAAGCAATGGGATAGATAGACCTTTAATGTCTACACTTCTCAACCTTTAAAATAGTGGGGAGAAAAAGAAGTAAAAATAATATTTCCTTCCTTACAGGTTGTTTTGAAAATTAATGAATTAGTGCTTATTAAGTGCTTGGCTGAAAGGTGATGTGAAAACTATCAAACATCATCTCTATTACTGCAGTCCAATGTTCACGTGCCACTAATAAAAGCCTGAGCCTCAGGCACAGTCTTTTGTACTCTTGTCTTTGGAGAGAATCGCCTACGAGTTTCCTTTATCCTGGTGATAAATCATAATTAATAATTCATCCATTATACTACCACAGACGCACAGCCAAGGATGCACCGCCCTGAGCGTTGGCAGCCTCCACGGTGCTGTCTCGCTCTGCTGCCTGGTATTTGTTTGCAGTGCAGAGACACGTCCATGGCAATGGCCCACGAGGCCTGAACAAGGGAACAACACTTCTTGGCTGATTCAGATCCCTGACTTTGGAGACTCCCTTGGCACCTTGCATAGGGATGGCCCCCATTAGTGGAATTTAGAGACTGGAGAGGGCAAGGAGGAGTCAAAAGGTGAGGGGATGGGTCAGACCCCAGCCAAGCCTGGGAGCTAAGTGAGCACAATTTCCTGACTCAGCCTCTCTGGCTTACGGTGGACTTCTTTGGTGTAGCTGAGCTGTCAGCAAGTTCCCGTTGGGCTCTGCCTATTCCATGTGCCTGTCACTCAGCAGAAACTCATCAACAAATTTCAAACTGGAGGTGTTGCTGAATAGTCAGAACATTTTAAGAAACCACCACCCTCCTTCTTGAATTTACGAAGTATAGGAAACTGAAGGCAATCATCATGTCCTTTGGTTGCCGCCATGACCCTACATCTACCCTGTCCTGTTTTTACCTTGGCCATAAGCAAATGTCTGTGATTAGGCCAGGATTCATAACGGGATGTGCTAAGACAATCTGAAATGGGAAACAGTCACGAGCTAAAGAAACCACCCATTAATCCAGGAACTGAACAGGCAGCACAGGAGCGATTGACCTAATCTGCCTGCTGACGGCTGCCAGACTTTGGTCACTGGCCGTACCTCTCTGGGGAGACAACAGGGTAAGCTTCCATCCCAAGGTCCTTTCCTTCTGGGGTCCATGCCATGAATTGGTAATCAACACGAAGTATTCCTGGATGAAACATTTAGAGGCAGAATAATGGGCTGGATGGGCCGATTGATTTAGAAAGTGCTACTTCAGAACACATTCAGAGGATGTTAAGTTGTATGGGACATGGAAGGCAATTCAGCAACCTCCTCGTTTTATAGATGAGAAAATAAAGGCCCAGGGAATGGCTTACCCAGAATTGCATGTTTGTTGGTGCCAGAGCCAAGACTCTCAGCATGGGAGTCTCCCCAGTACCCCAGGGGAGACTTCATAATGATGCCGTCTGATTTTGCAACAAACTATGCTTTTTCTCTTCCATAACATCTTCTCATTGTGCAAAGAACAGAGCAATATGAACTTTGTTGATTCCCCCACAAACGCCACCTCAACACCGCTTTTACAAAACTTCTCACTCCATGTGGCTGCCTACCTTTGCTAGGCTTTGAGCCCAGGTCTTGCACACAGCAGGCACTTAATAAAATTTTATTTACTTGAATGGCATCAGTCACAATATATGGAAAGAACTCAGAAAAGCCAAGTGGTGTGAGATAGACACAGTTGGAAACACTTGCCTTACAGGGAAAATCAGAAATGTCAAGGAAAATCTAGTTAAACTCTGTTAAGTCTCGAGGGATGAGTATAAGAGCCAACATTTTGGAAGCTATAATATGACTGAATGATGAGAGTTTGTAGCATTGCACTGTATTTCCACTTTCAGTAATTTTATATGTGGCTTATTTTGAGCTCAGACCACATTTATTGTATTTTAGGTCAATTTAAGAAAAATTTTCTTAGATCAAAATCAACCATATTTGCAGCATGAAATGAAGTCATCCTATTCCTTGGCCACTATTACACAAATGCTAAAGCATACAGAACTCAGAGCTTAGTGCCCTGTTTCTGGAGAACAGTCAGCCACAGGGAATGTAGGTGAGGGCTGAGGGATATACCGACACCCCTCACAATGGGTGTGGAGGCTTGGAGGTCAGGCAAGCGGTAAAACATGGTGCTTTATAACATAGGCCTGGAGCAAGACCAGAGTCAAATCTCACTTTTGCCAGTTCTAGACCTATGACTCTGGAAAAATTGTTGAACAACTGTAAAGCCCAACCTTATATCTCATGGGCTTATTCTGAACGTAAATTAAAATCCTAGTCTATACCTGGCATATAGTAAACACTCAATGATGGGTGTTATACTGGTGGTAGTTTTTAATGATGGAAGAAAGGTTAGATTTTCTGTTCTTTCTCATTGCTCTACCTATATCCCATCCTAGTGTGCTTTTGCTCATCTACCCACCCTAACTAGGCAAAACTCACTCTTGGAATCTGCATTGGCATAGTGTAGTAGGTATGAGTCTCAGCTCTACAGCAAACCACCAGAGTTTACTATGAGGCCTTGGGCAATTCATTGAACTTCTCTGTGCCTCAGTTTCCTTAACTAAAGATAGGTAGGATAGCAAAATCTACTTCACACTATTATATAAGGATCAGATTAATGTAAACTTTAAATGTAAACATGTAAAACTTTGGGGTCATGCTTGACACACAGTAGTCTCCCTCTCTACCCAAGTAAATGTTAGCTAATTCTCATTTTCTCTCACTTTCTGAAACACCAGAGAGTCTTCCTCCAAAGTGTGCTTTTCCTCTTTGCAGGCTCCTGCTGTTAACCTCTGTGTACTGAGAAGACCTATCCATGAGCCACGGCAGAGGTCAGGAAAGATGGAGAGAGTATGAAGGGCACAGTCTCAGACCCCTGCAATACACAGAAGCCGGGGGTCAAGGCAGAGTCAGAAATGCAGTATGAGGCAACACCCAGAAGTCAAGAGAGGTTTCAGATAAACACTCAAGGGGACAAAAGCAGACACAATAGGCAGGACATCTGAAACCTTGAGACTGAGGCACAGCCACCCAAGGAAGAAAGCATTTTTGGGCAAGTTCTGTTTTTAGAGATTTTTCCAGGGCAAGGTCCCAAAAAGCAGCTCTATAACCATGCACAAGAGACGGAGCTTATGAATTCATTTTTTCTAATAAATACATGCTTAGTGCTTGCTATGAGCCAGGCACTGTTCTAAGGACAGGACATTTAGCAGTGGGTCAAGAAGGCAAAACTCCTTGCTCTCATGGAGTTTATATTCTGGTCAATTTTAAAAATAAGTTACTTGCACATGTCAGATAAATTTCCAAGGGTAAACTCTGAATAAAGGCTGAATTCTAAAGAAGAAAGGCAGTGGGTTAATGTTTAATTTACCTGTGCCACACACCTTCACCCCAGTCAATGTATTCTGTCTCACCCAAGACTAAATATTGTAACGGGACATTATTTTAGGTGTAATCCTGGATCTTCTCCAATTTATACCTAAAATAAACAACTCACTTGCAAAGATGCGTACTTTCTCATTAGTAACAGAATTTTATCTTCACCTATCTCCGATCTCCTCCTACTAGGGGGTGAGTTTGGACGCAAGCAAGGTCTTAGGTCTTTTGATGTAACTTCTCACTGCTCTTGGCAGATCCTGAAAGATTAGAGACCTAGTAAAGATATCTCAGGTGATAGAGACCCTACATTTAGCTTTGGAGAAGTTAAGGGACCTGCAGAGTTGTGGAGGTTTGAGGTACCTCTTCTTCCCAACCTGGGCACTAATCACAGACTCATTCCAAAGCAGCTTTTCTCCATGGCTGGTGTCTGTGCTGAGAGGCCCAAAGCCAGCCTGTCTGCCCAGGTGCTGACCGAGCACTTTTCTGCCCAAGTTTGGAGCTGCCTTCTCAGCATGGTGATGTCACTGCTGCCTCAGTCTGACCACTGGCTCCCCAGAATCTCAAAATGATAGTGTGACTCTGTTCTGGTCTTTTGTGGAGCTGGTAGGAATTTCTGTTGTTTCTTGGTTATTATGGAAACCACTTCCACAAATAAATATTTAGATAAGGATGAGGAACAAACCCCCTCAAAAATTGTGTGTGTTTTATGTAGTGCTGAAAGTCTTTAGCTATAGTAAAGAGTACAAGTTAACAGGCAATGGCCACGCCTCTCCAGAAGGAATGTAGGAATGTTCTTTCTCTCTGACCATGTATGTTCCTTTACCATCCACTCTCCATTCCTAACTTCTCCTTTCCTTCTCTTCTCCTTCCCAATTATTTTCTTATTTTTCCTTTGTTCTTTTTCTCTTTACATTTTCTCTCTCTTATTTGTCCTCCTGGCATCTGGTCTACCATCCTCTTGTCTCTCTCCTCTTCTTTCCTTTTCTTCTAATCTGTCTCCCCTTCTCTCATTATAAAAGAGTATTCAGACAACTAAATCTGTGCCTGGTTTTGGTCTGTTCTGGTCCTCGAGACCATGAGTGACAGAAGACTCTGTCCTTGGCCGCCCGTCACACCATAGGCCTGTGGCCAAGCCCCACTTCCGGTGCTTGCTGGAGAGCTGCTGAGAAGTCCTCCTGGCCAGGGCACAGATGGTGGGTGATGGAGTCCGGATGCCGAGACTTAGGGCGGGTCAAAACAATGATCACTCAAGTGTAAACTGTGCTAATTGCTGGGGACAAAGGGAGAGGCAGGCCCCAGTGGAGTACATTAGGGTGGAGTACCAAAAGCAAGGGATGGCTTCTATGGTCACAGATTAATATCAAGGGTTCTGGCCTAAGCTTCTAGGCTGCCTTTGTTTTCATTCTCATTTTATCGATGTAGAGGCTGTGCCATTTTACCCCAGCATGTAAAAGTTTATTTTGATCATTTATGGACCATTTCCCAATGTTGGAGATATTTTTCTAGCAAGACATCTCACTTAAAGCATAATAAACAGACAGACAGATAGACAATAGATATGTAATACATACAGATGCACACACAAATATAAATACAGAGAAATAAGCATACAGTTTACTATATATACACCTACCTATATATGCATTTTATTGTAAAATAAAGCAGAGAAACAGAACAGTACAAGACAAATGTGTAGCTTAGTGAATTATCATAAAGGAAACACTCCTAAATCCATCCAGATCAAGAAAGAGAGCCTTGGCAGACACCTGAGGGGCCCCTTCCACACACCTCATTGCAGTCACAGCACCATTTCTTGCTCTAGCCCTTGTGTTTATAGCTTTATCACCCAAGTGTGCATTCCTATATGTTGTAGTTTAATCTTGCACATTTTTAAAAGCATGATTTGTCTTTTACATTCTCTTTGATCTGAAGTTTCTTTCTGTCTTGCTCTTTTTCTTGCCACTTATCTGTTGATGAACCTTGCATTTGACCTGCCATCTAGCTTTTGCTGAACGCTCCTTTGTCCTCTGGGTTTCCTGCAAATTGGCAGCTAGAATGTGAATCTTGACCAGACTCAGATATGATCCCCCTGGCAAGACAGTGTGGTGTGTTCTTTTATCAAAGCATTATGTCTGGTTTTCACTCTTCTTTTATTTGGTGTCAGTAGCCATTAATGCTCAATTCTTAGATTCATCAATTCATAGGGAGTTGGTGACATCTTAATGTATTATTTCATTTTTCATCTAATAGCTGGACTAATTGTGTAAGGAAACACTTTTCCTCATCCAATATTTTGTTACTCAGTAGTACAGCTCATATAGGAAAGACAGGATAAATGTTTGAATCAAGATTATGAATTGGTTTCCTGTCACCCTCTGAAGGTGATCAATTGCAAATATCATTATACGTCTGTGGATTTAGAAATATTTGATAGGTTTTAATTCATTGCAATCCTTTGCCTTATTGAATCTCAAATTGTCCCCTCTTTGGCAACTGAGAACCTTTTCAAGTCGGTTCCCAAGTCCTCTTCACGTCTCTAATAGTCTCTCACAGTGTCTGGTACAGCAAGATATTTCAGACTCATTTTGCATATTTTCTTGAGAATCCCTGCTTTTGTTTGTTTATTTTAAAACGAGAAACTGTATTTCAAAACCACAAGGGCATCAGAGATCCTGATTGCTACTGGGTTGTATATACAGAATATGTGCATATACATGTGTTATAGGTAAATAGACAGATGATAGATAGCTGTAATCTCCTATAAACACATATAATGAATTTCTGTATTCATACTGATATTTTCAGTTGAAACTCATAACTACATGGTATTCTCTCAACTTCTTCTAAATTACATATGTATCTCCTCCCATTCATTTTTACAATCTTGGTTCTCAAGGATACCAGGAATGGTGGAATTAGAATGTCCCTTAATTATTTATTTGCTTACTACACATACAAGAGTCTCAGAATAATAGTATTATTCTACCTCCATGGATTATTATTACTCAAGGCAAAAGAAAAATTTTTATATATGTTGTCCTCAATGTCCCACTTATCTTGTATTGTACTATATTTACATTGTCAAAGCATATATCCACTCCATACTAAGATCTCTCCTGCTTTATGCTTATGTAACCTCTTTTCTACAAGTACATATATATTTAATGATCACTACCAATTCTCCTATTTCTCTCTAGTTGTTTTGGTGGCCTGAAGCTCATTCTCTAGTAACTTCCTTAAGAAGGGGCCATGGGAACAGAATTCTCTGATTCTTGAGGTTGACAATAGTGTATTTGCGCATTTATACTTAAAGCTTAGTTTATAAAAATAGAAAACAATTTTCTTTCACTGAGTAAAATGACTCTATTTTCTTCTGGTGTATAAGTCTGATAAAAAGTCTGATGATAAAATAATTTTTTAATCCCTCTCAGGAATCCGCTTTTTTTTGCCTAGAAGCTTGTATAATAAAAAAAAAAACTTTAGTAATATTATTAGAATACATCTTTGTAATCATCATTCTGTGTCGATATTCTCAGGTACATTGTGTACTTTTTCAATATATGGCTTCAAATGCTTTTTTATTTTAGGAATTTTCAAGAAACATTTGTTCTTTTCTCTTGTTTTGGTTTTCTTCTTCAGAAACACCTAACATTGGTGTGTTGGGTCTTCTTTAGCTATCTTTAATATTTGTCACTTTCTCTCAAATACTTTTAATCTCTTCATTTCTTTCTGATTTAAGCTTTTTTCCTTTTTACATTATATTTCTTTTAAGCCATCATTTGTTGTTTATTTGCTCTTGTGTATCTTCTAGTTTAGTCTTCACTTATAAAATGATTTTTTAAATTTATTTCTAAGTTTTTCTGTCACCTTTTTCCTGAGTTTCTCAAAGTCTGATTTATGTTGCTCTCTCATATCTTGTATCACATTAACATCTCTTGGCTCATTTCAAAATATTATGTTATAGTTTTGCTTTTTTAAAACCATGTCTTTCTGGAATTGTCTGGGAATGGGATGCAGACTTTTCCTTTATCAGGTGCTGGGATCTGAGATCCTACAAGTTTCTGGAGTGCCTCTTTTGCTTTACATACTTGGTAATGGCCCTGAGAACCTTCCGGAGATTTCTCTCAGTTCTCATGCCCTATCCTCAACCTTTGGATGGTCTCTGCATTATACTTGGTGGGTGTCTGAAATAACTTGGAGGAATCTCTCTCAACTCTCCTTCTTTATCCACAGCCTGCAAAGAACTACCCCAAAGCACTTGGTAAAGGTCTATACAAAAGAGTTAGGGGGTAGGTAGACTGGTTTTGTGGCTGGGGCTCCTTTACATTCTCATCCCTTGATCCAGTCCATGGCCACTGAAAGTTCATTGCAAGCTTGGCTGATTTCTTCTTACCCCATCTATGGTACATTCCTCTTTCTCCCATTGCTCTGCCAGGGCTAAAATCAGCCATGGGTCTCTTCTTTCCTAGGAAGTCCTCATCCTTTCTGGAATTAGTTCATTTAGACATTTTTGCATTTCAGCTCTCTGATGGTGTCCTCAAATAGCCATGTTTTTCACCTTATTAGGCTTGTTCTCATTGTTAGGATGGGATCTCAGTCTCTTGTCACTTTCTATGTCTGACAGGACACAGTCCCACATACAGTCTTCTTGTTCTTCCTCTAAAGTTCACACTAAAAATAGCTGTGTTCCATTGTGGCTAAAGCAAGAGCCATAGAGAAACCAAAACACAGATCCCTGCATTCAATAAACATTCTAAGGTCTTTGTAGGCTGGAACAATTTACTTTATCAGGCAAATGCTTATGTGGGGATCATGTGGGGTCTCACTCATTCTTTATCTTCCCCAAGATTCTCTTTCTTCCATAATCTCACTCCAATTAAGTACTTGCAACCCATACTGTCTTCTAAGAGATGGGAAATGCTCCCTTCCCTGGGAAGTCTTATGGAAAACGTGTGCTTTAGTAAGTAAGATTTGGAATTCACTCACCTGGACTGTGGTGAGAAAGGCATACGGATTGAGCCTGGTGATTGGCTAACAGGTTTGGTTCCATGAATTCTGCCTAACACCTACCTTTGGCCTCTCTCAGAGTTCATCCAGGTCATTGACCCTCCTATGTCTGAAGTCTCTTCCAGGAAGCTCTGTATAAATGCCTCAATCTAACATTTTTATTCTTCTCATATTTTCCCTTTAGTATTTCTGCACATTATTTGTGCATATTTGATTAGAAGCAAAAATAAAACATAAATTCATAGTATTCACTCCCCTGACGAATGGAATCATCCAGTCTTATGGCTTTATATACCATCTATATGTTGATGTACATACCAGTGCCTACCAGCTGATATCAGTCTTGCCTACAATATTATAGAGAACAGAATTAGGTCTACTATTTTGGATAAAGCAGGTGTTGAAGACCAAGTTATTGACAGACCCAGTCCAAAGTCTCAACAATACAGTAACAACTCTGCAATCTAGCCGAGGAGGTAATTAGCAAATCATAGAATGTCATAATCCACATCACCACAACAGGGTAAAATACAACAGAGGGACTCAGCTGGGTGATACTCAAATGTTCAGTTTAGCCTGCTGCAGACAGCTGCTGTTAGGGGTAGCCTGACTACAGCCAATAAAATTCCAGCCCCGAATTAGTGACTCCTCAATGACTCTACCTTCTGGGAAGGAATGGCCAAATGCAAGCTATGGTTCAAGTCTACAGGGCAGCTAAGGTGCAAGGCAGATGAACAAGACAGAAAGTGGCACACAGGTAAAAAGATCTAATAGTGATGGATTGGGTCTGAATCCCTGGATGTACCAATGATTAGCTGTAGTATCTTCAGCAGTTTAGCTAATCATTCTTGTTCTCAGTTTTCTCCACCGTAAAATGAGATCAATGATAGCTACCTTGCCGTGCTTTGGCGATAGTAGTGAAAATCACGAATAGGAAATTTCCTGGCTCATTATAAACACCCTTTCAATAATTTCTCCTCTTCATCTGAAATTATGGCACTTGGTGTTTGTTTGTCTTTGATCAATCCAAGCTGATTGTGGGTTTCTGCAGATGATATTTCTGTTACTCTCTGTCATCATCATTGTCTTTGTTATTGTGGTTGTTGTTACAGAATTTGTAGCACTTGGAAAGAAAAGACAATTAATTAATCACCACAGAGTCTCTGGTATTGTTGACAAATAGCTTTTCAACAGTTTCATTTGTGGGACTTGGGAAACAAGGTCGGATCAAAGAAGTAGCTTGAGAATAATTTACACTTGCAGCAAATGAAGCTGATGTTTTCAAGCCTGTGGTTGTAGGAGCAAGTTTCCCAGTTCACACACATGCCTAAGATGGAGTTTCTCCAAACTCCCTAACAGTATTGATGGTCTGGAGTCTCTTCCTGAAGAGGTAGCAGCTCAGGTGGCTTTCTCCTGGAACCACTCAAAGCACCGAAATGGAAAGCCAATCATGGGCCTGCATAACGGCAAGCAAGTTAGAGTTCACATTAGTCTGCATTTGCACAGCTTGTTATGGTTGATGAATTAGACAAAAAACATGGAAGGAGAACAAAGCAATGTCATTCTGCATAAAGACCATTCTTCAAGCTCACTTGTCTGCCAGACCCTGGCTTTAGAAGATAGGCAGTCTTGAAACACATGTTACCAGCTACAGTTGGATACAGAAAGTAGCTAACACACTCACTATGCATCACCAACTCTGAGCCAATCTCTGAATTGGTTCCCACTTCACCGATGGGTCTTCAAAAGTTGTTTTTGTTTTGTTTTATTTCTCTTTTTATTACCTTTAACAATTTCATTCTAAAGAGGAACTAGGGAAAAGGGAAGAAACACTTATCTAATTTTGACTGCGCATCTGCCCCTTTGCAAGGTACTTTTCAAACAGGGCATATGCTTATATGTAGCAATACACAGTTTGAAATCTAGCAAGTTTACGGCAATACATGGCAAACCTGCCCTTTTGGTATGGCTAAGACAATTGCGGGTCTCCTGGCTCCAGTCTTGTCTTCTTTTTTGAGTGCTTAGTTCAGTCTGTTTCTGCATCTCAGATTAGTACACACGGCTTGTCTATGTGGTTGTTTCCTTTTATAAAGCTGCTTTCATAAATGCAAAGTGATCTCAACACCCCTCTCTCATTCTTCATGTCTTAATGTTAGGATTTTGGGTACACAGCCCTCAACAACTATAGGTCTATAGTTTTGGCTATTTTTGCTCCTACTGCTAACAAATAAATCCATGCAAAACCTTGAGAATCCCTTCCAAGTAGACAAGTATGTCTGCTGTTCTTACCTGGGAATGTTTTTTTCCCTTGCTTGATCTAGAAGAAAGTTCTATAAACTTCCTCAACTTTAACAGAAGTCTGAGAAATTCCTGAAAATATCTATCTCTGCTCAAAATCATTATTTCCTACAACTTCACTGGTTGTTTTCTATTTTACATTATTCTATGTCATGCTTCAATCCAACCCCAGCCCTATAGCAATGTGTGCAGTTAAAACTGCATCCACTACTGCCTTACTAAGTTTTTTTTTTCTGATTACCAGCTTGGCTCTCATTATTATATGAATGTGCTTTGTTTATACATATGTTACCTCATTTAATAACTAAGCAAGTAATAACTTAAGCATCCTTACCACATCCCTGCAAGACAACTGTTAGAAGCTTTGTATAATAGATTAGAAAACTGATGGTCAGAAAGATTGAATAACTTGTTCAAACTTATATATCCAGGAAGGGGTAGAACTAGACCACAAATTTAGGGCAATCTTAATCTAAAGCTATGTTCTTTGTATTGACTCTGGGACCCTAAGCTGTGGTCACCATAAGCTGGGTGACTCCCATACAGTCAGACCAGGGACAGTTCTATAATGCTGCTTTTGAGCAGTATACCAGGTCTACATACCACAACACCCTCAGAGAGTTTTCAGTAAGTCCCTCTGTTTCTTCCCATGGCTATACAATTTTGTTCTGTGGAGCACAGACTGCAACATATCTTTTAGGAGCAGCTAAACACAAGTAATAACATCAAGGCTCATAATATTTAATTTCTCATTATATTTTTCATTCTTAGGCTATACTCCAATAGTCATGGAATATCAACACTGGAGAAGAACCTGGAGACCAGGTTAAGCTCAGTCCATTGCCTTTCAGATAAAAAAGACAGCACGAACAATACCCAGCCCACAACACTACCCAGTAAGCAGACAACCGCTGTCCCTGCAAGGATAGGGTTGGGAAGGTGAAGATGCATCATCGAAGCCTTTGAAACCTGACAGTAAGAACCAAAAGATAATCCCGTGTGCAGGAAAGCTTCATGGTGATGCCTCACTAGGAATTGGCTTGGCCACAGGTATTTTGTGTTTAAAATTCACACTGGAGAAGGTGCTATGTCTATATTATCCAGTGTCATTCTGTAGGGTTTTATGATTACTGTCACAAAGTAATTACTAAGATGTATTTTAGTAACTGATTGAACTCAACACAAAGCAACAACACAAAGGCCTCCTGTCTTTTAGGTGCTTACCCACTGAAACTTCCAGAACACTGAGACCAATTGATTTAAAGCCACTGATAATCTTTAACTTCCTGTGCTATCCATGATGTCCATGCCATCATTCCTAAATAGACAAAGTCTAATAATATGTCGATTTTATTTATTTATTTTTATTTTTGAGTCAGAGACTCATTCCATCACTCAGGCTGGAGTGCAGTGGTGCTATCTTGGCTCACTGCAACCTCCACCTCCCCAGGTTTGAGGGATTCTTGTGCCTCAGCCTCCCAAGTAGCGGGAATTACAGGCACGCACCACCATGCCTGCCTAATTTTTGTGTGTGTTTTTAGTAAAGACAGGCTTCCATCATGTTGGCCAGGCTGGTCTCGAACTCCTAGCCTCAAGTGATCCACCTATCTTGGCCTCCCAAAATGCTGGGATTACAGGCATGAGCCACCATGCCCGGTCTGTAAATTTTATATTGCCTTTTACACATTACAATAGGATTTTGCATAAATCTTTTTTCTTTGCTTGGTACCATAACCCTGAAAGTTAGGTAGAACATCACCAATGAAAAACAGACACTCGAGGAGTTTACTAGACCAAGGTTACACAGCTATGAATTAGCAGAATTGGGACTTCAATGCAGGTCTTGTATGTCTATGTCTGCAACCTTTCCATACTGTCAAAAGGCCAGGTACTTTCTAATGTGAGCTTGAACACAAATGCCTAACCCCTGGGCTTTGCCTAATAGTCACAAACTTCTTCACAGGGTCTCAAGGCTCCTGGCCTCAGAACTCTGACACAATTTTCTCAGGTATCAATGTCTTTGAACCTTATTCATTCAGTGGTTCCTTGTTAAGTATCTGTCTGTACATGGCACTGGGAACATGCTCACAGAAGATACAGTATAGTTTGCAGGACAGACAGCTAAGTAATAACTAACCTTCACAGAGGTAGCACGATGTGATGGGGCACCTCTCACAAGGGGATGAGTTCAGAAAAGGTCCCCAGGCTGACACTCAACTGAAGGGTATGGGGAGAAAAGTGCTGGGCCAGAGGAATAGCTTGCATATGAAGGCCCCGTACTGAGAGCACACATCATATTCAAGGAGAAAAAAGAAATCTGCTGTGATGCTTGGACCATAAAGTGCTGGGCAGAGGAGGTTCAGAGATGAAGCTGGAAAGTTATATAGGGGCCAGGACACAGATGGCCTTGTAAGTCATGATAAGAGTTTGGGGCATTGCCCTGAAAACAGCAAGAAGGTATCAGTGGGTCTTTTTTTTTTCTTTTCTTTTGCTTGTTTTTTTTTTTTTCATATCAATGGGTTTTAAATCAAGCTGTGACTTTAGACCTATTCTTTACAGAGGTAACTCTGATTATAATGGAGATGGGAATTTAAAGCCAGGAAAAAGTGGATACAGAGAGATCACGTCGAAGGCTGTAGTTTTCACTCATTACAGAGCTGTGTCTCTTAAATTAGTACAAAGATCACAAGCATTCTTATACACCAACAACAGACAAACAGAGAGCCAAATCATGAGTGAACTCTCATTCACAATTGCTTCAAAGAGAATAAAATACCTAGGAATCCAACTTACAAGGGATGTGAAGGACCTCTTCAAGGAGAACTACAAACCACTGCTCAAGGAAATAAAAGAGGATACAAACAAATGGAAGAACATTCCATGCTCATGGGTAGGAAGAATCAATATCATGAAAATGGCCATACTGCCCAAGGTAATTTACAGATTCAATGCCATCCCCATCAAGCTACCAATGCCTTTCTTCACAGAATTGGAAAAAACTACTTTAAAGTTCATATGGAACCAAAAAAGAGCCCGCATCGCCAAGTCAATCCTAAGCCAAAAGAACAAAGCTGGAGGCATCACACTACCTGACTTCAAACTATACTACAAGGCTACAGTAACCAAAACAGCATGGTACTGGTACCAAAACAGAGATATAGATCAATGGAACAGAACAGAGCCCTCAGAAATAACGCCGCATATCTACAACTATCTGATCTTTGACAAACCTGAGAAAAACAAGCAATGGGGAAAGGATTCCCTATTTAATAAATGGTGCTGGGAAAACTGGCTAGCCATATGTAGAAAGCTGAAACTGGATCCCTTCCTTACACCTTATACAAAAATCAATTCAAGATGGATTAAAGACTTAAACGTTAGGCCTAAAACCATAAAAACCCTAGAAGAAAACCTAGGCATTACCATTCAGGACATAGGCATGGGCAAGGACTTCATGTCTAAAACACCAAAAGCAATGGCAACAAAAGACAAAATTGACAAATGGGATCTAATTAAACTCAAGAACTTCTGCCCAGCAAAAGAAACTACCATCAGAGTGAACAGGCAACCTACAAAATGGGAGAAAATTTTCACAACCTACTCATCTGACAAAGGGCTAATATCCAGAATCTACAATGAACTCAAACAAATTTACAAGAAAAAAAAAACAACCCCATCAAAAAGTGGGCGAAGGACATGAACAGACACTTCTCAAAAGAAGACATTTATGCAGCCAAAAAACACATGAAAAAATGCTCATCATCACTGGCCATCAGAGAAATGCAAATCAAAACCACAATGAGATACCATCTCACACCAGTTAGAATGGCAATCATTAAAAAGTCAGGAAACAAGAGGTGCTGGAGAGGATGTGGAGAAATAGGAACACTTTTACACTGTTGGTGGGACTGTAAACTAGTTCAACCATTGTGGAAGTCAGTGTTGCGATTCCTCAGGGATCTAGAACTGGAAATACCATTTGACCCAGCCATCCCATTACTGGGTATATACCCAAAGGACTATAAATCATGCTGCTATAAAGACACATGCACACGTATGTTTATTGCGGCATTATTCACAATAGCAAAGACTTGGAACCAACCCAAATGTCCAACAATGATAGACTGGATTAAGAAAATGTGGCACATATACACTATGGAATACTATGCAGCCATAAAAAATGATGAGTTCATGTCCTTTGTAGGGACATGGATGAAATTGGAAATCATCATTCTCAGTAAACTATCGCAAGAACAAAAAACCAAACACCGCATATTCTCACTCATAGGTGGGAATTGCACAATGAGATCACATGGACACAGGAAGGGGAATATCACACTCTGGGGACTGTTGTGGGGTGGGGGGAGGGGGGAGGGATAGCATCGGGAGATATACCTAATGCTAGATGACGAGTTAGTGGGTGCAGCGCACCAGCATGGCACATGTATACATATGTAACTAACCTGCACAATGTGCACATGTACCCTAAAATTTAAGTATTAAAAAAAAAAAACAGGAAAAAAAAAAAAGAAGATTCCCTGAGTGAGTTTATGTTGTTACCTTTTCATTTATATCTTCCTCATATGCTCATACAGCTTTGCCATTAGACCTGGGGCAGAGAAGCTCTTGTGCTACGCCCTGTGCTTTAGAGAGCTCCAAGCAGTATAAACACAGGATAAATCAATGTATTACAGAAGATTTGGGTACCTCTGTCACTTGTTTTTAGCACTAGCTGAACATAAATGGTAACCCTCTCATTGTCTATGGGGAGCAACGTTGTTTAGGCTTCAGGAAAACACTCTTCTTCTCCATCTCTGGCTAAAAGGCGAGTATGTCCAATTGGGGTAAAATTCTGTGGGTCATACCGGTATTAGACAGCAACACTACTTTAGAGGTGGGGAGAAGTAAACCAGTAGAAACTCTTGGGTAAAAGAAAAGACAAATCAATGATAATATCCTTTTTGTCAGTGTGAATGTAATAAATTCTCTTTCTTTGTAGAGATGGTGTCTCTCTATGTTGCACAGGCTAGACGCTAACTCCTGGGCCCAAGTGATTCTCCTGCCTCAGCCTGCCAAGTGGGCCGTGCTGGCCTGAATGTAATAGACTCTTGCATAAGGAGATGCTGTTTCTCAATAATGTCAAAAATTTGTACTATTATTTATCTTCATGTTCCAATTCTTTGTTCCACCAATGCTCGTAAAAGAGCATGACATTCCCAACAGCTGTACTTGGCAACTGAGGATTTATTTTTTGCAATTGTAAACACTTTATATTACCCTTAAATTTGTGTATCTGTAGGCCTAGACATAGCACATGTGAAGTATAACATTACTGTAAAGATCTATATAGTGATGATGGCATTATAATATAAGCCACAATGATAAAATTAAAATATTTTGTATTATATTTTATAATAGTTTATTACATGCCGTTTCATTATAATATTTGAAAAGGATGTATAAATTTCTAAATATAAGTATTATCTGAAGAACATTTTATTAACATTATAATTGATAGTGCATCTATAAAACACAGTTCCTTTAAATTTAAGTTAATAAGTGTCATGAAATTAAAATGACTCAAGAAATGTTGTGTAACTTGCACTATGAGTAAAACACAAATTAAGTACAAATCTTGATTGTAAGAACATAATTAGCAATTTTGCTGAAAGAAAGGCAATAAAAAATTTAAAAACAACTGTTATGTAATAAAAATATAGTTTTTATGAATTATGTATGTTTTGTTAAATATTAATAATAATGCATATTATGTGTGAATCATTGTTATAGAATAAAATATAGTTTTTTAGAATTATGTATGTTTTGTTAAATATTAATAATAATGCATATTATTATGTGTGAATCACTGTTACGGAATAAAAATACAGTTTTTTATGAATTATGTATGTTTTGTTAAATATTAATAATAATGCATATTATTATGTGTGAATCATTGTTTTTATTTTATTACTCATCTAAATATTGCCGGTTCATTGCCAGAACATTCCAGAATGTACAATAATAATTAAATTAAATTGAGTCATCTTTGGTGTTTCGGTCACACCAAAACAGTAGGTACTCATATTTTTTCTTTTTGGCCTTAGGAAGGGAGTATTGAACCTTTTTAATCTAACTATGTGTTATCTTGATTTTAACTTTTAAACAGTTAGCCTGTGGGCCTCCATAGGCACTCCTGCCTCCGGCCCTGTAAATGTCAAGGTGTGCCTTCCTCAACATGCATGTTCTTTAGCGTTAGTCTTCGGCAACCCTCTTTCTAAAAACTCCCTCTTCAAATGACTTTCTTCTTGTTTTTGCCTCCAGCTCTCACTCTTGTGTAATGATTTGCACATTGCTATTACCCAGTTTCCCATCCTGCATCCACCAATTATTTTGGGCATTATATCAGTCTCCCAGTTGAAGATTATCTGTCTCGGGACAGCACAGCCCTTGGATTATGTATACTTTTCTCCAGCCCTCCACAGTACTTAGCATTCTACTTTTCACTTATGATTAATTTGGAGATGAAGGACAGATGGAGAGTCCATGAAAGATTTCAGACAAAATTGCATAGAAATTTGGATGACAAAAGACGAATATAGAAATTAGGGAAGGATGGTTGTTGCTGCCAGTACATATCCTGCAACTGTTAGGATCCAAAAGCCTCAGAGTCAGAAGAGACATTGAACATTATTCAGTCCAACTCTCATTTACAGATGAGAAAGTGGTGGCCCAGGGAGGGGAAGTGACTTCTACAAAGCCACATAGCTACTAAGTGGCAGTCTAGGACTCCAACCCCGATTTCCTGAAGCCCAGATGCCCCCTTCAGAACTGAGGTGAGGGGTGGAGTATTGGCTACTGGTGGCTCACAGCCCAGTCCTTCGCTGGACCTTGCTCTTGACTGAAGGGAGCAATCCCTGGAGCTGCCCTGCCCAGGGTTACCCGGACCCCGGGGGACAGCCTGCCCAGGGTTACCCGGACCCTGGGGGACAGGCTGCATCCAACGCTTGGTTAGCGGAAGGGCACAAAGGCTTGCTCTTTGCCCATGTTCACACATCCCTGAAAACTCGTCCCAACTGCAGAGTGCCCTGCTGGACTGGCTGGAGCCTCTGATGCTACTATTTCACTGTTCAACTTCTCTCTGTTCAATTCTGCTCCCCTCACTCTTATTGAACACAAATGTCCATCTGAGAGCCTGTTTCATGGAGAACCTGGCCAGAGAGATAATCTAACCAGGCTCTCTCTTTTGGAAAAAGAGGCTGACAGACAGATGGAGTCTCTGATCCATAAGCACTCTGGTTCTGATTGGAAAAAATAAAAGGGATGCCTTTGCTTCTAGCCACCTCCCCTTCCTCCTCTCCCCTAGTACTCCTCCCCCTGCTCAGCCCATTTGAGAAGTCACCTACATGTCCCAACAATTGCTGGGGATTTCCTGACTCCAGTCAGCTGAGGCTTACTTTTCAGTCTCCCTCTGGAGCCTTCCTCAAAAAATGTTTTCTATTTGTAAAATCCCTCTTGGCAAGAATGGGTCAGAGCAGGTTTATCTAATACTGCTTCCCATCATGCATAATGCCTTCGAATCCAACCTGCCTTCCTGGGCTGGGTTGTCTCCTTCTAGCTGTCTTCCATATCTTGTAAATTAGCTGAGTCCATATAGTTTGAAAACAAGAACAGAAGGAAGAGGATGCTATTCTTCACCTTAATCCAGGCCACTCCTACCAAACCTCTCCTAGCAGCCTGCTCCCCAGGCACCTGTACCACAGTCTTCCTGGGGCAGGAAAAAATACAAACACACATTGGGCTTATGATGGCTGGGCCAGATTCCGGGAGCCATAAAACCAAAGATGGGCTCTTTATGTAGTGCCAACCAAATAGCTTCATCCCCCTCCTTGGAATTGTAGTAAATGGCCACCTTTCTCTAGGAAGCCTTCCTTCATCAACTCTACCCATTGTGCAAGCTATCAACACAGTTCTTGGCTCAGTACCATCACTCTATTCTCTCTCCTCTTCTTAAACCCCTCTCCCCATCTAAGCATATAGTATGGTGATTAATCATGGCCAATCGGCCATTATGTGTATATTTGGATAGACCTAGAAGTACTCTAAACTAATTTACAAACTGACAGGATGGGCTTTTTAAAGCTGCGTGTTCGCACCCTCACTGCACCTCTGTCTACTCCATTCATTGGAAAGCCCTCCTCAGTTCTTACCCTCGCTCGTCCTTGCATATGCCCCCTGTGCTATCTGGAAAGCTGTCTGTCTTCCCAACTAGTCTGGATGCTCCTTGGAGGGCAGGAACCACGCTGATCATCTTCCTATCTAATCTCTGCTTCTCCCCATCCCACTGCTTCTGATTTGCACCTGTCAAGTGCTCATTAAATACACCTTAAGTAAAACTACTTAACGCACGATTAAGAGGTACAAATTAGAGCTTGTAATTCCCAAGAAATATCTCTCATTCATCAGCGCCACGAAGCATTCCATGTCTCCCATTAAGTGGCACTGCTCTGTGCATAATGGGTGTGGAAGGAATGTGGCTTCTGTGGGTGGCAGAAGGAATGTGGCTACCAGTCTGCAGTGCCAGCTCCCTCATGTGTGATCAGGGGGACCTTAGGCACTTCTCTTTCATGGACTTCAGTTTCCTCATCCATAAAGACTTGGTGCTATCAAATGCCACTCAAATACTCCTTCTTATGACTCTTTATGATCTTCTAGGTTCCCAGATGAATTAATTAAAATCATTGGCACCAACCCCACCCAGCCTAGTGGTGCCCGTGTAAATCTCTTTTCTGAGCCTGAACCCAAATATAAGGCGATCTCTCACACAAGAGCAACTTGACCTTAGTGCAAAATGCTAATCCTTTCAGATGCTGAAGACAACTCATGATAGTAAATGAGCTTTTGATTGCAGCTTTCTGCTCAAGCTTTCTGTATGGATATTCGCGTATCCAACGCAGCCCTCATCTTCCTTGGATTTTACTAGGAGGTGGGAGTGACGTGGGGAGGAACAGGTAAGGCTGCACATATTTATAAATGTCTTTGTTGGGATTCTAGCTTGCACAAGTGTGTGCCACTTTCTGCCACCCTAATTTGTGAAGTTCTTGTTCAAAGTGATTACTGTTTATTACTTTGGAATCCCACCTTGTACCCTGACTCCAAATCAACATTACAGTTTTGTCAAAAAGCTTTGCATTGGAAGAAATAAAGTGTCTTACCTGAGATCACAGAGAGAGAGAAGGAGGAAGTGGCCTGTAAGGACACAGGAGTGCAATTATAAACAACAATATATCTGAAAAATAGAGAAGATTGATTTAGTTCCACTTATTATAAGGGTATGGAGGAGAGTGCAGCAAAGCACAGGTTTTTCAGATCCAAACACTAATTTGCATTGGACCTGCACATATTTGACATGGTGGTCTTTACTAAGATGAATTGAAAATGAAGTTAAATCATTAGTTAGAACCATCTTTGGTATTTTTCTGTCAATTACAGATGTTCTTTGTATTAGTTTGTTCAGCTTGCCACAGCAATATGCCACAGATTGGGTGGCATCAACAACAAATGTATTTTCTCATGGTTCTAGAGGCTAGAAGCCTAACATTAAGTGGTGGCAGGGTTGTGTGGGGGTCGGTCCCTCTCGGCTTACAGAAGCCACCTTCTCTATGTCCTCACATGGCCTTTTCTCAGTGCGTGTGCACTCCTGGTGTCTCCTCGTCCTATAAAGATACCTGTCCTCTTAGATTAGGGCCCCACCCTACGACCTAATTTAACCTGAATTACCTCCTTAAAGGCTCTATCTTCAAATGCATGCACATTAGCAACTACGACTTCAACCTCTGAATTTTGGGGACATTATTTAGTCTATCATAATCTTCAAACCCAGTTTTTGTAATGAAAAACATGGAAATAAGAGGGCTAGTTTTAAAACCAAGCTGGAGTCAACTCACCATTACTTATTCTAGAAACAGGATGCTGAAAGGATTCAATTTAGTCATAAACCAGGAGGCCACCTGTGTTCAGCCTTAGAAAGTATTTTTATTTTTCTCTCATTTTGCATTAGGTTGAATTTGAAAATTAACTTTCTGGTCTGGTTTCCCAAGCCCATCTTAATTTTCCCTCTTTTCTAAATAGTCTTGTTCCCCACTGCCCCACATATCCGCCCTCTTTTAACCTGGCTGATTTACTTTCTGCCCCACAATCTAAACCATGCATGGTAATTAAAAAGCACATGTTTCTTATATTGATTCAATCAAAGCCTAGACCAAAATAATACTCCTACTCACCAAAAACACTGTTTAACTATCAAAACACTTTTTGTAAAGTATACTAATCTTTACTGACTTCTTTTCAAATAGTCTAAAGTAAAATCCTATTCACTCCCAAAACAAAAATTTAAACAATGTATTTTTCACACCAGTCTTTTAAGACTTTAGGGGACAGGAGCCAAGATGGCCGAATAGGAACAGCTCCGGTCTACAGCTCCCAGCGTGAGCGACGCAGAAGACGGGTGATTTCTGCACTTCCACCTGAGGTACCGGGTTCATCTCACTAGGGAGTGCCAGACAGTGGGCGCAGGCCAGTGGGTGCGCGCTCCATGCGCGAGCCGAAGCAGGGCGAGGCATTGCCTCACTCAGGAAGCGCAAGGGGTCAGGGAGTTCCCTTTCCGAGTCAAAGAAAGGGGTGACTGACGCACCTGGAAAATCGGGTCACTCCCACCCGAATACTGCGCTTTTCCGACGGGCTTAAAAAACGGCGCACCACGAGAATATATCCCACACCTGGCTTGGAGGGTCCTACGCCCACGGAGTCTCGCTGATTGCTAGCACAGCAGTCTGAGATCAAACTGCAAGGCGGCAGCGAGGCTGGGGGAGGGGCGCCCGCCATTGCCCAGGGTTGCTGAGGTAAACAAAGCAGCCGGGAAGCGCGAACTGGGCGGAGCCCACCACAGCTCAAGGAGGCCTGCCTGCTTCTGTAGGCTCCACCTCTGGGGGCAGGGCACAGACAAACAAAAAGACAGCAGTAACCTCTGCAGACTTAAATGTCCCTGTCTGACAGCTTTGAAGAGAGCAGTGGTTCTCCCAGCATGCAGCTGGAGATCTGAGAACCGGCAGACTGCCTCCTCAAGTGGGTGCCTGACCCCTGACCCCTGAGCAGCCTAACTGGGAGGCACCCCCCAGCAGGGCCACACTGACACCTCACATGGCAGAGTATTCCAACAGACCTGCAGCTGAGGGTCCTGTCTGTTAGAAGGAAAACTAACAAACAGAAAGGACATCCACACCAAAAACCCATCTGTACATCACCATCATCAAAGACCAAAAGTAGATAAAACCACATAGATGGGGAAAAAACAGAACAGAAAAACTGGAAACTCTAAAAAGCAGAGCACCTCTCCTCCTCCAAAGGAACGCAGTTCCTCACCAGCAATGGAACAAAGCTGGATGGAGAATGACTTTGACGAGCTGAGAGAAGGCTTCAGACGATCAAATTACTCTGAGCTACGGGAGGACATTCAAACCAAAGGCAAAGAAGTTGAAAACTTTGAAAAAAATTTAGAAGAATGTCTAACTAGAATAACCAATACAGAGAAGTGCTTAAAGGAGCTGATGGAGCTGAAAACCAAGGCTCGAGAACTACGTGAAGAATGCAGAAGCCTCAGGAGCCGATGCGATCAACTGGAAGAAAGGGTATCAGCGATGGAAGATGAAATGAATGAAATGAAGCGAGAAGAGAAGTTTAGAGAAAAAAGAATAAAAAGAAGTGAGCAAAGCCTCCAAGAAATGTGGGACTATGTGAAAAGACCAAATCTACGTCTGATTGGTGTACCTGAAAGTGATGGGGAGAATGGAACCAAGTTGGAAAACACTCTGCAGGATATTATCCAGGAGAACTTCCCCAATCTAGCAAGGCAGGCCAACGTTCAGATTCAGGAAATACAGAGAACGCCACAAAGATACTCCTCGAGAAGAGCAACTCGAAAACACATAATTGTCAGATTCACCAAAGTTGAAATGAAGGAAAAAATGTTAAGGGCAGCCAGAGAGAAAGGTCAGTTTACCCACAAAGGGAAGCCCATCAGACTAACAGTGGATCTCTCGGCAGAAACCCTACAAGCCAGAAGAGAGTGGGGGCCAATATTCAACATTCTTAAAGACAAGAATTTTCAACCCAGAATTTCATATCCAGCCAAACTAAGCTTCATAAGCGAAGGAGAAATAAAATACTTTACAGACAACAAATGCTGAGAGATTTTGTCACCACCAGGCGTGCCCTAAAAGAGCTCCTGAAGGAAGTGCTAAACATGGAAAGGAACAACCGGTACCAGCCGCTGCAAAATCATGCCAAAATGTAAAGACCATCAAGACTAGTAAGAAACTGCATCAACTTACGAGCAAAATAACCAGCTAACATCATAATGACAGGATCAAATTCACACAGAACAATATTAACTTTAAATGCAAATGGACTAAGTGCTCCAATTAAAAGACACAGACTGGCAAATTGGATAAAGAGTCAAAACCCATCAGTGTGCTGTATTCAGGAAACCCATCTCACGTGCAGAGACACACATAGGCTCAAAATAAAAGGATGGAGGAAGATCTACCAAGCAAATGGAAAACAAAAAAAGGCAGGGGTTGCAATCCCAGTCTCTGATAAAACAGACTTTAAACCAACAAAGATCAAAAGAGACAAAGAAGGCCATTACATAATGGTAAAGGGATCAATTCAACAAGAAGAGCTAACTATCCTAAATATATATGCACCCAATACAGGAGCACCAAGATTCATAAAGCAAGTCCTGAGTGACCTACAAAGAGACTTAGACTCCCACACATTAATAATGGGAGACTTTAACACCCCACTGTCAACATTAGACAGATCAACGAGACAGAAAGTCAACAAGGATACCCAGGAATTGAACTCAGCTCTGCATCAAGTGGACCTAATAGACATCTACAGAACTCTCCACCCCAAATCAACAGAATATACATTTTTTTCAGCACCACACCACACCTATTCCAAAATTGACCACATACTTGGAAGTAAAGCTCTCCTCAACAAATGTAAAAGAACAGAAATTATAACAAACTATCTCTCAGACCACAGTGCTATCAAACTAGAACTCAGGATTAAGAATCTCACTCAAAACTGCTCAACTACATGGAAACTGAACAACCTGCTCCTGAATGACTACTGGGTACATAACGAAATGAAGGCAGAAATAAAGATGTTCTTTGAAACCAACGAGAACAAAGACACAACATACCAGAATCTCTGGGACGCATTCAAAGCAGTGTGTAGAGGGAAATTTATAGCACTAAATGCCCACAAGAGAAAGCAGGAAAGATCCAAAATTGACACCCTAACATCACAATTAAAAGAACTAGAAAAGCAAGAGCAAACACATTCAAAAGCTAGCAGAAGGCAAGAAATAACTAAAATCAGAGCAGAACTGAAGGAAATAGAGACACAAAAAACCCTTCAAAACATTAATGAATCCAGGAGCTGGTTTTTTGAAAGGATCAACAAAATTGATAGACCGCTAGCAAGACTAATAAAGAAAAAAAGAGAGAAGAATCAAATAGACACAATAAAAAATGATAAAGGGGATATCACCACCGATCCCAAAGAAATACAAACTACCATCAGAGAATACTACAAACACCTCTATGCAAATAAACTAGAAAATCTAGAAGAAATGGATAAATTCCTCGACACATACACTCTCCCAAGGCTAAACCAGGAAGAAGTTGAATCTCTGAATAGACCAATAACAGGATCTGAAATTGTGGCAATAATCAATAGCTTACCAACCAAAAAGAGTCCAGGACCAGATGGATTCACAGCCGAATTTGACCAGAGGTACAAGGAGGAACTGGTACCATTCCTTCTGAAACTATTCCAATCAATAGAAAAAGAGGGAATCCTCCCTAACTCTTTTTACGAGGCCAGCATCATTCTGATACCAAAGCCAGGCAGAGACACAACAAAAAAAGAGAATTTTAGACCAATATCCTTGATGAACATTGAAGCAAAAATCCTCAATAAAATACTGGCAAAACGAATCCAGCAGCACATCCAAAAGCTTATCCACCATGATCAAGTGGGCTTCATCCCTGGGATGCAAGGCTGGTTCAATAGACGCAAATCAATAAATGTAATCCAGCATATAAACAGAGCCAAAGACAAAAACCACATGATTATCTCAATAGATGCAGAAAAAGCCTTTGACAAAATTCAACAACCCTTCATGCTAAAAACTCTCAATAAATTAGGTATTGATGGGACGTATTTCAAAATAATAAGAGCTATCTATGACAAACCCACAGCCAATATCATACTGAATGGGCAAAAACTGGAAGCATTCCCTTTGAAAACTGTCACAAGACAGGGATGCCCTCTCTCACCACTCATACTCAACATGGTGTTGGAAGTTCTGGCCAGGGCAATTAGGCAGGAGAAGGAAATAAAAGGTATTCAATTAGGAAAAGAGGAAGTCAAATTGTCCCTGTTTGCAGACGACATGATTGTATATCTAGAAAACCCCATCATCTCAGCCCAAAATCTCCTTAAGCTGATAAGCAACTTCAGCAAAGTCTCATGATACAAAATCAATGTACAAAAATCACAAGCATTCTTATACACCAACAACAGACAAACAGAGAGCCAAATCATGAGTGAACTCTCATTCACAATTGCTTCAAAGAGAATAAAATACTTAGGAATCCAACTTACAAGGGATGTGAAGGACCTCTTCAAGGAGAACTACAAACCACTGCTCAAGGAAATAAAAGAGGATGCAAACAAATGGAAGAACATTCCATGCTCATGGGTAGGAAGAATCAATATCGTGAAAATGGCCATACTGCCCAAGGTAATTTACAGATTCAATGCCATCCCCATCAAGCTACCAATGACTTTCTTCACAGAATTGGAAAAAACTACTTTAAAGTTCATATGGAACCAAAAAAGAGCCCGCATCGCCAAGTCAATCCTAAGCCAAAAGAACAAAGCTGGAGGCATCACACTACCTGACTTCAAACTATACTACAAGTCTACAGTAACCAAAACAGCATGGTACTGGTACCAAAACAGAGATATAGATCAATGGAACAGAACAGAGCCCTCAGAAATAACGCCGCATATCTACAACTATCTGATCTTTGACAAACCTGAGAAAAACAAGCAATGGGGAAAGGATTCCCTATTTAATAAATGGTGCTGGGAAAACTGGCTAGCCATATGTAGAAAGCTGAAACTGGATCCCTTCATTACACCTTATACAAAAATCAATTCAAGATGGATTAAAGACTTAAACGTTAGGCCTAAAACCATAAAAACCCTAGAAGAAAACCTAGGCATTACCATTCAGGACATAGGCATGGGCAAGGACTTCATGTCTAAAACACCAAAAGCAATGGCAACAAAAGACAAAATTGACAAATGGGATCTAATTAAACTCAAGAGCTTCTGCACAGCAAAAGAAACTACCATCAGAGTGAACAGGCAACCTACAAAATGGGAGAAAATTTTCACAACCTACTCATCTGACAAAGGGCTAATATCCAGAATCTACAATGAACTCAAACAAATTTACAAGAAAAAAACAAACAACCCCATCAAAAAGTGGGCAAAGGACATGAACAGACACTTCTCAAAAGAAGACATTTATGCAGCCAAAAAACACATGAAAAAATGCTCACCATCACTGGCCATCAGAGTAATGCAAATCAAAACCACAATGAGATACCGTCTCACACCAGTTAGAATGGCAATCATTAAAAAGTCAGGAAACAAGAGGTGCTGGAGAGGATGTGGAGAAATAGGAACACTTTTACACTGTTGGTGGGACTGTAAACTAGTTCAACCATTGTGGAAGTCAGTGTCGCGATTCCTCAGGGATCTAGAACTGGAAATACCATTTGACCCAGCCATCCCATTACTGGGTATATACCCAAAGGACTATAAATCATGCTGCTATAAAGACACATGCACACGTATGTTTATTGCGGCATTATTCACAATAGCAAAGACTTGGAACCAACCCAAATGTCCAACAATGATAGACTGGATTAAGAAAATGTGGCACATATACACCATGGAATACTATGCAGCCATAACAAATGATGAGTTCATGTCCTTTGTAGGGACATGGATGAAATTGGAAATCATCATTCTCAGTAAACTATCGCAAGAACAAAAAATCAAACACCGCATATTCTCACTCATAGGTGGGAATTGAACAATGAGATCACATGGACACAGGAAGGGGAATATCACACTCTGGGGACTGTGGTGGGGTTGGGGGAGGGGGGAGGGATAGCATTGGGAGAAATACCTAATGCTAGATGACGAGTTAGTGGGTGCAGCGCACCAGCATGGCACATGTATACATATGTAACTAACCTGCACATTGTGCACATGTACCCTAAAACTTAAAGTATAATTAAAAAAAAAAAGACTTTATAGCTGCCTCCAAAGACATATAGACTCTGTTTCCAGCCTCCTGAAAATTCTGTCCCTGCATCAGCCTATTCAGGTTCTGCCCAGTCTCTCTCCCACTTTTTTTTCTCCAGCCTCTCATTCTCTCTTCTCTGATTTATTTAAGTCGTCTTTTATCTTTCTACCTTCCAGACTCTTTCCACATTAGCAATCCCTTCAA
Organism: Gorilla gorilla gorilla; assembly: GCF_029281585.2. Lineage (NCBI taxonomy): Eukaryota > Metazoa > Chordata > Mammalia > Primates > Hominidae > Gorilla > Gorilla gorilla. The sequence continues at coordinate 20,932,773 of NC_073234.2, read as the reverse complement.
ATTTCCCCCACCCAGTGCATGTAAATTCCGAAAGTCATCCAGGAGGGTGAAATGCTTCTTTAGTGGGGAAGTCTGGGAGAGGGTGGGGATGAGGAAGGGGGCACTGGTAGGTGAGTATGTGAGGAGCCATGCACTAATATGCTTTGCAAACTCCATGTTACTCACGTTCATGCCTGCCTGTAAGTTATTGCTTGTGCTAGGACCCGGATTAAATGTTTTCCCATTATGTTACTAATTGATTGAACCTAATGATCTTAAAAAAAAAAAAAAAGCAACAAAAACGTCTTGGCCATTTCGAGCCCTTTCTCTGAAATTTTACTGAAACATGTAGTGGTCAGTTGGATGCTTTCATATCGTTTATTGCTATTTGTGTTAGAGATCTTGTATCCTTCACTAAACTTAAATGTTTTCATAGCAGGACCCAGTGCTAGTAAGATCTCTATGATCTCTTCTGATTCTAGCATGTCATTCAATGAAGATTTATTGATTGATTATGTCTTGCCAAAGGTCCTATGTGTTTATTTCTAAAGCATAAACAAATTGATAATAGGATAGGTGACACAGAAGCATCTTCAGGAGTAAGAGACCAGACTGATATCAACATCTTCCTCAACAAAATATATTAATGGATGGTTGAGAGTCGTTGTAACTGAAGTCCATGTGGTCCTGAGAGTACAGCAGAAGATTGGTCTCCAGTCTCTCTCTGTCCCTATAGATTAGTTACTGTGATTATATCTGATTGTATTTAATTAGTTTAATAAAATAGGCATGAAACTTGGGCTTTGAAAAATACATAGAAATTCAACAGGCAAAAAGAGGGAGAGCGTACTTCACAAACTAAGTTGTCTAGCGTAGCTGGAGGGCAAGGTATGGACTGGAAGTAGGAAAGCAGGGGCCAGTCAGCATGGAAAGGTAGCAAGGCCAGGAGGACTAGAACCCTGACTTTCTCTCCAGCCCTCCCCACTTGACACCTGGGAAGGGGCAGACCTGGAAGAACCACCTGAGAAGCCCCTGGAGCGGCACTTGTGGATCTTTGACAGGAGGTGAGTGTTGCTCTCATGGCCGGGTCAAATTCTCTCTTCTCCTGCCATATAGAAGACAGTTAAGCAGATATTATAGGTGAAATTCTGTCCAATAAAGCCACAGCTCTGACTGGTTGGCTTCATGGACTCTTTTTGGAGAAATTCTGAAAAAGGCCTTTAGAATTCCACATCAGCGCTGTGGGTTAATTTTGGAAATCCTAGGAGTACAGCTGTGAAGAAAGAACTTAAAACCCTGCCTTTATGTGGCTACAAATCTATAGAGAAGAAACAGATCACAGACAAAATACACACATAAGACACCGTATATGTTGAGTTAGATGGTGGAAAACGCTATGGAGAAAAACAGAGCAGGGACGGGAAATTGGGAGTACTGGGGTGAGAGTCAAACTACAACTGCTGTGAAAGTGATCAGGATAGGAGACACTGAGAAAGGCATCTGAGCAAAGACTTTAATGTTCCTTTTTAGGGGAATATATAGGTTATTTCCAACTCTTTACTATTAAAGTTTTGGGTACGTGTCTTTTTGTATGTCTGTTTGAGAGTCTCTGTGGGGTTTATATCCAGAGTAAAATTACTGGGCATTGAGTACCTGGAAACTTGACCAAATACTGTACATTTTGTATCAAAAATAGCTGCACTGGCTTACCCTCCTACCTGCAGAGGTGTGAGAGCTTCTATTTTTTTAGTACTTGCTATTATCTCAATACTTGATTTATTTTCTTATTTTTGCCAGTTTTGAAGATGTAAACAGATATCTCAAATTATTGTTTGATTTCATGTTTTCCTAATTAGTAATAAAGTTGTGTTATTTTGTCAGCGTTTACCTTCTATAAATCGCCCGTATATTTTCTTGACTTATTTTTCACTTCGATTTTCTATCTGTTTCTTGAATACCTTTCCTTATATTCTAGATTACAATCAGTTATGTGTTTTGCAATACACTTCCTTGCCTGGTAACTGTTAAATTAGCGTAGAGGGCTTTGCACAACAAAATATTTCATTTTCGTGTGGTCAGATCCAAAAGGGTTTTTCTCCTTTATGCTATATTCTTTTGCATTTTGCTTAAAAAGCTTTTATCCAATACAAGAACACAGAGATAGTTTCCAAATTTTCTTCTAATAGTTTCATAGTTTTGCTTTGCTATTGATTTGTGAGCTCTCTTCCATGATAAACCAGGCTCCTTTATATATATGAGCTGTGCTTCTGAATCCTCTGTTCTGTTTAATGGATGTATCTGTGATCTTATACTAGTGTTGTGCTGGTTTTAATTGGTCTTTGTAACATGCTGTACTATCTGATAGCTAAAAAGAGCATCCTATTTTTGTTCTTCTTTTTCAAAATACATGATCTTTTCAAAGACCTTTATTGTTCTACATAAATTTTAGTGTTACTTTATCTGATTCAGCCAGGATTTACATTAAAATGGTCTAAACTTTATATATTACTGTGGGAAGAATTGGAATTATTACGTGTTTTCTCATTCATGAATGCAGTGCACTTCTCTAGGTATTCTCTTATATCTGATCAGTTATTTTGTCATTTCTCTCCACATAGGTCATGTGTATTTTTAAAATTAATTTTTAGTTGATTTAAAATTATTAATTCCTATTTTCAATGATATTTGCATTTTCAGATTCTCTGTGAGTTTATTATCTTGAAAATGCAATTTTCAAAGACATTTTCTGGTTGGTTATTGCTGTTATAGTAGTTTGTTGATTTTGTTGGGCTATGTGAATTATCATTTTATCTATTATGATTTTTCTCTTTCCTTCCAATTCTTACGTCTCATTTCCTTTTCTTGTCACTCATCCATTGATCAGGACTGCTAGTACTCTGCTGAATGAACAATTGCAATAATAAACACGTCTTTATCATCTTCTTGTCTGTAAAGGGAATGCCTCTAAAACGTCTCTAACAAGTAAAAAGAACAAATCCAAAACACTTATAAGAAATTTTAGAAATGTAATCTTAAAAAAGAAAGAAAAATGTTTAGGCAATGAACAATGAGTTGAAGTTGTGGGTAGATCCCATGGCTTGTAGGAAGCTATGGGCCTGCTCTCCTATTGTTGGAAAGGATGTTGACAAGAGTTAAAGAGGAGACATTTATGCAGCCAACAGTCCCATGAAAAAATGCTCATCATCACTGGCCATCAGAGAAATGCAAATCAAAACCACAATGAGATACCATCTCACACCAGTTAGAATGGCGATCATTAAAAAGTTAGGAAACAACAGGTGCCGGAGAGGATGTGGAGAAATAGGAATGCTTTTACACTGTTGGTGGTATTGTAAACTAGTTCAACCACTGTGGAAGACAGTGTTGTGATTCCTCAAGGATCTAGAACTAGAAATACCATTTGACCCAGCCATCCCATTACTGGGCATATACTCAAAGGATTATAAATCATGCTGCTATAAAGACACATGCACACGTATGTTTATTGTGGCACTATTCACAATAGCAAAGACTTGGAACCAACCCAAATGTCCATCAATGATAGACCGGATCATATATGTTCCATGGTGGCACATATACACCATGGAATACTATCCAGCCATAAAAAGGACGAGTTCATGTCCTTTGTAGGTACGTGGATGAAGCTGGAAACCATCATTCTCAGCAAACTATCACAAGGACAGAAAACCAAACACCACATGTTCTCACTCATAGGTGGGAATTGAACAATGAGAACACATGGACACAGGAAGGGGAACATCACACACCGGGGCCTGTCGTGGGGTGTGGGGAGTGGGGAGGGATAGCATTAGGAGATATACCTAATGCAAATGACGAGTTAACGAGTGCCGCACACCAACACGGCACATGTATACATAAGTAACAAACCTGCACGTTGTGCACATGTACCCTAGAATTTAAAGTATAAAATAACATAAAATAAAATAAAACCTCAAGAAAAAAAAAAGAGTTAAAGAGGAGCCATGAACATACCAGGATTTTATCGTTTCTCTTGGTGATTATATCAGAAATATCAAAAGAGAATCCAATAGGCAGTTTGCTGACAATGAGAGTCAAGGTTAATTCAGTGCTACGTCTGGATGTTATTTAAAATCTTCTGTGCCCCACATTTTGGGAATATTTCTAGAAAATGGGTACTTTTAAGAGTACTTTGAGCAAATAAGTGACATAATCAAAGTGATAAAATGATTGCGCTGGATTATTTCTCTTTCTGGCTCCAAGTGCTGGAGGTCACTAAGTCTTGTGGACTCCTGAAGACTATTCAATTCCATCCCATCATCTCTGTCCTTGTGGCCCCATTATCCCCAACCAAGACTATGGGACAAGCCTCCTGACTTCCCTGGCTCCCTGCTTTCTCTTTTAGTGTGGTCTGCACCCTGTTGCCACAGTAACGGGCTGAAGAGCAATCTGATGCATCCCGGCCCACACTGTGACTCACTCTGGAATATCACATCTGCATAGTGGAAGCACCAGCCCCTCAGACGCAGGTCTGCTGCTGAGAGAACAGTGTCGCTGGAGTTAAGTTAGCCGCCTCTCCTGCATGTCATGAGTACTTCCTCATTGCCATAACCGTTCTTGCTGCCTTTGGATCCTGACTTTACCGTTTCTCTAGACTTGATCTCAGGCATCTGCTGTAGGGTCCCTGGCACCTTCAGGTGTGACCTGTTCACCAACCTCACTTTGACAGTTGGTCCACTTACTCCATAATAGGATTTGGCGTTCACCTTCATCTGCCTCTTGCTGCTTTTCCGGACTGGACCATGATCTACTCCTGGTCTTCTTTTCATCCATGGCTAAACTACCATAGCATTCTCTGCTGGTAAGCCTCTTGAACTCTCCATTGCATATAAGAAAAAGCCATTATTCCTCAATGTGACATATAAGGCCACGGTCTACCTCACCAGCATCTCCCCAGCCATGGACGGTATACGTTGGACACCTCATCAGCTGCCATTTCTCTTGCGAGCCATGCACCCTCATGCCCCTTTGTCTGTCCTTGCTATTCCCTTTCTGTTGAATGCAACTTTCTTCCTCTTTCTTTATTTTTTAAGCCCCTATGTATCTCCTTAAAGAACCAGTTTAAAAGTCAGCTCTTCTGAAACTTCCCCCACGTGACCTGGGTAGTTACTAATTCCTTCCTTTATGCTCTTAACAGCTGGGTGTTTACATTTGTATCATTGTCTCACATTACTTTTTGATCATAATTGGTTTTCAAGTGTGTCTGTTCAACTAGTATATGTATGTCTTAATTTTTATTTTCCAAGAAATCATTTTAGTGACAGGGACTTAATACATGCTGAAAAGAGTTTGTATAACACAAGCGATATTTAGGAAGATTGATTTGGTGGTCATATGCAGGATGGCTCACGATGAAAGACTGGATAGAGAGTCCCCAGAGGCAATTGCTATGCCCTGACCATGATCTAGGTAGGGCTGGAGCTGGGGCGAGGATAGAAACCGTGGATGTCAGATCCAGGGGTAGAAAGACTAAAGAGGATGGTGGATAGGAAGAGTGAGAGAAGAGAAGCATTTAAAATGTCTCTGGAATGTTGAGCATAGGTGCCTAGGGGAATGGCGGTCTAGCAACAAAAGCAGGGAAAGGAGAGGCAGTGACCTGGAAGGAAAGTCATATTGAGTTTGAAGTCATCCAGGATATACAATGGCAAAGTCCCACAGGACTGAAAAGTGAGGCTCCTGTACTGGGAATGTGGATTTCACACCAACTAGGGAAATGCAGTAGTTGACACTGGTGAGAGACAGGAGGTGTTACTATGCAAGAGAGTACAGAGAAATGAAAAAACAGATTCTCTGGAAAATTGCTCTGCTGGGGGAAGCAAAAGGAAGAAAATATGGACACAGAGAATGCGGGGGAGAAAGGGCGAGAAAGTAAGCAAGAACTAGGAGAGTGTCTTGCTGTAGAAGCCAAGAGGGATGAATGGCAAAGAGTAAAAGGTCAACAGTATCAAATTCTGTGTAGAAAATGGGGCTGGAAAAAGGTTGCTGGACTTGGCCATGGAGGGCCTTGGTGACCTTCAAGAGAGCCCTTTCTGGGCAGAGGAGTGGGGTGGGGCACTGCCGGATGTGAGGGAGAGAGTGGGCGGGAGGAAGCGGAGGTGGCAGGTGCCACCCGTTCTCCAGGGAATTTGGCAGGGTGAGGAGGGAGGGGGCTGGTGGGGCTGTGATCCCAGTGCACAGGAGGAGGCTGGCCCTCCCCTCACTACACATCCAAACCCTTGCGAAGCCAGGTCAAGTCTAGCTGCAGATGACATCTCATTGTCTCTTTTCTATTCCAGCGGCCATCACCTCTTGCCTTGACTCCAGAGCAACCGCAGGGTTTTTCTCTTCCATATCTCTTCACTCTATTGCTTCCTTCATGCTGGGAAAAAAGTCTTCTCCAAGCACTTTTCTGATCCTCGCTTCCATGGTCAGAGACAAAATTAAGCCCAAAGACTCCCCCAACAACACAAGATTCTCCATGCATGGGTCCCCATCTTAGGCTTCAATTCCACTGGGCCGTCCCCTGCCTGGGCATGTCCCTCGCTTCCCACCCCTTCCTGCTCTACCTGCCCTTCCCCTGGGGGAGCCATGCAGCTCCTTGCCTTGATTTCTTGTTGAACCACCCTCCAAAGTCACTCTCTTCTTGTTTGCTTGTTTCATGTTTCCTTTTTTTCTCTTCCTGTGCCTGAAACTGAACTTCAAGAGTTGATTTCTGTCACAAGACATAATGCTTTATCTCTTTTTCAGAATAGGCATTTCCATTTTGTGTTGGGGCATGCTACAGGAAAGGCTGCATCTTTTAGGCAGTGGGTGAGCCCATATTTGTCCTACATGCAAGCCAGAGCTCCCCCAAGACCATGTGTAAATGCCCTCTCCACCATGCAGACCTCCTGGATTTCCAACTTCTTGTTGCTTTAAAACACTTTATAACATTTTGTTTATAACCATTAAACAGGACTTATTATATTCTCTGTCTCTTTCTCTCTACATATAAAATACACATACACATATAGTGTTTATATCCACAAACACCTGCTGCACACATGTACACACACACACACACACACACACACACAGCCTTCCTATTGCTCTACGAGCTATTTGAGGGCGGGCTTGTGCCTTACCTATTTTGTATTCTTGTAAACTTACTACAAGTCTATATCCTAAGCACTTAAACTTGAAGTGAATTGCAAAAAACAAGTCCAACCCCAGACTCAGCTGAGAGGGTGTAGACAAGGGCAGGCTCGTGGAAAGATGGAGTTTTCCACTGCCCTGACAGAACGGCTCCACAGTGGGTGGCGGGCCCTCCCCCTCCCCTGAAATCAGACAGACACCCTATTGTCAGTGCCCTCTAGCTCGGCTGGGGGCTGAGGGCGGCTGTCAGTGCCACACAGGTTGGCACCTGGTGATATTTAATTCAGCACCTTATTGCAGGTAGACCGCCTGGTATTGTTCTTTAATTTTTTAATGTGTGGCTGTCTTTTCACTCTAACAAGATTCGACAACAAACATTAACCTTGTCTCTACTCATTGTGTGCCAGGTGCTTCCACATAGTTATATCTAAAACTCACAAAGCCCTGTATGGTGGGCTTTACTAGTGTTACTATAGTTTTTCAGATGAGCAATTGAGTTTCAGAGTCTGGCGGAAGTTCATGTAACTGATATAGGACAAAGCCAGAATTTGGATGAGCAGAGCCCATTTGCACTTAGTTACCGGTTTTTTTGAGGGCAGGGCAGGGATTGACCCTCTTCCACCTTCCTGGGGCAGCCCTTCATCCCCACAGGGGCCAGGCTCAGCCCATAGCTTATGAGGCACCCTTGGAATTAAGTTGAAGGTGAACGTACCTTCCTTGCTGCTGTGCGCAGAGGATGGAAGCCACCATTCTCTGATTCCTGCTGGTGCTTGGTGCTCAGCTAAGCTCCTACAGTCTAAACAAGCAGCCCCTGCAGGTGGGAGAGCAGAGCTATAAATATGTGCTGCATTGTTCTCCTCATCAGTGCCAAACAACATCAGTGCTCCTTCCCTAGGGAAGCTGATAAATAAATGAGAGATGCCACCAAAACAAAGCCAAGCCCTGCCTTAGGCTGTGCCTGGGAGATTCCAGCTGAATTGTTAAGAGGTGTGAATCTTTTAGCGGCCTTGATGATAGAAGGAACTGGAGACCATGACTAATCTCCACTGGCCACATAATACCCCGGGGCAGTGCCAGGGCCCGAGGGAGGGAGGTGCCCCAAACGCAAGTACCTTCAAGTAGTGTCTAGTGCCAGGACTTGGTGAACACTGGCACTGCTCACTTCTCCTCCCTTCCCCTCTGTAGCAACACATGTCATCCTCCCAACACCTTATGGAGCTGGGTCTATTTTTATTAAAAACATTTAAAAACCCTCACGTTGTGACAGAACTTTGTAATTTACAGGGAACTTCTGAGCAATCTAACAAGGCAGCTGAAAAGGGTATATATTACAAATCTCCCTTTCTAGACCAGTAAACTAAGGCTCAGAGAGAAGAAGTAAGTTGCCTAAGGGGACACACAGCAAGTAAGAGGCCCAACCTGGACCCAAATGCCTGTCTCCTGGCTCCAGGTCCAGGGCTTTTTCTGTTTTTCCATAGCTGTCTCCCTTAGCGGGACCTCCAGAACATATCGGTAAGGTGCATACTACTTGCCACAGTCCACCATGGGGATCGTGTTTGTTTCCTATCTTCTCAGGTGAATAGTGGTTGAAACTGGATAGTCTCTGAAATAAACATTACTCTTCATGTCAATTTACAGCTATGCAGAAGGGGTTTGGGAAAGGAGCTCTTGGCAGGGATTTTGATGCCTCTGGTGAGATTGTCAACAGTCTCAGTTATGTCCGAATGGCTTGGCGTAAAGGAACAGCTACTGTCCAAGCCATTCCTGAAGTTCTGGGAGCCACTTGTAAAAGAGGGGGTCTCCACAGCTTTACAGAAGTTACATTACAGAGTAAAATTTGGGACCCTCAGCAAACTTTTGATGGAATGTAGATATCCCTGCTTTGCATGTATTAATAAAGGTAGTAAAATCAATCGTGGAATACTTTTCAGAATTGTTTTTGAGATACTGATTGGCACTTGGGCAGTGCTTAGCATGTGTGAAGACAGGCAGCCTGGCCTGGCTCCCACCCTCTAGGGCATTATATAGGAGCCTTAAGGAAAGCTCTGGTCCCGGGGATAGCATCCCTTTCCTGGAGCAAGTGCCGCGAGGTCCTGTATATTGGTTCCTCTGACTTGCTGCCAGGTGACAATGGGAGGACTTTGGGATCCACAGCCGGGGCAGGACCTGGCCTTGGCTGGCACCTGTGTGAGCTCACCTTGCAGCCTTCACATGTTCAAGAACCTGTGTCACCCGCAGAACCTCATGTTCTCCTTGGCCTTAGGCCTCCCAGACCTGGAAGTTGGCCAGAAGCCAGGGTGGGCCTGTGCCACGGGATGGAGCAGGGCCCGAGCGGTCAATGCTGGGGACTGTGTCTAAGGCCACCTCCCTACATATTGGTAGTGCTTCGCCTTCAGCTTCTCCTCTCCCTGGGGTGGAAATAGGGCCTTCTTCACTCATTCATTCATTTGACTTACATTCATTCATTCACTCTACTTATTCTGTGAGTGCCTTTGAGGTACCAGGAATTGTTGTAGATATCAGGAGTACCACAATGAATCAAACAGATAAACACCCCTCCCTGTGGGAATTATGTTCTATTGGGTTAGTCTTTGGTGGAGTATTTACTGTCTGAATATAAGTAAGGCAACGGTAAGTTACATGATGCTGAGAGTTAAATGGTGTGGGAGACCTTGGGGCCTTTCAGAGAAGAGGACTGTAATTTTTAGTGGAAGCGGCTAGGTTAGGCCTTACAAAGAAGGTGACATTTGAGTAAACACTTGAAAGAAGTGGGGGCATGAACCCAGCAGGTGTCTGGGGTGAGATTGTTGCATGCAGAGAGGACAGCTGGTGCCAAGGTCTTGGTAAGAAGGTTGGTGTGGTGGAATAGAGTGGACACGAGGGAACAAGGGAGATGAAAGGAGGTCAGAGGTCTTGGGAGAGGCTTAGTCCTTTGGGTTGGGTGGACCATTGTCAGGACTTTGGCTTTCCCGCCAGGAAGATAAGGAATAGTTGGGGTGGCCTCCTGACCTAACTTCTGTCTGAACAGATTGCTCTGGAGGCTGCATTGGAAATAGGTGAAAGCAGGGAGACCAGTTAGAACTTTTTCAGTACTCCAGGCTCGGGATAATGGGAACTTTGACCAGGGAGGTGGCAGTGTGAGCAGGGAGGTATATCAGAATGGGTGTATTTTGAAGGTAGAGTCAATGAAATTTCCTGTAAGAGTGGATGTGGAATGGGAGAGAAAGAGGTCAAGGTGACCCCAAGGTTTTTATGCTGAGCAGTTGTAAGGATAGAACGGCCACCCCTGAGAGACGGAAGGCTGTGAATGAACTTATTAGGGGAGCAGAACCGGAGTTCCAGTTTGCACTTGAGTTTTGAGAAACCACACAGTGCAGCTCGACGACCCTGGGCAAGTCGCTTTCCCCTCACACCCTCCATCTCTTCTTCTGCAACAGGGAGGTGATATCAGTTCTACCTACTTCAAAGGAGTATTAGGAGGGTGCAAAGCCCTAAGGAGATTAGCGAAGCACGTGGCGCAGAACGGGATTAAGTAAATGGTGCCATGGCTCTGCGAAGCACGTGGCGCAGAACGGGATTAGGTAAATGGTGCCATGGCTCTTTCTCACCTCAGGACCCAGGCAGTGGCAAAGAGCAGCAGTAAACCTTTTCCAGGCTCCTAAAGGCAGAGTCTGTGTGTGACTGGGCAAATGCCTCTTTTGAAGTCTTAAAGGTCAGCGCTTTGCCAGCTGCCTGCTGGAGACAAAAGGCAGCACAATTTTCTCCATTGTTGCTTTTTGTTTCTTCCTCATCTACCTCAAACAGAGGGCCTGAGGCCAAGTGCCTGACACTGCTGGGACAGTGGAGACTCCCTTGCTGCAGGCAGAGTTAAAACCCCTCTGCACAAAGAGTAGGGGCTCACCCCTGCCACCCTCCCAGGGGGCTCCTGGAAGGGCCGCCTCATGGAAAGAAGGCTGGCTTTGAGGTCACAGACTTGGGTTCCAGGCTTAGCACTAGTTAGTCAGGTGGCCTTGACAAAGTTGCTTACTTTCTTGGGTTTGTTTTCCTCCTCCGTTGAATAGGGTTAATCCAACACATTCTCGGGGTGGTTGGAGCTGTGCTTCATGCCCTGGGTCCATGGGTTTGAATTCTGACTTTTCATTTTCTACCTGTGTGATTTTGTATAAATTACTTAAAACCTCTGTGTCTCACTTTCCACATTTCAACCCGGAGATTATAATAGTATATACCTCGTATGGTGGTTGTGAGAATTAAGAGAAAGAAATACAAATGTGTAACATAGAATGAAACTTAGTAGGTTCTCAAAAAATATCAGCTATTATTCCTATTTCGGGAATACATAAAAGTGCTTCTAAATACTATTGCACTTTAAGCATATGACACGGTTTTATTATGATTGCCTTGAACTAATGAAGTTCCCAAACCTGTCCCCTGATTCTCAGATCAGAGAGTCACATGTTTTCTATGTTAGTATACAGGAGCATCTGCATCACCAAAATATTAAGTGTTTTTTGGAAGTGGAAGCTTGCATGACATATATTAATGTCAGGGAAAAAATTGCAGTTAATTTTTTCACAGAATAAAAAATACCTCCAAATTTTCTGGGTTTGTACATTGGGTTGTTGTTGTTGCATTACCGAGTTTTCTTAATGCAAAGCCCACCATCTCTGGCCTATCTCTGTGGGCTGTGATTGCCATGGAGTTAGGCACCATTGTTGCATTACTAAGTTTTCTTAATGCAAAGCCCACCATCTCTGGCCTATCTCCGTGGGCTGTGATTGCCACGGAGTTAGGCACCACATCTCCCAGGAACTCAGGGTGTGTGTGTGAGCTGATGGTTTACAAATGGCATGGGTTCAGACTGAGCATAGAAAACATGTGGGCATGTGTCACAGTGAATTTTTAAAAAGACAAAAGAAATATCTGAGAAGCTCCAAGATTTGCAGTGCCGAGAACACACTCCAGCAGCAGTCAGCATGTACTGTAAAACAGTACTCACTGGTTGCCAACTATGTGTCTTAAGGCCTGATTAATCCATGCTCCAGACAGATGTACATGGCATGCCCCACATAGAAGGCTGCCGAACACAGCAGCCCCTCTGCTTGTTCAATTTGTTCCTCAACTACTGGGTTCCTAGTTTATACCAGGCCCTGTGGTTGACCTAGCCCATAGGTGGGCTCACTGTGTGTGTCTGTTCCTGTAGGTACGTTTCTTTTCACTCATGTAGAACTGGACTCTGCTTCCATATCCCGCTGGAGCCAATTGTTTACATTGCCTAAACCCTCCAAACCTCAATTTCCCCATGAACAGCCTCAGAGTCATACTACTCATTCCTCAGGGAGGTTAGAAGGATATGGATGAGTTTGTAAATAAGTGACAGTCATGGGAAGGTATTGCTGCCCTGACCTTGCATACGCCCTTCTGTCTTTCTGCATCTAGGTCTCTGGTCTGCGACACAATAGTCAATAGTTTTCTGTCATCTAGAGCATAAAGAAGATTAATGAGCACCAAGAGGCCAAGGATACTCTTTGCTCCTTTTTTCAAACTCCCTACTCAGCTCTATGGCTGTTTGGGAAAAATGGATCACCAGGGACATTTAGAAAAGAGAGCAGACACCTACCACTCAACTTCTCAGTCACAGTGATGGGCTCCTGTTGTGATTTATCAGATATGGCACTGGACACTGGGTCCTGACTCAATCTATACCATTAATTCATTTAGCCTTGGGCAAGTCACTTCTCTTTCTTTGAGTTCAATTTTTCTTCTTTGTAAAACAAGAGGTTGTATTAAGAAATCTCTAAGGTCCCTGCCAGCTAAAATATCCCATTATTGAATTGTATATTTCTGTCATTTGATTGACAAACATAAAATATTTAGTCAATTTACTCAAAATAGTAAGATACATTTGTTATTAATTAAAATAATACAATCCGTTGATATGCCTTAGTCTCCTGGGTCTATGTACCTAAGCATTTCTGGAATCCTCTTCAAAGAAGAGCAACCTGGAGCTGGATTCTCCATCAGCCACAGGAAATCTTCCAATGGCCTGACTCACCTCCATGCTTGTGGGTTCAAGAACCAAGAAATGGTCAGATGCAGTGGCTCACACCTGTAATCCCAGCACTTTGGGAGGCTGAAGCGGGTGGATCACGAGGTCAGGAGATCAAGACCATCCTGGCTAACATGGTGAAAGCCCGTCTCTACTAAAAATACAACAACAACAACAAAAATAGCCAGGTGTGGTGGCAGGTGCCTGTAGTCTCAGCTACTTGGGAAGCTGAAGCAGGAGAACGGCATGAACCCGGGAGGCAGAGCTTGCAGTGAGCCAAGATGGCACCACTGCACTCCAGCCTGGGCAACAGAGCGAGACTCCATCTCTAAGAAAAGAGAAGAAGGATTTTACATAATGATTGGTAATGGGAAAGCTAAGGAAGTTAGTAAATCCAAGGACCAACCATTTGAAGGAGAAGCTATGGCGAAACGCACATTGTATCTTGGATGGCACTCCCAAAGTTCCGGGGTCTTCAAGAAGGTGAAAAAAATCCACAAGGAGGAGGATGAAATGTAAGAGGAGAGGACGACCTTTGCTTTCATTCGGTTCTATGCCCTTTTTACTGAGGCCCAGAGAGAGGAAGTGATGTGCCTAAGGTCACCTGATGATTAAGTGTGTTTTCCTGGAACTCAGGCCTGCCTATTTCTACTTTCTCTCTCCTTTTAGCTGTTTCTCAAGAGAAGGTGGCCTCTTTCCATTTTGAAAGAAGAAGCAAGATCTGAGAAACATTCAGTACAGTGTTACACTGCATTTTGTTGTCATTGGCAAATCCATTTCTCTGGTTAGCTTCTTTCTGTCATGAAATGAAGGCCAACTGTCCTATGTCTACACCTATTTAATTCTTAAAGCCGTGGCAGGGTCATTTCAATAGTCTGGTTTAGTTATCTGATTAGACTCTCCAGCAATGTGTACTATACTCTGTTTATATTTGTTGGGAAGCTATAGCCTGAATACGTATCTTCTTAAGTGCCTCTGTTCATATACACATATACACACATGTGCACGCCTATACTTACTCAGAATGTATGTGTGTGCACATGATGCCTGTGGAAGACGGTGTGAGTTTGTGGATTTCATAGCATGGCAATGGTTGTAAGAATTGCTCATGTTCCCAAAGGCAGGGCTCTGGACCCGAGGACCATTTTGGATGTTCTCTAGCTCTAAGAGTTATAGTTTGTGATTTTGTGTTGACTGAGGAATTATTGAAAACTTCCAGTTCTCTAAAAGCACATACCTGCTTGCTTCCTCAAAGAGAAGGGACCAGATCCAAGCCATTTGATTCTTGATGATTACCCTATGGGTGGAAATGGGAGAAGCAATGTAGGTCCTCAAAGATGGAGCTTGCAGGGGGAGAGAGCTTTGGGGTTCAGGAGCCTCCAGAGCCCATAGACCTGTCTCTGTGCTCCAGTGCCACACCTGGGCAAAGCAGTGCCACAAGCAAGAGGGCGGGGTCTTCCTTGATTGCCATCTGGACTATGTCCTCGCATGCATTTACTCCCTATTAACCATGTGAGAGGCAGAGTTGTATTAGGTTCTGGAGCACCAAGATAATAAGTAAGGCATGGCTTTCACTGTTGCACAGTCCATCTGTAACAGGGACAACAAGCAGATTTTTAAAGAAGTATAATCCAAACATGGTGAAACCCCGGGTTTACTGAAAATACAAAAATTAGCCCGGTATGGTGGCATGCGCCTGAAATTCCAGCTACTTAAGAGGCTGAGGTGGGAGAATCGCTTGAACCTGGGAGGCGGAGGTTGCAATGAGCCAAGATTGTACCACTGGACTCTAGCCTGGGCTGCAGGAGAGAAACTCTGCCTCAAAAAAAAAAAAAAAAAAAAAAAAGTATAATCCAGTATGCTCAATGTCCTCCTAGAATATAGCTATATAAAAGTACTGTGGGAAGACAGGATAGAATATAGCTATTTAAAAGTACTGTGGGAAGACAGGAAAATAATTCTTCCTTGGAGGAATTTTTCTCCAACACTGGCATAGGGTCCGCTAGATTGAGGTAAAATATCCTTTGAGTGCCTTCTATGTGTTTACCACTGTGCTGTGTTATGAGCTGGGAGAGAATGAAAGAAAGAACCCATTCTGAAGAGGAAAAGGATATCCAGGAAGCAGAGCCCAAGTTTCCTAATTCCCTCTCATTTATCCATTCAACATTCACTAAGCACAAACACTGTTTCACGCGACAACTGGACTCTGAGCATATGAAGATAAGTGAGAGAGGTCCCTGCCCAGTTCCACTCAGAGGACCCATCCTCAGGCCAGCTGCAGGTGTCCATGGGGGAGTCTGTTCTCAGCCAGCATCATAGTTGTTCAGAGAACCCACTTGCCCTGAGCACATCCCACTGCAGAGCCTCGCCTTGGGTGGCACATTCTCTTTGGTTCACTTTGATGGCAGATTTGTCCATGGGTCTGGTTCTGGCAGCCCAGATGCGATGAGTTCTGTTGTCATTGTTCCTGGCTCCTGACCTCATTCACGTCTCACTCTCCCTCTGCCTCAAGCAGTAACTTTGGGCACCTGGTGTCATACACGCTTTGCCTCTCAGAGCTGGCTGTTTGTAGGGCCTCCTTGTGCTTTGTGGTAAGTGCTGTATTAGAGCCAGAGGAGGCTGTCCTATAACAGGTCCACCTGTGGCTGGGATGGTGAAGACCTTTCTCTTCCCTTCTCTCTGCAGCCAATTAGGTGTGGCTCTGGAGGGCTCCCTGTTGTGAGCCTGGTTGGAGATGGGGGTGGAGAGCACAGGAAGGTGCATTGTGCTCTATTTTGGGTCTCCTGGAGCTTAAGTGGTTTCCTAGAATTGCCAGCAGAATGCAATTCATTAAAAGTCAAATTGTGAAAGTTGAATGGGTGCTCGGAAATGTCCTATCATATAGGGTCCTATAATAACAAACTAGTACTTTCACATTATGTGACTCTAGAGGGCTAAGATTGGGTTTCTCTCAACCTAGTACACAAACCAAAGTTCCCTTGGTTACAAAAGGAAAAACAGTGGGCCTTTCATTACTCACATTTCAATTTATCTCCTGGAGATCTTGGGGAGGGACAGTAGTTTACTTGTTTACGCTTGTTCCAAGCTGCAGCTTGTGGCCCAGAGAGAGTAGCAAGAGACAGCGTAAGGCCTCCCTTTTCCACCAGAACACTTAATTAGAACACCCTAGCCTCCTCTAAGGTGTGGTTTAGAGGTATGAACTCGCCAGACAGTGAGTTAATGAGGACGGGGAAAGTTCTGCTTTTCCAGTGGGGCCGACCCAGGAGCCCACGTGTAGGGGATGATTGAAAGAACTACACTGCTTTCCTGGGCTCTGTAGGCTCAGTGTCAAGTGTAATGATTCAAAACAAACCCTACACATGCCGGATGGTCCAGTGCACAAATAAGACCTTCACAATAGTAAAATAGCCCCATATATTTTAATGGCATTTTGCAACTTACAAGGAATTTTCATGTATTATCTCAGTTGAGCCATGGAAACCCCAGAAAGAAAATAGTATTCTCATTTTACAGATGAAGAAACTAAATCCAGAAAAATTCAAATAATGTCCCAATGTTTATATACTCACTCAGTGATTTGCCATGACTTAGCCTTAAGTCATCAGACTCACTAAGACCCTTTCACTCCACGTCTATTCCTGACCCAAATAGGAACAATTTTTCTATTGTTAGCTTTTTGAGAGTCTATTAGGTTGGTGCAAAAATAATTGCGGTTTTTGCCATTAGTTTTTTTTAATTTTAATTTTAATTTTAAGTTCTGGGGCACATGTGCAGAGTGTGCAGGTTTGTTGCATACTTAAACATGTGCCATGGTGGTTTGCTGCACCTATCAACCTGTCACCTAGGTATTAAGCCCCGCATGCATCAGTTATTTTTCCTAATGCTCTCCTTCCCCCAGCCCACTCCCCGACAGGTCCCAGTGTATGTTGTTCCCCTTCCCGTATCCATGTGTTCTCATTGTTCAGCTCCCACTTATAAGTGCGAACAGGCAGTGTCTTGTTTTCTGTTCCTGCATTAGTTTGCTGGGGATGACGGCTTCCAGCTCCATCCACGTCCCTGCAAAGAACATGATCTCATTCTTTTTTATGGCTGCATAGTATTCCATGGTGTATATGTACCACATTTTCTTTATCCAGTCTGTTATTGATGGGCATTTGGGTTGATTCCATGTCTTTGCTATCGTGAATAGTGCTGCAATAAACATATGTGTGCATGTGTATATCTTTGTAATAGAATGATTTATATTCCTTCGAGTGTATACCCAGTAAAGGGATTGCTGGGCCAAATGGTATTTCTGGTTCTAGATTTTTGAGGAATTGCCACACCATCTTCCACAATGGTTGAACTAATTTGTATTCCCACCAACAGTGTAAAAGCATTCTTATTTCTCCACAACTTCACAGCATCTGTCGTTGCTCAACTTTTTAATAATTACCATTCTCACTGGTGGGAGATGGTATCTCATTGTGGTTTTGATTTGCATTTCCCTAATGATCAGTGATGTGGAGGTTTTTTTCATCTTTGTTGGCTGCGTGAATGTCTTCTTTTGAGAAGTGTCTGTTTATGTTCTTTGCCCACTTTTTAATGGGATTGTTTTGTTTTTAATGGGTTTGTTTGCTTTTTCTTGTTTATTCTTAATTTGCTGATAATTTTTAATCTCAATTGGATATTATATTTTGTCTAATGCTTTTTCCATATCTACTGAGATGATCATGTGATATTTGTCCTTCCTGTTTTAGGTTGATTTTCAGATCTGAAATTAATTTTGCTTTCCTGGGATAAATTTTTGATAAATCTGGGATACTTCATCTTGGTGTATAATTCATTTTATATGTTGCTGGATTTAATTTGATAATATTGTGTTAGTAATTACTATGTCTGTGTTCATGAAGGCTATTTGTCTATACTTTCTTTTTCTTGCGATGTCTTTGTTTGGCCTTGGTATTAAGGTAATACTGGTCTCATAGAATGAGTTGGGAAGTGTTCCCTCCTTTACTTCCTAAACAACTTTGCAAAGGACTAGCAATGCTTCTTTAAATGTTAGACAGAATTCACCAGTGAAGCTATCTGGGCCTAGATTTGTCTTTGTGGGAAGATTTTTAATTACTAATTTACTTCATTTGTTTGTTACATGCCTACTCAAATTTTGCTTGAGCAAAATGTTTCTTATAAGTAGCAGTAAAAGGGAGGCAATGATAGCTTTTATCACTTGAAGAAGTTAAAAATAAGATTGTACTCTAAGAGTTCAATCACTAACCAGCAGAAAATGAATCAGAATTGAGCAGATTTCTCATGCTCAGTGCTATTGACATTTTAGGCTGGGTAATTTTTTGTTGCGGGCCTGTCCTGTGTATTGCAGAATGGTTAGTAGCATCCCCGGCCTGTACTCACTAGCAGAAAGCAGCACTCCCATCAACAATTCCCCCCAAACTGTGACAACAAAAAATGTCTCTAGACCCTGCCAACATTCCTCTGGGGGGAAAATTGTCCTCGGTTGAGAAGCACTAGAATAGAGAAATATCAAATTAAAAAGAAAGACTTTAGAACTTACAAATCTTAACTTTAACTAAACATCTAAACCTGTCTAAAAATAAAGAGAGGGAGGGCAGAGGGGACAACTTGTGAAGTGCCCATCCAAGTATTTGCCAGCATGCCTTTTTGTCCCTTCAAACAGTAAGAAAGTTAAACCCCTCTGGAACGCATGGCCATAGCTGCATGCATTTGGGCATTCTATGTTCCTCACTCCCCTCGTTCTTGATTTTTTTCACCAAATAACCCTCTAATTATCCACTGTTGCCCCAAATAGCTTTTCCACTACGAGACGCTTCACTGGCCAGAAGATGGGAACACACATCTTGTCCACCTAACAGCAACATTTTTCTTGGTATAACAGTGAATTGATATTGTAATTTATCTATCATTTTCTGTGAGTTTGGTTAACATAAGTCATTATCACCTACTCTGACCTATGCTGGGATCTCAATGAAGACTAAAGTTTTGAGTCTTTACAATTTAATGAGTTTAACAAGATGACAACATACCTGCGAAAGCTCTTAGAAGCCAACCAGCCCTCTTCTTCTGGTTATCTACCATTGTATATCACACCATTCCAGAACTTAGTGGCTTAAGTCAACAATCATTTTGCTATTCCCAATTCTCTAGATGAGAAATTCTGGCAGGGCTCAGAGGGACACATGATATCACTGGATTCACTCATGTCTGAAACCACATTGCTGCTGGGAGCCTGGGGTGCTTCGTGCTCTTCCACTTGGTCTCTATCTCTAACAGGATAGTCTGACTTCTGTGGCATTGCACGGCTCTAAGAGTACAAAAGTAGAAGCTTCCAAGTTTCTTAAGGCCTTCCTTGGTCTGGAAGTGATACACAATCACTTCAGTTGCATGCTGTTAATCACAGCAAGTCACTGGTTCAGCTTGGATCCAGTGACAGAAGTAACACACCTCAAATCATGATGGAAATACTGGCAAAGTCACATTTCAAAAGTGCATGTGAGATTGGAAGGAATATTGTGGCCATGGGAGACGATGTACCATAGTGGCACAAAATAATCTCCGTAAGATTCACGGAAAAATCTATGAAGTTTTTAAGAGAAGTGTATTCAAGAAAGCCCCACCAGTTTGTATTTTAGGACAGAGGCCATCAAAAATAAAGAGGTCTCTGGGCCTCCAACTTTCTTTGGGAAGAAAGCAGGCTAAGAAAGCTGCTCCGCTGAGGACACAGTCCATTTCTTTAGAAAATGAAAAGTATTTCAAAGAGCAAAGTCCAGAGAGCAGATCTAAGACCTGAGGAAAACAATAAATTGGGGAACCATTTCCAGAGAGCAGAAATGGACTCTAATTAAGGAATGTTGATTGATCCTGGAGTCAAGGGAGCTGACAGTATAGGCCTGGATTTCAGGATTGCTCTGAATTAGCGAATGCTTTGTGCTTCTCAACATCCCCTTGAAGGGAGTGTTCGTGTCATACCCTTGCATGTTGTGTGTGGTGGGCAGGCAATTTGTCCTTTTAGTTCACAGATCTCTACAGGAGTCTCATCCACATTTGGACCTGCCAGAAGTCCCATCAGTAGGTGAGGTCTCTTTCCTCTCCCCGTTGAATCTGGGCCAGTCTAGTTGTTGTTTTGACTGATAGAATATGGTGGAAATTGTGCCACGTGACTTCTATACCTAGAGCTTATGAGGTCTGACAGCTTTCACTTTTGTACTTTTGGAACCTCGACCGCCAAGTGAGGAAGTCCAGCCTAACCTACTGGGAAGAGAGACTGAGTGGAAGAGCATAAAGATGTCCTGGCAGACTGCCAGCATCATGTGCTCACATATGTGACTAAGGACATCTTGGATCCTCTAATCCCAGTGATACCCAGTCCACACCACACTGGACAGAGTTAGGACATTCTGGCTGAGCCTTGTCCCAACTGCGGATCTGCAAAATCATGGGCAAATTAAATGGTTATTATATTAAGCCAATATATTTTGGGACAGTTTGTTACATAAAAAAGAAAAAAAAACCTTGAAATACTTCCCATTCCCACAATATTCCTTTTCTTTCTTTATTTATTTAAAAAAAAAGTTTTAGAGACAGGGTTTCACTCTGTCATCAGGCTGGAGTGCAGTGGCACCATCATAGCTCGCTGTAACCTTGAACTCCTGGGCTCAAGCGATCTTCTTGTCTCAGCCTCCCAAGCAGCTGGGACCACAGGCACACACCACGCACCCAGCTGATGTTTTTGTAGAGAAGGGGTCTTGTTATGCTGCCCAGATTGACCTCAAGTAATCCTTCCACCTCAGCCTTCCAAAATGCTGAGATTACAGGTGTGAGCCACTGCACCTGACCCCAATATGCCTTTTTAAAAAAATGTTTTACGCATTTCCTTTTCTCCCTGAATATTTTAAAGAAGTGCTTGAAACTTGCAACTTCAAAGCAAGGTATAGGATATTCCACAGCTAAAACAATGGCATAAATATCAGAAACAATGACATGAAGGGACACCCTGATCCTACTAATGCAACAACCAAAACTCAGTAGACAAATACAACCAAAGACCTATAGCCTAGAGTAGACTCAGACAGGCATGGGAGCTACCACTGTAGACCTCCAGGGCTTAGGACCCTTCTCTCCCTCTCTACTCTCCATCAGGAAAATGCTAAGTCACAGTAATTCTCGGGGACTCACTCTTATTCTTCCACCACATCCCCCTCAATCCCAGAAATTACTCCCTGACTTGGGCACCATCATCTGTGTCCTGCCTGCTTCTGCTTGCAGTGTGCTGTGGAAACTGTTGCAGTCCCCAGGATCTCAGCCCACAGGGAAGAAAGCAGACCACCAGCTGTCTCTTGGCTTTGAGAAAAGTCACTGATTGTGGCTCTCTGCTTACAGATGAATTTTGGGTTGCCTTTAACCTCTGTGGTTGCCTCTAATAAATCAACTGTCAGGCATCGTGCCCTGACATGCACTGGTCTCCCAGATTGCCGAGACCTAATACAGGCTCTGATTTTCCGTGGTGGGATCTATTCCATGGCAAGAGTGGGGGAAAAGGGGTGACGTGAAGAAGTTTGAGTTGTTGTAGGTTTCAGGGCAGCAGATACATTGAGTGGCCTGCTTATTTTGTCTTGGGACACAGAGGCGATGGAGGGCTTCTGTTTCTCAGACTTAATATCTACATATTACACAGGGTTGAAAATAGCCTTACTTGACATAAACTAAAGTTCAAACAAGGAGCCAGGCAGCAACAATTCTGGGAATTTTTCCTAAGCTGTGCAGACACAGAATGACTTCTTTTGGAATTTGATGAGAAATAGAGGAACTAGAAACCAATGGTATGAAAATATCACCAACCCTGAAGATTAATGCTGCAACAGAGCTGTCATCCTCTGAGAATCTGTAGAACTGGGCTTGAATCCCAGCTTGGCCACTAACCTCAGCTGGACTCTCTGCATTTCTTGATGATCCCTTTATACCCAGTGACTTCTCTCCTTAAGTCCGTTACTAGACCCCACTCCACACTTGCAGCACCACAAACTTGATTCTACTTTCTTAAAAAATGAAGCCCTTGAGAATCAAATCTTCAACTTCCTACCCCCTCCACTACCACACTCCTTCAAATTTATCAACTCTTTCTTTATGTTCAGCTTCTCACCTTTGGGGTCGGTAGACGAGGTGTCCCTTTTTGGTTCCCAGTTCCCTAATGCTTGTGGCTCTTGATGCCATCCTTCCCTGCTCCCGTAGAAATTTATTTCAACAACTGCCTCCTTCTTTACTGTCTCTACAACCTTTTATTCTCTCCTGGCTCTTTGCCCTCTGCTAACAAACATGCCTAAGTCTCTCCCCTCTTCATAAAATCCCTCTGTTGACTCTAAATCCTCTTCCAACCAACTACCAGTCTCTCATCTTCCTGAAAAAAATCTTGTTTCTGGAATAGATGTCTACACTCATTGTCTCCACCACTTCACAACCTAATGACTCCTCAACCCACTTTCAGTCTGATCTTCCTCACTGGTCCATTTAGGTGGCCCTCGTCAAGGTAAATATGGGGCCAGGCTCATTCTGCCACACCCGTTATGTTTGTCAGCCCTTTGTTCTCAGAAATCGTTTCTGCATTTAACATTGTGATCAAGGATATCTACTCACTTGCTGTCTGTGGGACTTCTCTTTTGGTTTGGCTTGTACCTCTCCAGTGATCTCTCTTTGTTCATAGAAGACACCTCAACCTCCCCCTTAAATATGCTCTCCTCAAAAATAAGGCCTTCATCCATTATTATTCTTTCGGTAAATTTTTTTTTTTTTTTTTTTTTTTTGAGATGGAGTCTCGCTCTGTCGCCCAGGCTGGAGTGCAGTGGCACGATCTTGGCTCACTGCAAGCTCCAACTCCTGGGTTCATGCCATTCTCCTGCCTCAGCCTCCCAAGTGGCTGGGACTTCAGGTGCCCGCCACTGCATCTGGCTAATTTTTTGTATTTTTAGTAGAGATGGGCTTTCACCGTGTTAGCCAGGATGGTCTCGATCTGACCTCGTGATCCACCCGTCTCCGCCTCCCAAAGTGCTGGGATTACAGGTGTGAGCCACCGCGCCCAGCCGGTAAATGTTTTTTGAAAGGTCTTACTAACTCCCTGTATTAAGGACTCCATGCATGTTGAGATCATTCTCTCCAGCCCTAATCTCTTTTCGGAGAGCACTCTTGCCCTCCAGCTGCCTCTGGTCATAGCAGAACTATCCTTTCTCCCTGACTTTCTCATCCTGTTTCTTGTTCCTCTATCATCCCACTTTCTCAACCCATAATTCTACCATCCATCTTGTCACCCATGTGAGAAACCTGAAATCATCCTATACTCCTTTTTCTTCCCCATCCTCCACATCTAATCAAGTCCAGCTTACTTTGCCTCTTAAAGGGCTTTCAAATCTGTCCCTCTTCTCTCCACTTCTGCTTCAGCTGCCCTCATTCAGATCCTCATGAGGTCTTACACAGCTCATTGACATCAGCTACCTTTTGAAATCCTTCTTTCCATATTAGTCCTTCAAAATCCACTCCCCAAATGAAAGCAGAATGTTCCAATTAAATGTAAACATGTTACTCCCCCGCTTAACCTTCAATGACTCTCTGTTATCTATAAAAATAACTCCAATCTCTTTGCCAAGGCATAAAAGGCTTATCTAATCTCATCTCCTGACACTCCCCATTCTTGTGCTATGTGTTCCCATGTTGTCAGACTGCTGGTGATTCCCCCATACTCACCTTTGTCTTGCACACCTGTGCTTTTGCACCGAATGAGATCTTCCTCCCTTTGACTGCCTGGCTAACTCATTCTCCTCCAGAAGAAAATTCAAGCTTCATCTTCTCTGAGACATTTCCTCCAAATCTGCAGGTTGGACTCAGTGGTCTCCTCTGCCCTCACAGTCTCTCAGTGTTAATATCTGCCTCTCTCTCTCACTTACTTTCCCTGCCACCTTATATCTACCTGTTTTGTGGATGTGTTTGTCTCTCTCACAATATGACAGGCTGCTTAAGAACAGGGACTAATTCATCATTGTAGTCTAGTAATGAGCATATGGTCTAGGCACAGGAGGCACTTGATAAATGTTTAAATGGAACAGAACTATCTGAGTGACCCTTAGACAGTCTCCTCCCCTACCCGGGCCTCCGATTCTTCATCTGTAAATGAGAAGGGTTGAATTACATGTTCTCCATTAAAAGGTTTCTTTCTTCTATAACATCCTGTGGTTTTGTGTGATTCTGAGCAGGGAAGTGTTGGCAGGGCAGAGTTGTCTAAATGTCTTCTTTTTTAGCCTACGGCCTCTGTAGTAAATTTTTTAAAAAGCAGATTTAAAAATAGAACACAAAATAGCTGACACTTGCCATGTGCTGCTTGGTGTAGGCACTGCTGAAGACCCTTTGAATGTAATAACTTATTTGATATTCATACCTACCCTATGAGAGGGTATTATTGTTATCCTCCTTTTCATTTGGGGAAACTGAGGTACAGGGTAACCTTACTAAGGTTACCTGAGTAGAAAAAGGCAGAGTGCAGGCCTGAATGTCTGGCATGAGAGTCTGCACTCATAACAATGAAACTGTAATACATATATAGACACATAGATTCAGAGATGCACAGACAGATTGATTGCCATGACTAAGAGAGAAGGGGAGTCACAAACCCCCTCCTCCCTCTGTTACTCACTCTCTGATGCCCACGTGGAGCCTGACTTAGCTCAGCACCTGGAAAAGCAGTTGCCTAGTGGTATTTAAGCCACTCGTAGCCTTCTAGGCATCGTGTTGGCAAAAAAAGGAAGAGTTTGTAAAATTGGACTTTACAAGGAGTCTTTGGGCATAATGAATTCCTCCTGCATTTGTCATCATAGTGCTAATTAGGCTACATTTTGTGGGCTTTAAAGTGGCTCTGGCCAGAATTTCCTAGATATTTTATCGTAATTTAGCATTAGTCAGGCTTGAGTTAATGGACACAGGCGGCTTTATTCACCCCGGTTTGGGCCTCGTCATTGCTATTACATCTTTTGATATTCATCCTCGTGACACTAAGCAGCAAGTATTGATTTAGACATTGTACATTTCCATAGGAATTCCATTTTAATTCAACATTAGAGTGCCATTAAAATGTAAAGGAAAGGGCACATGAAAGTCACCTTAAAGCACTGCTGTCTTAGGAAATCTGCTGGGTTTAACCATTCTGCCATCTCCACTTGGGGTAGGACAAACGCCCAGGCACGAGGGAGGGAGTAGCCTTCCTTTTGATTCATCCTGAGGGCCGGTAGCTGCTTTATGGCCCATTGGTCAGCGTTTGGAGAGTGGTTATGACAGTGGCTTGGGATGTGGGGGGGACACATTCTTTTGTCTCTGCCCACTGAGGATTCTGGTGGAGCCGGCATCTGCTCACGGCATCCTCAGAGCAAGACAGCAGTGGGGGAAGAGGGAGTTGATAGGGGAATGGATAAGTAAGTCCAGCCTGATAGTTGGACAGAGAGAATGGAGTGGGGATGCAAATGCTTTCTCAACTGGAATCTTCCCCGCCCCAAAAAGTAAGGAATCTCAAGGAGGTTCATGGGATTCAACTGTGTCTTAAAAGTCCTGTGTTTCCTCTCTATTCTCTCTGTAAAACTGTATTAGTCAGGATTCTCTAGAGAAACAGAACTAACAGGGTGTGTGTGTGTGTATGTGTGTGTGTTAAGAGATTTATTATAAGGAATTTACTCATGTGGTTATGGAGGTTGAGAAGTCCCAATATCTGTAGCTGGCAAGCTGTAGTGTCAGAAGAGCCAAAGGTGTAAGTTCCAGTCTGAAAACCCGGGCTCAACAACCAGGAAGAGCCAATGCTTCGGTTTGAGTCCAAAGGCGGGAAAAGGCTGACATCCCAGCTCAAGCAGTCAGGCAGGAGAAGGTCCCTCTTACTCACAAGTAGGTCGGCGTTTTTGTTCTATTCAGGCCTTCAGTTGATTGGATGAGGATGCCTACACTGGGGAGGGCAATCTGCTCTACTCAGTCCACTAATTCAAATGCTCATCTCATCCAGAAACACCCTCATAGTCACACCCAGAATCATTTTTGACCAGATATCTGGGGACACTGCGACCCAGTGAGGTTTACCCATAAAATGAACAATCACAGAGACCAACAGACAGGCTTTCTTGGCTTGTTTACCCATTATATGTCCTCATATCCTTGGCTTGCCCAGATCATATTGTCAGCACACTTCCCTTTCCATGAGGTATTCTCCCCTGGGCTCAGGAATGTTAAACATTGCTGTCAGAAACCAGAAGCTAGCAGGGAGGTAAGAAACAGATTTTCCCTCAAAGCCTCCAAAAAGGAACCAACCCTGCACACACCTTGATTTCAGATGTCTGACCTCCAGAGCTGGGAGAGAATAAATTTCTATGGTTTTAAGCCACCTGGCTTGGGGTACTTTGTCTTGGCAGCCCTAGGAAACTGATGTACATGCTGAGGCAAGACACACATCTCACCTCCCTTCCCCTGGGAATAAGGTTCCCTGTTGCCTTCAGGCTTAGGTCCAAACTCCCTGGCAGCCCCACCAGGCAGCAATATGGGCTGTGCCCTGCACACTCCTCCAGCTCAGCCTCCTGTGTCACCTACTCCTGCACAGCCCACAACACACACAGCATATTCTATCATTTTCCTGAAGTTGCCAAACTACCTTACCCCTTTGCACATGATGTGCTGAAATTCTCTTCCCTTCCTTGTCCTTATGGAGAACCAACCATGTCCTCTTAGGAGCCTTCCTCAGTCCACCCAGAGCAGAGCCTATTGTTCCATCTCTGTGCTGCCTCGTTACCTTTTCCCTGCTTAAACACTCTTCTGTTACAGCTCTCATTGCACTGAGTAGCAACTATAATTATATACCTGTCTTGTTCAATTGCCTGACTTCCCCACAGGCTCTCAACAAACACTTTTTTATATATACTTTAATTTCAATAGCTTTAGGGGCGCAAGTGCTTTTTGGTTACACAGACGAATTGTGTGGTGGTGAGGCCTGAGATTTTAGTGCAGCCGTCACCTGGGTAGTGTATATCCTACTCTACATGTAGTTTTTTATTCCTCATTCTCCTTCCTACCCTCCCCCTTCTGAGTCTCCAATGTCCATTATACCACTCTGTATGCCTTTGCATATCAATAGCTTAGCTTCCACTTATAAGTGAGAACATATGGTATTTGGTTTTCCATTCCTGAGTTACCTCACTTAGAATAATGGCTTCCAGCTCCATTCGAGTTGTGGCAAAACACTTTATTTTATTTTATTTTTTTATGGCTGAGTAGTATTCTATGGTGTATATATACTACATTTTCTTTATCCAGTCTTTGGTTGATTGACACTTAGGTTGGTTCCATATCTAGCAAACACCTCTTTACAGGAGGTTGATTGGTTGAGAGGATCAAAATGGAGCCTTATTTATCTCTGAGTCCCTTGAGCCTAGCACAATGCCCAGAATGTAGTAAATGCTCAATGAAAGTTTGTGAAGTGAGTGAGAGTAGGGCCAGCTCTTTGAGGAGCAGCTGTGTTTAAGAGGTAAGGAACCAGAGAGGGACAGAGGGAGGCAGCTCTTCCCTGCATGCACTTCTTTGCCTAGGGTGTAGATAGACTACCTTCTTCCTTCATTGTCCACTTGTTCCCCTGTGTCTGGCACATGGTGGGCATTCAATATAGAATTGCTGCAGAAAAGAAGGAAGGAACAGTTAGAGGGGAAGTTGTAGTAGCAGGAAAATATCTTGCTATGGATGCCAAAAAAGGAGGACACAGCTTTACCTGGAGCTTCACCATCCATTCTTTATGGGTCCTTAAGACAGATCTGATGATGGACAGATAGGATGAGCATTTGGTATTCTCCCCAGGAGTCTACAAATCTCCAGGGCAGCTGTCTGTGCAGACCCTCAGGCTCATTTAAATTTCTCTTGGAAAGAATAATCATAGAATTACAAAATTTTGGAGTTAAAAGATCCATTATAGAATATCTAGGCTTAAGGATTCATAATTTTAGAATTATAAGGAAGGTTGGAGTTTATTTAGTTTCTGCTGCATCTGTGTCTTGCTTATGTTAAGGAGGAAACTGAGGCCCAGAAAGGGAAGGTGGCTTACTAAAGACCATACAGCTGATTGCCCTTGGTTTCTGTGACCCCATTCTCCTGTGTTATTTTGATATCTGTGTAGCATTGGTGTTTTATCCAAAAGCTGAATAAACTACATCCAAGAGCAAGAATTTTTCACAGATGGCACCATGGTCTTTTCCAGCCTTCATGCACACTCTTCAGCAGCCTTTAATCTTTTTCTGACCTTAGAATGAGCTCAGGGACCATTGTGAGTAATGAACAATTTATAGAAACGGAATGAGCATTGCAAAGGCCTGAGGGGGAGAAGGAAGAGAGAGAGCTCCTTCTTTGGAGCTATGAGAACAAGGTTTGAAGAGAAAGTGCTGGTGCTGAGATGAAGGCTGGCAGTAGGAGACAGTGGGAGTGGTGCCTGACAATGACAGGAGGGCAGCTGTACATGTGAGCAGTGGTGGGGGGGAGGGTGTTCCTTTCCTGGGCTCATTAAGAATGGCCAACAGATTATAGAAAGATGCTCAACATTGCTCATCATCAGGGAAATGCAAATTAAAACCACAACGAGATATCTTCACACCTGTTAGAATTCCTATTACCAAAAAGACAAGAGATGACAAGTGTTGGTGAAGATATGCAGAAAAGGGAACCCTTGCACCCTGTTAGTGGGAATGTAAGTTGGTGCAGCCATTATGAAAAGCAGTATGGTGGTTCCTCAAAAAACTGAAAATAGAACTGTTGTATGACCCGGGATTCCCACTTCTGGGTATATAGCCAAAGGATATGAAATCAGTATGTCAAAGAATTATCTGCAGTCCCATGTTCATTGCAGCATTATTCACAATAACCAAGATGTGTAATCAACCTAAATGTCCATTAGTGGATGAATGGATAATGAAGTGTAGATTATATATACAATGGAATACTGTTGAGCCTTAAAATAAAGGAAATTTTGCCATTCGCAACAACACAGAGGAACCGGGAGGATACCATGTTAAGTGAAATAAGTCAGGCACAGAAAGATAAATACTGTGTGATCTCACTCATATGTGGAATCTAAAAAAGTTAGACTCATAGACACAGGAGTAGGATGATGGCAGCTGGGGTAAGGGGGAGAGGAAATACAGAGATGTTGGTGAAAAGGTACAAACTTGCAGTTTGTTATAAGATGAATAAATTCTGAAGACCTAATGTACAGTGCATGGGGACTGTAGTTAATCATACTATATTGCATACTTGTAACTTGGTAAAAAATTCGATCTTAAGTGTTTTCACTATGAAAAAATAGTAACTATGTAAGGTAATGGATATGTGAATTAGCTTAATTGTAGTGATGATTTCACGATGTATACATATATCAAAACCTTAAATATGTACAATTCTTATTAGTCAATTATACCTCAATAAAGCAAGCTGGAAAGAAATAAAACAAAACAAAAGAACAGCCTGAGTTGCTTAATAGCTGGGAAGCAGGGCAGGCCCCGCCCCCAGGCTCCTCTGTCTGCCCTGGCCTCTGGTTGTGCAGTTGGCTATCAGGAATGTTGCTTGTGGATTTTCCAGCCCATTGGCTTCTACTTCTTTCTTTCTCTGGCTTTTATAGTCTTCTTTTTTGGCAAGTATACTTATGAAACCAAGGAGGCCAATAGGCCTGTGGTGGCCCAGCACTAGGGCCAGGACTTGGGAGCAAGATTTAAGGAGGCATCCACTTTCGGGGCCAACTCTGCACTAGCACAACCGTGAGGGTGGGGACCATCCTGATTCTTACTCCCTAGGTGGCCCAGGTCCTGCTCAGCACTGCCTGTGTCTGGGTAAGAGTGCCCTGTTCCGTGATTCAGTGTTAGGAAGTACTCTTGCCTGCAAATATAATTTCTCTGATACAAGTTGTATCACAATAATAGAAATGACATTTGTTCTCTTGTTTGCATTGGAGAAAAGCATTTGAGAGGTGGTATTGCATAGTGAGAGTCTGGGCCATAATGCAGAAAGATACCATCCCAAATGCCATAATCCTGAATGTTGAAATCTGGAAAGATCAAAGTCTCAAAAATATAACTCTGTAAAATGTAACCATAAAAATTCTTTAAAAGACATATATTTACATTTTAATGGGAAATTTATTTGAGAAACATAAAAGCATGACAGAACATTTCATACACCATTTTATACTATAAAATATGTAATGATAACATACATATTTTTTGCAAGCATAAGCACTCAGGTATACTAATGACAGTTGCATGGATATAATGGCTATCTATAACAGATGAACTGTATTCATAAAGAAATTGCTTATATAAATGTGATCATCCGAAATACTGTAATGGACAGCCTAAGCCTTTTGACGAGACCCATCAAAATTGCAATGGGTCACAAACAGCAATGCAGTTGCCCAAAGAACAGAGATCACAAAATGTTATCTCTCCGACATGGAGATGTACAGAAAGGACATCTATTCATTTATACAGGCAATTTCAACATTCTTATGTGTATGCATAATGTTTGCACACAGAGTTAACATTATGATAATGTATTTTCGTGGAGTCAAATTTGCCAAAATGCATAAAACGAATTAGAACTCTCCAAATGTCTTTACACCGTTTATACCTCCAGTGTTGGAAACAATGCAGAAGTAAAATACATAGCGAATGTAAAATGTAATGTAATGTAAGAAGTATGTAAAAAGTGAATGTAAAAAGTAATGCTAACAATTTAAAATAGTGAAGAAGGCCGGGTGCGGCGGCTTACGCCCGTAATCCCAGCACTTTGGGAGGCCGAGGCAGACGGATCACGAGGTCAGGAGATCTAGACCATCCTAGCCAACACGGTGAAACCTCGTCTCTACTAAAAATACAAAAAATTAGCTGGGCGTGGTGGTGGGCGCCTGTAGTCCCAGCTACTCGGGAGGCTGAGGCAGGAGAATGGCGTGAACCCGGGAGGCGGAGCTTGCAGTGAGCCGAGACAGCGCCACTGCACTCTGGCCTGGGTGAAAGAGCTAGACTCCGTCTCAAAAAAACAAATAAATAAAATAAAATAAAATAAAATAAAATAAAATAAAATAAAAGTGGAGAAAAAACTACAAAAATAAAAAAAATCCCTCCCCCCCAAAAAAAAATTAAATGAAAATTCAACATATGAAAAAGTCTTACAGGCATAGATTATGGCAATTGCAAGGAGATAGTCTATAAGAGCTGGTTGACTTTCACAATTACTAACTACATTTTGAAGCCTTGCATTGCTTTAATAGTTGCTTTTTATCTTTTATAGCATGGGTGTCCTTGGGAAATAGGTTCACATTTATTGTCTACGTGGTGCTACTCTTTTTGAAATTCTTCTATGATTCCATATACACTGACATAAGCTTTTTATATTAAATTTACCCATCTTTTATGCCATGTTTCTGTGTTGTTTTCAGTATGTGGAAATTCATTCTGCATGCACTCCTGTACACACCACAAATATGGCAGAAACAATGCTGATGATGGAACAGCAACAACCTTGTGTAAGTAGCTTCTTATCCTAATGTGCATATAATTATTTTCAAACCTGTCAGTAACTTTGCTGGCTTCTTCAGGCAAATGCAACTTTAATTCATTAAAAGTTCCTGGAATTTCAGCTAGAAGGAATACCTACCCAGGCAAATAATGCATTTTTAACTGAAGTTTTTGTCATTGCCTGATCATGTAGCCGATCCACTCATCTGAATTTTCCATGAAAAGCAAATGGAAAAAATGGAAAAAAACAGACTTCATTGGTAACTCCTTGAAATTTACTTTTAGAAACATTGGTGGCACCTAATTCCTAATCTGTCATAGTTTGGGGATTTAAGTAGGGATTTTAGACTTTAGGAATTTAGACTTTAGGGATTTTGATCTTTTGGGATTTCAGCATTTGGGGTTATAGCCTTCGGGATTGGGTCTTTAGACACTATCATCACCACTGGCACAGTGCAAAGATGCTGAAGTCAGATACTCCGGGCTTGTGTCCTGGTTCGCACATTTACCAGCTGAAAGCCCTGAGCCACTTCCTTAATCTCTTGGAGGCCTCAATTTTTTTGTTGGTAAAATGGGAACAATAATAATAACTCCCTTATGGGTTTTTTTCAGGATGAAATGAGTTAATACATAATAAAACACTCAAAAGATGGACATTTAATAAATACTCAATAAATGTTAAATAGTAATAGTTTTTAATAGATCACATGAAGTGGGAAAAAGCACAATCTGTACCTTGATGTTTACATTCATTTAAATATTATTTTAATACTTCATTAGATATTTACATTTATTTAATTATTATGTTAATATTTATTGTAGTTCTACCTTTCTTTAAAATAAATTTGAATACTTGATGATTAAACAGGTTTATTCTTATGTTAAGTTCTATTTTTATAGTGATTGCGTAAGTAATTGGGTCAATGTGTATTTCATTTTCCATCAGGTGCAGAGGTTGGCTCCTGCAGCCCTGTCCCAAGACATCCCCGCCCTGTGCAGAAGTTACCCCAATTGCACGTGCTTTGTCAAGAGAGAGTATTCAGCTGATGAATAGCTTATTTCTGTGGCCCACCATTAATGGCAGTTATCACGGCCTTGTCTTTCCATAGCATTGCCAGTTTCTGGGCAAATGAGCCCCCATGCCTTTGGGCCTGGTATAATGGACACATTTACATGAGGTGTTTTAGAATTTCTTAACAAATATGTATTTCACAAATATATCATGATAGGTGTAATCAGTTTGGAACTACTGGGAAGAACTCCAGCTCCCCATTACCCTCTACTAAATGTACATACCAGTGGTGGGCTGGTAAATATTTGGCAATCGATTCTTTGAGGAAAAAAGAAAAGCCCTGATTGGCAGGTAGCATTTATCAATTTCGTGGTATGAATGCTCCTGCCATGGCCAATCTCAAGCTATCAGTGAATGCATAGTCTGGGGGAAGTGTTTTAAGTCACTGAATGCAGTGTTTGGAGAAGAGGGGAGAAACATTGGTTTTTGTGGACTAGTACAAGCTGGCTTCAGCACATCATTGTCCCTCAAAGTATACATCCCTCGTCGCGAAATTGTCAGATTAGGAATTAATTTCATAAGAGAGAAATTCACTTGCATGAGTCCTTGCATTATCAACTCTGCTAGTACATCATACTTATTTTAGGCCAGACACTATTTTAAGCACATCACAAATATTAACTCATTTAGTTTGCAGAGAAACTATATTTTCTATTTACTGAAGTAATGGAGGCACAGAGAAGTTAGATAAGTTGCTCAAGGTCACACAGCTGGCAAGTAATAGAGGTGGGATTCAAACCGAGGCAGCCTAGCTCCGGTGCCAGCACTTTTTAATAATGGCACTCTGTTCTCTCTCATATCACAGCATTCTATTTGTTTCCCTAATACATTCAATACGGGCTACAGTTATTTTATTGCTTTGTTACTTTTTGTGTGTATACACCTCTCCTACCAGACTACAAACTTCCTGGGAACAGGTACCATGACAGACACTCAGATAAACAGTACTTAGATGTAAGAATAAATCTTATATCACTCTCTCA
Organism: Gorilla gorilla gorilla; assembly: GCF_029281585.2. Lineage (NCBI taxonomy): Eukaryota > Metazoa > Chordata > Mammalia > Primates > Hominidae > Gorilla > Gorilla gorilla. The sequence goes on along the minus strand of NC_073234.2, from coordinate 20,898,951 downwards.
TATATTCAACAGATGTTAATAGTAAGAGTTATTAACAGATAACGTTGGCTGGGCATATTGGCTCATGCCTGTAATCCCAGCACTTTGGGAGGCCAAGCAGGCGGAACACGAGGTCAGGAGATCGAGACCATCCTGGCTAACATGGTGAAACCCCGTCTCTACTAAAACTACAAAAAAAAAAAATTAGCTGGTTGTGGTGGCTGGTGCCTGTAGTCCCAGCTACCTGGGAGGCTGAGGCAGGAGAATGGTGTGAACCCCAGAGGTGGAGCTTGCAGTGAGCCAAGATTGCACCACTGCACTCCAGCCTGGGCAACAGAGTGAGACTCCTCTTAAAAAAAAAAAAAGAAAAAAAGAGGGACAAACACAATCTACACCTTGATGTTCATATTTATTTATATGTTGTGTAGTTTCACCTTTCTTCAAAATAAATTTGAATGCTTAGTTATGATTAAACAGGTTACTATTACTTATGTAAGTCCTATTTTGTAGTAAATTCTTAAGTAATTGGGTTATCAGGTGTTCATTTTTCATCATTTCCAGAGGTTGGCTTCTGCAGCCCTCTCTCAAGAACTCATAAAGAGATCTGTCTCTTTACTAGAATATAACATACATGAGGGAAACAGCAGAGACTATATTTGTTGTATTATACTACCAGTAATTAGTACAGTGTTGGGACACAGCTGACACTAATAAATATATCTATGGCATAAATTAATTAAACTGTCTACTTTTGTAGATTTAGCTGTTTCTAACATAACGCTATTAAAGTAGCTCATCTTCAGGCACATCCATGCATATTGCACTTGCCTTTGTTCATACCTATGTGCTTGTCTTGGTCTCCTTGGATTCTTGGCGTAGGAAGAGACTGAGTCTTATTAACCTCATAGCCCTAGGATACAGTATAATGTCTAATGCCCCGTAGGTGTGCCAAACATGTTTTCAGGCTGAAGCAAACAGTAGATGTTCAGTAAGAACTTATTAATCAGTGGGCTGGTAAGGAAGAAGTTGGTCCTCAAAGCAGACTATGCCTGATAGGAAAGGTGCTCGAGTTGTTAATACAGATGCTGTTAATACATCCTGTGTGCCATCCAGGGTGCTGGTGACAGAGGGACACGTTGAAGGATTGTGCCGACGTGCTGTGAATGACTTGGAGCATCACTTTGCAAAAGTAGCAAGGTGCTCCACGAAGAGCATTGGCCTAAGAGCCCAGAGTTCAGAATTTCAAGTCTGGTTCATCCACACATGCACACATGTAGGTGAGTTCCATGTTACCTTGTGGGTTAAGTCTTTTCAGCTTATGGTTCTCGATTAAAGACCTAGTATATTCCTAGAAGTAGGAAGTTCATAACCAATAATTGACCTGGAACCCTAAGAGTTAAGCATATGCCTGCTACTGAAGAGCAAAGATGCTGAAGAGCTAACGCGTGACCATGTATTCGAACACTTTATTTCATAAATCTCAATGAAGCATAATGACCTCATTAATATTAACTGCCTTGTCTTTGCTTTCCAGGCATGGGGTGAGGATGGAGGAAAAAAAAGAAAGAGGGAGAACAGGAGGGACTGAATTCTTAAGTAGTGTGATTCAATTACCTCCAAAAGATCTCCAAAGATGAGCATGCAGTTACTACTAAGTGCAAATAGTGCTACTGATAATGATAACAATCAATCACTTTGCTTGGCCCTGTTCTAAACAAGACTACAGGCATTCCCGCTGATTAATCATGTTAATGATCAGCGTTCCGGGGGCTGCCGTCACTAAGGTTTGGATACTTCTGTTTTCTGAATGGTGGAGTAAGAGGATCCAGAGACCGCAGGAAGTTGTCTAATCCCACCCTCCCCCACAACCCACCTCTGGATTCTGCCTCATCTAACCTAGATACATGAGCATCCTCTCTTCTGATAATCACATTTTTAAAAGCAACAACAGCAACAACAATAGCCTTCCTTTAATCAGAGTCCTAGAGTAATCGTTTTTGGAAACTGCTTCCTGGTGACCAATGTACCTCATTTTTGTTGCAGTTTATCCTTGATTGGAACCCAGGACCTAGAAGGGTGGACACAGATGCTAGAGAGTACAGTTCTGTTTCCACTTCTATGGACCTACACAGCAAGAAATGGAACCTTGATTTTTCTGCCTATAAGACAGAAATGATACCAATTATTGTCTCTGTCCCCACTGTTCTGTTGCAGTTGAAATTGCATGGGAAATCCATAGTGTGTCTTTGAGCAAACAGCTCTGTATATGTAAATCAGAGATTATTCCGGGCTTTCTTCTGGTACTTCTAAAAAAAATCACTATGACTGTGCATGTCAGAAAATTAACGGACCATTCACACCTAAACAAAAACAATCCTGGTTAACTATTGTTATTAATGCATCTCTTTGGCAACAGAACACATGGCAAATGTCTCGTATGATGAAACAGTCCAACCCAGAGATGACACAGTGAGGCAGTTTCTTAAGAGATGCTGGCATTGCTCCGTACCCTCCACAGCCAGCCTGGCACAGATGCAGGCAGCTCCTCCTTTCCACTCATGCCTGGGTTATCCACTCTATTATTCCTCCAAAGAAGCTTTGAGTCCCATAGTCATTTCCTCCTACTAATTCTGCATTGAAAAGTCATACATCATTATAAAAGTTAAATGTTTTTACCACTTCCCCCAAAGTGAAAGGAAGACAGACACAAAAGCAAGGGGATGAAGCTTCCCAAGGCCAGTGCAATTTGGTCTCTCCTTTGCCTTGGATTCTCCACACCAAAGTTCTGACTATGTCGGTAGAGTTCCACCTGATTCTATTAGTGGAGGGAGCATCCTACTGTATGCCTTGTATACCTAGCTGATTGTTTCTCAGTAAAATGGAGCTAATCTCCCTGTAGGGAATTGTAAGCTTCTACAATGACAGAAAACAGCTATATCATTGTGCAAGGCATCAGCTGACTCTCTCCTGTATGCCTGCTTTGATCCTGAAATATGGAAGCCTAGCCATAAAAGGTGCTAGACAGGGGAGTTCCCCCAAGGCAGTGTTGTTGCTTTGGAGTTAGAGATCCTGGAGGATCAGGTTAAAGTAGCCCTTGTCCTTTTTTGTGCAGAGCCAAGTGATCATCTTCATTGTCTACTTTTCCAGATGCAGGTATCTGAACATGCCTGAGCATCCTTATTTGTCTTTCCCAGAATGATCCACTTGGATGGGTTCTTCTTCAGATGCAACATATCATTTTGTACCCATTATACAGGTACTCAACAAATACAAAGGGTAAATTTTAGAGTAAAAACCTAGCACTGGATCAATAGGCTCCTGTGATACACCCGAGTTCCCCTGCAGTCTTAGCTTAGCTCTGAGGAGGGGACCCCCAAAAGCTGAGGCCAAAAGGGTTCATAAGCAGAGGGTGTCTAGTTCTAAAATTCCCACACTCTTCCAACCTCAGTTCAAATCTGTGGTCACAGTCACTCCACATAGTTGTCATTCTTAAGCCACCAGGAAGATGTGGCAGTGGAAAATATCTAGGGCTTTGCTGCAGGCCTGAACTCGGCTTCTCATGCAACCAGATGCTGGAATCCATCAGGCGGCCCTGGGAGACACAGCTGCCTCTAATCTCCCGTTTCACTCTGATTTCCAATCTATGCCACCGATAACACCCTGATCCACCACCTATATACCGGGGGAAGTTTCTGGAACCACAGTGAGCAGGAAGTTACCTGGTGGACCTGTTTAATATGTATCTAAGTCCTATCCCCAGAGTTCCTGACTCACTAGGGGTGGTGTACAACAGGAGAAATCTGAATTCCATCCAGCTCCTCGGATCAAATGCACTCAGGTGTGGAGAGCATGCTGAGGTCCACAGCAGAAATGGGGGCTCTTTCTGTCTGTGAATTCTAGTCTGGAGACCTGAGACTTCATACTTGTTTCTTTTTCATTAACCTCTCAGGATTCAGTTTCTTTGTCTATAACATGGGAGAGAGAGTCCATCCTTCCTATAAGGTCCTATTTTTTTTTAGCAAAATGAGGGTCCAGGGGATGGCATCCCTGTAATGGGTTAAATCATGTCTCCCAAAACCAATATGTTGGAGTCCTAATTCTCACTACCTCAGAATGTGACATTATTTGGAGATGGGGTCTTTACAGAGGAAATCAAGTTAAAATGAGTTCATTAGGACGGATCCTAATTCAATATGACAGGGGTCCTTATAAAATGGGAAAATTTAGACATGGGGAAGTGTATGCAGTCAGGGAGAATGCATGTGAAGGTTGGAGTTGTGCCACTGAAAGCCAAGGAACTCCCAGAAGCTAGAAAAGAGGTCTGGAACAGACCCTTCCCAGCCCCTTCAGAGGGAGCATGATTCTGCCTACACCTTGATCTCAGGTTTCAGCCTCCAGAACTGTGAGACAATAAATTTCCATTGTTGAGGCTGCCCTGTCAGAGGCCCTTTGTTAAGGAAAACTTAGGAAACTCGTGCATGCCTAACGCTCTTTGTTCCCCAGGCACAGGAATCTGAGGAGTCTTCCTCAATGAGATGTGTGAGTGTACTCATGGGCCATTGAGCTCCTTCTGCTTCTTGTTTGTCAGAGTTAAGACTCCACTAAGCAGGGCTCAGCAGAGGGCCTGGTTCCCTCCCATTCCTTTTAGTTCCTTCAAGTGGAGTAGTCAGGAGATCCATGTCACTCTGAGTTACTCCACTGCAAAAATCAACACCAGACCTCCTATAAGGCAACAGGACTGTATCAACTCAGGTGATGGGGGAAGGTGTACACTGTCAGTTAACATCAATTGAGCTCTTACCAAAGACCAGACACTCTTCCCACTGCTGTGTATAGATATTATTCGGGACATTTCACAGATGAGGAAACTGAGGGACAAAGACATGAAGTCACTTCCCAAGGTTACACACCTAGGAAGTGGGCAAATGCCAGTCTGGTCCAGTAGACACAGAGAAAAAGAATGGTATGAAGTACAGAGACATCCATTTAATCACAACTTTTCTAAAAGATTTCTTTTGAACTAGTTCTTAGTGAAAAATCTTCCTACTAGTCAAAAAAAAAGGTTGTGGGCTGGGTTCAGTAGCTCACACCTGTAAGCCCAGCCCTTTGGGAGGCAGAGGCAGGAGGATAGCTTGAGCCCAGAAGTTCGCAATCAGCCTGGGCAACATAGGGAAACCCTGTCTCTACAAAAAATAAATAAAAAAAAAAGTTTGTCTAGCATGATGGCACACACCGGTGGACCCAGCTACTTGGGAGGCTGAGGTGGGAGAATGGGGGGATCGCTTGAGCCAGAGAGGTCAAGGCTGCAGTGGGCTATGATCACACCACTGCTCTCCAGCCTGGCCAACAGAGTGAGACCCTATTAAAAAAAATGTGTGTGTGGGAGTGAAAGAAAGACTTCCTGTAGAGAAGGTGTGAAGCTTCTGCCAAGTGTGGGTGGGGTCGCTGTGTTCAGGGAGGTCGAAGACATTGGGCCTGGAGAGAGGCGTGTGAAAACAGAGTGCAAACCCCGTTCCTAGTTCCTATTCCTTACTGATTTCCAGAGATGGTCACCATGAAGAGGACCCACTATTTTTTCTAGGACATGCTCTCCTAACAAGCCACTACCATCATCATCACCATTATCATCGTTTTCCCTGAAATTAATATATTATTTTGCAATCTATAAATGCCTCTCACAAGATTTTCTTCAATTTGCTCATCAAAACAAGCTATGAAATAAGCAGAACCCCAATCCAGAAGAAGGAGGACTGAACAAATTTCAGTGGTTTGCTGGAGATCTCCAGCTGGCTTCTTTTAGAGGCCGGCTTGAAATCCAGAAGAGCTGACCCTCTCTACCTACCGGGCTCCTTGCACTCTAGCCGCGACCCACTCCCCACCCCAAGCTGTGGGCTGCCAGGAGCTGCTGGTGATGGGTGCTCTTTCTAAACCCCTGCTCCTCCTTGCCTTGCTAATTATCCCCCAAAGCTCCCTGCCCAGAGGAATTCAGAACATGCTGCAGTTATTTGTGGAGCACTTTGTCTCTGGGAGATGGGGGGCTTACACAGCTCGGAAAAAGCAGCACTTGCCCACACAGACAACACTGCCTGGGGCTATTAATATCCAAGCACAATAGCTTCAGGACGAGGTGAAGTGTGGTTCACCCTGGCCACAGGGCTTCTCAGCCATGGAGACTGTTTTATTTTACAGCAGCCCTGCAAATACTGCAGCAATCAGACTCTTGCCCCACCTTCTGATCCAGTGTAAACAGCAGAAGAAAGGTGGAGGGCCTTGCATGAAACTGCAATTGCCTGTCCTCACGGTGTGTCCTGGGAGATAACAACAAATGGAGACTTGAAGTCTCAAAATAATATTTGATTAGTGACCCCCCAACCCCCGCTTTTTCTAAAGCATCCCAAGCATTCTACATTTGTTGTCTTTCTCAGTCTTAAAGTTATCTTTGTGCATAGGGAAAGGGTCAACACTTTTATACTTATTCACTCACAAAACTTGTATTGATTATCTACTATGTGTCTAAAGCACCCGGGCTCTGGTAATACTAAGACGAGGATGATAGAGTGCACTCCCTCAAGCTTGTAGCATGATGGAGAAAGACAGTTAATACACTGTTATATCACAGTGTGATTATTGCTGAAATAAAGCTAAGCATAAGAGGCTATGACAGCACAAAAGAAGGAGTAAAAACTCAGTTTCGAAGGGACAAAGTCAAGGAGACTTCAAAGATGAGAAATGATTGCACCGGGCCTTAGAGAGGAAGTTCAGCAGAACAAGGTGGGAAGGGCACGATATCAGAGGTAAGGGTATGTGCAAAAGCAGGGAAATATTGACCCATCTGGAGGCCAAGAGAGGGAATCTAGGTAATTTCCAGAGAGAGAGAGAGGGGAAGTATAGAGAAGAGAGAAGATGGACAGGAAAGAACAGACTTGCAAGTCATTGAATGTCTTGGGGCCTCAGTTTCTGAAGACAGGATTCTCATAAGCCCCTCTGAGTGTTTTTGCACTGGGTGATAGTGACAACTACATGTCTCGCTGTGTGCCCAGGCCTCATAGCCATGCACTCCAAAGGCTCTGTGAGGGGCCTCAGATTCTCCTGCAGTCTAGAGCACTTCAAGAACTAGTGTGTCTCAAGGCAGAGAATACTTTGCTTGAAGATGTGTGTGGCTCAATGATGGCCAAGGCAGACATGAGAGAATGAAGATAATGAAAACCCACCAGCTGTGACTGATGAAACCAAACCCACTCTCATCTGCTTCGGGAGCATGAAGGCTGGGAAGGACCCTCTGACTGGCACATCAGCCTGCAGGGTTCACTTGCTTATTTGTAAAATTTGGGAATCTGCTGACAGACTGACGTATTAATAGTGCAAATTACCCAGGTTCATCTGTAGCCCTAGCTCTTTGCTTCAAAAAAGATCACAAAGCCTGAGGTACTTCAAGATTGAACTGTGAAATGTCATTAGCTAAAACTCAGTCCTCACAGCTCCCAGAACTAATTATAGAGCTAGGAGTGGCTGGGGCCAGACCCCTCTGATATAAAAAGATTTTATGAAAGGCGAAAGGGGGGAGGCAACAATAATTCTCACCCTATTATATTCCTTTCAATTATTTACAGTAAGAGGCACTGATGGTGAACAAATATAGAGACTGGAATCCAGTGAGGTCACACAGGCGCTCTGGAAGCCAGTGATGCAGTATCAGAATCTGGGAACACAATGAGGCAATGTTTCAGCTGCTTGTGCATTCTTCACCTCCCATTGTCTCTGTCTCTCTCTTTCTCCTCTGCTTCCCCTCCCCCCACAACCAAAGTCAAGAGCGCAGACCCCATGGTGAGGATTCTCATCTTCATCCCACAGCCAGGACTTGGCAATATCTTTTATCAAGGGTTTTTACAGGACATTCGTAGTCTTTCTCCTAACCACACAGTTGGGGGCTGGGGTGCAATGAATGCTGGAAGCCCAATGGCAGGGTTGGGACGGAGCTAGTCAATGTGGCCTACGGACCCTCTGGGTGTCCCATGGCCACTAGGAAGCCCTTGAGCAAAAGCTCCGCAGCACCAAAGATTCATGTGCTCTTCTGGATGCCCAGCCTCCCTTGTATGAGGTTGGAGCCTCGACTTGCTGACTTCTGGCTAATGAAATAAGCACAGTGAGATAAGCTGTGTGAAGCATGCCCCTTACAGACAGCCTGCAAGATCCTTCAGCTCTTTCTTCCTCCACCACAGTGGCCTTAGATGGCACATATACCAGATGGTAGAGCTCTGAGACAGAGCCCTCTTGACCCACCTGTTATTGGACTTCGATGTCAGCAAGAAACAAATGTTTGCAATAACATTAAGCCACTGATGTGTCAAGGTTTGTCTGAGGTGACAGTGAACATTGCTTTTTCTAAATCGTATAAACCTCTGATAGCACAGGCACTAGGCATGGAGATATTCATTGAACACAATGAAAAAAGTCCACTATATTAAATAAATTCCTCTCTTTTTCTTGACCTAAATATTTATGTTTCAGAGAATCCTTGACCTGCAGGTTGAAGGAGAAGTCACAGTAAATAAGTCACTGGAGATAGATGGGCAGATGCTTATGTTACCGTCTTGGAGCTAGAACAATTTAATTCTCTCAAGGGTAGTGGGGGAAGGGAACCTCATGGGGGTTGCTGTGTAATCAGAAATGGTGAGCTAAATAGCAACAAACTTTGGTAATGGTTTTTTGCAAATGCTTATGTACACAAACAGACACACACACACACACACACACACATACACCCTTTTTCCCTGTGGAATCATCTTGCAATGTATGTCCATCATTGGAAAATTCTCTAATAGAGAAAATCAGTTGGTATGCCCATTATCTTGGACATTGTGTTTATATTTCTGGATGGTCCAGGACCCCTAGCAGTCTTTTTTTGTTTGTTTGTATTTTGAGATGGAGTCTCACTCTGTCACCAGACTGGAGTGCAGTGGCGCAATCTCGGCTCACTGCAACCTCTGATTCCTTGGTTCAAGCAATTCCCCTGCCTCAGATTACAGGCACATGCCACCACGCCCAGCTAATTTTTTTGTATTTTTAGTAGAGACTGGGTTTCACCATGTTGGCCAAGTTGGTCTCGAACTCCTGACCTCAGGTGATCCACCTGCCTTGGCCTCCCAAAATGCTGGGATTACAGGTGTCAGCCACCACACCTGGCCCTTGCTGTCTTTTCGAACCAATGAAAATTTCTTTTCTTTAATAAATTCTTTTGTGTTTTTCTATAATTTCCCTCCTTTCCTTCTATCTCTACATCAAGCTCTAACCTCTGACCTCAAATTTCTGGCTTCTTTTCTTATAATCTTTCAGAAAAGGGCACATTAAATAGTGTAGAAAACAAGACTCCCATAAATGTAGACAGGCAAAATATCCTGCGTAAGTAGCCAGAGGACTGTGATCAGAGCGGGTCCCAACACTTGGGAACTTCCTTAAGTCAGGCATTAGATGGTTTTTATCAACTGGTCATTAAGGCACAAAATTAGAAACAAGACAGCTCCAGAGTCCATTCTATTTGGCTGTTCAAAGCATTGTGTCAGGAGTCATTTAACCCAGGGATTGCACTGGAGAGGATGTGTGGAGGAGGTTTCTCTACCATGTCTCCCTTGGCACCATCTCCTTCCTAATTGCCACCTTGCTGAGGCAGGCACTCACACCTCCTCTTCCAGGACATTGCAGTAGTCTTCTTCTATTTCTTCTCCTCCAGTTTACCCTATTTGCTGCTGTCAGAGTACTCTCCCAAGGTACAACACTGACCATTCCTGTGCTCAGAAGCCTTCCCCAACTCCCCACTACTTTGTGCCAGAAACTTAACCTGGCATTCAGAGCCTCCAAAATCTGTACCCACTCTACTCTTTCAAGCCCACCTTTCTCTACTCCTTTTTCCATACTTTTAGTCAAACTTCCTGTATCAGTTATATCCCATGCCTCCCCACCAACTTCTTCAAGGCCACCATACTCATCTCTGACTGGAAAAATTCTATGAACCCTTTGAGACTTATCTCAGCTGTCACTCCCACGTCATAACGCCATGGCTTCCCTACTTAACCCAACACTGTGCATATATGGTCTCTCTCAGTTTAAAATGCCCCAGGACTTTGAACTTTTCATCTATAGCTAACACGTTCAGCCTTCTATTGCAGTTGTTATTTATTTAGTTCCACTATTAGAGAATCAGGCCTCTGAGAGTGAGCATCATGCACTATTCATGGTTCCTCTTTAACGGTGCATGTCTGTCCTTTTGCAGGGTAGTTACTTAATAAATATGTGGGCTATTGAATTGAATACAGGGCAGCCTAACATTAAAATTTAACCAGGCTATTATCCAAAGTGGGAATCAAGAGTTGACTGAACTTTCCTGAAACTTGATCAGGTCAATCTTTAAAGAGCAGCCTTTCTTGGAAAAATAAAGGGGAGGGGGGAGGGATTCAAGTCATCAGCAAAATAAATGGTAGCCCCCAGATTTTAGAGCTTAGCCAAGGGTTTGTCCATCTGCAAAACAAGGTCTGGCACTACACCCCCACAGAACAACAAATTGCACAGCTTATGGTTCAGAAGGCTGCACAGGAAGAGATAGTACTCTCCATTTACCAAATGTTTTCTGACTCTTTCCGCTAATCGGGAATCTCCATTAGAAAGTGACACCAGGTGTGTGTCACTGAGGTTCACCCACTCTCAGGCCTGCTGGTGCCTCCCAGACCCTTTGATCCTCTGCTCCCATTGTCTCCTGAAACCAATCCTTTCCATTTTGTATTTTTCCTCCTAGATCACCTGATACCTCCAAGCAAGCAGGTGTTCTTTTCAGAAGCCAGAAGCTGATAACCTTGGCTTTCTGATCTAACTCCAGCCCAAATTCATTGCAATGGAGGAATTGGGGAGGAGATTCTTCCAACTGAGAAGTGGGTGCCAACTCTCCCTTTCAAATTTGTTCATCAACAAACTAAAGGGGATGCCAGAAATGTCTGGAGCAATGGAAGAACCATTGGAATAAGTAAATAACTTTACAAGACAATTGTAATGTGGAATTCAATGAGTCCTATTCTCTGTAGACCTCACTTAAGGAATTATCTTCACAGCTTGATTATAAATTCATTGGTGCAAAAAATTATGTCTTAGATGATTTTCGTGCCTCATATTAGGTCCAGTCCTAAATTGAAAACATGATAGAATCTTATGCCTCGTTGATTTGTTGCTTCTTTAGTTGTTCCTGGATTAGATGTTTTCTTGGATTATACCCCTCACTGGTCTCTTCTACTAATTAAAACAGCTAGTTCAAAATACTTGCTCAATACTTGATTAGTTCTCATAGAAAGCTCAGTGGAAAAGTAGGCACGTTTGTCATTCTCCAGATACTTTGAAATCAAGAGTTTGAGATCAAGACCAGAGAGTGTGAGTAATTTTCCAAATATCACTCAGTAAACCAGGTATAGAAACCCCTAAATTGGGGGAAAATTTTACAAGAATAGAGATTGGCCTCATAGTAGGTGAATCCATTGAACAAAGTCAATTGATTTAAGTGGTTGCATTTTTTAAAACAGAGAGTCCTCATTGCCTAAATCCATCTTGATCGCAACTCAGTGTCCAACATCTAAGGAGAAATGGATTTAACAGAATATGATAACATTGGCTTATCTTGAGTCATTCCTCTTGTTCAAAAGGACAAACCACCACTAACTTTCCACAGAATTAGCCCCTGAGGGTTACAGATATGTGCTGAGGCAAGGGAGAGTGAAAGCATTAGGCTGGGCTTGTCCTCACGACCTGCTTTTGATGTTCAGCCAAGCACCAATTTATTCCTCCTTATGTTTCCCAGAACACAAAGGGAACTTCTATAGTATGGTCAGTGACTGTCTTCAAACACATGGAGATATGATAGCATACCAGAAAGCAATGTCCTGCTCAAGCATCCTAGCCAATGGATAGGGATCTGCTGCAGGTCTATGTCCATACCCAGGGGCAAATCTTACATTTACACATAGGCTCCAAGATTCCTCCAGAAATCCAAGATTCAGATCAAACTGTACACATCTCCCCTTGCTTGGCTGGCCTCAGGGATACAAGCTTAGGATCAAAGGCAATAGTGCTTCCATGACATTATATTCATGGACTAATTCTAGGCATCTTTACAATCTGTGGTGCAATCTATTTGTATGATGAGCATTAATATTTTAAAACACTTTCAAGATTTGGAGTGCAGGCAACAAAGCTTGATGGTGCAATAGGAAGACCAGAGTGCACTTTTGCCAAAAAAGCTAAGACGGCTTCATTTCCCCCACAATAAATCTACTGAGATAAGTAACATAATATTTTTCTCAAACTTGGAAGAAGCAGAGACTTTTGGATCAGGACACCTGAGTTTGGGTGGAGTTGTTTATTAATTGTGCGACTTTTAGCATATTACTTCTCCTGAGTCTCAGTTTCTTCACTTGAAGAATAAGAACCTAATACCTACTTCACGTGTGTATAAGGATGAAATGGGATAATAATATATGCATAAGTGCTTTGAAAACAGTAAAGAACAATACAAATATGCCTTTCTATTGTTTTATTCACAGTGCTCCTGCCTGATTGCATCTACTTAACCCACTCTCCAAGAGCCAGAATCAGATTTCAACCGTATGGAATCATCTACAATGCAGCAGATGGGTTTACAAGTCTCTTGGTCTCTTCGTGTAATTAACAGCCAAGAAGTCTAAAGCTTGCATTGTTTACGTGGAAGATGTTTCTTGCCCATTCCCACGCCATGCCATCTGAAATCGCTCCTTTTTTAATTTTTTCTGTGCAGTTTTTTTAACTTTGTGGGATCCTCTGCATATAAAACTCCATTCAACTACTTCATCCTACTGTAGAAAGCTACTTCCCTATGAGTTTAGCTCCATGATTTACAATGGTTTCTTTTCCCATTTGCTGTCTGAATTATGTTTCACAAGAACCCTTTGAAATAAGGAAGGCATGTATCACCTTTCCCTTTTACAGGCAAAGAAACTGAGGCACAGAAAGGCTTAGTAGTAGGTGATCCTGCAAGAATTCAAATGACTTGTCTGGTTCTAAGTTGAGTGCTCTTTTTCTGATGCCACATGTCTTTTCTCCAGAGAAGTAACCTACCTAGACCCAGAGGGAGCTTGAAGAGAGATTTTCATCTTACTGTGAGAAAACAAAGACCCAGAGAGTGGAGGGTTTGAGACCATCCCGGTCATTGCCATTATTTCTTTTCAAAGAGACAGAGGCCTCTGTGTGGAGCTGCTTCTGTGTTTGTGGTTTGAATTTTGCTGGTGAGATGTGAGACTCAAAAGAAATTTGAGAGATTGTGTCTGACCTTAAGGAATTTACTAAGAAACCAGGGAAATAAAGCTATCTTACAAGATGCTTAAAACAACAACTAAAGGCAGCCTTAGATTGGGAGGTACTCCCTCCAAGATAGAAATTTCTTAACCTTTGCTTTGAAGTCTGGTTTCTTTTTCAAGATCCAGAAGCATAATCCGTAGTTAGCTTTAGGTTCAAGCCCTTCCTAACTGATCATGTTCTAAATTCCTATAGTGGTCATCAATGTCATGTCAGCTCATGTGAAGGTTTTTTCTCCCTTTTTTTTCAGTGGTGAGGAAAAGATGTAGTAGTATTTTTCATGGACTTTGCAGCCTTCTTCATGGCAAATAACTTATTGGATTAGTTTTCGGTTCTTTTTAATCAAGGAGCTCTACATCTGACTTAGTAGAATACTTTTTCTCAAGGAGAATTGGGTATCTTACTTCACAGTTGCTGAAGTAACATGTGCTTTCTCCCCTGACTCTTCCCAGGAAGAAGGAGTAGCAATCGTGTCCCAAGTCCTTGAGGACTTCACAGGGTGTTCTAGTGTCCTGAGAATATACCTGCCTAAGGTAAGGCAGTCATGGTACCCTGGGATTGATGCACTTCTCACCCTCCACTTTGACTGTCAGAGGCATTCATAAGACTTTCTACATAGGGGATCCTTGGGCTGGCAGAGGTGGTCTTTGGATATGTAACGGCTATGTGCTGGCCTACAGAGCCCCTTTCCTGTCCTAGTACTCTGCCTGCTAAGATAAAGAATGGAATTGCCATGACTTTATAGTCTCTGAACACCTTTACCAAAACCACCTGGTTCTTAGGACAGACAAGTGGGATTAAAGAGAGGGAAAGCTCTGGGCCCATAGTTGATTTTGAAATGGGACATGGAATGGTGCAGGTGGGGATTCAGCAGCCATATTGGACTGAGGTTTGCAAACCCTCAGTGATGGCAGGCCCTACGGGAGTGCTGGGGCAGTCAAGTTCCAGAGGCCAGGCAATGTGGCATTTGGAGTCAGAAAGAAAGATCTGGCCATGAACTCCTGTTCCTCTCTATACCCTCTATATGACCTTGAGCTTGTTGTTTAACTTCAGAAACCTTCCATGTGGCCTGTCTCCTGGGAGGACTGTATTAGTTACAACATACGTAGGCACTCAAAAACGCTGGCTAGCTGTCATCATTTTTATCCTATGCTATGTACAGAGAAAAACATGATCCAAATAGAGTAAAGAATTACAAAGATAATTCCTGGCCTAGGACCAGAAGACTTTCCTAAAGCGAATTAATTAAATATATAAATGTATAATATTAAATATATATTTGATTTATTAAATATATAAATATTAAATATATTTGAACATATAAACATTAAATGATTAAACATATAAATATTAAATATATATTTAATTGATCATATAAAAATAATTATATCTTTTAAATATATATCATATATTTATAATAAGCAGTAGTGTAGGGGGCAAAGCTACATGGAAAAAATCATGAAGCTGGAAAACAGAGAGACAAGGGTATAGCCTAGCCTTGCATCTCCGCTGCCTAGCTGCCTAATCAAGTAAGCTTGGGCTAATCATGATCTCTGTCTTTCTCAGGTTTCTCATCTCTTAAATAAGTATAATAAGATTCCCCTCGTCTATTGTGCAGAGAAAATTTGTGAAGGAAAAAATACCATTCTGTGTGTCAACCTGCTCTGAAAACATAAAGTTGTCTGTGATTATGAAAGATGATGATTAGTTAAACCTAAATAAGGCTCTGGAAACTGAAATATCCCCATACCTTACGACCAGAGCAACATCATCACATTTGATTCTTCTCTTTCCTCACTCTCCACTCTGCCCAGCACACCATTCTGACCTGCTGCTCCCTCTCCACTGCTCAAGTGCTCAGGATTGCATGGTGTCCTCAGCAACATATACTGGAAAAACATTTTTAAAAAGGCACAAATGGGCTGGGCACAGTGGTTCACGCCTGTAATGCCAGCACTTTGGGAGGCCAAGGTGGGTGGATCACCTGAGATCAGGAGCTCGAGACCAGCCTGGCCAACATGCAGAAACCCCATCTCTACTAAAAATACAAAAATTAGGCCTGGCACAGTGGCTCATGCCTGTGATCCCAACACTTTGAAAGGTCGAGGCAGGCTGATCACAAGGTCAGGAGTTCGAGACCAGCCTGACCAACACAGTGATATCCCATCTCTACTAAAAATACAAAAAATTATAGGCGTGGTGGTGGACGCCTGTAATCCCGGCTACTCGGGAGGGTGAGGGAGGAGAATCACTTGAACCGGGGAGGCGGAGCTTGCAGTGAGCCAAGATCTCGCCACCGCACTCCAGCCTGGGTTACACAGTGAGACTCCATCTCAAAATATATATATATATATAAAACAATAATAATAATAATAATAATAATAATAATAATAATAATAAAAGGCACAAATGTAGCAATCATCTATGCGGGGGCAGGGAAGACAAATTTGATGAAGGACTCCCCTGCTCCCCCGGAAGTTATAGTGCAGAGCAGCACTATCGTTCTCACAGCGGGTGGGTGATGGGGATTTCAGGGAGTCCATCCACCTGTGCTCACTGAGCCTGGTCCTGGACCATTTGCCCAGCCAATTCATCCCTTTCATCCTCCTTCCCTCAGGCAAGTGCTGCCTCCTCCAAAGCCTTTCTCAAAAGACCTTTGAGATTCCCTAGACTGAACTCTATGAATGTTCTTTCCGTTTCCCCAGGAATTTGGCTATAGCTGGTATTGGGTTCCTCAAGCCAGCCCACCTGCGCTATGGGAATGTCAAAATTGTCCTGGCAAGCTGAGGGGGCATCCAGAGGTCACCCAGCTTTCCCCTGAAGCGTTGCTCAGAGGCTACTGTACCATAAAAGGGAGTTCCCATCCCACACTGGTTCTGAAAGCCCTGGTGTCCAGGCCCGTGTTGTGATCTTTTCTCCTCTGCCTAGGGCGTATCTGTTAGGGAGACTCCCATGAGGGAGGGAAGCTGAGGGAAGAGGCTGAGTGAGGTGAAGAGAGTGTGTTTGTCCCTCCAGCTGTGCCAGGGTCTTCTCAGCCCTTCTCACAGAGGGCTGTCTGTGGACCTCTGTTCCTGGAATCACCCCTCTGCACCACCCAAACTCCCTGATTATGAATTACACAATACATCCCTAATTCAAGCACGCTGCACCGGTTTTCTGTAGTCACACGAAAATTAACTCCCAGAAATTCACTTTTATTGAATACCTACTGTGTGGTAGGCACTGTGGTGGGATTCTGCCATTCGAGAATCTCAGACTAAGATCATCTGTTTCAACAAGCATTGATCAAGCACCCGCACTGCAGCTGGCACTCTGCTTGATGGTGAGATGATTGTCAAGACCAGTTCCTTATTTTACAGGGAAGGCCGTCAAGGTTGAAAGTGGGAATTTCCCAAGGTCAGAGACAGAGTGGCAGAGCCAGTCCATGCATTCTGGTCTCCTGTCTCCTGTTCCGGTGCTCATTTGTGACACTGCTGCTCTCCCCAACACTTCATCCCACGCGAATACTCTTGAGAATATTGTTCTTGGCTGTTCCAAATAGGAAGATCATCTGTCCATTATTCAGGTGATATGGGCTGAGGTCTTGCCTCTTCTAGTCACTTGGAGAAAGTTCCAGAAGCAAAGACTATGTACCTAATATTCCTTTAACTCTGTTTTCCTGGGGCCATATTTAACTGTGGGTGTTTTCTGTTTCAACTGGTGACCTGCGGGAAAGAGGTAGTGCCTGGCAGGCTGGCCAAGGACACGGGGACTAAAGAACAAGGTTGGAAGGAGATGGGGGCAGCGTGAGGGAGGAGGCGAAGACATATTGTGGGGGAGTCTTCACCCCAATTGAAGTCACTAAAATCACTCTTTTCTAACTAGAAGACTAAGAAACACTTGTGAAAGCAGGTGAAAACTGAAAGCACATCTGTGTGTGTGTCGGGGGTAAGTGTGAGGTGTGGCCGAGAGGCTCAGCTGAAGGAAGTCTCATAGGCTGGTCCCCATATCTAAAGCAAACACACACACAAAACATTCTAGTGTGACTCCCTCTTCTGCAGGATATTCCTTCCCAGGGGCTCCGGACTGGAAAGGTCTTCTCTCAAGCCTAGGGAAAACAAGGAGTTTCTACTTTTTGCTCCTTGCCCCCAAACAGAGAGACAATGGCCTTGTGTATGCAATGGCACTTTTGTCAAGATGGAGCCGCACAGCTTCCATGAGGCTGAGGTGAGGAAAAGTGCATCTCTGTGAACGTGGCTCGGCTCCAGCTCCCTCCACTCGGTGCTCTGCCTGCCAATTAGCGCATCCGTCCTTCCCCACAGGTGGGGAAGTGGCCTGTACTGCTGTCTGGCTGCCTGGGGCCAGCACAGCCGGACTCTGACACCCCACCCAGGGATGCCCTGCAGGGATGGGGGACCCCTCAGGAGAAGAACACTTAGGTCCGGAACCAATTCTTCCTCCTCCTCCTTGCAAGAGGGAAGAGGGGGAAGACCAGGCTGGGGATGGCAGAGAAACTCAGGGGCTGGTTTAAGGGAAACAGACTGAGCTGCTTAGATCCTGCTGAGGCTGCCAGCAGCCCCAGATGGCTCCGAACCTGCTGCTCTTGCTGAAAATTGATTTTGGAGGCAGTGAGGGGAGGAGGAGGGATGGCAGGGGCTGCAGGGCAGGGGGCGGTGGTGGGAAGAGTTGCTGCATGGAGGATGGAATTTATAAGCCTTGATAAAGACACTTAGTTGAAACTCTAGGGGCAGAGATAACACCCTTAGCAGAAAGGGCAGGGGTCTCTCAGGATTTCTGCTTTGATGTGCTCTTTCTTTCTCACCTTGTTCCTTTTTCTTCATTTGCCCTCCAGCCCCAATTATCAATCATGGAGGGTGCCCCTGGATGCTCCTTCTGGGCTGTGGGGTGGCATGGGCTGCCCAGGCCTGGATTTGAGAAGCACCCCGACCAAGGTACCTCCTCACCCTCACCCAGGGAAGTGACTCGGGAGCTGAGGAAGACTGAGCTCTACACCCCTCACGATGCAGAGGCCTTGTATCCAACTCTATAGTCATAATTTTTATTTATTTTCCTTGGAGATAGTGCCAATATTTATGTAAGCATTAGGCCCCATGGCACCTGTATCTGCCTTTGTCTCATCCCAGTTATTCATTCATTCCCCAGACACTAATCAGGCACCCCTGAGGGCCAGGCACTGCACCAAGCACTGGGGAAAAAATGTCCACGACCAGATATCATCCTCTCTGAGCTCCTAGAACAGGAAGAAAAATTGCACAAGTTCAGCAAAAAGTCATCATATTTAGTCCACAAGAGTAGGAGAAACAAGGAAGGGTCAGAGAAGGGAGAGCTCACTCCCACAGAATCTTTATAAAGGAAAGTTGCAGAGCAAAGGCTATATTTGATTTCAGACTTGATGGATGGCAGGATGGGAGGGAAGCTGTGGATCTAGAAGGGTAGGCAGGGGGCCTCTGCAGGCAGAGGTGCCATAGAACCCTGGGGTGGGGCAGAGGGGAGGGAGGCGGTGCCTTCTGGTCTCAGTGGGAACAATGGGAGATACGATGGACAAGCCAGCCATCACACACCAAGGCTGGTATAGCCATGCCTGGCGTTTGCACTCCTGTCCCTAGACAACGAGACCTCACCAAGGCACCAGGCAGGGCTCACAGGAGGGGCTCGGACCCTGTTGGCAGAACAGTAAGCTGGAGGACAAGCACAAAGCTGTGGGAGAGTCCAGGGGAGCTGTATATGAGGAGCAAAACCTCGGTATTGTTGGTGGGAATAGAAACAACTTGATCTCCATAAAGGAGAGCCAAGGCAGGTAAGAGTTTCCTCCTTTTAGAAGCAAGGGAGGCTTGAAGACCAAGAGAACATGATAGGCTCCCCAGCATCTGGCTAGGAAGGCTGGGTATTCAGCCTTCTCCTATGAATACATTTCCGGCTCCCAGTGGCTCCTCCAAACAGCCAAGAAGAGAGCTGTGCATGACCCTCAGCATCTATATTACCGAGGAGGAGACAGCTTCAGAGACAGAACCTACCAGGCCCACCCAGGTCAGTAGAGGTGGAGTCAGGAAGAGAACTTGGGTTCTAGACCCTGCTCTCCCCATTACAGATGTCCCTAGGAATCACACACAACACCAGGGCAGTTGTCAGCACTGAGATGGAAAGGTGACACCTGCATTCTCCAAAGACCCATTAGGCCACGTGCCCCAAGGCAGCGAGGACCATCCCACCCTGTTTCTGCCTCTCCCAAAACATTGGGAGCTCAACAGTCTGCCTTGCTGATATGGCTCTCCCTTTCTCTCATTTGATTCTTGCCTGGACAGGGACTCATATCATTAAAAAGGAACAAAGAGGCCCTAACCAAACCTCAAAGAGAAGGAAAAGGACATTTTTCTAAATGGAAGAATTCTTTCGTAAGAAACGATGAAGAGTTAGAACAAGCATCTGCATAGCCTGGGAAGGGCCACTCTCTCCCAAGGCATGCTGCCGCTTGCCTCTGATGTCTGGACGCAAACAGCAGATCCTCAATCTGCTCCAGGGTGTTAGCGCCAGCCCTGACCTAGTGAGCTTACTCCCTTCTCTTGGGCTTAGGCACATCTTGAAAGGGGAGATAGGGATGACTCTGTGCATCAGTCCCTCTGTCTGGTCCAGTGGACCTTGTCCTTATGATGGCCTGTGAAAAGATCTTAGTTTCTGAGCAGTTATGCAAGTTGCTCAAAGCCTTTGAGATGTCCCCCAGAAGCTGAGTGTAGAAGCAGTTCCACCACCCAGCCTGCATTATCTACACAAGACAATTAGGCAGGGCTCTGGGAACACTCTAAGGGCCAGGGATTAGGGAGAGAATCAACCTTGCAGCGCCACCGGTTTGGGGAGGTCATCACCACACTGCCCTGCCTCTATCTAAGGAGTGTCTGACCCCTGGAAAAGCCGCACTCATGGCAGTCCTGTGGAATCCTGGAAAACACCATCCAAACAGGAGAAAAAGCCTGAAATGAGGGAGAGAGGTTTCCCTTCAGCCCTCTGAGGAAAGTAGAACACAGAAACCCTGGACCGAAGGGGCCCCCAAGTTGGCCTGTGCTATCCCCAACTGCTCCTCTCCGGATGCTTCCCACCCTCAGATTAAACCTTGCTTATTGACCCCATAGAGGCTTCATGTTCTCTCCCGGCTCCTCCCAAATTGCCCACTGGAATGTATGTGATGAGGTCATTTGTAGTAAGCTACAACTTTTGTGGTTACCCCTGGCAGGGCTATTTACACCATGATAGGAAATAAAGTCTGTGTAGAACACACTAGTGCTGGTGATCTCTTTGGGGAAACAGGGGTCAAGGAGGTTGCTCCAAGAGCATGACAGAGTGGGAAGAGGACAGATGTGAGAGTGAGAGGCTTTGGTTATCAACTGGCTCTGCAGTTAACTTGTTGGCTGGCCTGAGAAAATCTCCTAAATGCTTCGGCCTCCATTTCCTCCTTTGTGAAATAATAACGTTAAAGTCCCAACTTCCCAACATGGTTCAGGATGAAAATACGCAAAGTGCATTAAGCATTGTTATAGACAGACTGTTTATGTTCTACCCCATTCATATGTTAAATCCTAATGCTCAGTGTGATGGTATTTGGAGGTAAGACCTTCAGTGAAGCCGTCCTAACAGGGTTAACAAGAATTCTGGACAGGGCCGGGCACGGTGGCTCATGCCTGTAATCCCAACACTTTGGAAGGCCAAGACAGGCGAATCACTTGAGTCCAGGAGCTTGAGACCAGCCTGGACAACATGGCAAAATTGCATCTCTACATATGAAACAAACCTGCATGTTGTGCACATGTACCCTAGAACTTAAAGTATAATAAAATAATAATTTAAAAAACCCACAAAAATTGGTCAGAAATGGTGGTGCATGCCTGTAGGTCTCAGCTAATTGGGAGGCTGAGACAAGAGCGGGAGGCGGAGGTTGCAGTGAGCTGTAACGGTGCCACTGCACTCCAGCCTGGGTGACAGAGAGAGATCCCGTCTCAAAAAGAAAAAAAAGATTCTGGACAGAAATATAATTAGGCATTAATCAGGCTGCCCTTTGACCCACTTCCTTGTGATAGAAAGTCACATAGCACTAGATACTGACCATTTGCATTCCCATTGTTTCTGTAGATAGGATTTCTGACATTAGAATCATAGGGCTTTTAAGAATTTCTGACATTAGAATCACAAGGCTTTTAAGAATTGCAAGTAGATCCTGAATTCCAGCAGAACGGGTGATTCCATCCAATTTGAAGACCTCCACAGAATGAAATCAGCATGAGACTACAGTTTCTTCATCTCCGTCTTCCATGATTTCACCCTCTGTACTTTGACCAATTGATATGGTTTGGCTGTGTCCCCACCCAAATCTCATCTTGAATTCCCACATGTTGTGGGAGGGACTCTGTGGGAGGTAATTGAATCATTGAATCACAGGGGCAGGTCTTTCTCATGCTGTTCTCGTGATAGTGAGTAAGTTTCAAGAGATCTGATGGTTATTATAAGGGGGAGTATTCCTGCACAAGCTCTCTTTGTTTGCTGCCATCCATGTAAGACATGACTTGCTCCTCCTTGCCTTCCTCCATGATTGTGAGGCTTCCTCAGCCACATGGAACTCCAATTAAACCTCTTTCTTTTGCATATTGCCCAGTCTCAGGTATGTCTTTATCAGCAGTGTGAAAACAGACTAATACACCCATCAACTGTCTCTGTACTTTGGCCCACTCCAAAATCCTTAAAATCCTAGCTCTAAATTCCTTGGGAGAAAGATTTGAGGTCTTCTCCCATCTCTTCATCCCTCCCTGTGATTAAACCTCTTTCTCTGCTGCAACCTAGTGTCTTGGTTTGTTGACTTGCCATGCACATCAGGCAACAGACCCATTACGATTGCATTCGGAGTTGATTAGGACATGAGGGGAATCCTCATGATGAGATTAGTGCCCTCATCAAAGAGGCCCCAGAGAGCTCCGTTGCCCCTTCTGCCACGTGAGGACAGTGAGAAGACAGCCTTTTAGGAACTAGGAAACAGGCCCTTACCAGACACCAAATCTGCCGGTACCTTGATCAGGGACTTCCCAGTTTCCAGAACTGTAAGAAATAGATGTCTTTTGTTTATAAGGTACTCAATCTACGGTATTTTGTTACAGCAGCCCAAGCTGACCAAGACAAGCACATAGCCCACCACTGTGTCTGGGAAGTCAGAATTACAAATGGATCTGTTTGCTCATTCCTTCCTTCATTCCTTTACTCAACTGCTCACAAAATCGCTCATGAGGCCTCTTTTTCATCCACTTGTAGGCCATCCTTGAATCTAAGCCCCAGGCCTTTGCATGCATAAAACTCCATGTCTTGAGTCAGCACTTCGCACCCATCTCTTTAGGAAAGCAGAAAGGCCAGCCGTCAGAGACAGAGTTTTCCAGAGGACTGACTGGAAGGGGTGGGGGCCTGAAAGGAGAGAGTCTTAAGCACCAGCTTAATCTCATTTAGGTCTTGTCTCTGGGCGGCTGAGGAGGCTGTTTTTAGCTTCTTCCAAATGAGCTTCCTGCTAAGTTTCCCCTGAGACCTGGCACTGGCTCTACTCACACTTCCAGCTTGGGGAAGACAAAGATCCAGGAAGGGCTGGGCAGCAGGTGCCCTGGTACCCCCGGAAGGCTGTGGCAGAGGGTGAGGCCAGGGTAGCATTGTGGGGAAAGGAAGGAGACTGGGCTGGGTCTGGCTTGAATCCCAGCTTTGACACTCGCCCAGCTCTGGGTGGCCTTGAGAAGACTTACTGGGCCTCTTTGGTTTTCTCATTTTAAAATATCAATCACAGCATGCCTAAAGTGCCTGATATGATGATATGTAGTTATTGTTATTATCATTGTGGTTATTGCTATTACCATTAGAAGGCTGTAGGAAGTCAAAGGGCCTTGCAAGAGGTCTCACACAGAGAAGTTGGGGGTTGCCTGCAAGGTGTTCTTAGTGGGGCTAGCAAGGCTCTAGCACCTCTTTGATATTTCTTTTAACGCATGGCTGGAATTTCTCCTTAAGCTTCAACTTTCAGGCTCAGGCTTTGGCCGTCTTAGGGGAGCACATGACGACACTCCTTGATCCTTTGTAAGATGACAGTGCACTAGGAGAGCAAGGCCCTCCTGCCGCGTGGATATAGAAGCCAGAGCCTGGGGAAGAGCCTTTGGGAACCATCAAAGAGAGTGGGAAAATAAGGGCGATGAATAGTCAAAACCACATTTCTCGAATGTCTTAGCTACTCCTTGGCCCCAGCGATTGCTCAAATGATTGTTCTTCTGCAAAGCAGAAAGGCACTAAAAAGAACCCTCCCATCCCCCAGACATATGTTTCTTGAAAAGAGAAGCAAGAGGCATCAAAGGATGGAAGCCAAAGAAACTCCATTTGCTACTGTGTTCGTAACTTATGTCTAAAATTGATTTTTGTGGTCTGAGGCAGGTGGAAATTTTCATAGCAATTCTGCTCCATTCCCGGTTTCTGAGCACTTTGAGATTCACTTTCATTCATTTTCTCATTTGATTGCAATTCCAGATCTCACTGATATAAAGTGGATGCAAGGGAGTGCAAATACAGGTTCCTTTTTCTCCAAATTCCATACTCTCTACCAGGGCTCTGGGATTGGTGAAGAATTCTGGGCCACTATCTCTGCAGTGCTACACAAGCAAGTGGCAGGAGAGGTGCCTCCACAATGCAGCACGCAGCTCCTCCTGGGCATCATTAGCATGCAGCCTACGTTCTTCAAGATGGCGCCCAGTTGAGCCTGTCAGCGAGTGATCTATGATGTGTCACTCGTGCTATTAACAGGCGTTTTCAATTTCAGCAGCCTCAGCACATTTAGTTCCTCTCCCATGTGATCACTGCTCTGTCCTCCATTAATACCCACTTTCAAACCCTTCTAGCACCCACCTGGGCAGTTCCCTCTCATGCCTTCCTCACAGGGTAGGGCTGGACTCTTTGCCCATGGGAGATGATTGGGAATAATCTCTGTCCTGTGGGGTGAGCTGAACAAGGGGCAACTGCTCTACACATGTGGACCATCAATATATCTCTATTAATGAGTGAATTAATTAAAGACAGACACAAAAAATGACTTTCTCCTTGGTGGAGATTGTCTGTTGCTGAGAAAGGTGATGTCAGCTCTCTGCATGAGGCTGAGGAAGGAGAAAAGGATGAAGATGGAACAAGCCCTGCCTTGTCAATGCTTATGCTTAGAAAGACTGGGGAGACTTGCATGACTATGCAGTGAAGGGTCCCCAAAGGGGGCTTAATCTGCCGACCCATGAAGGATATCAAGCATGACTGGGCCTGTTGGAACATTTCAGAGAATGTCAGCCAATAATAATAAAATCTTCTTCATTCTACATGCTCTTGCCAGTTTAAACACTTTTTATCTGAGTTATTCCCTGTTCAATAATCACTAGTTGTTAGGAGGGGAAGGCCTAAGCCCTCTCAGAGTTTCTATCTTACCATCCAACTTCCACTAGCTTTCCCAGTCCACTAGTGGTAGGGTATGGGAATCCAGGAAAAATGGATCAGTAAACAAAACTATTCTTGCTTAATAAAAACCTAGGTGTCTCCCAAATGGACTTCCAAATCACAGTCAGATTCAGAGCTCACCTTGGCATTCAAAGCCCTCTGCAATCCAATCTTATCATATGTATCCAACCTTAGTTCTCTACCTTCCCTCATGTAGAAGGGTGATGGGAAGAGGATGTCTCCACGCCTTCCCTCAAGCCATTTCCTATGTCTAGAATTCCTTCCTTTCCTCTCACTTCTCTTAAAGCCAACCAGAAGTCAGTCCACTTTCTCTGGGAGCCTTCTCCACTATCCTAGCTTACATTCTTCCTTTTAAAAAGTCCCTGTAGCATGGATGCCATGTTGTCCTGAGCCAAAGGGGCCATATTGTCCCTCTCCTTATGTTCCATATTTTGCCTAGTATGATGCTCAACACTGAGGAGAAACTTGATTATGCTAAGACCCAACACAATGGGCATGGCTAACTGGAAAACCTCACAGATTCTGTATTGGTGGCCTAGGAGAGACGAAGGTAAGGTGGGGAGAAAGGAAACTAAAGGGAGAGAGTAGAAATGGGGCCCAAAATATGCACTTCGGTGCTTCCTGTACTTTCAGTTAAGAAGCAGTGACTGAGAACAGCTTGGTACACTCCAGAAGCCCTCAGTGGTGCAGGGATAGTGTCCCCAATGGGGATCTTCAGGAGAGAGCTCAGTCATCTCAGTTACCTCATAGAAGTTATCAGTGCCATCCTGTTTGATCTTCCTTTGAAACCACCAGCTATTTTCCTTCCAAACCAAAAAAAAGAGAGATGTATCTACGGACCAGGAGGAAAATAGCAAAGCCAGTTTGGAACCAACTTTGGCCAAGGAAATGGTGCAATCTAGTTGTAATGCGATTAAGTCAAAATTAATTCCAAAAGGAGATGTAATTATGACAGCAACTTCTTTGGGGGCAGGCTGGGATTTATTCTCTTTTGGAGAGCCAAGACCGGATTTAGCTTTTCATGAGCCTGGGGCAGCAAAGATATGGGGCAGTTTATAACATTTTTCTTTCACAGAGAAAAAAAAAAAATTAAGCAAAGAAGAAAACTCAGGATCAGCAAATGAAAGAACAGTGCTTACAGGGTAGCTAGGGGTAAATGGGATGTGGGCCCCAGTGATTTGGAGGCAAGGAATAAACAAAAGAGTGTGAAGACCCCTCTCACCAAGGAAGACCTCTGGTAAATTCGTAGTTCTGAGAACAGATGGAATGACATCATGCTTGCGGCTCGTGTGTGGGAGGCCTGCAGGAACATACCATTGACCTATGTGACATTACATTGATACATCCAAATCATGCTGAAGGCTGCAATTCCCAAAAAAATGAGCTTCCAATATTGATCCTCATTATGAGCTTTGTTCCAGGCCAAGAACTTAACATTCCATAAGTGAGATCATCCTCATAACAATTCATTGAGATAGGAATTATATCCATTTTACAGATGAAGAAATGGAGGACCAGAGAAGCCAAGCTTATCTAAGAGCGCCCAGCTTGTAAGAGGCAACACCAGAATTGAAACTCAGGCCTTTCTAACTCCAAAGCCCATTCTCCTGCTTCCTGATCCAATATTTGGGGCTACATGGAGACAGGCTCAAAGCTCTTAGTGTTCTTGCATTCCATGTGTACCTTCATCCCAGTGTGCATTAGGCCTTGCTATAATTATTTGTTTGCTTGTCCCTCTTCCCTGCCAGACAATGAGCAGTCTGAAGTCACTGCATCCTTGGCACTTAGCAAACTGATTGCTCTTTTAGGTCAGGTTCTGCAGAAGCAAACCCTGACAGGAGTATCCATGTACTAATGACTTAAGGAAGTGCTCCCAGGAGATACTGTTAAGAGAGTATGTCAAGCAAGACAGAAGAGGACAGAAAGCCAAGCAAGGGTGTGATTTCAGGGGAAGCCCTAGCTTCATTGGAATGCTGTAAAAATCTCTGTAGCATAAATTACAATTCAGAATTTGTGTTCCCTGGAGGCAAGGGAGCTGCGGCCACCCTAGGAGGAGGATGTGGGAGACAGTTGTAAACTTCTAGCTCTTTCCAACTCTTGCCAGGAGCCCAAGGAGGGCCCTCTGAGGAAGGGCACAGGTGCAAACCACTAGTAGCAAATCACCCAGAAGCTGGGAGTGTGTACCCAGACAAGAAATGTCTGCTACAATAAGCTTCCAAAGCTGTATTGGAAGCCCCCTGTTAAGCACTGCAGAATTTGTCACATACATCCAGCCATGGTTTCTGTTTTCTAAAGCTGCCCCTCCACCAATGTTGGCATTTCCCAATTATTTCCATTTCCCTGATCCCCTCCATTCAAGTCCCCTAGATGTTTTAGAAGCCTTTATTTATATCCCAGTTGCCATTGTAAAACATGGTCAAGGGAAGGAAATTTGACCAGATGGAAGTGTCCTTCTTTGACCAGGACAATCCAGGCAGAAGCATCCTTCATGCCCTTGTGAGGGTGGCAAAGAGCCTCACTGTAGTGTGGCACAGAAGACAGACATGCTGCTGAGAAGACTCCAGTTCAAAATCCAGCTCTATGAGTGTTTATAAAACTCCAAATACCAGTGTTCTCCTTTCTAAATGGGTCCCATAATAATGGACACCAGAAGCAATGATTTGTGTGCAGGTAATATATTTTGGGGAGTAATCCCAAGTAGCAGAAATGGGGTCTTGGTGATAGTGAAACAGGAAAGGAGGGTACACCAGAACAAGGGTATGTTATCAAGCCAGGGGGCACAGCTATGAACAAGGAGGACTCCTTTCTGCTAGGACCTTTGGAGGAGCCACAAAGCATTCACTTCAAAGTTGCCCACCTGGGGACTTTGTTCCACTTTTGTTCCACCTGGGGAACAAAAGAGGGGGGCATTTGTCTGCCAGCTCTCTTCCCCACTGGGCTCCATCTTGAAGGACACTCATGTAATGGAGCTGGTGAGCTTTGGGGCAGGAACCATGTCACACGGCAGCTGAATAAAGGCCCATCAGTTATACCTGCAGGAAGCTGGTTGCCGCAGCAGTGGCTGGTGCATAATGCAGGTCTGGGGGCCACATGGCAGGGCACAGGCAGTGTCCAGTGCCACACACTGCAGTTTAGTTGTGGCACGTGGCAGCGCATAGGCAGTGTCCAGTGCCACACATGGTAGCTTAATTGTGAGTGTGGGCATGCTTGAGGCCCCCCATGGATGTCCAGAGCCCACTGTTGAAGGGAAAGAGGAGGAAGAGCTTGGCACCGGGATGCTCCATTGAGTTGGAAGAGGCAAAAGGGGACAGCCAACTGAGGAAAGGGCCAGATCTTTGGGTTGTAGAAAGATGATTTGATAACTCAGCCCCTAACTGACTGTTCAGATGCCTAAGTGTCCTTTAGAAATCCATAGATGACATGCCCAACTGAATATCCAGCCTGAGAAACAGCCTCATCCTTCATACCAAGGGCAAGCAGGCTGTTTTCTCTCCCATCTATGGATCTCATTGTTCTAATGATGACACGAATAGGCCAGCAACAGGGGTAGCAGCCTGTGGAGGAGGTAAGAAAGGTCCATATCCTCAGGCAACCTCAACAAGGCTGGTTCAGTTTTCCAAAATAGGAGGAGCTGGGAGCCAGGGCAGGGAAGTGGCTCTGCTGAACAGGGTATGCATTGACAGAGGTTGGAAAAGACAAGAACAAAAGACAGGGGAGGTGGTCTCATCGGCTGGCAGAAAGGACACTAAAGCCAGGTCTCCTGGGGCAGTGTGTGGGGGTGGGGATTACAAACCCTCTGACAGAGAGCCAATCTGCCCCTTTGCCTAACAGCTTTACCTCCCAGCAGGGGCCCGGCAACCCTGCAGAGACTGTACTCCCTTTTTCCTGGCACCATTAGCCTACATCAATTACTTCTTCCTCTAGGACTAGGATTGGGAAACTCCCTGAACAAAGACACTTGTGCAGCATCTCAGGTTCTGCCAGTTACAGTTGGCCCACCTGGTGCTTTATCCACTCCCTTCCCCAGCCCTCTCCCCACACGCAGCCACTCTGAGCAACAGCTTTGATTCTACCTCCTCCCTATGCTTCCAAGACTAGTCATCACCTCTTGTGGCTTCTTTCCTTAAAGTGTCTCTTGCATTTTATCTGCCTTCTCAGGCCTTGAGATAGAGAGGAAAGAACATAGTGTGTGTGTGTGTGTGTGTGTGTGTGTGTGTGTGTGTGTGTGTGTGTGTGTGTGTGTCTGTAGGATCTCTGCTCAAATACCAGCCTTTCCACCCACTGGTCCTGTGAGGCTGAATGTTTCTTTCTTGTCTTTCTTCCTCTTGCACCTTCCCTTCCAGCCTTTTGCCCTCTACCACCTAGAATGCATGGCCACAAACTCAGTGTCCACCAGCCAGAGGGAGCTGTGTGTATGCTTCTGCCCGGCTCCCCAGATGCTCCCACACTGGCTAGATGCTCACAGTCACCTACCATAGCCAACCTAGGGTTGGTTTCCACCCCCAACAGACTCCATCCAAAGTTCTGGTCCTAAACCAAAATCTGACCAAAAATAAAACTGTGCGTTTTTGGAGTTCTAGACTCAGATGCCTGACCTGTCTGCAGCCTTTTGATGAATGAGGCTGGTGGGATAACATGGACACTTTAGTACAGACTTACATAGCACAGACTTACATAGGAATGAGTGGATGCCAAGGAGGTTAGAGCTGTTAGCATTGTGAGCAACAGGATTTAAGGGGGTGGGCAGAGCCAGGGAAGGAGAACTATGGTAATGGGTCTGTGTTCTGGAATATGGTATTCATAGCAAACTGGAGGCATAGTAGGGCTAGTAGATCAGGAGATGATTGCCATTGAAGCAAGATTTTGTTACTCACAGTTCCAAGAGGCAGAGGCAGAGGAGGGGAAGGAACTGTGAACAAAGGCCTTTATTGTGATTTCTGTGGGAAAGAATGCACAGGGTAAGCAGACTTAGGATTGTATAGTTTGAATAACTTCAGCAAGTCCTCAGGCATAGGGGCTGTCCCTAGGTGACTTATGCCAGGCCCTGAGATGATTAAGGCAGACGGATAGTGGCTCAGGGTGTATAAGGCTGATAAAAGAGGTGGTTGGGTGTGGGCTCTGGATTGGCTGGTTTGCATTTGGTTTGCATTCCCAGGCAAGTTGTTTACTATCTCTAGGAATCGGCTAATCCTGAGAGGGGCAGCCTTTCCAGGGTTAGCAAGGCCGCAGTTGTCAATGCATCAGAATACAAAAGATGAAAGATGCAGTTAATACAGCAAAGGTAGTAAAGAAAGAAAGGAGGCCACTGCTGGAAAGCACTTGCAGCTAGCCTATTTGTACCGAGTAGAATATGGTTCTGTCTCAAGGAAGGAGTACATTAGCTAACATATCTCCTCAGGGTTCGCCACTGCGGGGAAAAGACACACCCACCACGAAGGTAGGCTCAGTGGAAGCCTTTGCAATTCACCCCAGCTCGTGAGAGTAAGGCATAATGTCTCTTAATAATACTTAGTACTGATTAATCCCCTTGATCCCAACCAAGAATTCTAGTTTCCAGGAAAATTCTAACTTGGACTGTGAATGATGAATATGTGAATAGTGGTTCTTTGTTAGCCTAAACTGGATTTTAAATATAACATTGAGAAGCCTTGGGAGCAAGTATTAGTACTAATAGTACAATGGGAATAAATTCCTTTTTTCAAAATAACAAATCTGTGTCACTAGTGTATGCCCCTCCCAACTTCTAAGCAGGCTGCCCACTGATAAGAACTAAGTGAGTGCCAGATGCCTCCACTTGATCCCTGTCTCCTGCCATGCCCGGCACACTGGAATCACAAGGAAGGAGGCAGACAGGGCATCACACGGAACAATACAAGACATGCAGTGCAAACATGCTGAGCTATGTGTAGGCATCACATTTAAACACTAAATAGAAATAAGATTTATGAAGTGCTACCGGGAGGTCTTGTTCACATAGATTAATGCATGTGATTGATTCATTAGCCTGTTCTCTGAATGTGCAGAGGATATATGAATGTCTGGCATTTAGGAAAGTTGTACCTTTGCAATTTTCTTGAATCTCTACTTCTTAGTGGGAGTAGAAGCCTCCTTATTTCTTCTCCGTGGCTAGGTACGTAACTTGGATGACTGGCTCAAGTGGAGAATCAATAAATACAGAACACAACTATGATAAATATTTTATTCTAACTCAAAACATATATGTGTATTTATTGTAAAACTTTATATGTTAGGGCCAAGGCCACAGGCCTGGAAATATGGATCTGAAGATGAGTATTCCAATCTCTCTTGCTTTTTGCATAAACCATACTCTTAATGCATCCTTGACAGTTTCCACTTTCAGTTTCTTTAAAGTAGAGCAAGAACTTACATGTCTGAAGAATCTCAATCCAGAAACTTTGATTTTTATTACTTTTATTTCCATCCCACATCTAAGTGACTATAACTCTTTGTAGTAATTCACCTTTACTGAGACATTCCAGAGCATTAAACGTGGTTCTTACAAAACTGATTCTCTTGAAACATGTATTTGATGTAAGTAGTTTTAAATACAATTAAATTAAACTTGAAAACAAGCACAAACACATAAACATGCATGATAGCAAACACAACTGGCTCTTGGTAGACATACCTCCTAGGTGGAGGCAGCAGATGTATGCAGGGGTCGAAGAAGCAGCCCACCCTCCAGGCTGGAGCACACAGTGGACATGGCAGCCCTCACCAAGCATTAGGAGGGGACTGTGCTTCAAGTGGAGATTGGCTAACAGACCTTCCACTGTATTTCCTGATCCCATCCTCTTTTTTCATTTTCATAGTAACAGTAATTTATCCAGGTATAATTACATATTTTTAAATGTGCAAATTTGAAGTACCCATCTCAATGCACTTGTGTAACTACCACCCAGACCAAAATAAAGAACTTTCCATCACTCCAGAAAGTTTCCTCCTGCCACCTCCCAGACAATCCCTGTCCCTCAAAGGCAACCACTATTCCGATTTCTGTCACCGTGGATTAGTTTTGTCTGTTCTTAAACTTCATATAAAAGAAATCATATCATCCGTACTTTGTGTGTCTGGTTCCTGTTCTTTAATATAATGTTTCTGAGATTAACTCACATTCGTTGCCTGTATCAGTAGTTTTTTTAAAAATTGATTCTTATCCTTTTAACTGAATTCACTGATGCTCTCTGAAGTTGAGAAGGAGACAGAGTATAAGAATATTCTCTTTTCCTACAGTCTTGCTAGCCATTATTCAAGCTTTGCAGACTTCACTAGAACTTTCAGCAGGAATGTGTTAACCCAAAGGCCCAACAGATCCTCTCCTTCAACAGCTAGTGCACTGATAGACCAAAAATCTATCAGTCACATTACCTGGATGGTTGAGGATTCACAAACTTATTTATCTATGCTGCTCTTTTCCCCCATCCCACTCCCACAAGCATGGAAGAGCAGCAGTTTTGGAAAACTATCTTAGGCCCAGCCATCACAAGACTGGTAATTCATTTTGGCTTGCTCAGAAGTCATCAGCCCATCCCCAGTACCCACCAGTAATACTATCAAGGGGACTTAGTCATCAACATTTACACATCCTACCTGAAGAAGCCTACTAGGTTGGGTTTGCCTATGTTGCTAAATGAGTCATTCATGGGTAGAGGACTCGGTGTTGTTTAACATAGAGTTTATTTTGTAAACATCTTGTGAGGTTAGAATTCAATAAGCCCACTTTGGGGTATGCTGAAACTACGAAAGGATAGCAGCCTTGTTTCTCTCTTGAGTTCAGTGCTTTTGAGAATTTCATCTCATCTGCATCAGGAGGTATTGGCGGCTCAAAGCCAAGTCCATTTGGCAACTCTTGCGACTGCCCAGCATGCCTGACAGGGCCAGGGGTTGTGGAAAGGTGCAAGGAGAAAAGGGGGGGTGGAGCTGAGATCGCTCATGCTGGGTAGTTGGCAAAGACACACTTCCAAGGCTGGACAGCACTCCTAGATCAGCAGAGACGATGAGCAAGGCAGGGGACAAAGTCTGCCTTTTGCCAGGACTGGTCCACATTTCATCATTTGGTTTGGTTGGTACCAGTTGTCCAAAAATCGTGAGCCTGGTGTCTGGCAGGAGACCCTTGATGAGCAAAGATAAAAGTTGCCGCGAGATTTTGGCCATATGCCTTAGCTTCTTGTTGACAGTTCTAGAGAAGATGAACAAGAAAGGCCAAGGAAGGGTAAAAGGAACATTGGGAAGGAATCTCTCTACTCTTTTGCCTGCCTATCTGGACACTTCTCTCTCTCTCACTTCCCTAAAGAAATGAGAGATTTGTCTGCTCCCATGCAGACAGGAAAACTGGATTTTATGCTTAAGAATCTGCTGACTGAGCTCAACCAACAAGATGATAATCTCTTGATTCACGGTCCTGTGAATACTCCAAGAACTTGCCATCATTCTCAGCTTGGTTCTACTTCTTTCAGTGGAGATCTGAGCTCTAGTAGATGGAGGTCAGGCTGGAGAGCTGGGACTCCTGTGTCTGAGTCTCAGGTGACACATTTTGTGGCATCAACAAGGCATTCAAGGTTCTCAAAGGACCTGTCCTCCCCAACCACAGAGGGGGACTTTCCAAGGTGTGTTAGAGAAGTCTTTTGCAAACTGTTAAGAAATCTGGGTAAGATTATAAAGATACAAAGAGAGCAGTCCCTAATAGCCAAACTTATAGCATATTCTTGAGTTTACAATCCAAGGTGAAAATCCAAATGTCCTAACAAGGTCTGAGAGCTTCGAGGGTGCCGTGAACAGGCTGGGGAACCAGAGTGACAAGATGGGGTCTCTCCAAGAGACTATATGTGGGAGGAGGGCCTGATTGTGCCACTTAGTCTGCCCAGCTGTCAGGTGTGGGGATAGGCAGCAGGAGGACTGTCCCCTCTCAATGACGAGCACTCATTGCTTACATGAAGCCAGCTGGTCAACCCCATCAATGTGGGAAGAACTGGAGGGCAGTGGGGAGGATCAGAGGAACCTGATTCTGGTCAAAGATGCCTTTAGACTTCTGCTTAGATTCACGTGAAGAACAGGACCTGGACTGAGTTCAAAATGACCTTCAGGTCTAGGGGATTTGCAATGAGAAATGTTCTCTCCACTTCAGCGAGGTGGGAGCAAAGGAAGCCAACTGGATGGTCCAGGAAAGACTACAGGACTGGTCTAGGGGAGAGCTTTGAATATTGTGGCTGGTGTGATGATCTCGCCTTCCATTCAGCCAAATGGAGTGAAAGTCTCATCCATGCTTCGGGACCCCACTTTCAAAGAGAAGCACTCTGATGTTCCTTCTTTTATCCTGGAACACATGCTCAACATCTCTGCTCACAGATTCCACCCTGAGCCAGCAGCCCTGAGAACACAGCCCTCTCCACATGGCCCTAAGCCTAGACCTCCCTGCTACCACCTCTTTGTTTTCCCATCATTGAGCTTCTCCCTCACACCCCATCCCCTGGATCCCACCTGCACCATGCACTGCTCATGGCATACATATCGTTCTGCTCAACCCTTAAGTGAAGGGCCACTCTTCTAAGAAGACTTCCTGGGTTGATGCTACCCTAAAGGGATGTAAAATATAGAAACATCTCACCCTTGTTCCAAGAGCCTGACACTCCCGTTTCTTTGACTGGGCATTTCTGCCTTTTTTGCAGACACCTGGCTTGGCATGTGTATCTGATATACGGCTCTGGAGATAAACAGCACAACCATGGAGGACAGTGGTCGCTATCATGGGGCTCCAGGCCAGTTGGTTGTATCACTCCTATGACCCCTTCCTGGTTGGGAAATACCTGGGGATGAAGAAATTTTATGACACTTTAACTGAGAAATAACTATTCTCTGCTGGGTTCCAGACCTGGTCTGGAGACCAGTGACTCAGAAGCTGTTTTCCCCTCTGTGGCTTCCAGAGAATCTCTGAGGACTCGGGCAATTGTCCACATGCTGAGCTTTCTGTCCACCCCAGTCAAGGCCACATGGACCTGGTGGGCCATGTCCCTGGGCAGGCTAATCACAGGTGCCCTTCACAAAACTGCTCTTCGTGTGTTCACCCTGCTCTCCAAGGAGTAGCTGTGTGCTGTGAAGGCAATAGCAGAGAATGAAGTACCCCAATGGCAGGTCTGCCCTCCTCTTGAGCCCTGAGCTATCCTGTTCCAGCCCCAAACTTGCTGCCCAGTCAGCCAAGCCAGAGCTTTGCAAGATGGGGGGCAGAGTCTGTGGCAGATCTGGTCCACTCCACACTGCTAGTGTTGGTTGGTACTAATTGCCCCAGAATCATTAATGAGGCTGGTGTCTGGCAAGAGACACTTGATGAGCAAAGGTGCAGTTTGCCCTGAGATTTTGGTTATGTTACTTGGCTTCTTGTTGAAAGTTTTAGGGAGGATGAGCAAGAAGGCTGAGAAAGAACAAAGTAAACAAACATTGGGAACTGGAAAAACCCTCCCTAGGAAGCGATTGTTGCTGGAGCACGTTTCCCTGGGGTTCTAACCCTTACCCCCAGAGCTCAGAAAATTATTCCTTGCAGTGTAAAGTACTTTATACATATGATTTTCTTCATCTGATTATACTTCCAGGCCATGTTTAGCATTCATACATTGATATCCAGGAGTTGCCAGCTTCCTCAACCCACACCCTACCCTTCATGGAGCACTTCTGGCACTATTCCTCCTCCAGAGAAATACTATAGCAAACATAGCGAGTGATGACTGGCACCTCATTCTGGGGATGAGCAGGCTGTCCATGTAAACTGTTTTCTTCTAGGTTGAGGTTGTCCAGAGGAGATGAAAGAGGGTCGTGAGGGTCATGCTGAACCAAAAAGTTAAGGTGCTGCAGAAAATGGACTGTGTGATGTTTAGGGGTGGGGGAGCAGGCTCTGCTGAGGAGGAGGAATAAACAAGAAGAAAGGTGGGAAAGAACAGTTCGGTTTCCTTCAGCCCTTGGCAAACTCCCCCAAAGTGCTAAACATGACTAAACCACATTTGGGGTTTCCTCTACTGTCCAGAGCCAAGTAAGCAGAGTGTTTGTCAACCTCTACTTGCAATTGTCACCAAGTCTTACAGCACACCTACCTTCCTTCTCAACTGCATTGTAAGAGGTGAAGGTGAACACGAGGCTGAATGCTACTACAGATATCCCATCTGAGAACCAAGTGAAGCCCAGGAGGAATGAGAGTACACTCTCTTGACTCAGTCTCTCTCAACGTGTGCACGTGTGTGTAGGTGTGGGAGGAAGGGGAAGCAAGGCATCCCGGCCAGGTCGGTGGGTCACCGTTACATCTCCCGTACATTATATTTTCCAGGCCATCACTCCACAAGAAAATAGAATGCCACTAGCCCCCTCCCCTCCGAGGATGGGGATGTGTGGATCAAAGGAGAAGGGATGATAAGAAGGCAGTAGACAAATGCATGAGATTATGATCTTCCCAATCGATGACACGGGGCCTTTCCCAGCCTTCAGCCCTGGTGACCCTCATCCTGCCAGCAGGGCGCGAGTCTGCACCTCCCACAGCTGCTCAATTTAGAGATCCTGCGGAGGAGTCCCCGCTGATCCCTCGAGACCCACGGGGCTATTTACAGCTCTCCGGTTGTCTCCGCCAAGCCCAGGGCTTGTGCATCAAAGTGACCAGGGGAGCCCCGTGACTGCTTTTCTCTCTCCCCTGTAGAAGTTATGAGCCCATGCCTGTCCCCAAGGCCTCTTCTCTCAGCCAGGAGCAGAGATCCACAGAAATAATCTCACAGATTATTTCTGACCTTCCCACTCCAGTCCAGGTGATGGAGGTCCCTTGTTAACTTACTCAAGGTCATACGGCAGGCTGTTGGCAGAGTCCACAACCAAACTCAGGCTTCCTGACTCACGACCCTGGGCTCTCCTATGTCAACATTGCACATTACTTTTGTTTAAGAACAAACAAGCAAAAAAAGGACACTTATACCCATGCCCAGTATTAATGTCAAATGATCTAGACCAGCCCCAAGAAACTCTGCAACTGATGCTTGTGTGTCCTGGATCACTCACGTCTCATTCTGCCTCTTGTAGTGCAAGCTGCTCTCCAGACCCCAGTTTTAGAGTCCTCCTCCTAACTCAGGTTTATTTTCTCTTCTCCTCTTAATTCTCTATATCCTACAGCAAATTTGTTCCTGTCCCTGCCCCCGCAACATATTAGAAGAAAAGATTAATCCCTAGGGAATAAATGGTTTGTGGGATTTGGTATCAGAGAGACCGAGGCTGGGCTCCTGCTGGCTATAGGATTAGGAACAGTCCGCTTCGTCTCTCTCTCTCTCTCTGAGCCTCAGTTTCCTCATCTGTACATTGAAATAAAATAAAAATTTTGTCCTGACTATATGTCTAAGCAAAATGTACCACAGGGTATTATAGACTACGGAAGACCATGGGTTGCAAGTTACATTTACCTTTAACCTTTTTCTTAGACAGCTATTTTTACCTAAAGAGTAGAATTCCTTGCAGGAACTAGAATGTACAGCCAAGGCGATATCTATGCCAGCAGCTCAGCTCAGCTACAGACACAACTGTGTTCATACTCACATCTGCAGACTTGGCATCAGGATAATGGAAGAAGATAATGTTTTGTTCTTTTCAGGTTGATTAACTGTTTATTCTTTTAAATGGGTGCAAGATCTAAGAGTCTGAGGTCAAATGAAGACGAAGTGTGTGAAGTTTTGAGAAGAATAAAAACTGGAGAATTGACAAGGCCCTGGAGGACCCCTAAATATCTATCCCAAGCCCTCTGCTGGCCATCCTGACAAGGTTTTGTTTACTCTTTTTCTGGCTTCAGTTCTGGGTGCCTGAGTCAAGCCCACGTTGTTATTTTGGAGCAGGAAATGATTGGCCCGTATCACAAACCTATAATAAATAGCCTCATGTCATAAAACACAGGCCCTCCGCAGCAGCCCTGCATTTGGAAAACATTAAACCATTTGCAAGTTGTTGCCCAGAATATATATTTGGTATCTTGCTGCTCCCTCCCCTTCTTCTACAGAACGGGACACAGTCCAGGCAGGACAGCCCACAAGCCTGGCAGGAACCAGAGGCAGCCCCTCACCAACAGAATGACCACTCAGGGAGACTTTTTCATGTTTATTCTTCTGTTGCATGCTCAGGACCTTTTGCTGAGGCATTGAAATTAGCACATTTACAAACATGGCACACACACAGAGGGGATAGCTTTCAAAGAAGCAGGTCACAGTTGTCTTCCAAGCAAAGTTCTGCCAGTATATCCTTCACCATCACCACCCAGGGTAAGGAATCGATCCCAAAGCCAGCATGCCCTCTGCAATTCCTTTGGCTCAGCATCCCCAGTCTCTGAGGCCAGATAACTGTGGGCACAGTGGTGCGTGAAGGGCCTGGGCTGGAGTAGAAATGGCCATGCCATGCAGATCTGGGCTCAGCTCTGGTGATGAACCACTCCCCCTAGTCGGACTCGGCTTCTGGGGAGGCTCTCTGAACCTTGGTTTTTGAGGTAAGAAGGCAGGGCAGAGAGCAGAGTGGAGCACACTGTGCTCCTGGACTGGACTTCTCTAGTCAGGCCCCAAATGAAGCTTCTGGAAGTGCCCCGGGAGCTGTAGAGCAAACTCCTAATATCTTGGCAAGCTTGACTGTGCAGCAATGGGACTTTTCTTTTCTTTCTGTCCTAACTTTCTGGCTCTACCCCTTGTCTGATCCCTGATGAAGATGGAGAGTAGCTCTGGGTCAGCCTGAGAAGCAGTTAACCCGGGCCTGGTCTGGGAGGAACCATAAGACCCCGCTCCCTCAAAAGCTCTTTCTTTCTCTCTCTTTCTTTCTTTCTTCCTTCCTTCCTTTCTTCATTCCTTTCTTCCTTCCTTCCTTTCTCTCTCTCTCTTTCTTTCTTCTTTCTTTCTTTCTTTTCTTTCCTTCCTTCCTTCTTTCCTTCCCCCTTTCTCCCTTTCTCTCTTTCTTTCCTTTCTTTCTTTCTTCCTTCCTTTCTTTCCTTCCTTCTTTCCTTCCTTCCTTCCTTCCTTCCTTCCTTCCTTCCTTCCTTCCTTCCTTCCTTCTCTCTTTTTGACAGGGTCTCACTGTGGTGCCCAGGCTAGAGTACAGTGGCACCCTCACCACTTACTGCAGCCTCCACTTCCCAGGCTCAAGTGATCCTCCCACCTCAACCTCCCTAGTAGCTGGGACTGTAGGCACACACCACCACACCTGGCTAATTTTT
The DNA here is from genome assembly GCF_029281585.2 of Gorilla gorilla gorilla. NCBI lineage: Eukaryota > Metazoa > Chordata > Mammalia > Primates > Hominidae > Gorilla > Gorilla gorilla. The sequence goes on along the minus strand of NC_073234.2, from coordinate 20,859,899 downwards.
GTATTTTTTGTAGATATGGGGTTTTGCCATATTATCTAGGCTGTTCTCAAACTCCTATTCAAGCGATCCACCCACCTTGGCTTTGCAAAGTGCTGGGATTATAGGCATGAGCCATTGCCCGGCCCGAAATTATGTTTTCTAATGCGTAAAGCTTTCTCATTAGTATTTCATTCTTTTCATGTAAGGCTTTTTCTTTACTAGTTACAATGTAAATATTTCTGATTGGAACAGCACTGCAAAACCATACACATTTTAGTATGAATAATTTTCTGATCATACTGGGGAAAGGTATGTACAAGAAAAGGGAGGGTCAGAGAAGAGAAGAGCCTGGACTTTCTCACCTGGGGGAATGTGGATTTCAAGAAAGAAGTAGGCTACTTGGGAAAGAATAGAAAGAAAAGGGGCAGGAGCTTAGCACAATGGAGCATGAAAATTTGAGTCAGAAGATCAGGGTTCAACTCCCAGCTCTACCTCCTATTCAGCTGGGATTTCTTTTGAGCCTCCATTTCATCATCTGTACAGTGAGATTAATTATGTCTGCCTCGCTTGCCTGCCTCCCAGGGTTGTTAGATGACAAATGGAAAAGTGCTTTGTACAATGTACAAGGCTCCCCGATGGCAGTGGTTTTTATCTGTAAGCTGCCCCCTCAGCTCTTGCCAACCCATCTTCCACCTTTCTGCTGGTTCTCACACGTGGCTGCTGTTGGCGAGCCATAGACCTGCTGACTGGGCTTCTGGCAGAGACTGCAAGTGACACCCCATCTCCTACATGTCTCCAGCCTTCCAGCATCAGCATCCTCCTGGACACTACCTGCTGCCAGCCTCAACCCCCCATGAAAACCGATGCGAGGAGCCCCCAATGTCAAATTAGGGAGGCCATGCCCACAGGCAGTGGGCGCGGAGCAGTGCTGTTGCCGTGCAGAGCAGGAGGGATGACAGAAGGGAGCCCCGGGGGGCATAAATGCCTTGGCTGCAAGCCCTCCCTCTCCAAAGGGCCTGATCTATGTCTCTCCATGGCAATGGCTGGAGGACAGAGCCAGGTTGTCAGGGCATGATGCTGGGAAGGAGGGGTTTTGCCAAACTGAACTCTGGAGCCTGTCACATTGCCATCTTTCGGGAAGGAGAAGGAGGCGGAAGCGTTCTCAGGCCTGACCTAGCCCCAGCCCTAAGGCTGATCAAAGACATGGGATAAAGGCAGGTTTCTTTTTTTTTTCCTTCTCATTTTGGGTTTTTCTTCTAGAGGTAAACCTGTGAAGCAGGCTGAATCCATCTCCAGCATCGCTGAACCATGCTGGATGGGCACAAATGTGCACACATAGAGAGAGGTTCTGTTTTGTCACCTCTATTACCTGCCCCCGAAGTACCCACTGAAGCTGTGCACATTACGTCATACCTTTGTTAACTTCTTCTTATACCCCTCCAAAACACATCCCCCCAAAAATGTATCTGTCCAGGAGAGAATCCTCTGACTTTCTCATGAGTCTAATTCAGGCATGCAGTAAGTTAAAAGAAGAATCCAGTTCAATGAGTTTATCTGAGAAATGCAACGATTTAATTATTTAATCCATCTGGAATTTATTTTTGTATTCACTATGCAGTAAAAATAGAGAAAAGATGGAAAGCTACCCAATTTGTCACAGAAAGTCACTTTTACCCTGATATAAAACAAACAAGAAAATACTACATAAATGTATGTAGTACCAATTGCCCTATGCGTTCAAAACCCTTTGTAAAAGACTTGCAAAACAATTCAATTCAAACTATATCAGAAGTGAAATTTTGCTGTCTATTAAGATGGTTGTGTGTTTTATCTTGAGCATAGAGAATAGAAGCAGGGAAAGAAAGAGTTTGGAAAAATACCAGGATATATTAAGAGCTCCTTCAAGTGTCTGGTATGAAGCAGGCAGTCTAGGGATGCTGAGACCATCCAAGGCCCCAGGGAAGACCTCTGCCAGCCTCCTAGAGAAATGCCAAGGAGCTTCCCAAAGGGTGCTGGGACCCAGAGGCAGATGGGATACTGATTTGGCTCATGCTAAATCAGTATGTTTGTTAGGGGAGGTAAGCTCAAGACAGATTGCCATGATGGGGGTGGAAGGCTCCAAACCTCAGGCAGCTGGGTCCAAAGAGCATCATCATCACTTGGTGAGGCCACATGACCTCCTGCTGACTGGGGCTGCCTCTGCTCTCTCTCTACCTCAATCCATGCTCCACACCACTATCCACATGAGCTTTCTGAGGTGAAAATTCCAGCATGCTACTCCCCTGAGTCAAATATCTCAATAGCTCTCTGTCACCAACACACAGAGGTTAAATGATTTTAGTTATTTATTTATTCAGAGATCAGGTCTCACTCTGTCACCGCAGACTGGAGTGCAGTTTCACCATCATAACTCACTACAGCCTCAACCTCCCGAGCTCAAGTGACCCTCCTGCCTCAGTGTCCGGAGTAGCTGGGACTACAGATGCATGCCACCATGCCTGGCTAACTGTTCTACATGTTTTTATAGAGACAGGGTCTCACTGTGTGCCCCAGGCTGGTCTCAAACTCTTGGCCCCAAGTGATCCACCTGCCTCTGCCTCCCAAAGTGTTGGGATTACAGGTGTGGGGCAGCACACCTAACCTAATGGTTTTATAAGAGTCTCTGACTAGTGGGGACACCTTGCTCTCCACATACCTTACAAGACATATCTGCCCAATGCAGGCCCAATTCCACAATGAGGCACAACGGATCTTCACGATCTGGCCTCTGCTCAAGCTTTTAGAACCCTTTTTGCCATCTCTCTCCTGTAGCCTGTTCTCTAAAACCATTTTCAGTTTCTTGCACATGCCCTGCTCTTTCTTATCTCTGTGCCTTGCCATATGCAACCCTCTTGGCCTAAAGTTCCCAGCCTGAATTAGGCTCTCTCTGCTGTTGGTAGTGCAGCTGTCTGGTCTGGACAGCTGGCATAGTACTTATTGTAATGAATTGGCTATTGATCCACCTCCCCTTCTAGATTGGGAATCCTCCAAGGGCATGTTTTATCCACTTTTGTGTTTCCAGTTCTAATGCAGTGTCTAAAACATGATTGATGTTCAATAGGGTTTGGTGTAATTTATTATGTCCAACATTTACCTCCTTCCCCAAAAGACCTCATGGTATTGTTAGGGAAGACAGAATGGTGTTAATTCCCAAAGAACTAAGACCTTGATGGGAAGAAAAGGGTAAAAAGCTGTGGGGTTTCCAAATAGGAAATCCTATCAGTTGCTCTACATTTATCAGCTTAGCCCATTCATTCATTTATTCATTCATTGATTCATTCATTCATTTTCGAACAAAATCTATTGAATACTCTAGCAGTCAGGATCATTTAAATTATCCTGCAGTAGCAAATAACTCCAAAGTGGCAAACATTCAGAACAACAAATGCTTATTTGTCACTTAGGCTACATTTCCAGCATGAGTTAGTGGGAGGGCAACACTCCATACCCCATCTCACAACTTCGCAGGCCTGGAGCACGCGACCTTCTGGTGTGCAAGGGAAGAGCTGGTGGTGGAGGGTCTCTCATCAGCTCTGTTAGGCTTCAACCTAGAAGTGACACTCATCCCTTCTGCTCCCCAGCTGGTTGATCGGATGAGTCACATGGCACCACCTAACAACATGGAGGCTGGGAAACGTAAGCTAAGAGCAAATGTTTGGTAAGTAGCACTCGCCCTGCCTTGAGCTTCTACCATGTTCAAGATATCGAGCTAAGCACTGAGGACAAAATAAACAGACATGTCCTCCATTTTCTCCCTCAAGGAGTTCATAGTCAACTGGGTGATCGAAAGTTTAAGCGTGGACTTAAAAATTATCAGGCAGATGTTCTGCCAGGCTTCTCAACACCTTCTCAGTAATAAGCCGACCCCAGTGAGCCAAGTTTCAGAACCAAGCTCGTGAGAGTCCCATGCATTCAATTCAGCCTCTTCAGTACAACACCCAGATTTGCACGTTAACCCTTAAGGTGCATTATGACTGTGAATTGTCAGCCTAGATCTTGAGAAGGATCAGGCTCTTTATTTTTTCTTTTTCTTTCTTTCTATTTTTTTTTTGTCAGCCTCTTCGCCGCAACCCCCAACCCCCTGCCCACTTTAGATGCAGAATTCTGCTGTGATTCCTCATCTTCTCCTCTCTTCCCTTCTTCTCTAAGCAAGCTATAATCTTCTTTTTTTTTTTTAACATGAATGTATTTCTTGCCTATTTCTCTGCACAAGGCAGGTGACAGCCTAATATAAAATCAAAGTTTTGTATTATCTTGAGAGGCTGAGAATAAAACCAAATCCTCCTCTCATGTCAGGAAACTTCCAGCTTTGAAGACTCAAGGATATCATGACAGAAAGTCAAAAGTGCCCTAAAAATGTATAAATAGACATTTCTAAGTTTGAATCCTAGTATCCACATTGAGGCACATCCCAATGAATTGCTTACCATCTTTCTCCTCTTTAATTTTCCCTGCAGCCTCCCACCCTCACCCTCTGTCAATTGCCAGGTGACCTTCTGCTATCGCAAGTGATTCAGGTCCTCCATCAATGCCTGACCTTCCAGACAGTCTCTTGTTTCATATCCAGTCTAACCCCCCCTTTCCTCCCCCCAAAAATACTACCTGTCCTGAGTCCCCTTTCTCCTCAGATGACCTGTGCATAAAAGGAACGAGGAGCACTGGCCTGGCCAACTGGTCGAACACCGAGAGGTAAAAGATTATGTGTGGGGATCCAGGGCCCAGAGCAGCTCTAGGTAAGGAAAGGGAGGTCTGGCCAAGCCAAGCAGCCAGCTGGCTCTCTTGGCCACACATTCCCATCAGCTCTTCATCATGTACTGGTCTGGGAGATGAATGTGCTTGGAAGTCATGGGGTGAAGAAAATAAAGACCACAGAGGGGCTGGCTTGTGTTTCTCATATATCAGCAACAGACACAAAGATGGCTATGGGATCAAGAGCCACAGATAGAGATTTTTTTCTCCACTGTCAACTTCCTCTTTAAACATTCCCCCTTTCCCATATATGCATTGAATGTTATGCCCTGTCAATGGGCAATTGTGTTTTCAGAAAGAGCTGCTCAGAAAGAACCTTGGGTAATACAAAGGAATGAATGCTGGTGGCTGAATTTCAGGTGTCTGTGATTCTGTTGGTGAGAAATATATTTTCATGAGTGGGGACCTCCCAGCAAGTCTAAAAGCATACTGCATAGGCTTAGGCAGCTGGCCTTACCCTGTCAGGTAGCATATCTGAGGTTGCCACTGAATGCAAAACCATGAAACTAGTATTTTGGTACAGTGTATAGGGAAAACACAGCTCATGATGAGCTTATGATTTACATGGGGAAAAAAGAAAGTTGCAGCCAGTTATTGGGGATGTTTAAAGAGCAAGCTTAAGAGCTGATAAGTGTCTAAAGCTCACTGCTCAAGTGAATAGCGATGTGAAATGAAAATAATTCACATAGCCTTTAAGAAGTTACTCAACTTTCTGGCTCACGCCTGTAATCCCAGCACTTTGGGAGGCCGAGACGGGCAGATCACGAGGTCAGGAGATCGAGACCATCCTGGCTGACACGGTGAAACCCCGTCTCCACTAAAAATACAAAAAATTAGCTGGGTGTGGTGGTGGGCGCCTGTAGTCCCAGCTACTCAAGAGGTTGAGGCAGGAGAATGGTGTGAACCCGGGAGGCGGAGCTTGCAGTGAGCTGAGATGACGCCACTGCACTCCAGCCTGGGTGACAGAGCAAGACTCCGTCTCAAAAAAAAAAAAAAGAAAGAAAGAAAAGAAGTTACTCAACTTTCCTGACTCAGACGTTCTGGAGATTACTCAAGTTGGATACAACTTTAGAAATTATTCTTTTTATTTTTTGAGGTGGAGTCTCACTCTGTTGCCAGGCTGGAGTGCAGTGGCGCGATTTCGGCTCACTGCAACCTCTGCCTGCCCAGTCAACATAGGGATCATCCACAAGAAGTGGTCGTGCAACCTCTCTTGAGCACATTCAGAGATGGGCGTTCGTTGCTTTGTAAGCCACCTATTCCACTGGAGAATTATTACAATCGATTATCACACTGTTACTTTACCAACACCTATGCCTCTAACTTGGTCATCTTCATCCTTTTGAGACATTCAGGTAAACACGGAAGATCTAATAACCTAAAAGCACTGTAGGAGATGGCATGGTCGTCAGGTAAGGCCTGGGAGAAGTGGGCAGAAGTCTCAATATTTCCCCAGCACCCTCCAGCAGCTGCCCTCTCATCAATTGTCCTCCATGTTACCAGCTCATTTTCTCTTATTCTGTTTTCTTAGTGTCATCCACAGACACTAAACTATGTGTCACTACTTTAAAATTCCTTTTCATAAGTGCTCAGTTTTTCCTCTTCCTCTTCCCTTCTTTACAGATCATAGCCCTCTGTGCTACAATAAAGAGATACTAAAATACAATTAACTTAAATATGATGGTTTCTTTCTGTCTCATGGAGCAGTCTAGTGCCAATCTTGGCTAGCAGAGCAACTCTTTTGCTCCACAACTCACTCAGGGACCCAGGTTTCTTTCCTTTCATACTTCTTGGTGGTCCAAGCTGAGCTAACACAGTCAGCATTCCAGAACACAAGGAGCTCGAGGAGAGACTCCAAAGGCACTGCTTTTGATTTGGGTAGGCAAAGCTGGAACTGCACATGTCAATTCCACTCACCTCCATTGGTGAGAGTGGAGTCACAAGGCCCTGCCTCACCACCGGAAAGGCTGGGAAATGTAGTTTCCAGTGGGATGGATGTGTGTCCAGGAAGAAAGGGCAAAGAGACATTGGAGCTTTGGAGGAACAGTTACCAGTATGCCACACCACATCTTCTATATACTTTTTCCTTCTTTTTCTTTCCTTTCTCACTTCTTTATTTTCCTTATCGCTTTCTCTTTTCTTTCTCTCTGGACTAGCCATAATATGGAAAGTGTATGTATATGTATATATCTACATAAACACACACAGTATGTATAGAGAGAGCATATATATATATATTTATGTATATATACAGTCATATAGATATATATATGCTTTTTCTGTATACACACACACACACACACACACACACACGCTGAATTGGAAGAGCCTGAGAGGCACCTGCAGCCTGCGGAGAGGAAATGCCACCCACACAGTACTTCCCTGAGTCCATCCTTTCTCTGCTCCTCGGCCTGTGGTTTTGTCTTTCATGCAGGCCTCCCTTCCCCACAGATCCCAGGTGCAAAGAAGGTGGGACTTCTGTCAGCTCTAAGCTGTGTGCTCAGCTTGTGAGTGAATGGGCTCAAGACTCACACTGTGACAGGAGGGAAGGAGCACAAAGGGAAGAATCGTCCCTCCCTCTGCACTCACTCTCTGCGTTGTCACTGGCGGGCTTGATCCCCTGCCATTCATCCCAACAGCAGCCAGGCTCAACCATCTGACAGAATCTGCTCATGCTCTTATGAGCCTAATCCCTTGGGTCAAAGAGGCAGTTCCTATCACTGAAATATCAGAAAAGAAATAGACCAGGAATTGTCAAAGAGAGGGATTATAGAATCCAACTTGGAAATTCAGGCAGTGGGAAAGAAGTTAGTCACGTTCCAGCTATTATGCATGCAACAAATGTCTGATATTCTTTAAAATTTGTTTTGGAGGGTGGTAGGGAATGGAGTACAAAGATGACTTCTTTTTAAATTCTTCAAAATGTTACCTTCATAAAGAATGAACAAATGTCAGGGACAGGCACATCTTGGACTGAACTTCAAGTGAACTGATGGCAGGCCTCACCGTTCTGAAAATATAAAAATTGAAAGCTGCCAGGGCTCAGAGCAGACCATGCATTTGCATCCTATTTAAATAATGTGCAAGAATCTTTGGTTGAATGAGGAGTTTTTAGCCTTGTCAGAGAACTTTGGAAGTACATAGAATGGAACTGCCAAGGATACCCATGGGCCATGTCACGCGACAGCTTGAAACCAGCCCAAATGCCCTCAAGGAGACATTCCCAAACCTGCGAGAGAAGAGCCTTCTGCATTTCCACGGCAAGCAAGGTACACCTGTCAGAAACTTTCTCTAGGTGCATCTGGTCTAAAGAGTAGTACTTTCTGGTGCTTGAATTATGAGACAGAATCTCCTCTTGCCATCTGCCAAGGTAGTTCAGCTGCTGAAATTCACATTTTTGCCAAACAGTTCCTATAGTCTAGGGCCTAGGGTTCTGCCCTGGTATGTTCTCTACCTGCACTGATATCCTGGGTTCACATGCAGTGAACCAAAGGTCACTCAAAGCCCTGAAAGATAACAGAATAAGTGTGTGTAAAGAAAATCACACACCATAACCATCATGTAGTGTATGCTCAGTCAACATTCACTGAGAGAGTTAAAAGGAAAAGTAGAGAATCCTGTCTTTGAAAAAGTATGATCCTCTTGGGTCAGTGGCCAGGCCATATGGAACTCTCCAAAGAGGAATTAATTCTACATACTAGATATACAAAGCAAACATTTATTATTACCAAATGCAACTTGTAACCTGAGATAAGGTCATCTGGATGACCCACGTAGGGGAAAAACATAGAAGAATTACTGTCAATTCTGATGTGTATTAAAGGCAGTGTTGTTTTGTTTTGTGTATACCCTGATCACTGCATAACCCACACCTCCTCAAACGGTTTGGAAAACTTCCTGATGAATTGGCCCCCACGCATCAGGACTGAAGAAAAGGTTTCTGTTAGGAGTGTTAGGAGTGTGCCTGGAAGAAAAAGAATACCCCTTGTCTATAGAGATAAATCATTTCTATCAGTAAATGGACTTTGGTGGCAGATTAAAGATGGCTTCAAATTATAGGACACTCCTGCTATTGAGCAATGGCCTCTATTTCCCCTTCTCTGAGTTGAGGTGGCCTGTGGCTACTTTGACCAGTAGAGCGTGGTGGAAGTGATGCTATGCTACTTTGGGGACTGGCAGGTCCTGCCTTGGTCTTCAGGCCCTGAGCTGCCCTGTGAAAGATCCAACTACACTGCTAGAGAGACACTTTGGGGCTCAAAGAGAGGCAGAAGGACCAGGTGAGCCCAGCAGTCCAGCTGTCCCACCAAGGCCCCAGGTGAATGAGTGAAGTCGTCAGATGCTCCAGGCCAGTCCAGCTGCCAGCTGAACGCCACTGAATGACCCCAGCCAATGCCACATGGAGCAGAACAATTGACCAGCCAAATCCTGCTCAATCTCTTCACCCACAGAGGACTCATAAAGACTGGCTATAGTTTTAAATCCATTAAGTTTTAAAGTAGTTTTTCACACAGCCATAGATAACCTGAAAACCATATGTATGATTATAAAATTGAATTAGCATGAAGTGATAAATTATGAATCTCCTACAGCCATAGGGACCATCTTTTTTCTATTTTCAGAGCAGGGGATGATCTGGTGGGTTTGAGAGAGGCAGAGACAAACTGTTCTAGAAAGTTGGAGATATTGGATCACCAAAACTAAAATAAATAGCATTGAGTTCAGGCGCCCAGTGAGGAAGTACTGCTCCAGGAGCAGACCTAGGTCCTGCTGTGTCCCTCTGTGACTGCAGCAGGCTCCGCCCCCCTCCACACTCCCTCGGGCTTCAGTTCCTCCTGGCTCCCTGGAATATCAGCATCCGCAGTCCTTCTTTAAGAGGCAGCCAGCAGGAACGCCTCCCTTGCTTCTGCGCCTCCCTTAATGGGGAGGAGCCACCAAGGCTACCCGCTGCTGGCCTCCTGAGTGACAAAACCAGCAGCCATATTAGAGTGAAGAGGCCTGGTTGTGGAGGGCTGTGTGCTCAGAGTGGAATTATAGCAGTTCATTTTCTAAAGTGCCACAAGACCTGGGGATGAACCTTCCGAGAGAAGAGAAAACCACAACAGCAGTCCCCTCGTAGAGATGCAATTCATCATGGGCATGACGGCTGGGTCTGTCAACAGGAAGGGCTCTTTTCCCTGTGACGCACAAAAGCAATCCCATGGGCTCTGTGTTGCAGCAAGAGGACCCTGAACTCCCTCAGACACCCTGACTGTGTGCAGGGAGCCTCCGAAATCCAGAGACGGGAGGCATGCATCGCCATGTGGGCACTGAGCGGAGGCATAACCGGGACTCCAGTTCCCATGCCCCCACCATATTTCCTCGCTCTAATTAAGAGTGGGGATAGTTTGTGGTGAGGGTAGTTTGCAGTGGGAGTGAGACCCATTTATTTTGTTTCTTGTTATTTTATCATTGAGATGTAACTTAGAAGTAGTCTCAGGAATAAGAGGGACACTTTTGCTTCCTGGTAAACAGAGGCTAGCAGTCTGCTAATAAGCTGGCTAAGAGACCAGGCAAGGTAGCAGCTGCCATCCTGAACACCACTGCATCAGCTCAGCCACCTCCCAGGAGTGAGTCCAGCCAGGAGTGAGTCCTTGTGACCCCACAGAGCCCATAATACCCCACAATGGAGCAGGGAGCACCAGCCGGAACTCACCCCTGCTGCCATTCCTCCTCCTACCAGCAAGCCTCTAGCGACATCTCTGAACATGGTCTCTCCCTGCTCACACTCAGCTATGCAGAGCGGGAAAAGGTACAACCTTCAGAACGTTCTGCTTAGCTACTACGCTCTAACCCGGTGGATAAAGGATAACCAGCATCCCCTGTCAGGACACAGGGAGCTGTCCTGCAGAGCTGGCTCTGCATCAGATCTGATCTGAATGCACTTGTTCTAAAACGCTTCATCAAAAGATTAACTGCATGCTCTTCCTTCAGCGTTTCCTGTCCAAAACAAGCACTGGGGATTCTGAGGAACCTCTGAGGAGCACCCTGCCTTTACTTGCAGTTCTTCCAGAGGTATCTGAGTTTCCATATTGTCTTTCTTTCCCATGTCCCCTTCCCATCCCTGGGCATAAACACAGAGTTTAAGGTTTGTTATGTCTTGTGTTCAGAGAGCCTTTGATAGAGCAACACTTCAGTGCAACCCATTGCGACCCTGCCTTTCACCTAGCGGCTGTCCTCCTCCCCGCCCCCCACCCCGCGGTCTGTGCCAGGTGGAGGCAGCGCCCCCTCTAGTGGTCAGTGCCTTCGGCCTCCCTCCTCTTGCTGAACAAGGCTTCTGGGAAGAACAAGGTAAATTGTTCTGGGGTTTAACGCAGACCCCAGAATCTAAAGGAAAAAAAAAAAACATTTTTTTTTGAACAGGAATTATATTTCTGTCCAATGCAAAGGATGCCGTGGGGTCACTCTAGCCAATGAGCTTCTGTCTCCCTTGCTCCACACCCTCACTCCCACATACTGGGCCAACACAAGCAGTGAAAGGCTAGCTAGTCATTGCCTTCTCTGGGCTTCAGTGTCTTCATTTTTCATATCAGAAAAAAAAATTCTTTCTGCTGCCATGATCCGGAATCTCTTACCCATAGGGAACAGTGTTCTATGTCCTTCTAATTCCTCATTTGTTTCTGACAGTTCCCTTTGGCCCCTTTCAGGACTGCCATCAGAATAGTCTTTAGAATGTAAATCTCATTCTCTACTTACAACTCTTCTGTGACAGGGAAATTATGACACAGCAGATACTCAGCCCTTCAGAATGAGTGGAATTTGGGGAGAAAAAGTCTTCAGAGGACTGTAAGAGAGTTTTCTGGGTGCTGTACTGCAAAAATCAGACCTTGCATCCTCCCCCAGCCACCCACCCAGCTCCTAGGTTCTAACCAGGTGGGAAGAGTGACCAGAATTCCCTGCTGGGTGTGGGATGTCATGCGCAGGCCCAGTTTTATTTGAGTTTGCTCTTAGGGAGTTTCCCCCCTTCCCTAGAATAGAGCTAGTGGCTTCAGAGTGGGCTCCAGTCCTGTGCCACCAGGACCAGCTCACTGTCCAGCCTCCTGTCTCTCCACTGCCTTCATTTCCCCAGGCCCTGCCATGTGGAGCTGCAAGAATATTCCTGAGGAAGGGAGATGCTCTCTTGTCCCCTTGATTGCACATCTGTGGCTTCCCCTGCTCTTCCCCATGCTCTCTGCTGCATCTTACTGAGTACTCCAAGGGAACCATTCACCTCCAAATCTCCCATACCCTCAGGCTGGCTGAGGGCCTCTCACAGGCATGGGCAGGAGCTACCATTACTCCCCACCGCTGTTGTAATGGCCTGATTACCTGTCTGTCCATCGAGGCACATATGGAAAATATCAGAGTCACAGGGCAGATAGGAGCTGTGCAGCTCACTTGGTCCCAACCCAGTCATTTCCACTGTAGAGATTCATTCATTTTCTTTCATGAACTTAACAGAGAAACCAAATCTACGACTTCCTACCAAAATACTGTATGTCTCCTAATCTTCCAGCCCCCAGCCTCCTGAATGTTCAGCCTTCATTGCCAAAGAAAACCATTATTTGGGAACAAAGGTATTTTGTAGTCTTGAAGATCATGATTCAGTTCTAATCCTTCTACCCCCAGGCCTTCTGTTATTCAGACAAAATAATCTAAATTCCTTGAAATTTTCTTTTTGGAGTTATGAAAATTGGAGACATCTTATGTGGAGTTTTTAAATTTGAGATTCTTGCCTAAGAAATTCTCCTTCCCCCGTTTCTTTTCTCTTGGCACTTTCCCCCCAAGAATCATCTGGAGAATATAATTGTTTTGTAACTGTGAGCAATGGGGCTAGTCCTCAGGCCTGATGCTCTGGTGTGGACAGTGAGACCCACACCAGTTAGGGTATGGATGGGGGTAAAGTGAGATCCTCTTTTCCTGATGAGCACAGGAAAGAAAAGTCTGTTAGATAAAGGAATTGGTTGACACATTCCTGGAAGCAGTCTATACCTCTTTGCACTGCCTTTTTTGATCCGACTTTCTCCAATCTTCAATTGTTAAAGGAAGGAATGAATTTTTCACTGGATCATGATAACCAGAAAATGAGTCCATCATAGCCAGTGTTTACCCCAGACTTGGGAGTTCAGCCATAGGCGATTAGTAGCAAGCTCCTGAATGTTCTATCTTTGTAGTTGCTTTGAGCTAATATAACCTCCACCTAGCTGGAGGGGCCCCCGCTTGGATAGCATTCAGCTCTCCTCTATACTGCGATACAACTAGCAAGCCAAGGGTCCCATTGAAAGCAGCAATGTTAAGTCACTCACTAGAATCATCCATAGCTGCTTCCTGATTGAAAAAGTCACAAACCTGGGTCGTGGTCCTGGCGAAGTCCTTCCCACAACAGGCAGTCTCAGGGAGGACTCTGAGTACACATCTTACAACAGGTCTCTCTTCAGCACCTTTGAGATGCTGTGAGAAGATGATAGATATTAATGGAAGCCACTTGATCTCCATCCCTGGAAAAAACCTCCTTGAATGCTCTTGTCACAGCGCCTAGTAAATATATGCAGACTTCAGGGTTTGTGGTTGAGAAAGTTAAGAAGTCAACATTCCCCATTCTGGCCCATTGAAGAATAAGTAATGTACGAAATAGAGGGGCAGCCTTACCACGTGTGCTTTTCATAACAGAGATGTTGGAGCTGACAACTGGAGACAATATGGCTTGGTGACAACATCATAAAAGGTATGCCAATGAAATGTGTATATGTCTCCTCAGCTTATGCATGCATGTGCACACGCACAAGGCTAGAATGAGTCAAAGGCTCTATTGTCAAAATCAAGGAAGTGCATCGTGCATGGTGGAACCAAGCAAATACAAATCAGAGGGGACGCTATCCTGAGGGTAACCCTGGCAGTGAAGGGTGGGAGGAGCGGGGTCTGGAGATGGGGAGCCTGCCCCTTAGGAAGCAGAAGACAAGCCTCAGAGCCTGCTGTTTGGGGGTTCCCATGCTATTTGCCTGCAGTAAGACTCACATTCCTGTGGCATGTGCTTTCTTGCATCTTCCCTTGCTCAGGCAGTCTCTTCTGCCTAGAGGGAGGGATAAGACTTTGCTGGAAGAGACTCTGACAATTCCAAGGGGTCCTGCAAGTAGATTCCTTGCATGGGGCAGTAGGGAGTCAGAGTCTCCCAGCTAAAGGGAGTATTTTTGTCTGACTCTTTGTCTTAATTCAGGCAGATGTTTAAATCAGTCATTACAGATAGCAAATATTTTTCTAGACTTTTCTTTCTTAGTACGATGATACAGTCTCCTTTGCTAGTTATTCTAAGATTTTACACAGTGTTTTCCCCACTAGAGAAAAATCAATTTCACATATGCAAATGAAAAACTCATTTTCTCTCTCTCTCCTTCTCTCTCTCTCTCTCTCTCTCTCACACACACACATACACACACACACACACACACACACACACACACTCAGACACACAGCAAATGGGGGTGCTGGGTTTTGATTCATTCTGGCCAACCAAGGAAACTGCAGTGTGCATTCTTCTGTGGACATCCCAACTGACCTACAATGGAGTGGATTGCTTACTCAGCAATATTTCATAAGGGTTGATTCGGCCATTAATTGCTTTGTGGTTTCTGACTAATTCCTTCTTTCCCTTTGGTGCACCACATCCTTTCAAGGAGAGAGACCTTTGAGGGTTACTTGGCAGCTTCACAACTTCCATTTGCTTAAAAATGTGGAGATACCACCTAGATTTCTTATATTCAGAGAGAGAGAGAGATAAAAATTCTGTCACTCCAGGGCATTACAATCATGCAAGCTCACACATTCCATCCAGGAGTGCCCCTGGCTGAGCCAATCCTCCAAGTCAGATCCAGGAAAAAAGCCCCTCATTTGGGCACCCAGGCGCTTCATTTAAAGGACCTCTGAGTTCTCCCCAGAGTGAGAACAAAGGAGGACTACAGAAATGATGATGACCGAGTACCTAATCTTGAGCTTTACTTTTAAATGTGCCGGGGTATCCTATGGAAGTATGGGTTCTGAATAAATTCAGAGTCAAACTTAAGATAGATGTTCAGCTGTGGTTGATGGCAGCCATATTCCTGCTAATTTCTAGCATGGGAGAGATGATCACACCTGTATTTGGTTGGCTAATATCAACATTAGCTGCTATTAGGTTGGTGCAACAGCAATTGCCATTAAAAGGAACGACAAAAACCACAATTACTTTTGCACCAAACTAATAATAGCTGACTCTATAGATTTACAAGTCCTAATCAGTCATTTGGATTACCATGAAAATTCGTTTACTAATAATAATATTTATTGAGTATACATAGCATTGTAAGACTAATGTATTTTGCTTCCATTATCTCATTTAGTTCTCACAATATCTTTATAAGGTAGGCACTAATATCATGTCTGTTTCCTAACTGAGGCTCTAAAGGTTTAAGTAATTTGCCAGGGACAGACACAGTTGGTTTCAAAGCCAGGCAGTCTGATTCCAGAGCAGAGCCTGATTCCTAAACTTTAAGCTACAATGACCTTTGTCATTAGAAAATATATCAACAATTCTTTTTTTTTTTTTTTTTTTTTTTTGAGATAGATTTTCGCTCTGTTGCCCAGGCTGGAGGGCAGTGTTGCAATCTCGGCTCACTGCAAGCTCCACCTACCAGGTTCACGCCATTCTCCTGCCTCAGCCTCCCAAGTAGCTGGGACTACAGGCGCCCGCCACCACACCCGGCTAATTTTTTTGTATTTTTAGTAGAGATGGGGTTTCACCGTGTTAGCCAGGATGGTCTCAATCTCCTGACCTCATGATCCGCCATCCTCGGCCTCCCAAAGTGCTGGGATTACAGCCGTGAGCCCCCGTGCCCGGCCCCGATATCAACAATTCTTAACTATGCTGCTTCTTCTATGGCTCTGGTTAGGCTGTTAAGTTTCCTAAGGGTAGAAGTCAGCTTCTCATTTTCTTTCATTTCCCTGAAAATGCTCGATACAGAATTGTGCACAGAATGAGCTCAATAATGTTGACTCGTTCATTCAGTTGGGGAATTTGGCCAACAGTTAACTCTTATCTCCTGCCATCTTGCTAACTGTTGGCAGTTCTGCTTCACCCTCAATTGCTGCTTATGTCTGTGAAAATGTTAAAGAGAGATTGGAAGCAGGATTGTGTGTTGATAATTATTTTTCCAGGATTGATGATAATATTGAAGAGGAAGGAGCTAGGAGTGAGTTGCTAAGTGACAGAAAAAGAGCAAGTGGAAGTTTCTTAGAAGTAGAGAAGGAAACGAGAAAGCAGAAAGTGAGAAGGTGGGAGAATTGAAGCAAAGGATTGCTAGAGAAGGGTGGTTCAGAGGGAACTGTCTAATTATAGTATGTTTATACTGATGACAATTTAAGCATTTGAAGCACAGCCTTATGACATTTTATTTGGATAAGTTGGGCTTAAAACAACTTGGCTCTGAATTTAGGCAAAGGAATAATAACTTAGCAAACAAATTCAACTGTAATAAATCTGGGAGAAGAATGATGGCGTCAGTGAGTGGTTCACATATGCTTATAGTAGAGACTAGTGAGATGCATTTAACACCCGGCCCATTTCCTTTCTTATATAAGGAACTCCTTTACTCCTTGGGGACAGAATAGTTTGGCAAAGCACTGTGCTGTCACTCTGCTGGGCCATATTCTCTTGAAGACATTAAATGACAGTGCTCACCAACATTTAAATGCCAAGTAGACAGTCAATATGTATTTACTGAGTACCTGCTTGTACTTAACATACGAAGATCCAAAAGATATGTTATGTACTATCCATGTAATTTTGTTGGAAAGACCAAAACACAGAGATGACAAATACATGGTACATGTATGCCCTTGCCCCTGCTTGTCCTTGAAGCAGATACAGTAAATCAGTCATGACGCACATTCTCACTGAACTAGGATGCTGCCTCAGAAAACTTCTCATCACAGCATTGCATGCAATCCCTGCTGATCATTCAGAATTGCCCCAAGAAGGGAAGCCTATTTCCTATCCTTGCCCCCACTATCATGAGTACAACACTAGTCTAATATAGTGAATTATTCCATGATAGACTATAGGGTATAATGAGGAATTCAGAGGACATGGAGATTACTCAGGGCCACAGTTACATGGTCTTGAGCTACATGTCAGATGGGTGTGATTGAGGTTGGCATAGGAAAAGAAGGGCTTATTCAGTGACAACAACACAGACAAAGGCATGGTGGTACCTGAGCAGGCCCAACAGCCACAAAAAGCAGCTAAATCTTGAGGAATAACTTCCTAATTCACAACCATCTGACAAGGGACTAAGGGGTCCAGCCTTGGTGGGTGCTGAAAAGGGAGATGGCCGACTGCCTAGCAACCATTGCTAAACTCTGTAAACCAAGGATGAGCTGGAGAAGAGGCCAGGGGCCAGGAAATGCAGTCAGATTTCAAAGTAGAGCTCATGTCACAAACCCAGAGGAGTGTTAGGAGCACTGAATAGAAATGCGAGCTTCCAAAAAGAGTATATGGGAAACTTCAAAGTGCTGAATCTTCCATAGAAAACATGCTGAGAAGTTTAAGAGATAACAGGAAAATTAAAATGCCTTGTGGCTTTCCATCACAGGGTAGATAAAGCAGCTGAGGGTCGAGTGAAAAGTATTTCCTGCTGTCTTCAGAAGGTAGATTGTTTTCATTTCCACTGAAGGCAAAATAGAAGGGGATATCTTGTAGCAAGAGATATTTAGGAAAGACATCAGAAGCACCCTTTTTTTTAAGAGATGGTATCTTGCTGTGCCACCCAGGTTGGAGTGCAGTGGCGTGATCATAGCTCACTGCAGCCCCAAAATCTTAGGCTCAAGGATCCCCCTACTTCAGCCTCCCAAGCAGCTGGGACTACAGGTATGCACCAAGGTGCCTGGCTCAGAAGAACTTTATAATAGAGTTGTTGGAAACTGCTCAGGATCAGCAAGCGTGATATGGCATCTCCTTCACAGGGTGTCTTTATAAAAGAGAAATGTCCACAAATTTGGGCTGTATTACATACATTTCCACCTGGAGCTGGAGAATAAACTAAATAGCCCCTAAATGCCCATTTCAAGCAGGAGGCTAAGGCTGTAAACAGCATGTAATCCTAGACTAGCTAAGCAGGGCAGCATGTCAGAGAAGCTCCTTCTGTCCACTCTCGGATGTCTTACACTCTGTCCCTTCTGCTTCTCTCGCCCCAGCTGTAACCCCACCACTACTCATATAACCCAACAAGAACAGAATGTAATCAACTCACTGGTGTTGGGTACCTCCTAAACAACTTCATATTATAGGCATTGCCATTCCCTGGTGTGAGTCAAGTTCTTTGACTGGTGTCAGATCTAAATATTTTAGGCAGAATTGTATTTAACAAAGACTTTGTATCCTGGTGTTCCTAGCAGAAGATATCAATGAGGAGTGTAACAGCTAGAGCTCAAATTCCTGAAATTCTATCACTGATTTTCATTAAATGATCTTAAACAAATAATTTTTACTTCCTTGGGTTTTCATTTCCCTTCTTTAAAGTGGGTATGAGGCCAAATATCTACTTAATTACGAAAACAGAATATTTTGGGAAGAAAGAGACAGTAGCCTTAATGATGCAAGAAGCAAACCGGATACATCTCTTGCTGGCCTAGCATTATGCACTAGAAAAAAAAAAACAGCAAAAGACAAAATAGTGGAGGTCAGGCTAATCAAAGTCTGTGCATGTTGTCTAAGTGTGGAGGGCAGGCACCCCCAGCAAATTTAAGGCAGAGACAGAAACCAGGAGCAGCAGGAGAACCACAAAACATACAGACAAAAATATTTCAGCATTAAACAATTGCACTCGAGAAAGAAACAATTGTAAGATGATAGGGAGACTCATTCTCTAGGAAGACACTCAAGGGCCTAGGGTGCTATATTTCTCCACAAATTCTTATTGCTTTCTTTCCTGAACAAGGGACATGAAAGACTGCCATTTATAGCATGGAAAGACCAAGGGGTATATATGTATAGATATGACGCAATCCAGTTGACCTGGCAAGATTCCTGGATAGTTTTTGAGGAAAGAGAGAGAAAAGTCTTGGAATTAGCTGAGGAATCCTTTCCACTGTTGTGATATAGAAAAGGATGTGTTTTCAAAAAGAATATAATGAAGAAGTAGGAGATACAACAATGTATTTAAAATGTTGATCTTGAAGATTCAAGAAATTCACAGACAGACATCCAGTGTATTGTGCTTAAAAACTTACACTGACTACACAGCATGCTTCAGATGAATGAATGAGCCAATGATCAGCCCAAAAGATCAACCTGCTTATCTTCCACCTTGAGTTGGCAGTTTGGTCTTCGTACTGCCCCCAAGGACCCCCAGACTTATTTCCTTTGAGCTGGGAAGTAGAATTCCTTCTCCCGCGTCCACCTTTCCTTCCACCCTAGCCTCTTACCAACCCCCTACTATAGGAGCCGTCCAAAGTTCCAAATAATGCCATCTGTGATTCCCTCTTTAATCCATTCATGCTAGACTTCAAGAGATTCCAGCCATTCTTCTGATGGCTACACACAGTTTACGGTGGGTGTTTCCCTCAGCCTCTTTCTCTGTGGAGGGACCACGTATATCCGATTAACCCTGTTTATCCTGTTGCTGGTGTTTGGCCCTGGGAACAAATTCTCCCAGGGCTAAGTAGGAGTATGCTTGGCATCTGGGGCAGTCCTCGTATTCAAGCTTCCTCTGATGTTCATTTTTCTCTTCTAACCTTCTCTCTTTAAAGGCATGAGGCCCCTTGCAGTCCACTAACTGTGTTTGGAAGTTAATCTCTGAGTTTACAGCAGCCATGACATTCTGGGGGTAAAATATAAAAGAAATGAAAGACAGTAGTGAGGATTAAGGAGCTTCAAAGCCACTTCCCTATTTCTGGGAAGGTTTCCTATCACTCTGTTTTTATTAGGTGCCTTTGTTTCTTGAGGCTGCTATAAAATTGCCACAAACTTGGTGACTTAAAACAACAGAAACTTGTTCTCTGTTTGGGAGGTGAGACGTCTAAAATCTGGCAGGGTTGAGCTCCCTGCAGGTGCTCTAGGGAGAATCTTTCCTTGCCTCTTCTGGCTTTGGTGGCTTCCCCGACCTTCCTGGCTTGTGACGGCATCATCCAATCTCTGCTCCAGTCTTCACATCGCCTCCTCTTCCATGTGTTTGTCTTCTCTGAGTATCTATCCTTCAAGTGTACATGTGATTGCACTGAGGGCCTACCCAGGTAATCCAGGCTAGCCTCTTTCTTTCAAGATCTGTAACTTTTGGGGGGAAAATATAGATCCTTAACTCAAATCACATCTGCCAAAACCCTTTTTCCAAATAGGTAACATTCACAGCTTCCAGGAAATTGGATGCAGATATCTTTTGGGGGTGGAAAGGGGCATTTTTTTTCAGCCCACACAGTGGGGACAAAAAACTAATATTAATTTTGTAAGGTACACAGTATCTCATATTAATTCTACGGCAGTCTGTCAGCAAAGTATTCTTATTCACATTCTGCAGATAAAGAACTTTAAACCCAGGGAGACTTGCTCAGGATCACTAAACTGATAAGCAGGGGACTTGGGTTCTGCCTGGCTCCACAGTCACTGTGTTCTACAGGCCATGGCAAGTTAGGGGACTCCATGCTGTTTCTGACTGCGTGCCAGTGGGCAAACCACCTCACTTCCAGGGCTCAGTTTACCCACAGGATGATGAGGTGGCCATCTCAGTGTCCTTTTCATCCCTATGATTCTGGTACCAAGTGAGGTCTAATGATCAAATGAAGTTACAGTATCATTTGCATAGTGTTATTGTTGGATAGAAAAATTGTTTTTGACCTTGTCACCAAGAAATGCTTCATAGAAAAGACAAAGCTTCTTGGCCATAGGTTCTCTCTTGTTCATGCCCTACTTTGATCCTCCAGCAAGCTCCAAAGTTATTCATTCAGTCAATAATTTTTTCATCACATGTTTATTAAGTATATTTGATTTTCCCAGAAAATTTAATGGACATTAAGAAAACAGTGAAGTTGGGAAAACCCAGACATGGTTCCTGATGGAATTTAAAATGATCAGACTGAAGAAATCAGCCTACTGTCTCTGCAGCAGCATGAATCAGTTAATTCTAGAAACCTTTAGAGTGGCAGTTCTCAAGCTTTATCTTGCATCAGTATTATCTGGAGAAGCCAGGTGCAGTGGCTTATGCCTGCAGTCCCAGCACTTTGGAAGGCTGAGGCAGTAGATCACTTGAGGTCAGGAGTTCGAGACCAGCCTGGTCTCGAACCAGTAGTAAAACCCCATCTCTACGAAAAATACAAAGTTATCTGAGCATGGTAGTGCATGTCTGTAATCCCAGCTACTGGGGAGACTGAGGCAGAATAATCACTAGAACCTGGCAGGTTGCAGTGAGCCGAGATCACGCCGCTGCACTCCAGCCTGGGCAACAGAATGAGACTCTGTCTCAAAAAAAAAAACAAAAAAAATATGTGGAGGGCTTGTTATAACACAGTTTCTTATTCAGTGGGTCTGGGATGGGGCCTGAGAATTCGCATTGCTAACTAGTTCCCGGGTGATTCTAATGCTGCTGCTCCAGGGACCACACTTCGAGAATTGCAGCACTAGAACAATTCCCAGCTGGGGGTCCTTGGACTACTAGGCAACTATGGCATTTTATGAGAAATAAGTACAGTCTATTGGCTGAATAAATAAAAGTAAAACTACCATTATGTGGGCTTGTTTAAATATTTTGATGTTAAAAAGAAATCTTCACTCTTAAAAAATTTCTATAACCCTTGAACAAAAGCCAGAAAGTCAATCAGGTTTTATCTCTTTTTGCCAACGCTGATTCTATTGGCAGAGGTTCCTGTAGTGTTGTGCTGAGAATGATTCAAATCCTGCATGTTGGCCCAGTAGGAAAGAGAGCTATAATGCATTAGAAATATTTGTCTAGATGAAGGAGAGAGAGTGAAAGTAACTGTACCATGTATTTGCCATTTTAATTTAAATATTGAAGTTATTACAGTTTAGACTTGTATCTTCTTCTCTTCTAAGTCCACACTCTTTGGGAGCCATCTGATCCAACCCATGGCTTTAAGGATCATCTGTATGCTGATAATGCCTTTCACGCCTCCTGCCCAGCTCCCCCCTCTGACTTCCAGAGCTATTTTTTCCAACCGTCTTCTTGACATCTCCACTTAGATACTGCATATGCATCTCATAGTCAACTTTCACATGTTCAACAGTGAATTGTTGATTTTCCTCCTCAAACTGCTCTATTCTCATCTTAATAAATGATATCATCAACTATCCATTTATTTTGGGAAAAGCTCTTGATGTCTCTTTCTTGCTCCCATGTCATATCCAATTCTTACCCAAATTCTATTGATTCTACATCCAGAGAATGGCTTCAGTGCCTTTACTTCTTCCCATACTCATGCTCCCTCACAAGTCACCATCATCTCTCACCCGTATTGTGCCAACAGCTCCACTTCCATTTGTCCTTCCTTGTAATGCAAACTGGAAGTGATTTCTCAGCACCTTACATCCTTCAACTGCTTCCTATTTTGCTCAGGGTAAAATCCTAACATTAATGCCTCATCCCACAAGGTACTGCATAATCCAACGCCAGACTGCCCCTCCAACCTCAGTAGCATTGTGCTCCAGCCACGCTGGTCTTTCTTCGCTTTCTCAAATACCTCAAGCACTTCCTCACCTCAGGGCCTTCCATCTTCCCTGCCTCTGCCTGGAATGTGCCATCCCCACTCTGCAAAGATGCACCTACCTCCCGGTCACAAGTTAGAAGACCTCTTCCTCAAGGAGGCCTTCCTTGATCCTCTCAAGCTAAATCAGGTCTTGCAAATACTCTCACGTGGGATTTTTCACTCCACTTTACCCAGCTTGTAAAACTTCTTTATTTTTTATTTATTTATTTTTTAAGTATCTGTGTTTCCACTAGACTGAGAGCTTCCTGAGGGCAAGGAATGTATCCCTATGGTCTCACCACTGTTCCCCAGCATCTGGTTCAACGCTTATAGGTGCTCAATTAATACATGTTACATGAAGAAATGAGTAAAACCATAAAAGGTAGAAAAGGTAGAAACATTTTGCTGTTCATTTCAGGCCCCTCTCTCTTCTGTCTATCTGTCCAATTTCTCCAGTTCTCTGCCTCCTCCCTTATGGAGCCTTGGCTTTCCACAGACGATGGAATGTTTGTCTGATGCTGGGCAAAGAAGATTAATGACAAGGTAGTGAGAGTTTCTATTTATGCCAGCTCCTTTGTCTGAGTTCCCAGCCTGGGAACTCTAAACCATCCAGCCACCCACCAGGCCTCAGGAGACAGTTCTTCAGGCAGTGTTGGTGAGCTCTGTGGTGTCACAGCAAGATTGCTTTGTCTTTCACTCCTGACCACGACGTGCATTTTGTAAGAAGGAAGCTTGCTTGAGGCACAAGATTCGGGACTGGCTCCACTTGCTAAGTTGGTTTTGGTTTTGCACAGACAAAGTTTTTTAACTTGCTAGACATTTTCAACATCATCCACAGTTTGATTCCAGATTCCACAGCTAAGCCTTGAGAGTCTAAAGCGCCTCTTATTTTGAAGACCAGCATTGAAGAAAGAGCAGATGGGATGTGGTAAGGGGCACGGTCATGATGGCAGAGCTGGAGGAGAAGAAGGTGTGACCAGGACCTTCCCTGTACCGGATGGAGAGCTAAGCTGTGGCCGAGTGTCCCATGGTGAAGCTAGCTTCATGTTCTTCCCCTGCCCAGGTCTCTCAGCAAGGAAGCCCTCTAGGCCTCAGTGCTTGCAGCAATACCATTTGGAGTCAATGCTCCAGTTCTGGAAATTCTCTTCATTCACAGGGCATGTACAGGAGGTAGGACACACAGGCAAGAAAATCAGGCATTAGGCCTAAAATCTTACATATCAACTGTTCCTTGTTTTCTCATTTTTTGCTTGATTTCCAAGGGCATCAGTGACTGAAGAAGTTAAACTTCCTAGACAAAATTGAAAGTTTAAAAATGTCTACACTCCTGCTGTTTCTCCCTTTGTGACAAATGCTTTACGCCGGTCATCAAAATGCCTAGAGTCCAGGGGTACTTTGGGCTGAACATTTGCATCCCCCCAAAATCTATATGCTGAAGCCTCAACCCCATGTGTAGCTATACTTGGAAATGGGGCATCTAAGAAAGTAATTAAGGTTAAATGAGGTCGTAAGGGTGGGGTCCTGACCCCACAGGATTAATGTCTTTATAAGAAGAGACACCAGAGACGGTTGTCTGTCTCCCCAGGTACGCACCATGGGAAAGCACAATGAGAAGGCAGCCATCTGTAAAGAAGAGTGCCCATACTGGGATCTGATCCTGCTGACTCCCTAACCTTGGACTTCCGGTCTCCAGAACTATTGTTTAAGCCACCCAGTCTCTAATATTGTGTTATGAAAGCTCAAGTAGACAAATGCAAAGAGCCCAGATATCATCCTCCAGCCTTCCTTCCCAAACTCACCTGTCTTAGATTCTATTCCATTAGTTCCAGTATAACAAACTGATTCATGCTGTTCTAATAATCAGGAACAAATTTCATCATCCCCTCAGAGACATGGTGGGAAATGAGGCTTTTGATGCCCAGCCAATAAAACAACCTAGCAGCCACTTACTTGTCCCTCCATTTCTTTGCGGCATTGGCTGGTGTTCAGGCTGGCTCGAATTACCAAATAAGGAGAGGGAATGGAAGAGGAGACAATGGGAAATAAAAGGCAGTAGACAGATTTTGAAAATGTTCACTTTTATGCATGTATTATGAGCCTATACTTTGCTGCTAGTAGGGAAATAAAAATGAGTAAGATATTTCTTCTACCCCTAAGCCCAACGTTTAAAGAAATCAAACCTAGTGAAAGTGAAAAACACTAAGTCATTGTCATATTTTATTTTTTTCTAGTATCTAAAAAACTGGGCTTACAACAATCTGGTTTTATTTTCTTATTTAAAAATTATTTTGTTCAATTTTTTTAAGTGTTCAGGGACAAAGCGGGGTGGATTTCCTTAAAAAATACTACTTGGCAAAAAGCCAGAATTGGCTAATAAGAAATTTTCAGAATTCTGAATAGCGTACACTACATATAGGCAATAATAGACATAAGCAGAGAGAACAGTCGTAAGAGCTCAGCCACCAGGGAAATGGATTTCTGATTGGCAGGACATTGTTCTAGGATTTTGACTCTGGAAGTCAGTCTATTGTGGAGATTTTATTTCTTCCTTTTTCCCCTTTTTCTTTCTTTCTCTCCCTCTTTCCTATTATCCTCTCTTTTTTCTCCCTTCTTCTTATTTTTTGGACATTTAAAATAGCAAATCCTAGAATGATTTTCTTTTATTAATGACTTGGCCCCATTCTGCAAAAAGAAGAAAGTGCAGATACGTTAGCTTCCTGGAAGCAGCAAGAGAAATAACATAGTAGTGTTAACTAGTGTAATCCGAGCAAGGATGTTTGACACATAGAGGAGAGGGAAGAAGGCTGGAAAGCAGCCTCTCTCTCCATAACCTTCTACTCCAAGGCACCTCTCAAGGCCTGGGGAGAGAGTGAAGCTTGTTCCAGAGCTCCAGGGAAGCTGGTTCCTGACTCAGGTTCGGTGTCCCGTGAAGGCTACTTTGTTTTTGATCCCTGGTTAGGAAGCCATGAGGCAGAAAGATACTTGGATGTAAATGGATGCTTGTATTTCTTTACATATTGTGATTTATTGCAAGTTGATGTAAATATTTTATGCAATTATTAGTAACCAAAGACGAATTGCTATTTATGCTTTATGTTAACAAAAACATTATTGTTTCTAGGAATAGTATAAAGGGCTGGATCTTGTATGTGTGTGAATCTGGGAAAACCTTAAGAATTGAGACATCTTAGTCTTATCCCTAAGCATCACCACAAAATGAGATTGAGCTTGGTAGGAAATCACTGTCCTTAATAAGGAAGGCAAGATCTGTCCCTTGAGCTCAGATTGGTGACTATGAAATGATAACTGCATAACTGCCAGGCAGGGAGGGGACGGCCTCCCCATGCAGGGCCCGAAAGAGTTAACTGCATCCCCACATGCCTCTCCCTTGCTTCCCCAGCTCAGGGATCTTACTGGATAGGGCTAGACTTGTCAGGAGAACAAGAACTTGCAGTTCAACTAGGAACTTGGACTTCCCGCACAGAAAAAGTTAAAAAAAAACTTGCAGGAAATGGGGAAACCTGAAAATAAAAAGAACAAAACAAAACAAAACAAAACAAAGCAGGGTTTGTACTAGTTCATTAGATGCCTACGTACATGTTTGCCTGGCGATAAAGGGGATTTGAGGACATAGAAGGCAAACAGAAAATGAAAATAAAGCCAATTGGCTGGGCTTATTGTCATACACTTCCAGGGCACTTGAAGGGGAATGTCTGCGGACAAACTTATGTTTGGGGGGCCTGGGAGGCACTGAGGGCAGCAGCCTCCACCAGACCCCTATAGGTATTCTGTGTCTAGGGAGATGCTTCCTCTGGGGCCCTCAGGAGAAACTCCTTTGGGTTTTTTCTTTTTCCAAAACCTCAGGCACGACCCTGCAAAGGGAAGGAATGATGGAGGTGGCAGAACACAATTGCTTTCTGTTGAGACGCGTGTGTGCCTCCAGGCACAGGTGGATCTACTTTAGCCTCCTTAGACCACAAAATAATATTTCTCCAGATTGGATGAATGCAGGGGCTACCCAAAAGATTGAACACTCAGCATTCACACATTGCTCATTCATTCAATACCTGTGAGCCACAGCTCCAAGTCCGTGGCACCTGATCCCTTGACACATGGGACTTCTCTTGCAACACAAATTAATAGATAAAACGAAGAATTTCAAGCTGGTGGCTGCAGAGTATTAAACCCCAAGCCACTGAGCAAGGGGCTTTGTGTGATGTTCTGGTGTTCTGCAATAAGTCTTTCTAAAAATGTTATAATATTTAAGTACACTTAGTTTTTGCTATTTGTAAACAAAACTCTAAGTAATACAGAAATTAGTACCAGTCAGTGCTACCCAGAGCATAGGTAAACTGGGGAATTAGGCCCGGTTGGGACAAAAAGCAATAAAAATATTAAATAGTGATAATTTACCAATTCATGGCTTGTAGCCCAGAAACAATGAATTGAAATACTGCCTGTGGTTACTTAGAATGCGGTGCTCACTGCAGCAAGGTTTTGGGAAACTGAGTGGACACTGTTTTGTGAAAGCATAAATGACGGGAGGAAATCAAGGAAGATACAGGGGCGTGGCTGCTTCTGGGTAGCATAAGGAAAGATGATGGTCAGATCCAATTCCTACATTCTTTGCTCAAGGCACATAAGGAAGCTCAAGCACTTTCTGTGACCTTGTTAAAACAATCTCTCATGTCTTGCAGGCACAGGGCTCCGATAAAAACAATTTCACAGTTTGATCCTATGGGCTGCCAATTTACAACAGTTGAATTCACAACCTCGTGAGGTGTCGTATGTGAGAGTGAGGGCATGGTTAGGAGTGGCTGGGAAGCTGAGAATTGGATGAGGCTGTATAGGAGCGCTAACAACATTTGGAGCCATTCCTGTTACCGTCAGCAGAGGCAGACTCTCCTTCTCCCTTACTTGATAAGTCTGTTAAGCTTTGCCTGAAAGCCCTATAACTCCTTTGATGAGTCAATTCTCTTCATGTCTCATCCCAATTACCCTCAAGTATCTCCTGACCTATAGCTATAAACAGATCCTAGCATACTCCAAGAGTGAATAACAAATCAAAGCCAGAAGTCTTACACACCCTTCCTAATTTGCATTAGGTACGTCTGAATACCAGGCAAAAGAATAGCTTCTGAGTGTCTCAGATTAAGAAGAAAAGAATATATTTTTAAGATTAGAATAAATGTATGAATATAGGCTCACTTACCATTTATTCTGAATTCAATTTGCAGGACTTAACACCTGAGCTTGATTTCAATTATGTTTTGGGTTGATATATTGAGATCTGGACTAAATGGTGCCTCAAGTAAAGTAAAGTTTATTTGCCAACAATTCTTTGGTCCACTGCAGAAATAAAGAATCTGAATAATTTGAGAGATGAAAATGGTGGAGTAGATTTATGACTGCGTGATGCCTATGAATTTCTTAATTCTGTAATCTAAAATCATTCCATTCACCAAGACATTAATCAGTCCATTAGTGAGGAAAAGGCCAGAATTTTTAATCAAAGCTTTAGAGGTTGTTTTTTTAGGAGGAGTACTGATGAGACACACTGCTATGGAAGTGTGCTTCCCAATTTCAATGGATTTGGGAAGATCCCAGCATGGAAAAGGTCAAATAGTAGCTCTTACTCATCACACGGATAATGTTGATCACCAAGGAAGATGTGGTTATCATAATAGACAGCATGGGCTGCATATTTATTAGAATTATTAGAATGGTCTCAAGTATAGTTTTTTTGTTTTGTTTTTTGTTTGTTTGTTTGTTTGTTTTTGAGACAGAGTCTCACTCTGTTGCCCAGGCTGGAGTGCAGTGGTGCTATCTCGGCTCACTGCAAGCTCTGCCTCCCAGGTTCACGCCATTCTCCTGCCTCAGCCTCCCGAGTAGCTGGAACTACAGGCACCCATCACCACGCCCGGCTAATTTTTTGTATTTTTAGTAGAGACGGGGTTTTGCTGTGTTAGCCAAGATGGTCTCGATCTCCTGAGCTCGTGATCCACCCGCCTCAGCCTCCCAAAGTGCTGGGATTACAGGCGTGAGCCACCACGCCTGGCCAACTACAGGGATTTTAAGTGATGGCTAACTCATCATGATGTAACCAGTGCCAAAAGAGCTAGGTAGCCCATCTAAGTACAACTGGACTTCAGTAACTTACAAACAGCAGCTCTGCAGACAGAGGCTGGGCTTGGACTCCACAATGAAAGTCATGATCCCTTACTCAAGTTCCAGACATGAAACAGTTGACCAGCACAGAGCCTCTTGAATGAAGAAGTTGATTGCCCTGAAAGAAGGACCTTATGATAATACGATACAATATATACTATGAGTCTTCTTAGCCTTCACCAAAGAAGACTGCATCCATGAAGTAGGGTAAAAGTGTCCGGGGAAATGTAAATACCCAGATGTGTGGGTAATTTGTCTCCATGCCTAAATCAAACTGCTTCCTGCAAGCCTGCTGCTGGAGCTGCTCGGGCCATAGGAATGGTCCATGGAGTTCCTCAGTGCCCTCCCTCAGTCTCTACCATGGCCTAACAGACCCACACAGGTTTACTCTCACTCTCCCCTAGTAATGGTCCCCTATGAGATGACATCCCCATTACAAGGCAAGGAAACAAGTTAGCCTCTCTCTCTCTCTCTCTCTCTAATCCTTGAATTGGCAGCAAAGCCTCCTCAAAGTAACTACAGAAAGCAAAGCAGAGGGAGACTTGCTGCCCATGGCACCTCCCAGATCCCTTCCTTGCATCTCTAGAGAACCTTAAAGCAATCTTCTTTCAGACAACCAAATTAGATTTCATGGAATTGTGTCATAGGAGCCACTGGTCCCAAAATCCCTTGGAATATTAGAAATTGTGTTATGGCTACGAGTTATGGTCACCACTGATATTTTCAATGTGGGTCACCTGACAGTAGACAGAGACAGCTAATAGTGAATCTACTGATTGGACCCAGTTCATAGTTCTGAAATAAAAGAAGACTGATGATTAAAACAAATATTTAACATAATAATACTTACGTTAAAACATACTAGCAGGCCTGGTGTGGTGGCTCACACCTATAATCCCAGCACTTTGGAAGGCCAAGGTGGGCAGATCACCTGAGGTCAGGAGTTCTAGTCCAGCCTGGCCAACATGGCGAAACCCCAGCTCTACTAAAAATACAAAATTAGTCGAGCATGGTGGCGCACACCTGTAATGCCAACTACTCGGGAGGCTGAGGCAGGAGAATCACTTGAATCCAGGAGGTGAAGGTTGCAGTGAGCTGAGATGGCACCACTGCACACCAGCCTGGGCAACAAAGCAAGACACCATCTCAAAAAACAACAACAACAACAACAACAACAACAACAACAACAACAACAACTGGCAGACTGGGCCCCTGCTGGAATATACAGGCTTGCATATGGTTTTCTCCTTCTTAACTGTAAAGATCAAAACAATAGCAATCATAATAAACTAAGGAGACCTTGGGTTAAACAAATCATTACAGTTGACAATAGAGGTGTAAACATGACCCTAATTAATGGATCTATAATCTGTCTTCCAAGTTTCTGGCCATTAGCCATGCTTCTAATTAAACTGAGTGTGGGAGCAGCATTCCATCTCCTGAGGGCCTGGTGCAGCAACATTCTGAATTCCTGACCACCCCAGGCTTGACTTTGCAGCCTCTGTTTTGTTACCTGTTGAAATTCAAATAAGACTTCACTTGTTAACAAGACCCTCCTTTAAAACATCTCTAGCCTTTGATCAATCTTTCTTTTTATTCTGCAGGAATCTAAAGAAGTTGGAATGGAAAGCAAAAGAACATTGCCATATTTTTACCAGGTGGCCCCACCACGCGCTACACAGACCAAGAGAGTGAACATGTCCTTGTTCTTAAAGAGCTCACAAATGAATATCTTTTTTTTCCCCTGAGACTGAGTCTTGCTCTGTCACCCAGGCTAGAGTGCAGTGGTGCGATCTTGGCTCACTGCAATCTCCACCTCCCGGGTTCAAGCAATTCTCCTGCCTTGGCCTCCCAAGTAGCTGGGATGACAGGCGCGAGCCACCATGCCTGGCTATTTTTTTTTTTTTTTTGTATTTTTAGTAGAGACGGGATTTCACCATCTTGGCCTGGCTGGTCTTGAACTCCTGACCTCGTGATCTCCCCACCGCAACCTCCCAAGGTGCTGGGATTATAGGCGTGAGCCGCCGTGCCTGGCCTGAATATTCTTAAAAAAGGAGTGAAACAGAAATAGTGTGTTCCTGTATTTCAGAATGACAAAGGAAACCAGGAACACTTGCAGGTTAATAAGTCCATCCCCCTGTCTCAGAGCAGAGTTCTCTGCTGAAAGGGCTACAGACTGACACCTTCTGTTTGAGGTCCACCCTAATCGAAGTCCATCTCTGGACTTTCAACCTGAAGTTCCGGTGCTGTTTCAGGCTCCATGAACCATGTGTGATCAAAACACTCTAAGGAATTAGTGGTTTTCTCACATGCACTCCTTGACATCTGTTCTTTAGCCTGCCAGCCATATTTGATGCTAAGGGAGAAAGAGAGAGCTGTCTCCCAAACAGAATCCTTTGCCATACATCTATCGTGTAGTGTTGACAGTCCTTCTTGCAGTGTGGTGCGGGGGCAATGATATCTCTGTAAAAATTCTCACTAGGATCCAATGATTTATTTAGCTAACAGCTAAGTTAATTATGTCAGTTTGACAATTTCAAGAGGGAAGGAAAAACACACATGGGCTGGATGAGGAGATTGTCTCGGTAATATTTTATACCAGGACATGGTTAGGAAACCCAATGATTTCTTGGTACAAATCTCTAAGCGATCAAACATTCCCCTGTAATCAAGACCATCACTAAGTTTTAAAAGAAATATATTTTCCCCCACAACTGAAACGGGTGAAGTAAGGCAAAAACACCAAGCGAAAAATAAGCATTCGGTTTTCAAGTAATGGACTGTTTCCTCTGGAAGGAGAAGGGAATCTGGGTGTCTGGATCCCGGTTTCTGCTCTACTTCTTAGTGGCCCTCTCTTCACCTTAGCTTTCTCATCTGTACAGCAAAGGATTGGCCAAGCAGGCATCTAAGCCCTTACAGTTATTGCCTGCCAGGATGCCATATGATCATGGATGTTCAGTTCTCAGGACTCTGGGACAAGGAGTGGAGTCAGGTGAACACTGGGACTAAGCAGACATCACAGGTTCTCTGCCTCAGAGCCAAAGCCACATTCCCCGCCCTGGTCAGAGAAGGCCTTCCTTGTTTCTTATAGCATTAATCTCAGTACCTCTATGCTATTCAAAGGCTCAACTATTGCATTTTCTTTACACAAAATTCTTACTGATCTCTTTCTCCCATAGGCCTTGAAGCTAAGTACAGATTTATTCATCCTTTCTATGCATATTTTTGAGCACCTGCTATAGGAAAAACACTGTTTCCAGTACTAGGGATATAGGGCAAACAAAGCAATCTCTGCTGTCATAGAGATACCTGCTGGAGCTTTGATAGCTTTCTGCATGAGAAATGGGCTAGGTAGGATTCTCACATTAGGGATGAGAAAAGGAGGAACCGTGGGCAGACAATTTCAGCACTCTGGAGATGCAAGACAAAAACAAAGTCTGCAAACAGACTAGAATAGAATAGCTTATAAAAGGACATTGTGAGCTGGGAGCGGCGGCTCACACCTGTAATCCCAGCACTTTGGGAGGCTGAAGTGGGCAGATCACTCAAGGCCAGGAGTTTGAGACCAGCCTGGCCAACATGACAAAACCCTGTCTCTACTAAAAAAAATACAAAAATTAGCCAGGTGGCACATGCCTGTAATTCCAGCCACTGGGTAGGCTAAGACACAAGAATCGCTTGAACCCAGGAGGTGGAGGTTGTAGTGAGCCGAGATCACAGCAATCACTGCAGCCTAAGGGAAAGAGTGAAACTCTGTGTCAAAAAAAAAAGAAGAAAGAAAAAAGAAAAAAAGGACATTGTGACAGAACAGTGTTTGCATAATACCTTAGTTTCTTCTGCAACTAACAACACTGAAAATAACTAAGAAGTAACATTTACAGGACAGTCTAGGATGGAGAAATCCCTTCTACAAATTTTCTATCATTTTCTTTAACAAAAACCTGTCAAGGTATTATTATTGCCTTTTTAATCAATGAAGTTGATAAATACTCAGAAAGTTTTATGTGACCAGCCTGAGATAACTATTAAATGGCAGTGATGAGACTGACTCTGGTGTTTACTTCAAATCTCACTCTTTCCATCATGATAAAACTGCTCTGAACATTTCTTATTCCATTTTTGTTTCTGAAAGATGGTTTTAGTGAACTGAAGCTTGCCAAAACCTCATTCTGACTACAAATCATGGAGCCTCCCCCATGAACTTACCAACTGCTTCCAGAGTTACTTCTTAAATCTTGTTTTAGCCATTAAATTTTGGTCTGATAAATAAGGCAGTCATTTTAACTATGTAAGAAGAATGAAAATAGGGGGAAAATGACTAACCCCTCCTACATTTTCCCTGTCAACGGGGAAAGAACAAGTCAGGACTGGATTTAAACGTACGTCCATGGTTTAAGGATGAGGAGTTTGGGGAATCGTCTTCAGGTTCATAAAAGATGCCTCATTTCACTTTCACTGAGAGAATGAAAGAAGATGGGAGTGTTGAGCTTGTAACACAAGGAATTTAAATTAAAGGCATAACAGAACTTCAAAACAGTAAGAGACATCATTCACTGGAATGGAAGGACGCTTCAGAAACATGTGGATTCCTCTTCTCTTGCCATGTGATTCTCCTAGGAGGCTTCGAGTGGAGGATAGGGGTGATGACTGAAATGATTTCAGAAGGTTCCATCCAGTCTTCACTGTGTAGTTTCAGTTGGTACAGTAGAAAGAGTAATGGACAAGGATGCAGGTGTCTGGGTTCTCCAGGGCTCTGTCACTCTCTAGCTGGGCACCCTCCGACAGAACATTTAACTCCTCTGAGCCTTAGTTTTGTTACCTTAATCATAAAATGGGACTAGTGGATCTTGGTCTAACCTCCCTGACAGATGATGATGAAAAGCTCTTGAGATAACCTTTACTATATGTAAGTTCATGAGGGCAAACTTCTTTATTTTTATTACTATGATATTCCAAGAGTGTGCTTGGGAATATGTACTCCACCTGGTACATGGCAAGCATTCAGTAAGTGTTTGGTGAATAGATGTATAAACAACTGATGTAAAAATACTTTGCAATGTGGAAAGAATGGAAATGGGAAGTATCACAGGTATATCAATTGCCTGTGGTGACTATTCCAGTGTGTAACCCCATTACCTCTTTCACCTTCATACCATCCCGTGCCCGCCCCTATGAGTCAGGGTGAGCTCAGAAGGGACAAACCGATAACGTTGATCTCTATCAAACAAAATCAAGCTGGTGGCTACAGGAAGCATATCATGATACTTGGTGAAAATTGAAGTTACAGATGCTATTGGTGGCTTCTTTTTTGGAACTTTCTATTTTCCTTGGGCCTTGTTGAAGGGAGTATAGAGAACCTACCTGTTGTTTTATCTGAACTTAACAGGGACGTGGGCATACAGACCAGGAGGAAGGCTCTCCAAGCCCATCTTTGATGAAAGCCTTTCTGACAGATTATCTGTAATTCCTTGACAGGGCAGTGAGTTGCTGTCCCAACTGACTGCAGGCAGTTATGATCAGATAATTGAATTGGCGCATGCCCCTGTGTAATCGAAAAAAGTTGGCACCCATCTCTCAACTTGATATTAACTTAGCATTTTTCCAGACAACCTCCCTGACCCATCACAGAGTTGCCTCTCAAATATAAATGTCAAGTAAGGCAGCAGAAATTAATTTTATATGCTTTGTGGGCACTAGGTAATACTCAGAAGGCTAACAATGGAAGAACAGAATTATAAAAGAATTGGGAATGAATATGCTTTATAGACCCTGGCACATTGCCCAGGGCAGTAGAGTAAGTGGGAGAAGAAAACACTGGTGATTGGGGTGAGTAGTCAGCTTTCTTTTCAGCATGAGTGGTTTTTAGAACAACCAGAATGTTCCCTTTTAAAGACAGCATACACACTTTTTATTCCTAGGCCTACCTCCAAGACACCAGGACGCTCAAGTCTTCTGATGTCCAGGTACCCAGTTGATGGTGGTAGCAATAGATTTTGTTCTGGCAATTGTAGAGTTCTCTATATGAAGAATAAAGATGGGAGCACCTAATTGGTATTCTGCCTGCACTGAACATTTTAGCTTGTAGTTCAGTGGGTTGCTCTGAAATTACATTGCCTATGTCTGAATTCCACTTTTGCCATTTAGTGGCTGTGCAACCTTAGGCAGCTTACTTAATTTCCATGTGCCTTAGTTTTCATATCCATAAACTACAAATAATACTAGCAGCTATTTCATAGAGTGGTTGAAAGGGTTCAACCAGCGGACTCATGAAAAGCATGTAGAAAATTGTCTGGCACATGATAAGTACTCAGCTAACATTGGTTGTACAAATTATATTGTCAATTAAAAATGTATGCAATTTGAACTTTCCAACTTTAGATTAGGGATGGCTATCTTTCCCAACTTTTTTCTTTCTCCATTAGTGTTGAGAGATTTTAATGCTTCTGTGATTCTATAACCCTATCTCTACGTTTAGATCTCGACTTCCATCAATTAGAGGTAGAGTTAGAAAAGTACCTGGGACTGAAAGTTCTGAGTTTGTGTGCCAACTCAGCCAGTAACTAGCTGGATGACTCTAGGGTAAGGTCACTTTCCCTCCTGCAGTCTCACTTGTTTATTTTCAAATGAGGGGATTGGACCACTTGACCTCTAGAGATGCTTCTAGTCCCAACATTCAAGAAATCTGCTACTCCCATGGAAGCTCAGGGACCCTCATACCTAAATCCTTAGGTGACCTAGTTTGGCTTCTACTCTGTGTTGAATACCAGTGGTACATCACCAATCCTCCTTTCCCAAGTACATTTTCACCATACTTTCTGCCTCCCACTCCTCCTACTCCTCCTCTGTCACTTAGCAACTTGGGGTCCCAGCATGAGTAAGTGGGAGGAACTGGAATTTCCAGAGTCCAACTAGCTGCAAACTTCCCCTTCTACTTCTCTAGGCCACCCTCACATTTCTTGCAGCTTCTCAAGGTCCCTGGTCTTTTTACTTCCAGAACATCTTGTCAACGGAAGACGCTCTACAGAATGAGCAGTCACATGTGAATGGGTCTGTCTCATGCAGTCATGGAGCTATCATTTTCCCCTTAGTTTATCATCAAGTCAACTGGAAGTTGAAGTCCCAATATTATAGGCAACCAGCGTATGCTTCTACCCTGTACATGGTCTTAAAAGTCAGGACATATATGAAATTGTGATACGATATCATTCCTAACTTAAGACCCTGATGCAGAGGAATAATATATGGCCATGACGATTCCTCAAGGATCTAGAACCAGAAATACCATTTGACCCAGCAATCCCATTACTGGGTATATGCTCAAAGGATTATAAATCATTCTACTATAAAGACACACGCACATGTATGTTTATTGCAGCACTATTCACAATAGCAAAGTCTTGGAACCAACCCAAATGCCCATCAATGATAGACTGGATAAAGAAAATGTGGCACATATACACCATGGAATACTATGCAGCCATTAAAAAGGATGAGTTCATGTCCTTTGCAGGGACATGGATGAAGCTGGAAACCATCATCCTCAGCAAACTAACACAAGCAACTAAACACCCTCACTCTGGGTGGGCATCATCTAATCAGCAGCCAGTGCAGCTAGGATAAGGATGCAGGAGAAGGCGGAATAGCAGACTTACTGGGTCTTCCAGGCTCCATCTTTCTCCTGTGCTGGATGCTTCCTGCCTTCAAACATCAGACTCCAGGTTTTCCAGCTTTTGGATTCTTGGACTTACACCAGTGATTTGCCAGGGGCTCTTGGGCCTTTGGCCAAAGACTGAAGGCTGCACTGTCAGCTTCCCTACTTCTGAGGTTTTGGGACTTGCACTGACTTCCTTGCTCCTCAGCTTGTAGATGGTCTATGTTGGGACTTCACCTGGCGATCGTGTGAGTCAATTTTTCTAATAAACTCCCCTTCCTATATACATATATCCTATTAATTCTGTTCCTTCAGAGAGCCCTGACTAATACACTACCCAAAGGAAAAGAAGTCATTTTACGAAAAAGGCACCTGCACACACATGTTTATGGCAGCCCAATTCACAATTGCAAAGATACGGAAGCAACCTAAGTCCACATCGATCAGTGAGTGGATAAAGAAAATGTAGTATATATCCACCATGGAACACTACTTAGCCATAAAAAGGAAGAAAGTAATGTCTTTTGCAGCAACTTGGATGGAGCTGCAGGTCATTATTCTAAGTAAAGTAACCCAGGAATGGAAACCCAAATACTGTACATTCTTACTTGTAAGTGGGAACTAAGCTATAGGGAAGCAAAAACATATACAGTGATATAAAGGACTGTGGGAACTTGGTGGAGAAGTTGAGAGGAGGGTGAGAGATAAAAGACTACATATTAGGTACAGTGTACACTGTTTGGGTGATGGGTGCACTAAAATCTCAGAATTCGCCAGTAAAGAACTCATCCACCCTAAAAACTATTGAAATAAAAAATAATAATATAAAGAAAAATAAAATAAATAATAATAAACTATTGTTACAATAGCTTGGGTGAATCTCAAAGGCACAATGCTGAGTGAAAGAAGCTAGTTTCAGAAAATTACATGCTGTATAAATTCATTCATATGACATCCTCAAAAAGATAAAACTATAGTAATAGAGAAAAGATCATTGGTTGCCGGGGTTAGAAATATGGAGAGAGTATGACTAAAAAGGGAGTAGTAGCATGAAGGAGTTCTTTGGGGTCATGGAACTGTACTGTATTCTGATAATAGTAGTGGTTACATGATTCTACATATATGTTAAAGCTCATGGAGCTATAAAACCCCCGAAAGTCAATTTTGCTATATTTTAATTTTTAAAGAAAGGAACATAGAGCTATTTTGAGAGAAATAAAGACATGAAAGGATAGCCCAAGAGAATCCAGTAGAAGAAGCAGAGGCAAAGTTTTCCTTGGCTCTTGGTTATGGGCTGTCTGCTGAATATGAGTCTTGGATCTTTTTCAGCATCAACTTGCAGAAGCTATGCCTTTCCACCCTTGCCCTTGTTGCTTCTCTGAGTCCAGGTCTCCCCACTCCCATGCCAATGGACCCTTCATAATGGGGAAGGCATCACAGCAAGACGCAGGCTTGGGGCTTTCCCAATGACCAGGTTCTCATTAAGTGCCATCTCACCATCAACCAGCGACAGCAATGTCCCTCTTGCCCAAGCTCCTCCCTTCCCTGCACTCTGGTTGCCCTCTAAATGGCACCAGCCCAAACCAGGGACAGTCACTCGTCCACTCACTTCCCAAATATTTACAGAGCGCCTGTTGGGTGCCAGGCTCCTCCAGGGGCCCTGCTGCCAGGCCGAAGCCCACGGCGGCATATTCTGGAGAGCCCGGCTGTTGGAGCAGCTGTCCTCTCGAGAGCCAGCACTGGCATGTCCTGTCCCAGAGGACCCAGGTCGTTATCTCATTTCCCATCTTTGCAGATTTTAAATGCTTTCCAACACTTCACCCCTTTCTCAGATGAAGATTTAAACATAGGCAGGTGGACATCCAATATGGTAATATTTTTCTGTTGATTCATCAACCTCCACAGGCACTTGCTTCCTTGATTCTCTGACCTTATTCAGCTGGTACTTTCAGTGTGACCACTTTTCTCAACTTACTGGCAGAAAAAATCATTCTCGTCCTGTTTCCAGAGGTGCAACAGGAGGTTGGCAAGAGTAAGTCTTAAAGAACAGCAGTGATGCCTGCTAGGGCCCTGACAGATTGGCAATAGAACTGGGGCTAGCGTTTACACGACGAGAGCTCCAGTGCGTTTCCATAGTCAAATAACTCAGAATGCTGAACATCTTACAATCCGAAGAATTTGTCCAAAAACCAGACAGAAATGGAGGAAGCTCTCTCCCAAGTATCTGCATAAGCAACGTAGGGCAGAAACACTTTCAAAACTCTGTCGTGTCCTGGGGGCAAGAGATGTTTTTGATAGATGTTGCGATGACAGCAGTTCACAACAGCCCCACATTCAGGGAACTGTTCCAGTGCGCCAGAGGTTGGGAGGCTTTTAACTCTCTTCATTCATCCTCACACACACCAGCTAAGCGAAAGCAACGTGAAGGAGCTGACAAACCACAAAGACCAGGAAATGCAGAGTAAATGCTGATCGGAAGAGCAGTGGAAGGTAAATGCGTATCAAAATATAATCTGGGAGTGCGGGCTGGCCTTAGGATGCTTGAAAGCTGTTCTGATGACTTCCCAGCACACGCGGAGGAGACCAGCCCGCAGGTGCCAGGAGCGGGAAGGGAAGCAAATGTACACCCTTGTGCACTTGCCCAGTGCACACTGCGAATGTGCTGTCCCTGGTGCGGTGTGCAGCAAGGCTGGCCTAATGCTAAACTTTGGTCAGAGCTTTGCTGAGTGAGAACGCCAGTTCCAACCCTCAATGTGACACTTTATTAATTAAGTGAGGGATTTACAGCAATAACTGATAATCAAATGGAACAATTGTAACAATATACTGCAATACAAGTTTTGTGATTGTGGTCTCTACCTTCCTGTACTGTGCTCACCTATTTTTGAAATTCAACTGACTTCATGTAACTGAAACTGCAGAAAGTAAAAATCATGGAAAACGGGTATTATTGCATGTCTCTTGACCTTGGCAGTACCAGGTGGTTGGGAGAGCACTTGACAGATCCTAGCAGGCTGACCTCAGTGCTAGTCCCAGCTGTAACTAGCTGAGTCACTGAGTAAGCCATCTGCCCTCTAAGGCTCTGCTGCAGATGCAGCTGTGTGCCCTCCAGGTGCCCAAATAGATGAGAGAAGAGCACAGCAAAATTTCCCGTCCAGACAGCCCCCTCTCTACAACCCCTGACTCTCAAATCTTGCACCTCTCGGGCATCGGGGCACAAAAACTCTGGTAGGTTCACAAACACTGAGGACCTGAGCCCTCTGATGCCTTTGGCGGGACCATGTTCTTGGTGGGACCGTGTTCTTGGACCACCGTGGGCACACGTCATTCTGAAGACACTTGTTCTCCAGTGTACAGGCCACCCTTTGCCCATTCCCACTCCTCTAGTGAATCTGAATGGCAGAGACTAAGGTAATTCTCCGGATTTCTGAATCTGCCCTTCCTTAAAGGCTGCTGGAAAGGATTGTACCGCCAAAGGGAAGAAATCTCAGGGAGATGCTGCCCCCTTCTGGGGAACATGCAAAAGTAAAACCCCAAAGACAAGGAATTTCCTACCTGTTGTGGAATTCTCGCTGTGGAGATGCACTGCTCTGTGTTCTGGGGATAACCAACACATTATATGCTAGATGCAATTGCCTGAAAGAAGAGGAAATGTGGATTAGATTCATCATCGACTCACCATTGAGACCTTCCTTCAAAGACAGGAAAAACCCCTGAGAGGGAGGGACCAGATTTAAGAGGTTATTGCTGCCATCCCCTGCCTCTGAGCAAGAGCTGAAGCATGGCTCAGTCTCCTAGCACCCTCATCTTTAAAAAGAAAATCTCCCTCTGTCTGATAAATCCCTTTCCTGCTACACGTTCAAGTTCACACTTCCCTTGGGTCAGGGATTAATGGGGTGAACAAACCAAATCTGAGCACCTATTATTGCTTAGCTCAGGAACGCAAGCCATAGCCTTGCCCTCGGGGAGCTCACAGTATAGTCAGAGGGACAGAAAGGTAGTCCAAGAGAAAATACATGTAACATGCGTGAATGTGCCTGGGTGTTACAGGGGTGTCTGGGAACACAGACTAGATGGGGGTGCATCAGGGTCCTGAAGGTGTCCTCATGCAGAAGACACCTTAACTCAGCTTTAGAGAATGTACAGGACTTAAGGAGTGATGGTCAAGAAGGAACGCGATAAAAGTGGGAGACTGCACGGCTAGATGTGCATGGCGAGAGGAAAAACATTCCTTGTTCTTTCTTTCTGTCTTGTTTTCTTCCCTGTGGGGATGAGAAAGCAATAGGCCACTTCAGCTTGAGTTGAATGGCACGCCATTGAAAGCAGCCGCTGGACTGTCAGAGTTTACATACAACCTTCTGGCCATAAATAGCACCCTGCATGCACTTACACACCCCCTCTGAAAATAGCATTGGCTGTTCTCACAGTGATTTGAACTGAGAGTTTATATTTAGTTTACTCTCTCCCATCTATTTATATTTCTTTTGTTTACATAAATATCCCTCTCGATTTATTGCTGTCACGTCTGGGCACCTGACATCAATAGAAGAACACATAGCAACTACATTCCATATGAGCTAGGCAGTGAAATCCATCTCCCCCTCATCTTTGATGTGTTCTCAAATGCACATCTTAGAATTCCACAATCCCAGGCTTGAAAAGAGACTTGAGAGGCTTTTATTTTCCTCCTCCCCTCCCTCCAGCTAGATTCCCTGGCACTGGACTGTTTAAATTTCACAGACCTCCCAAAAAGGGAGCTGTACCCCATGCCTTTGGTCCAAAATTGGCATTTTTCAGCCATAGATTCATTCTGCTGGAGCCTGTGAACAGTTCACTCTGCTCGAAGGGCGCTTCACGAACTCACAGGCTGTATCCCTGCAGTCAATTCCTTTCCCCAACCAACATGCCCACTTTATTTCCCTGCAGCCCTCAGCTCTTATTTATTTTTTATTTTTTATTTTATTTTATTTTTTTTGAGACAGAGTCTCGCTCTGTCGCCCAGGCTGGAGTGCAGTGGCGCGATCTCGGCTCACTGCAAGCTCCGCCTCCCAGGTTCACGCCATTCTCCTGCCTCAGCCTCCCGAATAGCTGGGACTACAGGTGCCCACCACCACGCCCGGCTAATTTTTTTGTATTTTTAGCAGAGACAGGGTTTCATCGTGTTAGCCAGGATGATCTCGATCTCCTGACCTCGTGATCTGCCCGCCTCGGCCTCCCAAAGTGCTGGGATTACAGGCGTGAGCCACCGTGCCCGGCCTTTTATTTTTATCAATCTTTTTGCCATTTTCACGAACTCTCCTCGGAACCCCCCCTCCCCCTCCGCCTTCCGATTTTGCATTTTCCTCAAGGTTGAGGGTTCAGAATCCGAGTGAGACCCTGGGTTTGGTGGGAGGCCATCGGAAAGGGTGATTGAGTCCCTGGGGCAACACCCAGACCCAATCACGATGTTCTAGTGCCACCTTAGGGTATCATAAATAGCACAGGAAACTCTGTGGACTCCAGACCTTTCTCTATCCTACTCCTGGAAAAGTAGAAAGAACAGAGGCTTTGGAGTCAGACAGTTCTAGAGGTACCTGTTAAGTTGTGGAGTTGTAGAGGCTTGGGCAAATGCATAAGCCTCTCTGAGCCTCAGTCTCCTCATCTGTAAAATGGAGACAATAACACCTTTCAAAGCTGCAAGAAAATATGAAGAACAGGAAGAGTAGGTGTCCAAATGTTATGAAATGTCTAATATTGCCTCTGCTCTCTTCCCTTGAGAAGCCCACATGCCCCTCTCTTGACATTTTTTAAATCCCCCTTCCAATTAAGACTTCCTAGAGCTTCTGTAGAGTCTAAGGAAGTCTGAGTCGCCCTCTGAAGTGAGAGTCAGTGTTCCTAGACAGGAACAAGCCATTTTTACCATAAACCACAGGCCTGGAGTTCCTGGAAAGAGATTAAATTGCTGCATAGTCTTGGTGGCTATTTGGACAGCCTGCCTGGGCAACCAAAAAGCAGAATCCTGTTCTGCGGTGAACAGCATCCTAAGCGGGAGGGACACATTCCCCATCTCTGTTGAGGATTGAGCAGGAGGTGTAGGAGAAGACAGGGCAGGGAGGTGGAGACTGAGGCACCCAGAGAAGAACAGCCAGATGGGGAAGGGGACAGACCACCTGGAAGAGGCAGGACTGGCAGACACCTCGTTCTCATGCACGCTGTCTCTCTTGCATTCTTGGCTCCAATCTCATCGGCTTCAGTCTCTCACCAAACATACAGCCAGTCTGGTATTTATTCCAGGTAATCTTGCCTTTTATTGCAATCTCAAGCCAAAGGAGGAAAGAACAGAATCAAAAACTCAGAGAAAAACAAAATTCTAAATTGTATCCAAGTTAAATGCTCTCCTTCAGCATGCACGCTGGATCATATAAATCACCTGAGAAAAGGAGGCCACTTTAGGAGCCTGCTCTTTAAAATTGGCCTCCGGGTCAGGGTCAGCACTCTGGCTTCCGGCAGGTGGGGTGGGGGGATGAAAGCCCCGGGTCCCCCAGAGAGGCAGTGGCTGAGGCAGTGGCTGAGGCAGGCAGTTACCAAGGGAAGCAAAGGACTCCCAGCTGGACCGAGGCCATGCACCCAGGGAGATCGTCCCTGAAGAATCTAGTTTTGTCTAGGCCACACCAGCTCCTGCATCCCCATCTTGCCCAGGATGAGAAGCTGGTCAAGTCCTCCCTTTCCCTTTCATTCAATAACAATTTGTAAAGTTTCCACCGTGAGCCAGGCGCTGTCCTAAGCACTTGCCATCCATTGATGAACTCAGCAGGGAAAAATCCTATGATCATAAGGTTTGCATTAGCTTTCCTGATCCACGGCTAATGATTGTCCCTGATATTAACTTGGTACTTAGTTCCCGATGAATGTCTTTAGATACACTCTCTCGTTTGAATTTCATGGCAGCCTTTGAGGTTAGCTCAGCAGATCCCGCAGCTGCCATTGGTGAATAGAAGAGGAGAGGTACACACGGAGAGCGGAGGCAGAATGATTCAGAGGTGGAGTCAGAACAGGAATTCAGAGCTCCTGATTC
This sequence comes from Gorilla gorilla gorilla, assembly GCF_029281585.2. Lineage (NCBI taxonomy): Eukaryota > Metazoa > Chordata > Mammalia > Primates > Hominidae > Gorilla > Gorilla gorilla. The sequence goes on along the minus strand of NC_073234.2, from coordinate 20,816,523 downwards.
TCCCCATAGGGGTCTGTCCTCTGTCACTCTCTGCTCCTGCCTTGATGCTGATGAAATCCAAGTCAACCACTTCTGTGCTGGGGCCATTCCTCCAGGAAGCCTGCCCAGACTGCTTCACCACACTGATCTCCCCATCCTTGAATTACTGTAACCCTTATGCAAGTGCCATGTTAGTTGTTCAACACTGTTTTGAGCATCATACTTCCCTGGCTACAGTGTAAACTCCTGGCTGACAGAGGCAGCATAGAGAAACTCGGGATCCTTTAGCCGCACTGCCTGACCAGGGTGCTGCAGTCCTTTTTATGATGTCCCAAGACCCTGATGTCCTCGGTTCTCAGGACCACTGAGTGGGGTCTGGAGCGTCAGGACATGACCTCTGGCTGCAGGTGGCCTCATTAATTTATTCTGGTGAATTTTGCAAATCACTTTGTATGTGTCCCATTATATGAAAAAAAAAAAAAAAGCTGGAGAGCTCTGCTTATATCCACTAGCAGAGTACTGGACACCTGGTTGGTGGTTAATAGATATCTGGTGATGTGTTGAATGCTGAAAAGACAAATGTCACAGTATTGCAAGCTGGGAAGGATGGGTGAAGTATCTCATTATTGCAAATGAGGACTGAGACCTAGAGAAGTGGATGATTTGTTGAGGGCCCCACAGGGCATAGGTGTCAGAGCCAGGCCAGGGCCTCAGTTTTTAGTCTGTATCCATGCCAGGAGCTCACTTTATTATTTAAATGGGCAGCTATAAGAATCCAACGGGCCACGATTCCAAAACAGGGCTAAGTGTGAGGAAAGAGGTCTTTTTACATCCTTGCTTCAGCCCTTGGGAAAACTGAAGACTATGTTTTACGGACAGTCTGTAACCTTCACTCGGATTCCAAGGAAAATGGCTTCAGGTTTGCCAGCAAGTCAGCAGGCCAGAAAGAGTGATGGGGCAGGGAGAAGTAGCCCATGGGCAGCTGAGGTCAGAGACCAGGCCTTTGTCACCAGTCCCAGATGGCCAGAGTCTCAGAGGACTGCTAAGGCCACGGGACAAAAGTCTCCATGCCCATGCGAGGCCGCATCTCTGAGGCTGTGGGGAACACCTGCAAGCCAGATATGCTTGTTGGAGTTTGACTTTTGTCAGTTCTAGGTTCAGTGCACCTCCCATCCCCCACCCTTGCCCACAGTATAAGTGAATACAATTTTGCAGATGGGAAGAGAAGGGAAGCTGAGCAGAAACATTTGGCATGCAACACACCACACAAGATGCCGAGACAATATGTGGCCTATCAGTGACTCACTCCCTAAGCACTCTGTCCAGGCTGTTGGGTAGAAAAAATAGAAGCATTTATGGAAAGAGATTGTGAGACACCCAGAAACCACAGGTTTGAGTCTTGGCTCTCTGGTTAACTGGCTATAGGACATTTTGAAGTTATATATCACCTCAGAGCTCAGTTTTCTCATCTATGAAGACACCAGAAGCTTGGCTTGCTAGTACCTATAGTTTTTAAAATATTTCTAACATTCCAGTTAATGCTTCTCTCTTGATGTCTTCAGATACTAGCAAAAGAGCTGCTAACAGTTCATGCTGGTATACTAGCCCTCTCTGTCTCTAGCAGGAAAGAACAGATAGCTACCAGGGTTAGAATATTTTTAAAAAATCAAAGCACATATTTCGATGGCTAGCATAATTCCTGGCATGTAGTGGAATTTCAATAAATGTTTAGTGAGGGACAAAAGGAAAGAAGGAAGGAAGACAGGGGAGGAAAGAAAGACGGAAGGAAAGTAGAAAGGCAATACCAATTGAAGCATACTGTTTTTCTCCTCTATGTAAAAATTTTGATTTCTACCAAAGTAATAAAAACTAACATTTTGGAATGCATTATTCCAGATATTATTTTAAGTGCTTTAACCTATTAATTATTTAATCTTTATAACCAAACTGGGAGAAACATGCTATATTTTTGTCCCCATCTTACAGAAGAAGAAATGGAACCACAGAGAAATTTACTAATGCACTGAAAGTCACCTAGAAAAGAGAATGGTTAGGGCTGAGAAACCAAAAGACAAGGAGACCAGAAAAAAGTCCAGACCCAGGAAACCCATGCAAAGTTTGCTCCACCTGGATGAGAAAAATGGACTTAAGACTCCGGGAAGACTAAGATGGTCAAGACAATTGTTGGGTGGTTGTCCGTGGTCCATAGTTTACACTCCTGAATACCCTCCCCTCCTGCAGTGAAGGCTCTTCCACAGTAATACGGTTCTGTGAAGAGGAACACTGGAGCCAAAACATGTCTGGGTGTGGACAGCAATGGTGTAACTTAATGTGTGATCCTGGGCCAGTCATACTTCTTTGTGCCTCAGTTTCCTTGTCTGCCATTATAAACATTTTAGATAGTCTTTAAAGCACCTAGCCCAGAGCCTGACAAATAATTAGCCTTGAATGATGTAACTTCACTTTTCCTTTGCTGTTTATTTTCTAGAAACCTAATCTCAGATTACATTGTTTATGCTAAGATGGGGTGGAGAGACCCAAAGTATGCTGTATCTCTCAAGTCATAGTCCCAAGAAAGATCCTCAAACTGCCAGGTGGTAGTAGGCATGCAGGAAGCTGGGTGCTCAAGAGCTAAGCCACAGCTTATCACCTTAGGCCCAGGCCAAGGCTTATCCTCTACCCCCAGGCAGGGATCCAATTAAACCACAGAGAGCTCACCTTCATCAAAGATTTCCATAGGTGCAGCACTCCCCAAGCTTCCTTGGCAATAAGTTCTTTCTCTTGTCTAACTGGCATCCCTTCTGTTATAATTTGATCTCGCTTCCTTTGCCCTGCTTCCAAGGGGAAAGAAGAACAGGTGGTCATCCCCCACCCACATGCTGGCTCTTCCGATAAAGGAGCCTAGTACCAAAACATGGGCTCCAAAGCCCTCACTTTCATCCTGTCGTAAAACTCGATCCAACCGAGTTGGGACCTTTGCGGTTTAGAATCTGTCAGTTGAGTCAACCTCAGTGGGTACCAGGCAGTCTGTGGGCAGCAGAAGATATTTCCTATGCCCTGGGAGTGGGCCTCATGGTCTTACTGTAGTGGCAGTTGGAGCAGCATCCACCTGTCATTCCACAAGCCCTCTACCCAAGGTGCTAGTAAAGGAAAGGGGTTTCTAGTTTGGCTGCTGGGCAGAGCAGCAGGTGGGGGAGTAATGGGAAGGAAGATCCTAACGCTTCCCTAGAATAGTGTGGGTGTGGGTGCCCAGAAAAGAAAATCTAAATAGTTCATGATTATGTGAAAAGTTATCAGCATCTGCTGATATCAGAGTTATCACAGAATATAGCTTAATTCCAAAAGATGCCATTTCCTGCCTATGGGTACATTTTGCTTTTTATTTGTTTCTTCTTTTGAGAAGACCCAGTTTTATTGGAAATGTGGGGGCTAATTGCTCACATACACAACTGGCAGAAGTATATTCTATGTTAAACTTTCTAAAGAGCAATTGTCATTATCAACCAAAGCACTCAAAACATCCTTTGAAAAAATATTTTCACATATTCTCTGAAAATTCTGACTATTATGGGTAAAATTAATTTAGCCATGCTCACTGCACATTTTTTAACAACTGCGAAAATATTTGGGAACAAATAAATATGTCCAATGATAATAATTTAAATAAATTAAAATTCATCATCACTGTTGAAGAATGTACAACCATTAGATATAAAGAATATAAAAACAGAAAAATCATCAGAATATACTAAGTGAAAAAATAGGTATTAAAATAGCATATACAACATCTCTTATCTGAAGAGAAGTATGGAAAAAGAGATACAGTCTCATGGCTTTGCCTCCATTAGGAAAGGGCCAGGGACAGCCACAACGTGTGTATCTGATTATGAACCTTAGATATATTTTAGTTTCATCTAGCCAAGCAAAGTCCTCCTTCCGTAAATGTCTCCTTAAGTCTTTGATCAAAAAGTATTCCTGTATGACCCAGCAATTCCAAGAGAAATGAAAACATATGTCCGCACAAAGATCTGTACATGAATGTTCACAGCAGCATTATTTAGATTAGCCAAAAACTGGAAACTACCAAATTATCCATCAACAAATGAACAAAATGTGGTATATTTACACAACAGGATGTTATTCACAATTAAAAGGAATAAAATACTAATACATGCTATAGCACAGAAGAACTTCAAAAATATTATGATCAGGGGAAATGCCAGACACAAAACACTACCTACTGTAGAGTTCCACTTACATGAAATATTCAGAGTAGGCAAATCTATAGAGATAGAAAGTAGATTAGTGATAGCCCAAGACTGGGGGCAGTGGGGGATGGGAGTAACTGCAAATGGGAAGGAGGTTTCTTTTGGGGGTGATGGAAAGTCCTAAGAGTACATTGCAGTGATAGTTGCACTGCTCTGTAAATATACTAAAAACTATTTAATTATACACTTAATACATTTTATAATACATAAATTATACCTTGAAATAAAGCTTTTGTGAAGTTCCCCTAGATGATTGTACTTAATGAACACATCCCACTGAATGCATGATTCAGTCATCAAATATTTTTCAACTGCCCACAACTTGCCAGGTATTACTCCAAGAATTTTTGTGAAAGAAACAGAAATTACCAACTATATTTTAGTGATCTGCAAATCAACTGACATGTTGATATTTATCAATAGACTCTTAATTATTTCTTATTAGTCTTTCTAACCCTTAGATTTTGCACAGTATCTGGTATAAAACAGACCCTGTCCAATATATGTTGTTGGATAAATGAATTAAATAGATACAAAGAGAGCCTGAAATTTGGGAGGAATAGAGAGAGAGATGCCTTCCCTGAGCTGATCCTTAGAGTGGCATCCACGGAGGGAGAGTGACCAGGGAAAAATAAGCCAAGGCAATTCCGAGAAGACTCTGATGTTCCTCTGGCTTCTCAGGACCAGGGAAGAGTCTCCCTGAACCTCTGGTTGTTGGGATTTAACAGGTGGTAATGTGTGCGGCAGCCCCCTCAGGCCACATTTTTCAAGATCTTGCCCAGTGTCTTGGTGGTGGTTCAAGCATAGGGATTGGGAGTTTCTAATGCTCGGAATGTCTGAGCTCCAAGCCTCATGCCATTACCAGAGCCCTGTCTTTCTTGAGGGATTTAGTGGGCAGCTCGGCTAGTTTCTTCCCTGCTTCCACCTTCCATTGAGCTCAAGAGCCCTATTTGACACTGGCCATCTGGTAGGAAAGGGTGGTCAATATCAGTGTCTCTCCACCCCACCTTCCTCCTGGAGTGCTCCAGAGCTGACTGTATCTCACTCCCTCCCCGCTGCTGCACACACAGTAAACGAGGGCCTCTTGGAACTTCACAAGATGTGTGCAAAGCTGTAAAGACGTCTATTCCCTTTGACCGAGTCACTTTACTTCTAGGAATGAATTTGAAGGAAACAATCAAAGCTGTTCACAAAGATCTGTTCTTCAGGTTGTTGTGGTCGTATTTATAACATTGGCAATATTGAAACTTTGGAAGCCACCCTAAGTCAGCAACAATGGGGGAATGGTTAATTCGGTTATAGTATAACCACATGGCGGGTTACTATGCCGTTCTAACCATCCTGTTGCCAGTGACTTTAACTGTGAAGGGAGGGATTTGACCTTGACCTACCATTAATTAACATGTCTGCACGTGTGTAGAGGAAAGAGTTGCTGTGCTTGTGCATGAACACAGCAAGCATTATCTCAGGTGGGGGGATTGTGGCAAATGTGTTGGCATATATTCTTTGTGGAATTCTCCAATGTCTTTACAATGAACCAAAGAAGAAATATTTATAAATCAAAAAGGTAAAACAGAGGCCTGCTTATTCATTGCAAAAAGAACAGCAGCTTCTACAAATTGTACTCTAAGATGTCAGATAGACATTTGTTCTACAAATCACCCTGTGAGATGTGGATTGCCCCCACTCTGACTTGAACTGAGGGCCCTAAACCACTGCGTGACCAGACAATATAAGACTTCCACTCTTCTGTCATTGACCACAGACAGACTTCAGCTTCAAGGAAAGTGAAGATGAGGGTTGCTTCTCTTTCACAAAATAATAATACTTTAAATGTATTGAGATTTTCCTCTTGAAATTTGGAACTGATGTGTCATATCCCGATAAATGTCATTCTCGATGTGATTTGTAATTGCTGCGAGAACAGTCCAATATGAAGGAGAGAGCTGTAGTGCCAGTCTCTCCCTCTGAGAACCCACTTAGCCTGCAGAGGCAGAATGTGGCTCAGGAGGTGAACCTCAATAAGTGAAGTCAGAGTATAGCTTCTTCTGGAATGTTAGTCCCAGAGCGCTCCTCAGAGGAGGAGGAATTTCTGAAATAAACTGAAAGTTGATGGGGAGAGATTCAAGTGATCTGGGAGAAAGCAAGGATGAGATCAAGAATCTACCCAAAGGAATAATACAAGTATCCCCTTAAAACTTCAACCCAACGCATCTTCTCTGATTTGAGGACTTCATAAAAGATCCACTTAGGTCAGCCCACAAGAACGGATAATTTTGGCATTATGTGTGTAGCTATGGATAGCTGCCCACTTTGGGAGAGGAATCTTGGCTAAATGTCCTGGGATTTCTTCATGTACTCTGCAGGGCACTAGGACAATGGAGGAGAGGCAAGGAGTGTGATGAAGATAGAAAAAAGGTCCCCTATCCATCACCATACCTTACTTCCCCTAGCAAGGGTGGTGGTGACTGGGAGAACCTGGTGACCTTGAACTAACAGGGTTCTTGGGGAACAAGCATTACGCATGTGTCCTCCAATCCATACAGAGCAAATGGGGAGCCTTGGAACAGAGAACAGTCTTTACTATGTTGTTTTCTGCTGTTTCTCCAGGGCCAAGTACAGTACCTGGGGTAGAACAGAGACTCAACAACTATTTTGTGAATTAATGCACATGTGCTGATGGGCTGGAGGAGGTAAAATAATCTCACCCCACTTGATTGAGGGACCACCATGATTTGAAGGCTCCCTGGGTGACTGAGAAAGCCCTGAGCACAGCCAGACTCCGATTATTTCTCCTATCCCCACCAACAGCACTGTCAAAGGCAGAAGAAACCCTACTGGCTTCCAGTGACTGGGAAACCCACAGAGTTGAACACGTCCTGGTCAACACATCAGGCAGACCTGTGAGGAGAGCCTCAGCCCAAGTCCTGCGTGCTCATTGTGGGAGAACACAGCCTGGTACAAGAAGGGCTGGGGAAGGACTCCAGATGGAGACACCTTCCGTTTTTCCTTTCTGGAGAGAGCCTGCCAGAAACCATAGACACCTGGGGAAGGGGAGGGGTGGGCTTCCCATTGTGTGTCATAGCCCTGTCCTCTGAACTGGACTTGCCCTCCGGGAGTGGATCTTCTGGATGTGGGAGGGGATTGTTGTGTATGTGTGTGGTGGGGAGTGGGCTTCAAGACATTCTTAGAAAGTGGACACTGAATGGCTTCCCTGGGCTGGCAAAGGTGCTCAAGAAGGGGTTTGAGTTTAGGGTCAGGATGATGGGAGGGGAAGTGGAAGTCATTTTTTTGCATTTTCCTCTTTTTCATTTTGGCATCCCAAATCTAGCAGCACCTCCTTTCATAGGATTTCATGTGGGACGTCAGGAGAGCGAGGGTGACTCTGCTCTTCATCCTATCTCCAAAGACCCTCAGAGTGGGCAAAGAGAAAGGCAACTACTTTCCCGTGGAGGAATGTGCCCCATCAAATCCTGATGGGATCCTTTTGACTCCCCTCCTAAGACTCTGGCTTGTAAAATGGACTGAGACACTGAATCAAAATGGTAGCTGCAGACATTTCAGCAGGATTCATTGATGTGACGGGCAGAGCTAAGCTAGGTGTTAGGAATGAATGCAGAATATCTACTTGCACAGCCCACAGATGATTATATGCTCCCCACAAACACATTCTCTCCCTCTCTCTTTGTCTCTCTCCCCCTCTCATACACACACTTACTTTTCAGCCTGCTTCTTATTTTTGAGTCACTGTTCCTTGGCCTTCAATTTCCAGAATTCTTTTATCAACTTGCACTGGCTAAGTAAGGAAAGAGAGAAGCTACTTGAGTTTTTAAAAATACTATATACTTAAAAAATTCTATCTATAGTTTTATTATTACAATATAATAGGAACATAGTCATTAGGCTGGATGCAGTAGCTCACATCTGTAATCTCAACTGTGGGATGCCAAGGCAGGAAGATCGCTTGAGTCCAGGAGTTCAAGACCAGCCTGGAAAACATAGAGACCCCATCCCTACAAAATTTTTTTTAATTGTCCTGGGCGTAGTGATGAACACCTGTAGTCTCAAGCTACTCGGGAGGCTGAAGTGGGCAGATCATTTGAGACTGGGAGATCGAGGTTGCAGCGAGTTGTGATTGAGCCACTGCACTCTAGCCTAGGCAACAGACTCTTAAAAAGAGAAACAATGATGTAATCATTACAGAAAAATAAAATAATAAGCAAGAAAATTTCACTATTATCTTTCCAGAGCAACTACTCTTACTCATATCAAGATCTAGAACCTTCCAGACATTTTTCTATTCTTAATTTTTCCTACAGCAATTTAGATATAGATATAGACAGAGGTACAGATAGATCGATACACATATATATTTTTAAATTTAAAGGTGAGATCATGCCTTTACAATATGTTTTATGAAAATTTATTTAACTTATAAGGGAAAGCTTCTCAGGCCAACAATACATGTCCACAAAAATTACACTAAATAACTGAAAAATATGCTAGTGGAACATTGGCATAATTAACCAGTTCTCTATTGTTGGACATTTAGGATATATTCAAATCTATAAAATAAATGTAATTAAAGCCAAATTTTTAGTTTATCAATTTACAATACACTTTTAGCAGTGAATTTGCCCTTATAGTCACTTCATGTACCTGTTTTCTCAGTAAAGTTCATGTAAATGACCATCACAAACCAGACTTCTTGAAGAATAGAGCCTTGTCCAAAGGAATGAGTTCAAGTTTGATGGGAGAGATGAAGCTGGAGTGTTATACATGCATTATTGATTGTTGTTAGGAGCAGAATGAGTGACTAAGGACAACTGCAGAACGTGAGGACAGAAAACAAGTCTCATAGGTGTCTCCAAACCCCAGAGGCAGAGCTTTCAAGAAGCTAATGAAGCCTCAAGTTCAAGGACCCTTATTGCACTGGCCCCTTCCAAGACCCTTCCAGGGAGAGGTGCTAAAAATGTTCTCACATGGTGACATGGGTTTGAAATTTTTGCAGGAGTAAAATATTTTCATTACAATTTGTTAAGATATTGCATCCCTCTAACCCCAACTTTCCCTCCTTCGCACTCCCCTTCATATGAGGGGGCAATGGAGTAGCCCTAGACATTTTTAGGACAGAGCTAAGGGTGCTTTTAGTCAGTTACAGGGTTCCTAGCTACTCCAGTGGAGGAATGGCTTCCAGGAAAATGTGCCCTACACACTGTGTGATTCTCCTCATGCTGAGGCCAAAATTGTAGGACCAGAGGTGAGATTGTGATATGCACACATCCTGTGGCTTCTTCGCCTGAAGAATGTGGGGAGTGGGTGAGAAGCAAAGTTAGAATTGAAGGAACAAAAGCTAGTCTGTGGAAAAGACTATTCTGATGCTCAGATATGGGCAGTCGCATTCCAAGAGGTCTGTTCTCATTGATTCCTCATCAAAATGGAAATTCCTTCCCATAAGAAATACATTTGACAATGCAAATATATCATTGTAAGTACAACATATATCTTTCCTTTATGACAGGAGTCAGACAAAACCAAAACGGACTAAAATTCCTCTATTTGTAGGGCCTAAACTTAACAGTACTACAAACAGTGAGTCCTTTTGTTGTGTGAAATCAAATGTTTTGTGCATCCTGATTATTGCTCTTAAAAAAACAAATTTCAATTAAGGAAAGACTGAATTATCTTTCCTCTCTCTATACAAAAAATGGTTTTATAAAGTTGTTGCCATAGGAGGAGGTGATTGAAGAGAATGTAGAGAAAAAAGCACTGTGTTGGAAGTTAATTCATGAAAATGTCATTATTTTCCTGAATTTGGGAATGTTTGTTGTAGATGTCAGCTTTTTAAAATGTTTACTTTGTTGTGATTTCTTTTATCGTGCAAAATAAATATGTTTTTTACTTAATTCTGCTTGTACAGTTTTTACATTCTTTTTCTGCAATCATGTGAGCTTATGCTTATCAAAACCTAGATGAACTCCTGGGAACCCCTATATTTCCCAAGTACAGTGCTGGTCACAGAGGAATTTCCTCAGTTAATGTTTATCTATCATACTGACAACCATCAAACTTGCATAGGGCAGATGCAGCTGCACTGAATGGCAGAGAAACAAAAGAGACAGGCTTGTGTATTCCGTTGATAGTCAGTGTTCTGTGATTCCTTCACAGACATAGCTGACTACCCTTTTCTTGAGTGTTTTCACTTTTCCTGTCTCTTCAACACTGTATCTACTTTTGTATTTTCACCATTTTCCCTCTTTATCTTTTCCCTCTGCTCCACCCACCTTACTTCATTCTCTCATTTTCCTTCCAAGTCTGGAATAGAGATCTTCATATAAAACTGGTAAATGCAGCAGCTGAGAAAACTGAGGCTCAGTGGCCAACAGTGCCCACTTCTGATACCAGCAAGCTCCCACAGCGTATGATCAATGGAATCTTCTGCATTAGTGGCATGTGAGACGTTTTCACCAAAACTGGGAGAGACTATGGATTTTATCCAGTCCCATCCTTTAATTATACATGAAATAAAGATACCCAGAGAGAGCAAGTGACTTGTCCAAGGTCACTGTTGGCAAAAAAGCTGCTGGCAGAGCTGGGACAGAGGTCCAGGTCTCCTGCCTCCCCTGCTGGTGATCTTTCTATTAAACCACCTCATGGGCTACTAAACCACACTCAGATTATCACTGTCAATGAGTTTGCTACCTACTGTTTACAGGTCGGTAGGGGATTCAAGGTGCGGGGAGTTCCAGATGCCTAGCCCTGGGTTCCACTCGCGCCAACAAGCAAACTACATCCACTTTATCACCCAGCTTGGTGATTTCTCCCTGAGTCCTGCTGAGTATCAGATGTCATCTTCTGACTGTTCCCCCAGCCCATCCTCTGAGTGGCCACATTCCAGCTCAGAGCTGGGCTTGCTGGTAAATACAGGGAAGATCCCAGTGGGATGGCCTTCAGATGGCCCACCAGGGACCACGGGCAGTAGGGCCAGGAGCCCCCAGCTTTGCAGGCAGTGTTCACAGTGGTGGAACAAGAATCCCACCTTCGGGGCACATGGGACGGAGGTCACAACAGCCAGACCTTGTGTGTAACCCATGACCCAAGCAACCACAGAACAGCCAGAGGTGGCTCAGTCTGGCCCAGGCCATTCCATATCACTTGGAAATATTTCACTGTTATTTCAATCTGAACAGTCTCCCCACCACTGCACCCCTTACCCCAAATTACTAAAGGCATTTGGGCAAACTGGATGTAGAAGGGGGAGAAGTAGGTTCAACTTTTGATTTTTACCATTCATGTTTTGTGTCACACTGGGCTAAGTCCCCTTGGCTTACTACTGCATTTCCTCATTTGTACAGTGAGATCACACCCCAACGGTTTGCGAGCCAACAGGTAGGTTCTGGGAGGCATTTTCAGTGCCCTGGCCTCATTCACTTTACTTGTTGTGTAGTTGGCAGTGGGTGACCCTGACCCCTGAGGTCTCAGCTCACAGAGCCCATGCTGGGCATGGTTGAGGCAGCCCCACCTGCCTGCACCCAACAGTTTTCTTTGTCGTCTTTTGGCCTTTTTGAAAGGTACCTGCTTCCTTGGCCCCATTGCCTGGGCTGTCCCTACAGGCTTCCGGTGATGCTCCCTAACCCTCCAAGACAATGATGTAGAGCAAGGAGGAGCCACAGGGGAGTGAAAACTGCAGATCTGCCAGCCTGTGTTCTCCCTCTGGCCCGAGGGGTGTTGTAGAGGCAGAGGTGGAATCTGCTGGAGATGGTCCTGCAGAGTCTCTGTAGTTTGTGTGTGATTCTGTTTCACCTGCCTTTTCTGAGCCCTCTCCTCCCCTCACCAGGCCTCAGGAATTGCTGTGTGGTGCCTCAGGGAGAAGAGTGGGCTACAAGGAGAATTTGGCAACTGGTAAATCTGTCTTCGAGGATCTCACGAGCAGCAGCGTGGGTGCTGTCCACCTGGCCAGCCTCCCACGACCGCAGGCTTCCGGGATGCTTGTTCAGCCCACATCCAGGAGTGAGAGCCAACCCTCCCCCCGGCCGCTGTCAGTGCGAACTGGACAAGGGCAAGAGGGGAAGGAGGAAGACCAGGGGAAATAGGGAGAAGGAAGTTCTGCAAAAATCCTACCTCCTCCACAAAGCTTCCCTGCTGCATTGAGCTTCTGGCCTCACTCCCTCCTCAGGCTCCCAGAATGTTCCTGGGACCCCCATCATCTTGTATGTGGCATGTATGTCCTTGCTGTCCTTTAATATAAAGGAACCCTGTCTCAACCACACAAAGCCACTGTAAGTGCAGGTGCAAACACCTAGCACAGTGCCAGGTGGTTAGGAACAATTTGCTGACAGTTCTTTCCTTGTGGTGATAATACAGAAGAGGGGAGGTGGTGAAAGGATGGACAACTCAGGACTGGGCAGACTTGATTTCACCTGGACTCCTGAGCCTCAGACCACATGCAGAGCGATTGTTTGCTATTCCCATGAGCAGGGAATCCTGTTCATTTCCATCATCACTGAGAATGATGTGTGTCACTGTGGCATACGGGGGTGTGGATAAAGGGGAGGTGGAGGATATCTAGTGCACAGAAAATCACTTAGCTATCTCTTGACCCCAAAATGTCCTTAATCACTCTCCCTTACCCTACTTCCCTCTCAAGGATGTTCTCAACCAGAATATTGTGAGAAATTTCACCATCTGACAGAAAAATTTGTTCCTCCGTAGGAAACATTGTCCATAATTTTTGAAATGTGCAAGGACTATGGTGTCTACCTTCGGCATCTGTGCAGCCTAACCCTTGAGAAGGGAGAACGGCAAGGCAAAGAGCCCACCATCCTTCTGAAGACACCATGATCCAAGGCAGAGACCCCAAAGTGAAGAACATGTACCATGGGTATCCAGAGAAAACTGTACTGGTGCATGGAGGAGCACTGGTGGTTTTTAGCAGGGATGTTCCATTTCAATTCTCCTTCTTCCCTTCAAGGAGAATGTGTCGGTCGAGTGCCAGGATCTTGCTAACACTTTTCAAACTCTTAGCTCCTACTGTAATCCCCCAAATAGGTCTTGACGCAAGAACCCTCAACAGACTACAGTACTCAGCTCATTCCACAATGTCATTTTCCATTAATCACATTTGCCTTTTGGTCTCCAATATTTAAGGCAAGTAATGCTGCTTTTCCATAGGCATTAGTGACATAGTTTCCTTTTAAAATAACTGCATTTAAGTAAAAAATGGATCTGGCTAAAGAAAAAGTATTAAGTAATAGCACAGGTGTTTACAGATATGCCAAAAATAATGAAAATTCTGTGCTCATGACCAGATGTTGGGAATCACTGGGATGGTTCTCAGGGGTAAGAAGTAAGAAAGCTTTTTATCCCCATCCTGACACTCTTTAATGTGTGGTCTGTGGCAAGCCACTCTCCCTCTTTTCATGACTGTTTCCCTATATGTAAAACGAGGAGAACTGTACTCCAAAGGCTTTTAAAGTACATTAGTGTATTGCAATTCTCCAATTCTAGGATTTTGTGTGTGGGAAGAAGAGAGCATGGAAAAAATTTCAAAATACTAAAAAGAGGTGGAATTCTTCTGCTTGTCATCTTTGAAGCCAGCACAGAAGAGCTTTCTCTTCAGTTTCACTACAGACTGAGACTGAGAAGCAATGCCAATCTGCTAACAGTTCTGCCTGTTACCCTCTGTCACTCCCTCGCTGACCCTCAGAGACAGAGCAAGCTGCAGCTCCCAGCAGCTGCAGACACAGCAGCTCCTTAGTTCTGCAGATGCACAGCCAGGAGAGGGCTCTGCCGGGTCTGAAACCCCCTTGCTAATCACCTCATCCTGAAATCCGAGGCCCTGGGAATGGCCTGTTCATGAAGAGCTTGGGCCTGCTCTAACAGCCAGAAAACTCCCTGGAGGATCCTTATCAGCCACTGCGTGTCTCCCCACTGTTACAGGTGAAATGAGAAGCTTGGGGAAGGAGCAGCTCCCTTTTCAGAGGCCTCATTCGCGTTGGGGGTAAATCGGGGAGGCAGAAGCAAGCCCCCCATTCCCAAGCCCAGGGAAGGAGGACACTTGGCTTTGTTCCCCCTTCAACATTACAGACTTTTTTTTTTTGAAAAGAAAGAGAAGACGTTGATCTTGGATGAACTTTTCTAATTGTCCTTGAAATTGATTGAGCAAAATGCCTGATTCTGAGCACTCAGAAGTGGGAAAACCTCTAATATGACACTGGGGAAAATCAAGTGAGGGGAGACAAGAAAGGGGCTTTGAAGGGAACAGAGGCTGGGCACCAGAGATGAAGCAGGGAGAACACTGCTGATATGCTAGTGCCGAGCTGCAGCTTAGAGCCTGGGGACTCTTCCTTGGACGACACCATATGCGTGTGATGCTTTTTGCAGAGAGAAGTTCTAAAATAAAGAGACTGAATGCCTTAGTGCAAAAAGGGCTCTTCCAATACACTCCTCCAACAAGGCTTTTGCCTTTGTCTCTAACCAATCGCTATGCAATCTCTGGCATCCCCTCAGAATGTTTACCTGTGGACCCGAAGCTGGAATTTGTAACTGTTTCTGTCCATCCTCTGTAGCCCAGCAGCAAATCAAAACGCACACATGGGAGGCCACTGTGTCTGCCTATGTGGAGCAGTGGTGGGAACCGCAGCGAAACAGAGTTCATGCCGTATCTCCAGATGGCTCTGAGACAGGCAGGGAGGCCAGGCAGATGCCCCAGTCAATATGGTTTTCCAACAGTATCATGAATTCCAGATTTTTATTTGAAAATTCCCAAATTTAAAAAATATATTTTGTGTTGGGGGAAATAAACATGTTTGCAAATTTCCAATTTGCAGTTCATTTCATCCATCCTTCTCCCTAGTTTTTGCATCATGAGCTCCATCTAGAAAGAGCTGTGCCGCTCCTTTCAGTCCCTGTCCACACCCCAATCTTTGCTTCCTCACTCTAAAAACAAAACTTTGTAACTATTGAAGTTGAAGAAAAAAGTAGTGCTAAGAAAGTGCTTTACACTCTCCACTTAGCACCATCCTGTGCTGGTTTCCTGCTTTCTAAGCAGAGAAATGTTCTATTGCTTTCTGTATAGCTCAAGGGCTCAGGAATTGTGTTCAATCAACCATCTCTCCAGCAGTATTCCTTGAAATCCTAGCACCATGACTAGGACTTTGAAGTACAAAAATAATGCATTTATAATGGAAAGAAAAATGGATCTGGCATTAGATCTGGATTTCAGTTGGGCAAAGACAGGGAAATTTAAAGGCATTCTGGTTATAAAAAAACAAATGTCTAAGCGGGGAGTGTGTTAGAGAATGATGAATTACCCCATTTATCTAGAGAATAAGGTACATGTAGGTGACAGATCGGACAGGGTTTGGGGGAAGGAAGGCACTGGGCCTTGAAAGACAAATTGAGGGCTTGGGCTACTCTACTCTAGGCCTTCTCAAACTTTTACCCACATACACTAATGGTGGCAGGCAATAAATATATCACTCTTGGGGACCCAGGGATTTAGTCCAAAGTAGTGTCAAGCTTAAAATTTCCCTGAAGACACGTGTTTTATTTTCAGAATGTATAATTTTGTAGTCAACTCCATATTTCTGTAGGGCTTTGAAAGATAAGACAGCAGCACTCTCCTCGATTTTTGAGTAGGTTGATGTTTTCAGGGAAATGTTCCATGTTTGTCTCTGACTTTGCTCAGTCCCTGGGACTCGACCATGTATTCCTCAATCATAGATGCATGCCTGTTTAAGAAGTGCCACGTGGGGTACGTGAAGGACAGTGGCATGGTCAGAGCAAGGGCATAGGAAGCTTACTCTGCAGCATGAGGATTTGTGTATGTCCGGAAGCCAGTGAATTCTACAGGAGAGGAACAGCGTGGGTCAGGAATCCATTGAGTTCCATAGGGAGGAAAGACCCTGGCCTGGTCTAGGATAGCATCAGCAAAAGTGAAGCAGAAACAAGAGTCTAGGTAACCCTTGCAGGAAGAGCTCGTGGATTCACAGTCTTGCTGACTGGACCAGAATGATGCCTTGAAAACAACTTAGAGAATACTTTTCGCCAACTAGGGCATGTGCCGGAGCTGACTGGATTCCAGAATTAAAGAACCAATCCAGCAAGTAAATAACAAATACAGCTTTTCCAGCCTGCTTTGGGTTAGGGCTGGCTTGGAACTAGCAGCTTCTCAGTTCAAAGAAAAGAAAAAAAAAAAACAAAACTCCCCAATTACAACAATAGACTTAAGTCAGGCTTATCCCGTCAGCTCATAAAAGACTCCTTGGACAGAGAGGGATTTTGACTAAACAATATTTTGATGAGTTAAACGCAAATGAATCGGAACCATGTGTGGCCAGTTCTCTCCACATGGAGATTACAGTCGGGTGGGGGTGGGATGGCGGTGGCGGGGTGAAGAGGGCCATTTGAGATTCTGTCTAAAAAACCAAATCGTGTGAAAAAAAGAAAAGTAGCAGCAGTTGTACCAAACCCACTTTCTCCAACCTTCAAATTGTCTGGGGGCTTCCCTGGCCCGACTTTGGTAGATGTAGTGGAGCCAGGCTTTCCAAGTGTTCTGTTTGGCAAATCTAAAGCCAGTACATGCCAGGCTAGAGATGCTCATGGTTCATTATTGAATCCTTTGCCTTCTCTGTTTGCCTGTTTCTATGAGAACACAGCCAAGCTTGGGGCACTCTCTGTGTGAAGGAAGGCAAGAAGAACCTGAATAATCCAATTCCTCTGGAACCCCATATCATCTATATTTGGAAAAAGCATTACGAACTTATTTCAAAAATGATTTCCTCCCTTAACAATGGGTAGCTCTGCACTCAGTGTAATGGGTTTGCACTCTGGATGAGTGGGGTGGGTCTGCTGAGTGGGGCGTTGGGTGTCGGGGAAGTCTGGAGGTGGGAACAGCTGCAGAGGGAAGGTAGGGGAGAATCTATAATGTAACTGACTTTGTCTGTGCTTTTGGTTTTTGGAGGAGGAGGAGTTGAATGGAAGACTAGCATGAGGCATGGATAGCCTACCCACTCCTAAGAAGGATTACACACTAATAATTAAGGAACCCACTTAAGTAAAAAGCAGTATCAAAAGAGTTCCTTCTTCTACTAGCACAAGTCCTTTCTAGGTCTCTTGTACCACGTCGTTCAGAGGCATCATCTCAGCTTTTCACTAAAGCACTTAGAAGACAGCCTGGGTGCAAGCAGAGAGCCAAACCATAAATTAACTCCCATTCACAATTTCTACAAAGAGAATAAAACACCTAGGAATACAGCTAACAGGGAAGCGAAGGACCTCTTCAAGGAGAAATACAAACCTTGATTAAAGAAATCAGAGAGGACACAAACAAATGGGAAAACATTCCATGCTCATGGATAGGAAGAATCAATATAGTAAAAATGGCCATACTGCCCAAAGTAATTTATAGATTCCCACTAAACTGTCATTGATATTGTTTACAGAATTAGAAGAAACTATTTTAAACACATGGACACATGGGGGGAACAACACACACAGCTTGTTGGCGGGCTGGGGGGTAGTGCGGAGGGTGAAGGGAGGGAGAGCACCAGGAAGAATAGCTAATGGATGCTGGGCTTAATTCCTGGATGATGGGTTGATCTGTGCAGCAAACCACCATGGCAGATGTTTACATGGCAGATGTTTAACAAATCTGCACATGTACCATGGATCTTAAAACAAAAGTTAAAAAAAAAAAAAAGAAGAGAGCCCATGTGGAATATGCACTATGTACATGTTTGTGACTGTTACTACTAATTATTGCCTCTTAAAAAGAATTTCAACATACCTGTATCAAGCAACCTGCTTTGTACTAGGCATTATGCAAGGTACTTAGAATGCAGAGAAAAATGACAAGAGTGTGGGTCCTTAAGAAGTTTACATTTCTAAGTCTCAGTAAGGTATCTTCTTCCCTATGTATTGTGGTTCTGTTGCCTCCATTCTGCAGCCTCTTCCCAGCTGTCCTCACATACCCAAGTGAGGGCTCAGGGAATCCACAAGGCAAGCATTGTGGACGGGTTCAGTAGGGGAATGACAGTGAACTTCCCACTGGCCTGGGGTTGACAGATAAAAAACAGGTCCCCCATTAAGTTTCAATTTCAGATAAATCGAACTGAGCATCCTGGTGTTTGTTTGGCCAAATCTGGCAGCCTTAACTGTCATGACATCAGGCTGGCCACTGAGAACCCTGGAATCTGCCTCCCAGACCCCCATCCCCTTTCTCTGTGCATTTTTCCCTCTTCCATCAGAATTGTATAACTGTGCTTTCCTCCAACACTACTCTTAAGAAAACATCCAGTGAACTCAGCTCTCCTAGGGACACTTTGATTATAAGCCTTAGTTCTAATTATGAAGTGAAGTCTGTGCCCCACTTTAAAAGAATATTAGGCTATAGTTGAGGGGTGGAAAATACTATTTCAGGCAGGAGGTCTTCCCGGGCCCTTGCAATCACACCACCTTGGCTACAAGCCATGGAGCCCACAGGTGAGGCCACCCTACTCTCACCTGTCCCACTCCTTCCTATTGGCCTCCCAGCAGCATTTGTTTCCCTTTGGGACCTAGGCAACTCCCAAATCTCCACTGCAGTTAGGTTAGCCCACTCCCCTTGCTCTGTGCCTTGGATAGCTTCTCCCGGCTGCAGATAAATTTCCAGGTCTCCATCGTTATGGAAGCCTGATGCCATCTCCTAACTCCCCAGCACCCCCAGTCAGAGTGTGGTTGGGAGGCTCTTCCATTGTCCTGGAGCATGGCACACTGCACCTTCCCCTTCCCAGCCCAGGACCAGAGACTTCCCCTTTCAATCTCCAGTCTACCCTCATGATGCACCTTGGCTGGGCAATGGCTTTTAAAGAACTGCTTTATTTGGCAGGGACCTTGTGTCTCTACCTTTTGTGAAATATTCTTAATGAGGTGTGCAAAACCTACATTTATCATAGAAGATAGGCAACTGCACAATGATTCATTTCATTCCTTTGGGACATGTCTGGACTCTCCCTGCGTCAGTGAGCCCTCCCAGTGGGAAAGGTAATACCAACTGAACTTTTAACCTTGAGGCTCAAATTCAGTTTCACCACTCTCTCCCGCACATACACCTTCCCCAGTCAAGAGGTAAAGACAAGTCTTCATCCATTTACTCCCTATTCTGTCTCTGTTCTTTTCCGATAAATGTTCACTGACCTTGTGTGACTCCTTCGAGGGCCTGGCCTCTGCTTCCGGCATCTGGTCCTGTCCAGGTGCTTTATTCTTTTTCTGAGCTTGTCTTTGTCAACCAAATCCTACTATTCTTGAATTAGAATGCCTGACTTGACACAGAAAATGCCTCCTACTCCTTCCCAGTGATGGCAACAATCTTACCTGAGGAGAAATTATAGATTTGGGCTCTGAAATCTAGATTATATTGATCCATAGCTAGAATCTTTAAGTGGCCTTGGGCCATGAAGGTGTGGAATATATCAGATTTGAAGCATCTTGAGAACAGAGACTACATTGTATCAATTTCTTCATTCTCATAGCACAAGCTTAAGGCATGGCGTACAGCAGGTGCTCAAACATCACTAATGAATGACTAACTGATGTTCCAGTCTTAGATGCTGTGCTCTTAAGTGAGCATATGAGATGCTGGTGTGGTTCCCCCAGGAACTAAAATGTCTAAGGACTGTTGAAACCTTATCACTTTGTGGAACATCTAAAACAATAGTTACTGATCCTCAGTAACTGATTAGACATTCTAACATTATCTTGTGTTCAGATTTGGGAGTGACATGTGGGCAACCCTGGAGCTTTAAGAATGAAATTAAGAAGAAACATCAAAATGAAAGATCATTATCCCTAAGCTAAGGAAAACCCAAAAGACAATCTAGAAATGTGGACAGACATTAGGGGATACTCAAGGCTACCAGGATGATTCAGGAAGGCAGCCTGGAAAGCCGTTGCAACTAGATGGCTGAAGTGTAATTAGGAATGTATTGACTGAAGGGTGGCAGTCAGCTCCTCAGAGAGAGCAAGGATTTGGAACTGGTTGTTCAATGCTAGCCAAAGGGGAGATTGGTCAGCAAAAAGATTCCAGGAGGCCCTCATGGTCATTGACTGTTGCTTCTACTTCAGCTGACCTGCCCCTCTATCTTCATTTACCCTTGTGTATCATGAGGAAATGTCATATTTATACTATGGGAGTTATGCTGAGATCTCAAATCTATGTGAAGTCATGGGAAGCATCTTCTCACACTACCTGATTTCAAGTCTTATTTTCTATTAAGCAGCCATAATCAAGAGAGTGTCATAATGGTGTAAAGATAAGCAAATAGATCAGTGGAACAGAGCAGAAAGTCCGGAGATAGACCCACACATAGGCAAGCAACTGATTTTCAACAAAGGTGCAAAGACAATTCACTGGAGAAAGTATCGTCTCTTCAACAAATGGTGCAGAAACAATTGGATATCCAAAGCAAAAATAAAATTAACATCAATCCATACCACACATCATAAACAAAAATTAATTCAGGAAGCATGCCATAACTAAGTGTAAAATTTAAAACTATAAAAATTCTGGAAGAAAACATAAGAGAAAACCTTTGTGATCTTGAGCTGGGCAAAGATTCCTTAGATATGATATCAAAAGCAGGATTCACAAAAGAACAAATTGATGAATTAAATTTCTTCAAAAGACAATATTAAGAAAATGAAGAGACAGTTACAGGTTGGGGGAAAATATTTGTCAAACACATATCTTATAAAGACTTGAATTCAGAATATTATGAAGTACTCTCAAAACTCAATAATAAGAAAACAAACAACCTAATAATAAGTGGAAAAAAATATGTGAACACATACTTCACCAGAGGTGATCTACGGATGGAATATAAACACATGAAAAGATGCTCACTATCATTAGCCGTCAGGCAAATGCAAATCAAATGAAAACCGCAATAATATGCCACTACATACCCACTAGAATGGCAAAATTAAGAAAGAACGGGCCGGGTACGGTGGCTCACGCCTGTCATCCCAGCACTTTGGGAGGCCAAGGCAGGCAGATCACGAGGTCAGGAAATAGAGACCATCCTGGCTAACAAGGTGAAACCCCGTCTCTACTAAAAATACAAAAAATTAGCCGGGCTAGTGGCGGGCGCCTGTAGTCCCAGCTACTTGGGAGGCTGAGGCAGGAGAAGGGCATGAACCCGGGAGGCGGAGCTTGCAATGAGCCAAGATCATGCCACTGCACTCCAGCCTAGGCGATAGAGGGAGACTCCGTCTCAAAAAAAAAAAAAAAAGAAAGAAAGAACTACCACAGCTAACACTGGTGAGACTGTGGAAATACAGCACTCTCATACCATACACAGGAGATGGGAATGCAAAATGGTATAATCACTTTGGAAAACCTTTTAGCACTTAAAAAAAAAAAAACTTGAACATACACTACCATATGATATAGCGATTTCACTCCAAAATATTTACTCAAGAAAAAGGAATGTACATATATACATGTGTCTGTGTGTGTGCCTCTGTGTGTGTGTGTGTATATATATATGAATAGGTAGGTGGGTAGACAGATAGATAGATCAGTCTCCATACAGAGACTGTACATGAATATTTTTAGCAGCTTTATTTTTAATACTCCCAAACTGGAGACATCCTGAATGACCAGCAACAGACAAATTGATAAACTGTAGAATATCCATATAATGGAATACTACTCAGCAATGAAAAGGAATGAACTAGTGATACACTTAAAGACACAGATGAGTTACAAAGTAATTTTGCTGAGTGAAAGAAACAAGACAAAAGAGTGCATACTGTTTAATTCTACATTCAATAAAATACTGTGTAATTCTACATTCAATAAAACAAAAACAAATTGATAGTGGCCGGAAGCAGATCTGTGATTGCCTGGAGAAGGGAGTGAGAAAATTTTAAGCATAGTCCTAGCTCCCTGCAGCCTTGAACTCCTGGGCTCAAGTGATCCTCCTGCCTCAGCCTCCCAAAGTGGTGAGATTACAGGTGTGAGCCACTGCACCTGGCCAGGTTCATTATCTTGATTGTGATGATAGTTTCGTCAGTGTATATATATGTCAAAAATTCTCAAATTGTTTTCTTGGATTTGAAACATATCGTATGTCAATTATGTCCCAATAAAACTATTAAGAATACATATGTCTGAGTTCTGGTAATTTCTCCCTATTTGTTACTACAGAGGTCAAGGAAAGCATTAGAACTTTGGGGAGGGCAGGCTGCTTTAGGACCTGTTTTGAAATGCCTTTCTGTTTTCTTTCATGTTGGACAGGGAGAAGAAGATGGAGTAGTATAATAGGCTACCGTGGCTTTGGGATAAATTAAAACAATTTTTGGGCTGAATAAAATTTGTATAAATTTCCCACAATTATAAGGAGTTCCTACAGATTACACAAATGTTCAGACACACTCACATATATATACTCACAACAAAACAATCCCATAGAAAAAATAATGGGCAAGAGATGTGAACAAGGAATCCAAAGAAGCAGCTTGAATCTCTTCCAACAGTTAGAAAGAATGAATTTAAAACACATTGATAAAACCATGTTGCGCCCATCACATTGAAGGAAAAAGCTTAAATATGTCACCACCAAGTGCTGACTAAGATGTGGAACAATACAGTCAGATACTCTGCAGGGTACACACTGGACAATGAATTTAGGAAGCAATTTGGCAAAGTTGAAGATCGTCACCCCTACAACACAGAAAGTGTACTTCTAGGTACACACCCTAGAGAAATGTTGGCACACATGCACAGAAAACATGTATAGCATCACAACAGCAGGAAATGGAATGATCTAAATGCACTTTAACAGGTAAACGCAGAAACTGTGGTGTATTCACATAAAATTCTAGACAGCAGCAAAAATGAATGAGCAAGAATTACATATATAAAATATTCTGAAAAATACATTGTTCAAGGAAAAACAATATATTGTTCAAGGAAAAAACAATTGTAGAATGATTCACACCATAGAAGGTCATTTTACAGCATGCAAATCCCTGTCTTATGTGCAGTCGGGGCACAAACCTATCAATGAAAGTCGAATGACTTGCATGGGCGTTATAAACTTCAAGTTCAAGATAAGAGCATTATGGGTGTTTTCAACCATAATAATAATTCTTTGTTTCTTAATTTCAGTTGTGGGTACTTGTGTTATTCTTAATACTGCTTGTACATCTAAAATAATAGAAATTAATAATAATTTCTTGCAAAATAATTACTCTTCACTGTTCATTGCTTCTGTTGATCTATAAAGTGAGTCTACCATTCCAAAGTCAGAGTAGCTTGGGTTTGGCTATTCATCATGCCCATGAATGTATTCGTTACATTTGCATTTGCTTCTCACCCAGCCTTTCACTCAACCAAGCTCCACAACTATGATGAGAGACCCGTAGAGAATTTACAAGCTGAGGAGCTTTGCTCTCGCTCTTGACACACAGTATTAATTCCATCTGGTCTTTCCTGACCTCTAGTCTTCCTTTGTAGATTACCAGTGCTCTCTCCTTAGGGGGTTGGTTTAAATCTTGATTGCTGCCTGATTTCAGGACGTTCAGTGTAGGCTAAGAAATGGGAAAGGTGCTGAGATTAGAATGACTGTGCAGCACATTCATGCCATGACCCAGGGAACTTGGAATACGTGTAGGCTTTGATTGTGTATTTATTTTATTATGTATTGCTTATGTATTATCATGTATTATTTATGTATTATGTATTATTGATTTCATTATGTATTGCTCTTTCACTCTTCAACATGCTTTCTTTTGGGAAACTGCATTTAAAAGCCTGAGTCTCTATATGAGAAAATCTCCAAATAACTGTGATTAAAAGTCATTCTATTAATACTTGATAACTCCAAGTGTTGGCAAACATGGGAAGATTCATATAATCTCATAAGATGTGTTGGGTGTAGACATTCTTACAATACCTCAGGAGGATAATTTTTTATTTCTGGTAAAAGGAAAAGTATACTTACCTTTCAACTCAACAAATCTACTTCTAGGAGGAGTCTAGCAAATGCAGAATGTTTATTGCAGGATTGCTAGTAAAAGCGTTAACTTAAAAACAGCCCAGATATCAGTTAACAGCTGAATCAATAAAGAAATTGAGAAACATTCTTATAGCAGAAAGTAGTGAAATGAATGGTTAGATCTATATAGCAGAATGAATAAATGTCATAAAGGTAATCTTTTTTTTTTTTTTTTTTTTTTTTTGAGAGGGAGTCTCGCTCTGTCGCCCAGGCTGGACTGCAGTGGCGCGATTTCCGCTCACTGCAAGCTCCGCCTCCCAGGTTCATGCCATTCTCCTGCCTCAGCCTCCCGAGTAGCTGGGATCACAGGCGCCCACCACTGCGCCGGGCTAATTTTTTGTATTTTTAGTAGAGACGGGGTTTCACCGTGTTAGCCAGGATGGTCTCGATCTCCTGACTGCGTGATCCACCCGCCTCGGCCTCCCAAAGTGGGTAATCTTATATTTTAAATATTTATTATGCAAGCATACATGTTATAGCATGCTGTTTGAGGAAGGTGATATTGTTTGCATATTTGTCTCTGCCCAAATGTCAAGTTAAATTGCAATCCCCAGTGTTGCAGCTGGGGCCTGATGGGAGGTGATCGGATTATGGATGATGTGGAGGTGATCGGATTACGGATGATGTGGAGGTGATCGGATTACGGATGATGTGGAGGTGATCGGATTACGGATGATGTGGAGGTGATCAGATTACGGATGATGTGGAGGTGATCGGATTACGGATGATGCGGGGGTGATTGGATTATGGATGATGTGGAGGTGATTGGATTATGGATGATGTGGAGGTGATCGGATTACGGATGATGTGGAGGTAATTGGATTATGGATGATGTGGAGGTGATTGGATTACGGATGATGTGGAGGTGATCGGATTATGGATGATGTGGAGGTGATTGGATTACGGATGATGTGGATTTCTCGTGAACGGTTTAGCACCATCCCCTTGGTGCTGTTCTTGTGATAATCAGTGAGTTTTCCTGAGATGCGGTAACTTAAAACTGTGTGGTGGGTGGGAGCGGTGGCTCATGCCTATAATCCCAACACTTTGGGAGGCTGAGGCAGGTGGATCACAAGGTCAAGAGATCGAGACCATCCTGGTCAACATGGTGAAACCCCGTCTCTACTAAAAATACAAAAATTAACAGGGCGTGGTGGCACGTGCATGTAGTCCCAGCTACTCTAGAGGCTGAGGCAAGAGAATCGCTTGAACCCAGGAAGCAGAGGTTGCAGCGAGCCTAGATGGCGCCACTGCACTCAAGCCTGGAAACAGAGTGAGACTCGGTCTCAAGAAAAAAAAAAAAAAAGTGTGTGGGACTTCCTTTTTATGCCCTGTCTTTCTTGCTCCTGCTTTTGCCATGTGATGTGCCTGCTCCCCCTTTACCTTCTTCCATGATTGGAAGCTTCCTGTGGCCAGAAGCAGATGCACTGTGCTTCCCGTACAGCCTGCAGGACCATGAACAAATTAAACCTCTTTTTCAATAAATTACCCGCTCTCAGATATTTCCTTACAGCAGTGCAAGAACAGCCTAATACAGAAGGTTTAAAGATATGAAAACTAATACTATATATCACGTGAGGATACATACACATAATGTAATAGAAACAAATGTGGGTGGAAGTAGTAAACTTGAAGTTCAGATAGTAAACATTTTTGGTGGGGGAAGTAGAAAAATCAGATCAGAAAAGCATTTACTCAGGGAACTGAAATGTATCTGTGACATTTTATTGCAAATGTTTTAAAGTAAAGGTTTTAATTCAGTAGTCATCTCTAAAATGGACATTTTCTTATACAACCATAATGTTATCCAACCTAACAGAATTATTTATAACTTTTGTTATCACCTAAAATATATAATTCGTATTAAATTTCCACAGTTGCCTCAAAAATATCTTTTGACACTAGCTTGTACAAATCAGGATCCAAGCAAGGCACATAGGTTAAGTTTTGTTTTAATGTCTCTTAAATTGCTTCAAACGGAGAGCAGGACTTCCTTTTCCCTTATCACCCTGGAACTCCCTAACACACACTTTTTCCATATTTTCCTTGTTATGGAAGATGGATCAAGTTGTCCTCTGGACTGCCTCCCATTCTGGATTTCTCTGTTTGCTTTCTTCTGCTGCCATTTAACTTGTTTCTTCTCCTTCTATGTTCCCCACAGAAACAATGTGTGAGATTTGGTTAAATTCAGATTTAATGTTTTTTTTTTTTTTTGCAAGAGCACTTCCTAAGTTATGCTGTATACTTCTACTGTGCCATATTGACAGGCACACTATGTTTTAGTAATGGCAAAATTGGTGAAGATGGATAAAGATGGGGGCAGCCTCATTCCTCCACTGCAATGGTCCCTGACAATCTTTCATTTAATAGTTTCATCCATTGATGATCGTTGCCTGCAGTGATGACTTCATTTGTGCATATAAAATGGTACTTATGAAGTTAGATTGCATTACACTGAATTCTTCCCTTAAAAAATTTTCCTTCGTTTACAAGGGCTATTTAGTTATCCTGAAATATAGTTCACAACAGGAAGTCGGGTAGCACACTTGATTATTCCCTTTTAAAGACCAATTTTCAGAATTAGGAGTTAATGCTTTCTCTCTTTAAAACAAAAAACTCAAAAAAATATGGCTAAGTTTTAAGATTTTGTAATGCTGGGTGGTAAAAAGTATAAAACTATAAAAATATTAAAAGGTATTTATAACTATTCTCTAAACCTTTCTAAACTTCAAAACATTTTATGCTGAAATATTTAATTAAACAAGAAAAAAAGTCCTATTTTGTAAAGTTCAAAATATGCTTAGTGTTCAAATGACATTTAAAAAGAAGCTTGACCTAAGCTTTAGGAGTAAAAGTTATCTAAAAGTTTTAGTTGGATGATTGGAATTTGTTTTAAAAGTTTAAAAAAGGGAAAACAGAAATAAGTTAATAATATATACCAGAAGAGTGAGGAGACACAAAGAAAATGCAACCACTCAACCCTGTGGGGAATGGAGGGAGCGTGTGGGATCCACTGCCCAGCCCAGGGAGTCTCCCTACGGTCCAACAGCCTTTCTCAGATCAGAAGGCAAAAGAGCAGTCTAGCAAGCAAACAAACAGCAACAACAACAAAAGTACTCGAAGTTTTCTAGAAAGGCCAGACTCAGGAGCAGAGAAGAGGCACAGTGGGCAGTGCCAGTGAGAGGCATGAGTCCTGAGTCAGCTGGGATGTCCAGGGAGCTGGCCAAGGGCCTCAAGAGGAGGGTAGAAGGAAAATGGTATCCTGACACCTGCTGAAAAGAGCACTGGCAGAAAAGGCTCCAGGAATGCATTCAAGGGACTTCTATTTAGGGACCTAAGAAGGAAATGCAAGCATCAATTTAGTTAAGCAGAGCTGGATTCAGATGAAACTTGAGGAAAAGCAATGAGACTAGGATAGGGTTGAAGAACTAGGGCTGAGTAGTCCGGAAAACCAGAGTTTGAATCCCGATTCTACACTTCCCAGTTGGGTAGCCCTAAGCCTGTTACTTAACCACGGTAAGTTTCAGTTTCCTTATTTACAAAATAGGATACAAATAATACCTCTTCATAGAGTGTTGTAAGGATTAAGTGGGATGACTGTGTCATAACATAACAAAGTAGTGTTTGAACAAGCATAGTTTGTATTCTCACTAGTATTATTACTCATAGAGGCAGGAGGCAGAGAAAGGCCTAGGCAGATAGGGAAGGGTCCTCAAAGAATCTCCATCCCACCCCCAAAAGTGTTTACACTAGATGTTTTGTGCACATAGGGAACCTGCACAGATTCTTGCCTGGGCATGCCCACAGTGGACTGGAAGCCCACATGCACTGGGGGAATGGGGTGGAGCCACCAGAAATCCACGCCTTATGCAGGGGAAGAGCCTGGCCTCTTCAGCTCGTGTGTGGTGGCCCTGGTATTCATTTTGGGGAGGGGGTGGAAACTTGCTTGTATGACCCCCTCTCTTTATTGAGAACTTTCTTTTCACTTAATAAATTCTATCCTCCTCACCCTTCATTGTGTCCGCATGCCTCATTCTCCCTGTTGATGAGACAAAAACCTAGATTAGCTGAGCTAAGGAGCAAAAAATCCTGCATCTTTACCATTCTTATAATATTAATTTCAATGTATAAATCTAAATCTATATCAGTTGACACCAATGCCGTACTATATTATACAAGCAATTCAAGTAGGATAGTCAGGCCATTGTTTGGATCATTACTGTATCATACCATGTTCTAAAATAATCTTCACTAAAAGTATATTTGTGAGAATAAGGATGAGAAAGTCTGTGTGTATGTATGCATGTTTATGGACATGGCAAGATTCACAGGGTGGCTCAAGATGGTTCCAGAGAGCTCTTTCTGTGAAAGAGGGAGGGAGGGAGGAAGGGACCTGTGGTCAAGAGACTTTACCTCTTTGGTCCCTTGTTTCCTTATTGGTAGAAATATATAGACATGGGGTAGGTACCTGTTAAATAAATGTTATTTCCACAGCTTTTTACTCTCTGCACGCACCTGGCAGAATAAGGACCTCCAGTACAAATCACATTTGACTACACTCCCAGTGAAAATGCTACTTAATTATCCCACAAAAATTCAGGAATTGGGTCAGCAAGTACATACTTATGCCACTTTACATCACAAACACATTCTGATGTATGAGCTGGATCATTGGGAAGGTGGTATTTCAAAGTGGCAGGGAAATAACTTGAAAGCTCTGAAATCCATTGTGAATGTGAGCCAGCCACCCTCACCAAGGCCCTGGGCCTCCATCCAGGGAGGCCTCCGCAAGACAAGTGCCTGCTGCCCTGTTCTCTGCCTGCTCCCTCCTGCTCTCCAGGGCTGCTGTGTCTGTCTCTTTTCCTTGGCCTCCTCTGTCTTGCTTCCTCTGAATTCTCCCCTTTTCACCTTTCTCAGCTTGATGTAATCTGCTGTAATGAATCAGCAGTAGCCCAGAAGTCTTTGCTCCCTGGTAGTCATAGCTGCTTATAGGGCTTATTGGCTATGGAGGCCTGAGCCCACCACTGAGAAGCTGATTTACAAGTGGGCCCTTTCTGCATCTCTCTTCTTTGTCTTTTCCCCTGCAGTCATGCAGGTTAAAAAATCCTAGAAATGTCCAACTACACCAGGAAACCCATCCTCCTTTCTCTGATGGCCTGAGCAAGGGAGAGATGGGGTCTGGCACCCCCTCAGGAGGGTGCTGTTCCCAAAGTAGGACCCCCCACCCCCAGCATGCCTTTGTTTTTCTTTAACAAATGAGAACTGTCAGAGAAATGGCAAACAGCCATGCCTTGGAGTGATTAAGTAGAGCCTAAGTTTAGAGGGGTTGGCACACAATAACACATCAAGTCCTTCATTCGCAGGTTCCCCCTGGCCGCCACATGAAAGACGAGTGTGAACCTTGCCCTGGGGACAGACCCGTGCATGGACAGGACAGCACAGCCCCAGGAATACGCGTCAGAAATGCATAATCCAGAGAAGACTCACTTGGAACAGACCAGATAGAGAAATAGTGTGAGAATCCTGGTTTTAGGCCCATGAAAAATATTTTTGACATGACAGCTGAAAAAAATTCCTGAAGACTTTGCTCATTGATGGGTCCGGCCTCAGTGCCCATTTGGGCCACTTTCAGCAATCCAGTGGCACACATGCCTCCGCTGAATAAGACCATAAAAGGTAAGGCTACTATGAAGTGTCTGGATCTGATGGATTTCAGGTGCAGACACGAGCCCCATCTCCAGAGTCAGGACTCTGTATTTCTGAAGAAGGGTAGAAAGTAATCTTTGAAGAAATTCCAGAGAATTCCCTTTATGGTTAAGAGGAGAGTGTGGGGAAAATGTTGCTGCCTTTCCTTTTCTTTTTATTTTTTTAAGGCAAGTTCTTCCTTTGTCACCCAGACTGGAGTGCAGTAGCACAATCAGGGCTCACTGCAGCCTCAGCCTCCTTGACTCAAGAAATCCTCCTGCCTCAGCCTCCTGAGTAGCTGGGATTACAGACATGAGCCACTGCACCCAGCTGTTCCTGCCTTTTAAAAAACAGGAGCTATGAAGTATGTATTGCACTCCTCTGGCCTTCAGGGTAGTATCTGAGGCACAAAGTAGATATAAGGATGAAAAAGACAGAGGACCTGGTCCTGAGATAGGACATAGACATAAATTAGTCAGAATGTAAAAAAAAAAAAAAAACAGATTGGTTTCTACGAAATCTTCAGAAGGAATTTAGTGCCTGCCCGTGACCAATAATGTGGTGATACAACAACCATTCTGTTCTCAAGGAAATTCAAGTTTAGTAGGTCAATACCATCAGCAAGTTAGTTGAGTACAATTTCCTGGGAAAGATAGTTTGGTGTTATCAGGAGGAGTTAGGAAAAGAACAATTGATGTTGTAAGGACTTGGCTGGCACCTAGAGGTGCATGGGGAAATGAGTTCTAACGAAAGGAATTGAATACAATTTATATGTGTGATTTACCCTTCCTTTTAAAGTGTTTTTCATCCTCAACCAATAAGTAGATAAAGAAAATGTGTCATATGTATATAAACACATATACATGGAATATTACTCAGCCTTAAAAAAGAACGAAATAATGTCTTTTGCAGCCACTTGGATGGAACTGGAGATCACTATCCCAAGTAAAGTAACTCAGGAATGGAAAACCAAATACCACATGTTCTCACTTATAAGTGAGAGCTAAGCTATGGGTACGCAAAGAAAGACAGAGTTGTATCATAGACATTGGAGACTCAGAAGGGGGGAGACAGAGGCACATACACATGTGCATACACACAAATGCAGCATGACAAAATGAGATAGGTTTCAACTACAGTGCAGTGAAATGAGCATGGGCTCTTAAGCCAGGTAGATTTGGATTAAAATCTAGGTCTATCACTCAAAATTGTGTAACTTGGGTAAACTAACTTTTCTGAGTTTCAATTTCCTTGCCTATATAAAAAATAATAATCCCTACCCTATAGTGTTGCTATGAATTTTAATAATAGTGTCAGTTACCATCTATTGAGTACAAACTCTGAGCCAGGCTGTGCACAGGGCACTATAGCTATATTATCTCATTTGATTCTTACGACAACCCTGTGATGTAGATATCATTATCCCCATTTTAGAGATAGGGCAACTGAACCTCAGAGAGGCTAAGTAGCTGGCCCATAGTCCTGCAATTAGAAAATGCTGGAGGCAAGATAAAAAACTTTTGCTTGTAAAAACTGCACTATGGTCCCCTGCAAGGAGCTCAAGGCAGTGTGTGAAGAGTGGAAGGCACTGAATGAATGGGTGCTCCCACACACCCTTCCCTTGTTTCTTCCTAGCATCCAAAGAACCCTTAGTTCTCTCCATCTCTCTCAATGTGTAGGTCTCTAAAATGTGTATGCTTCTAATTTAGTTTAGCCAGGTCTCTGTATGCTTTGTGCATATGTTTATTTCTCCTGGAGTGTGTGTGTGTGTGTGTGTGTGTGTGTTTCTACTACATGAAAGAGTTTCTGTTTGTGTCTCTGCCTGACCTTGTCTGTTTCTGGCTCTATCTGTATCTGTTTCTCCATGTCTTCACCTGTAACTGGATTAGGGGCCTGGTTTTTGTTTTCTTTCTTCCCTCCACACATCTCTTTCTCCATTCCTCCCTCCCCTTTTTGTCCCTTTAGTATTAAGAGAGTGGTAATTCAATTGTTTTCTGGATAATAAAAATTGTCAACTTAAACAGGATATGTAAGGGGCATTTTATTTTTCTTTGATTCATTGTAGTTTTTGCACTCTTAATTATTTCCCTGCCCTTAGGAATCGGTGACTACAGTTTTTAGAAACAGAAATATCTATCTCTGTCAAGTGTCTGCCAAAGGATGAATTCATTGGGCTGTTGTTCATGGTTTCAAAACAACGGGCCCAATAAGCAGTGGTTCCAGGTCCCTTCCTAACCACAGGTACATGCTCTAATAGAAAGTAGTTTAATTGATATTTCTCATTAGAACACACTTGTGCACATGCTCTCCTTGGAAGAGGAGAACGCTTCATTTTTCCTTGTTTTTGAGGAAGGAAGAACATCCTTCAGTCCCACTTGCTTATGTCAACTTCACTGAGGGAAGTGGGGGATGCTTGCTTCCAAGAAAAACAAAAATTCAGAAACATTTCCCCAGAAAACTTGAAAACCGTGCTTGTAAACAAAAGAAACCTAATGTAATCAGAAATTGGAGATAAAACAAAACAAAACAAAAAAACAAAACGCCTTCTCAGCCTGCTGCTAGAATGTCATGTGTGTTTGGTGAAGACATTTGGACAACAGAAAACATCCCATTGCTGGAAGAGGAACAAGGGTCAAAAACATAAAAGTCATCCAGGTTTCAACCTGCCCCAGTCTCTTTCTGGAAACTTTTCATTCTCCCTCAACAATCGGAAAACTCACAGAAAAACAAAACCTCTTTGCGGTTTGGCAGAGAGAGGACAAGGTGAGGATGGGCTGAGAGGATTTATCCATTTGATTTATGTAAAGAAAAAAGTTAGAGTAAGTGGATAGAGGATGTCAGTACTCAAATGTATTTCGTTTGTGATATTCTCTGTATTATGTTTCAAATACAATATGTTGTCAGGGCCTAAGGGAGTAAAAGCATCTCTATTAGTCATTTGGTTTACATGTATTTTCTAGAAATCTCCAAATCAGGGAGTTGCCATCTAGTGTAGAAGCAGAGAATCATAGACTTTTAGATTTTATTAGACAGCAACCTTTAATCTTCTATGTGAAACTCTAATTTCTTATGCAACATCTGCACCATTTAGAGCTCTAACTTTGATAAATGAATTACTGAAATCCAAACACTCCTTATACATTGCATTTACTTGACTTCTCGGCAGGAAATATCTTTCACTGGGCATGTTCTATGATTTGTCTTTAATGCATCCAGATGACTCCCCATGATCAGATTACCCTCTTCCAAAATTCATACCCTCTCTTTCCAGCCATCCTTCTGGAATCCTGCCCTGACTCCCAGGCCTCCACATTCCTTCACTTTTTACAATCAAGTCAATGTGTACTTGAAGGTAGAGGTCCACCACCTCTCCTGTCCTACTCTGGTTCCTCCTAATTTAACAAAAATGCTTTAGCAAGCTCATCTGCAGGTTTTCTCAGCTCCCTGGGCTGGGATCCCTTTAAGCCAGCAAGCTGAACCACATGTAGAGAAGACAGGAGCTCCCTTACATCTCTTCATCCATGGGCAGCTTCGATTCTCTCCGTTCCATCCATTCCAGTCAGAAGGTCATTTTTTTAGAGGAAGAACACCACAGCTGAAGAGGAGCAAAGGAGCTGCATACTCTCTCTGTTGCCTGTTGACATGCTAGCCTTACCACTGAGCCTTGTACTTGACCCAGCTGCAAATGTGAGTTAAAAGCCCTTTGGGTTGCTTTGCATTTGTTCTGATCCTTAACCTTTTCATGTTTTGACAAGACTAGGAGTAAACAGGAAGCTCACCTCGATGACCTCATGTTCCAGGTTCTCTAGATCTCTGGAAAAGAAACTCCTCTTTTACTGAGGACATTGTCACATTTCTCCTTGTCCCTGTTCTCTCGACTTCATCTATTCCCTTGACCTTACATCAACAATAGACTTCAAGACACCCAGGACGGAGGCCCCATCTATTCTTCACAATCCTGAGGAAAGAACCTCACACAGAATGTGCACTGTCCTACTGACCAACCAAACGATGGTCTTGGCTACTCTGAACCACTAAGTTGTTGTTAAGAACATGAACTTTGGATCTAAGGTGAAATCCCAACATATGACCTTGGGTATAGTTCTCAATGTTCCTATGATTTAGATGTCACTTATGCAACCAACCCAACAGATGTGAGGGTTACACCAGATACAATCTGAGTGGTCAATAAATACATTTATACTATTATTATCACCAACAGGACAATGAAAACATGGAAGTTACTTCACAACGCTATTTTGAAGATTAAATTATAAAACCTTCGATAAAAATATCTGCCACATGGCAGGTATTTAATAAACATTAGTTAGCTTCTTTTCTTCTTTCAGAAAATGGATTCTATTATAAATTACTCTGACAATTGTTTTATGGATCAAATAAGTAATGTGATTAAAAAGAGAGTTAACTTACAAGCCACAACTGAATATCAATTTGCAAATTATTGGCATATTCATATAAAGAATCCTTAATGCTGAAATTGTCTCAAACTTAATTGAATTAACTTTGATTTTTCAAGAGGCATTTTGAAGTATGGACTGGTGGGGGTGTATGTGGTGTGGCGATGTGGTGTATAGTGGAAAGAACAAGGAATTTGTCTCAGAAGACATGAGTCTTTATTTATGTGATGTCAGGCCTCCCTACTTCCTCATCTATAAGTGGGAGTTATCATAGTGTTTGTTCAGCTTATTACATAGGTCACTGATGTGCAAATCAAATAGCAGAAAACATTTCAAACTGTAAAGCATTATTTGGAAATTAGTTGTTATCAGGGAGTAGTCACTATAATAAGTGCAATTAAGTTACAAATAGAAAGTTTAGGGAATAAGAGTAGAGCTACACATAAATCTCTAATGTTATTTTGTTGATACCAGAGTCCTCATCGACCCTTTCCTGGTGGAAAGAAGCTGTTTTAGGGCATGAATCAACTACCAAGTTGTTGAAGGATGATTTTAAAAATAGGATGTAGTCATGACTGTCATACAAATATGAAATTAAATATCTCCAAAGATTTTTATTTAACTAAATTAATGAGAAAAGCAGTAAGATGTCACAACTGATCAAAGAAGAATTCAAGGAACATGTTTATAGAGGTAAAGGGAGGCTGAAATGAGTTTACCAATAGATGCAAAAACTCGTTTAACCACAGGGCAACAATGCTTTGTGCTCCACCAGATAAAACAGACTTGTAACATGGCAAGAATCATTTGTATTACTACAAGTTTTATACAACATAAAGAGCTGTTAAAAAAGAAAAAAAGACAGAATTGTTAGGTAACCCCAAAAGAAGAGTGAAAGAGCCAATCAGGACACACACAAATCTATCAGTCAATCAATCAATCTATTGATTTGCTTAAAAGTTTTTCACAAGTTTTCCTGGCAAAGCCCAGCAGTAGGTTAAGCCAATAACTAACTAATTATTTTATCACTGCTAAGTACTTTCTTTGCGTTTGGGGACAGGTTGGTATGGAGAAAGAGGAGCGTGTTACTTATGTGTCTGAACATCAAGGCACTTAAATTTGGTTAGGGAGCCATGAAAAATGAAGAAATAATAGACAATCCCACTTTCTTTTTCCTCAGCCTTCAATCACCCCTCCCTCTACCCTTAGACTATGCTGCCCCAGTTTTGCAGAGCTGCTTATTGCCCTTACCTGCAGAAGGCTGGCAGAAGCAACCAAGCCTAGGCACCAGCCAGCAAGGGTCCTGGCAATTTCCAAAGAGACTTATTGAACTCCTCCTCAAGAGTCTTTGTGAATTACCCTGTAATTGTTGGCAAGGCATTTCAATGCCAGAGAAAGTCACACAGAAAAGGAGCACACCATCCTCTTAAGCAGCTCAAGGGCAGCAGTCTTACATGAGTAGGAGAAGCAGGAGAAAGAGGTAAGGAGGGAATTGGTTAGTCCTTAGTTTTGGAAGTCATTTTCAGTGCCAGAGAAATAATCTTTATCATCACCACCTTCATCTTTATTACCAGCAGACCTAGCAGCAGCAAATTCACACAATGAAAACCTTTATCAAGTCTGAAGCATCTGTAAAATCAGTGAAATAGTTTTGAATGTGTCGCTTTACTTCAGACAAAATTACAATGGGGAGAAAAAGGCATGAGACAAAACATTTTAAATGTATTTATCTGGACCATATCCAGTCTTCAAATAGGTTTTCTAAGTCCTAATAAAGTAGATAAAGTGACTATACACTTTATAAAAATGTGAATCTCTGTGGCATATTTTAAATCCATTTAATAAGATTGAAAACATTCCTTTACTGTTTCCAATGATCATACTCACTTTTTGCTGTTGTAGGATGTCTTATAGGACATGTGGCCAATCACTGGTTCTTATCTAAAGCCCAATATTTAGTCGGGAAGGTAATCTGTTACATTATAACATTGTTCAGAAGGGAAGATATGGGCATGCTTTACATTCGTTCACGCTATTACAAGATTTCCCAGAATGCCCCGTGTAAACAGTGGAGGGTATGTACGGCAAAAGAGATCACTGACTCTTAGAACTGGAAAATAATTAAGTGACTTTTGAAGTCAAAAAGTGACTTTTTTAGGATTCTAAAACACTCTTCAGGTTATTCTACCAACACTGAGTAGGTTTACACAGGTTATTGTCTGACTGATTAACTCACTGTTACTTATTTGTTCAAGAAATTTTTCTTTTAGCATGAATTATGTTCCAGACACTCTAATGTAAGTGGGGATATATAGCTGGATGACAGAGTCAACTGTTTCAAGAAGATAGAATCTCTTTAGAGAGACAGACCAACCATGGCACAAGCAGGGAGAGTCTACATCAGCTCTGAGCTTGGGAAAATGATAACTCAGACATAGACCTAGAAGAAGTCAGGAGACAGACCATAGAAATATGTAGGAACATGTAGACTGCAGCCAGGGCTTTATCCAAAATTTCCAAGTATTGGATATGATTATATTAGTAACATTTGGAAATAATATGGGAAGTCACAATAGCAGCCCCTTGAGCAGCTCACACACAGCGGTTTTATATGTACAGGAGAGGTAGGAAGCAGTGGCAGGGAGAGAATTTGGTTAGCAAGGAAAAAGGAGGTTCATGTGCGCTGTGCGTTTTTCCTAAGAAAATGGTAAGCTTGGCCTTTTGCCCCCAAATTGAAATCTTTCGTAGGTCAGACTTCATGTTTCTCATTTATCATTACATCTACGTCCTGCTCACATACACACTTGAAAAAATCATCCTCACTACTTTGAATGGGCAACAAAAAAAAGGGTTGTGGAGCCCAAGAGATGGCTGGTTGAACTGGAGGCTGAAGAATCATACCTAACCCATAATCCAATAAAAGAGAAGTAAACCAAAACCGGGGTTATTTATCTTCCTCCTAAACATCAGTGTCAA
The DNA here is from genome assembly GCF_029281585.2 of Gorilla gorilla gorilla. Lineage (NCBI taxonomy): Eukaryota > Metazoa > Chordata > Mammalia > Primates > Hominidae > Gorilla > Gorilla gorilla. Next base: position 20,779,155 of record NC_073234.2, on the reverse strand, counting down.
AATATTTCCCAAATGCAAAATAGGGGTCACCCAGGACCATAAGAACATTGTCAATATTCTAGACATTCCAGATGCCTAACATCAACATGTGAGACATCAGATTTCAGACCAGGAGAAGCAAGGAAATGGCAAAATGTATCTATGGTACTCCTATCCACCATTTACCTAAAATTTCTTCCCCTCTTGAGATCTCCTTGTCCCTACCCAAATCTCATCTCTTGAAAGTCTCTGCTATGATCACAAATATTTAAACCACTAAGTTTTCTGTGCCAGAAGTATTTGCAACTTAAGCCCTGATCTTACAGTGGAGAGAGATATCCTCTCCCTTGCATGATGGATTCTTTGTTACTTCCTCTTTTTCCTTCCCGCCAGGATTCCAGAGAAGGATAATGATTAGTGTATCTAAGCCAGTGGTTCTCCCTACTGTCTGCTCATTAGACTCACCTGGAAGTTTTGCTATGCCTGGAATTCATCTCCCAGAGATGCTGATTTCATTGTTCTTGGCAGTGGCTTGGGCATTAGTCACATTTTAAAAGCTGGTAGGTGATTTTAATGTGTAATCAAGTTTGAGAATGATTAGGATAAGCTAATCTGCATAGAATATTTTCCAGTGCACAAAGCAAGGGTTGAGGAAGGGAATCCGCCTTAAATGAAACTGACAATATAGTCAATTTCCACAGTAGTCAATACTACTGGGACCTTAAAATCATTACTGATGCCACCTCTGGACTTTTGATTGTTTTTTCTTTTTTTAATTTTTGTAAACTGTAAGGGTATCTGTTAGCAACCAAAAGCATCTATATTGGCCAGTATAGGATAAGTTGTGCTATACTAACAAACCTTAACATTTCAGTGGTTAAACACACCAAAGGTTTATTTTTCACTACAAATCAAATGCAGGCTAAATGATCTGCCTCTGTTTTGTAGCTATACCAGCTGGGAAATATCCCTTCCAAGGTAGAAGTATGTGATAAGAAAAAGTATAATGATAGTAATTTTATGTGGCTAGGCTATGGTGCCTTGTTGTTTGGTCAAACACTACATGTAGCTGTGAAGGTATTTTGTTGATGTGATTAACACAGTGAGTTGACTTTAAGCAAAGGAGATTACCCTAGATAATGTGGGTAGTCCTCATCCAATAAATTGAAGGCTTTAAGAGAAAAAAATGGAGATTTTTTTGGAGAAAAATTATGCTTCAAGATTGTAACATAGAAATTCTGCCTGAGTTTCCAGCCTAATCTCCTGCCCTACAAATTTCAGACTGAAGATTTTAACACCAACTCTTGCTTGAGTTTTCAGTCTACCAGGCTCCAATATGTATTTCAGACTTGTCAGCCCCCCAATCTTGTGAATCATGTGGGCCAGTTCAGTTCCTGTAAATCTCTCCCTCTCTTTCTTTCTTTCTCTCTCTATCTCTCTCAGAAAATATATTCTGTTGGTTCTGTTTCTCTGGAGAACTCTGACTGTACTAATAGTGGTCTAGAAAAACAATCTTATGGATGACTTTTCTGAATTGGTCCTAGGGTCCCTGGAATTGCTTCTCTAATCTGATAAGATGTTAAAATTTCGAATGACTATTCTTAGTAGTAAAGAGGGCACTGATAGACTGTGGAATAATGTGGCAATAGAGATACAAAACAAAACAAAACAAAACACCATTGGATATCCCTAATCAAATGCTTATAAGAAGCAAGAAGCAAGGTTTTGAGTGACCATGTATTTGATACTTTAGAACATTTTTGTTAAACTAACAAGTATGGTGAGATTGACTGTTTATTCCTAATTGCACTGGACAATGTGGTGAAAGAAAAGGATGAGCTCAGGAATTTAAATCCCCAGTCCAAGCACTGCATAAATGACCTAGAGGTTTCTATGTCTGTATTCGAAAAACTCTCATGTCTAATAATCACAGAGATGAGATTTCTGAAAACCAAACGCAGAGTCTCTTTTCACAAGTGACTGAATTACAATGCAAATTGAATTCTCAACTTCATAGGTTAACTGCTGTTAAAGTGAGGGCACTTACTGGGAAGGAATGGATCCTGAAAATTGGAAAGAGGATATATGGGCAGATCCTGATGAAGCTGAGGGCACCAAGCCCCTAAATTCTGCTGAGTCTTTTATTGCCAGCAAAAGTAGCCCCCATTTGAGGAGGTTAAGCTTGCTTTGTTCTAGGAAACTCTAATGGTCTTCCCTGAGGTAGCTGCCTTGCAAGAAAATGCTGAGTCTTCTCGGGATCCATCTCCACCAACCTTCTTTGCTTCTAGACCTACAACTAGACTCTACTCCCAACAGATCCCGAAAGGTGAAGTACAAACTGTGAGCCATGATGAAGTATGGTACATCTCAAAAGAATAGAGTGATTTTTTTATTTATAAAGACATAAATTGGGGAGTATCTGTAGAAATGAATATTAAGAGTGTGGCATCGCAGTGGAAGGAACGTAAAGTTGTATCAGGATGAATTTATTAATATGGGCCACCTAAACAGAGATTCTGGATCCAATGTTGTAGCCTCAGGAGTTATAAAAAGCTTTAACGGCTTGGTTAGTTGGTTAACTGAAACCTGTACAAAAGGTGGCCTACCTTAAGTGAAGCTGAAATACCAGAGCAACCTTGGTATATATCTTAGTCAGGGTTCTCCAAAGAAACAGAAACAATAAACAATAGAATATATGTGCCGGGCGCGGTGGCTCACGCCTGTAATCCCAGCACTTTGGGAGGCCGAGGCGGGCGGATCACGAGGTCAGGAGATCGAGACCAAGGTGAAACCCCGTCTCTACTAAAAATACAAAAAGTTAGCCGGGCGTAGTGGCGGGCGCCTGTAGTCCCAGCTACTCGGGAGGCTGAGGCAGGAGAATGGCGTGAACCCGGGAGGCGGAGCTTGCAGTGAGCCGAGATCGCGCCACTGCAGTCCAGCCTGGGTGACAGAGCGAGACTCCGTCTCAAAAAAAAAAAAAAAAAAAAAAACAATAGAATATATGAGAGGAAATTTATGATTGGAATTGGCTCACATGATCACACAGGCAGAAAAGTCTCATGATAGGCTGTGTCAAGCTGGAGAACCATGGAAGTTGGTAGTGTGCCTCAGTATGGAAACCTCAGAGCCAGGGAGGACAATATCACAGCCTGCAGTCTGAGACTAAAAGCCTCAGATACCAGAGGGAAATGGTGCTACTCCCAGAGTTCAAAAGCTGAAGAACCTGATGTCCAAAGGCAGAAGAAAAGGTGTCCCACTTAGGAAGGGAGAAAGAGAAAGAGAGGGAGAATCTTTCCATATTCTGCATGTTTGTCCCAGCAAGGCCCCAGGTGATCGGATGGTGCCCACCCACGTTAAGGACAGATCTTCCTGTCTCAGTTCACTGATGCTCTCTGGTCAGTCTCTCTGGAAACACCCTCAGGGACACACCCAGAAACAATGCTTCACCAGCCCCAGTCAACTAAGCATTCCTCAATCTAGTCAAGTTGACACCTAAAATTAACTATCACAGCATAGTATAAAAGATGATCTCAAGAGGCTAGGGAGATTGCAGTGTCAGAGTGGATTTATAATGTGAGACCTGCTCACACACCCAAGAAGTATCCAAAGGACACATCTTTCACTAAAAAAATAAATTTGTTAGGGGAGCCCCAGCATCCATGAAGAGCACTGTAGTTCCTCTTCTCTACAGGTGAGAAATCATGGTGGGAACTGATGCTACTGAACTGGAATCCTTAGACGCCAGAGGGATAATTGGATCCCAGAGTGGCAGGGGACAAGTGACAGCACTTAAACACCAAATAATTGGGTGTGGTTAATTTAATGGACAACAAAGTCAAAGCAGGAATCAGAATAGCCTCACACCACAGACCTATGGCATTAGCAAGTTGATCACAGTGTTCTAGAAGTGAAATAGGCAGACTGTATACTAAATTCTGACTTGATCTGCATAAGTGGAAGAGTTTAAGGTCAAAGGAACAGAAGGATAACTTCTGTAGTCATAGCCTTTCAATCAATTCTAGACTTGAGCCAGTTTACGGACCCAGAACCCCTTGAATTGAAGGGAGGCTAGGTCCCCTTCAGGAAGGGCCCAGCTGCAATGACGAAAATTTCTACCATTGATCTTTCTCCTGTGTTACCTCAAAGGGACCCATGGCCTTTTACCAGGGTGACTGTGCATTAGGGAAAAGAGGATAATCAGACTTTTGGGGGATTATGGCTTTGAACTGACATCAGTTCCAGGAGATCCAAAACATCACTGTGGACTACCAGTCAGAGTTGGGGCTTATGGATCTCAGGTGTTCAATGGACTTTTAGCTCCTTTCCATCTCAACTGGTCTCTGAACCCATCCTGTGGTTATTTACATAGTTCTGAAATGCATAGTTAGCATAGACATATTTAGCAACTGGCAGAATCCCTACATTGGTTCTTTGACCTGTGGAATGAAGGCAATTATGTTACGAAAGAGCAAGTAAAATCCACCAAAACGGCTTCTACCTAGAAAAATAGTACACTCAAAGCATTACCGAGTCCCTGTAGGGAATACAGAGATTACTGCCAACATCAAGAACTTGAAGGATGTAGGGGAGGTGATTCCCACTGCATTACTATTCAATTCATCTATTTGGCCTATGCAGAAAACAGATGGATCCTGGATGACAGTGGACTTTCATAGACTTAGCTATGTGGTGACCTCAATTGCAGCTGCTGTTCAGAATGCGGTTTCATTTCTTGAGCAAATTTACACATCCCCTACTACCTGCTGTACAGCTATTAATCTGGAAATTGCTTTTTTTTTTTTTCCTCAATACATGATAGTAAAGACAACCAGAAGCAAAACTTGCTTTCATCTGGCCAGGCCAGCACAACACTACCACTTTCCTACTCAGGGGTATATCAACTCTACAGCCCTACATCATAATTTAGTTGCAGAAATCTGAACTGTCTTTCCCTTGTGCAAGACATGACACTGGCCCATTACATTGATAATATTATACAGATTGGACCTAATGAGTGAGAACTAGCAACTTCTCTAGACCTATTGATAAGACATTTGCATGTAGAAGGATGGGAAATTAATCCAACAAAAATTCAGGGGCCTTCTACTTCAGTGAAATTTCTGGAGATCCTGTGGTACAGTACATGTCAAGATATCTTCTCTAAGTTGAAAAATTAAGTTGTTGCATCTGACCCCTTCTATAATCAAGAAAGAGGAACAATGGTAAGTAGACCTCTTTGGATTTGGAGGCAACACATTCCTTATTTGAGTATACCACTCCAAGCCATTTACTGAGCTGCCTGAAAAGCTGTTAGTTTTGAATGGGACCCAGAGAGAGGCTCTCCAGCAGGTCCAGATTACCATGGAAATATCGCTGCTATTTGGGCCATATGATCCAGCAGATCCCATGGTGTTTTCAGTGGCAGTGGTAGAGAGAGAGATCTCTTTGGAGTCTTTAAAAAGCTTCTGTAGGTGAATCATAGTCTAGAACATTAGGATTCTGGCACAAAGCCCTGCCTTTTTTTGCAGATAGCCACTCTCCTTTTGAGAAAGCTTTTTTTGCTTGCTATTGAGCCTTAGTAGAGACTGAATGCTTAACCATGGGCCACCAAGTTACCTTGAGACCTGAGCCGCTCATCATGAACTAGGTGTTATCTGACCCACCAAGCCACAAAGCTGGGTGCTCACAGCAACATTTCATCATCAGATGGAAGTGGTATGTATGCAATTGGGCCCACATAGGCCCTTGAAGACATAAGCAAATTACATGAAGAAATGGTCAAATGCCCATGGTTCCCTCTCCTGCTACGTTGCCTTCTCTTTTCCAGTACACATATACTGCCTCATGGAAGGTCCCTACAATCAGTTTACTGAGGAAGAGAGAATTTGAACCTGGTTTCTAAATGGTTTCATGTGATATGCAAACACTACCTGAGAGGGGACCACTGCAGCACTACAGCCCCTTAACTGCAATCCTGAAGTATGGTTGTGAAGGAGAACCCTCTCAGTGGGCAGAACTTCACAGCGCATCAGGTGATTTGGTTTGCTTCAAAAGAGAAGTGGCCAGAGATGTGAGTGTATAGCAATGCATGAGCTATGACCAATGGTTTGGCTGGATGGTCAGGAACTTGGAAGGAATGTGATTGGAAAATTGGTGACTAAAATTGGGGAAGAGATGTACAGATAGACTTCTCTGAATGGGCAAAAAGTGTGAAGATATTTGTGTACCATATCACTAATCATTTGTGAATGTTCACCAAAGGATGACCTCTGCAAAGGATAATTTTAATAATCAAATGGATAGGATGAATTATTCTATGGATAGCAGTGAGCTTGTTTTCCCAGCTACTTCTATTATTGCCTAATGGGCTCATAGGCAACACAGCAGCAAAGATGGAGGTTACACACAGGCTCAGTAACATAGGTTTCTACTCACCAAGGCCAGCCTGGCTATAGCCATTACTAAGTGCCCAATCTGCCAGCAGCAGAGAACAACGCTGAGTCCCATCAGGGGCTCATTACCTGGAGTGAGAAGCCAGCTACCTGGTGACAGTTTGATTACATTGGACCACTTCCATCATGGAAGGGGCAGTGTTATGTTCTCACTAAAATAGAAATTAACTCTTGATACAGATTTGCCTGAATGTAATGCTTCTGCCAAAAATACCATCTGTGGACTTTCAGAATGCCTTATCCACCATCATGGTATTCCAGGTAGCATTGCTTCTGATCAAGAAACTCACTTCACAGCAAAAGAAATGTGGCAATGGGCCCATGCTCATAGAATTCATTGGCCTTATTACGTTCCCCATTATCCTAAAGCAATTGGCTTGATGCAATGGTGGAATGGCTCTTTGAAGATGCAGTTATAGCACCAGCTAGGTGACAACACCTTCAGGGATAGGGGCAGTGTTCTCCAGCAGGCTGTATATCCTGTGAGTAAGCATCCAGTATATGGTGCTATTTCCCATAGCCAAGATTCATGGATCCAGGAATCAAGGAGTGGAAAAAGAGGTGGACTCACTGTTACCCATAGTGACTCACTAGCAAAATGTTTGCTTCCTGTTCCAAGAACCTTATACCCTGCTGCTCTAGACATCTTAGTTCCAAAAGGAGGAATGCTTCCACCAGGGATACATACAATTTCACTGAAGTGAAAGTTAAGACTGCTACCTGGCCACTTGGAGGACTTTATACCTCTGAATAAATAGGCAAAGAAGGGAGTTACAGTTGTGATTAGGGTTATTGATCCTGATTGCTAAGGGGAAATTTGAGGGTTATTGATCCTGATTGCTAAGGGAAAATTGGAGGGTATTGATCCTGATTACTAGGGGTAATTGGATGGCTATTACACAACAGATGTAAGAAAGAATATATCTGGAATTCCAGAAGTCCTTTAGGTGCCTCTTAATACTACCATGTCCTGCGATTAAAGTCAATGGAAAACTACTACAATCCAATTTAGCCAAAACTACTGGTGGCCCAGGCCTTTCAAGAATGATGGTTTGGGTCATTTTATTAGGCAAAAGCACAACCAACTGAGATATTTGTGGAGGTCACAGGGAATATGGAATGGGTAGTGGAAGGAGGCAGTTATAAATACCAGCTTTGACTATGTAAGCAGTAGCAAAAACAAGGATTGTAATTATTTTTTAAAATTTTATTATGAATATGTTTGTAGGTGTATATGTATAAACATATCTGTATACATAAAATATCCTTAATATATCTTTGTTTTCTTCCTTGTTATCCCCTTATCCTATAACATAAGATGTATTAGCTTTATATTATAGTATTTAAGCTACAGGATGTCAAGGAGGAGAATGAACATTATCCAAGGACTTTGGATCTTCTTCTAAAGAAAGGCTTAGTGCACTTTCAGTTGTATGCAGAATAGTTGTATCGTTAGGTGGGAGTGTGATTTTGTAGTTATCTTTACTTGGATATTAAGTACGGTTTAAAAAGATGTGTATGGATGGCAAGTTGACAAGGGGTGGACTGGGAGGGTTAATTTAATGTGTCACTTTGGCTGGGCTTGGTGTTCACTTGTTTGGTCAAACACTCCATGTTGCTATGAAGGTATTTTGTAGATGTGACTATCATTTACAATCAGTTGACTGTAAGTAAAGAAGATCATCCTAGAAAATGTGGATGGGCTTCCTCCAGTCAGTTGAAGGCCTTTAGGGCAAAAAGGGCGATTTCCCGGAGAAGAAATTCTACCTCAAGTCCGTAGCATGGAAATTAAACCTGAGTTTCTAGCCTGCCTGGCTGCCCTACAGATTTCAAACTTGCCAGCCCTACAGTTGTGTGAGCCAATTCCTTTAAATAAATCTCTCTTTGTCTTTCTCTGTCTCTCTCATATATATGTATATATACATATATACACACACATATGTGTATATGTATATATATAATCGTGCTTCACTCTTTATTGTGCTTCACTTTAATGTGTTTTGCAGATAATGCATTTTTTTTTTTTTTTACAAATTGAAGGTTTGTGGGAACCCTGCATTGAGTAAGTCTATCAGCAAGTGCTCACTTTGTTAGCACTTCTTAGCAATAAAGTATTATTTTACTTAAGGTATGTACATTTTTTATACATAATGCTATTGCACACATAGATTATAGAAGTATAAACTTATACGTACTGAGAAACCAAAACATTCATGTAACTCACTGTATTGCAGTATTTACTGTGGTGATCTGGAACTGAACCGATAATACCTCTGAGGCGGAGGAGCCAAGATGGCCGAATAGGAACAGCTCCGGTCTACAGCTCCCAGCGTGAGCGACGCAGAAGACGGGTGATTTCTGCATTTCCATCTGAGGTACCGGGTTCATCTCACTAGGGAGTGCCAGACAGTGGGCGCAGGTCAGTGGGTGCGCGCACCATGCGCGAGCCGAAGCAGGGCGAGGCGTTGCCTCACTCGGGAAGCGTAAGGAGTCAGGGAGTTCCCTTTCTGAGTCAAAGAAAGGGGTGACGGACGCACCTGGAAAGTCGGGTCACTCCCACCCGAATACTGCGCTTTTCCGACAGGCTTAAAAAACGGCGCACCACGAGATTACATCCCGCACCTGGCTGGGAGCGTCCTACGCCCACGGAGTCTCGCTGATTGCTAGCACAGCAGTCTGAGATCAAACTGCAAGGCGGCAGCGAGGCTGGGGGAGGGGCGCCCGCCATTGCCCAGGGTTGCTGAGGTAAACAAAGCAGCCGGGAAGCTCGAACTGGGCGGAGCCCACCACAGCTCAAGGAGGCCTGCCTGCCTCTGTAGGCTCCACCTCTGGGGGCAGGGCACAGACAAACAAAAAGACAGCAGTAACCTCTGCAGACTTAAATGTCCCTGTCTGACAGCTTTGAAGAGAGCAGTGGTTCTCCCAGCGCGCAGCTGGAGATCTGAGAACCGGCAGACTGCCTCCTCAAGTGGGTCCCTGACCCCTGACCCCTGACCCCTGAGCAGCCTAACTGGGAGGCACCCCCCAGCAGGGGCACACTGACACCTCACACGGCAGGGTATTCCAACAGACCTGCAGCTGAGGGTCCTGTCTGTTAGAAGGAAAACTAACAAACAGAAAGGACATCCACACCAAAAACCCATCTGTACATCACCATCATCAAAGACCAAAAGTAGATAAAACCACAAAGACGGGGAAAAAACAGAACAGAAAAACTGGAAACTCTAAAAAGCAGAGCGCCTCTCCTCCTTCAAAGGAACACAGTTCCTCACCAGCAACGGAACAAAGCTGGATGGAGAATGACTTTGACGAGCTGAGAGAAGAAGGCTTCAGACGATCAAATTACTCTGAGCTACGGGAGGACATTCAAACCAAAGGCAAAGAAGTTGAAAACTTTGAAAAAAATTTAGAAGAATGTATAACTAGAATAACCAATACAGAGAAGTGCTTAAAGGAGCTGATGGAGCTGAAAACCAAGGCTCGAGAACTACGTGAAGAATGCAGAAGCCTCAGGAGCCGATGCAATCAACTGGAAGAAAGGGTATCAGCGATGGAAGATGAAATGAATGAAATGAAGTGAGAAGGGAAGTTTAGAGAAAAAAGAATAAAAAGAAATGAGCAAAGCCTCCAAGAAATATGGGGCTATGTGAAAAGACCAAATCTACATCTGATTGGTGTACCTGAAAGTGATGGGGAGAATGGAACCAAGTTGGAAAACACTCTGCAGGATATTATCCAGGAGAACTTCCCCAATCTAGCAAGGCAGGCCAACGTTCAGATTCAGGAAATACAGAGAATGCCGCAAAGATACTCCTCGAGAAGAGCAACTCGAAGACACATAATTGTCAGATTCACCAAAGTTGAAGTGAAGGAAAAAATGTTAAGGGCAGCCAGAGAGAAAGGTCGGTTTACCCACAAAGGGAAGCCCATCAGACTAACAGCGGATCTCTCGGCAGAAACCCTACAAGCCAGAAGAGAGTGGGGGCCAATATTCAACATTCTTAAAGAAAAGAATTTTCAACCCAGAATTTCATATCAAGCCAAACTAAGCTTCATAAGCAAAGGAGAAATAAAATCCTTTACAGACAAGCAAATGCTGAGAGATTTTGTCACCACCAGGCCTGCCCTAAAAGAGCTCCTGAAGGAAGCGCTAAACATGGAAAGGAACAACCAGTACCAGCCGCTGCAAAATCATGCCAAAATGTAAAGACCATCAAGACTAGGAAGAAACTGCATCAACTAACGAGCAAAATAACCAGCTAACATCATAATGACAGGATCAAATTCACACAGAACAATATTAACTTTAAATGTAAATGGACTAAGTGCTCCAACTAAAAGACACAGACTGGCAAATTGGATAAAGAGTCAAAACCCATCAGTGTGCTGTATTCAGGAAACCCATCTCACGTGCAGAGACACACATAGGCTCAAAATAAAAGGATGGAGGAAGATCTACCAAGCAAATGGAAAACAAAAAAAGGCAGGGGTTGCAATACTAGTCTCTGATAAAACAGACTTTAAACCAACAAAGATCAAAAGAGACAAAGAAGGCCATTACATAATGGTAAAGGGATCAATTCAACAAGAAGAGCTAACTATCCTAAATATATATGCACCCAATACAGGAGCACCAAGATTCATAAAGCAAGTCCTGAGTGACCTACAAAGAGACTTAGACTCCCACACATTAATAATGGGAGACTTTAACAACCCACTGTCAACATTAGACAGATCAACGAGACAGAAAGTCAACAAGGATACCCAGGAATTGAACTCAGCTCTGCACCAAGCGGACCTAATAGACATCTACAGAACTCTCCACCCCAAATCAACAGAATATACATTTTTTTCAGCACCACACCACACCTATTCCAAAATTGACCACATACTTGGAAGTAAAGCTCTCCTCAGCAAATGTAAAAGAACAGAAATTATAACAAACTATCTCTCAGACCACAGTGCAATCAAACTAGAACTCAGGATTAAGAATCTCACTCAAAACCGCTCAACTACATGGAAACTGAACAACCTGCTCCTGAATGACTACTGGATACGTAACGAAATGAAGGCAGAAATGAAGATGTTCTTTGAAACCAACAAGAACAAAGACATGACATACCAGAATCTCTGGGACACATTCAAAGCAGAGTGTAGAGGGAAATTTATAGCCCTAAATGCCCACAAGAGAAAGCAGGAAAGATCCAAAATTGACACCCTAACATCACAATTAAAAGAACTAGAAAAGCAAGAGCAAACACATTCAAAAGCTAGCAGAAGGCAAGAAATAACTAAAATCAGAGCAGAACTGAAGGAAATAGAGACACAAAAAACCCTTCAAAAAATTAATGAATCCAGGAGCTGGTTTTTTGAAAGGATCAACAAAATTGATAGACCGCTAGCAAGACTAATAAAGAAAAAAAGAGAGAAGAATCAAATAGACACAATAAAAAATGATAAAGGGGATATCACCACCGATCCCACAGAAATACAAACTACCATCAGAGAATACTACAAACACCTCTACACAAATAAACTAGAAAATCTAGAAGAAATGGATAAATTCCTTGACACATACACTCTCCCAAGACTAAACCAGGAAGAAGTTGAATCTCTGAATAGACCAATAACAGGATCTGAAATTGTGGCAATAATCAATAGCTTACCAACCAAAATGAGTCCAGGACCAGATGGATTCACAGCTGAATTCTACCAGAGGTACAAGGAGGAACTGGTACCATTCCTTCTGAAACTATTCCAATCAATAGAAAAAGAGGGAATCCTCCCTAACTCATGTTATGAGGCCAGCATCATTCTGATACCAAAGCCAGGCACAGACACAACAAAAAAAGAGAATTTTAGACCAATATCCTTGATGAACATTGAAGCAAAAATCCTCAATAAAATACTGGCAAAACGAATCCAGCAGCACATCAAAAAGCTTATCCAACATGATCAAGTGGGCTTCATCCCTGGGATGCAAGGCTGGTTCAATATATGCAAATCAATAAATGTAATCCAGCATATAAACAGAGCCAAAGACAAAAACCACATGATTATTTCAATAGATGCAGAAAAGCCTTTGACAAAATTCAACAACCCTTCATGCTAAAAACTCTCAATAAATTAGGTATTGATGGGACGTATTTCAAAATAATAAGAGCTATCTATGACAAACCCACAGCCAATATCATACTGAATGGGCAAAAACTGGAAGCATTCCCTTTGAAAACTGGCACAAGACAGGGATGCCCTCTCTCACCACTCCTATTCAACATAGTGTTGGAAGTTCTGGCCAGGGCAATTAGGCAGGAGAAGGAAATAAAGGGTATTCAATTAGGAAAAGAGGAAGTCAAATTGTCCCTGTTTGCAGATGACATGATTGTATATCTAGAAAACCCCATTGTCTCAGCCCAAAATCTCCTTAAGCTGATAAGCAACTTCAGCAAAGTCTCAGGATACAAAATCAATGTACAAAAATCAGAAGCATTCTTATACACCAGCAACAGACAAACAGAGAGCCAAATCATGAGTGAACTCCCATTCACAATTGCTTCAAAGAGAATAAAATACCTAGGAATCCAACTTACAAGGGATGTGAAGGACCTCTTCAAGGAGAACTACAAACCACTGCTTAAGGAAATAAAAGAGGATACAAACAAATGGAAGAACATTCCATGCTCATGGGTAGGAAGAATCAATATCGTGAAAATGGCCATACTGCCCAAGGTAATTTACAGATTCAATGCCATCCCCATCAAGCTACCAATGCCTTTCTTCACAGAATTGGAAAAAACTACTTTAAAGTTCATATGGAACCAAAAAAGAGCCCGCATTGCCAAGTCAATCCTAAGCCAAAAGAACAAAGCTGGAGGCATCACACTACCTGACTTCAAACTATACTACAAGGCTACAGTAACAAAAACAGCATGGTACTGGTACCAAAACAGAGATATAGATCAATGGAACAGAACAGAGCCCTCAGAAATAACGCCGCATACCTACAACTATCTGATCTTTGACAAACCTGAGAAAAACAAGCAATGGGGAAAGGATTCCCTATTTAATAAATGGTGCTGGGAAAACTGGCTAGCCATATGTAGAAAGCTGAAACTGGATCCCTTCCTTACACCTTATACAAAAATCAATTCAAGATGGATTAAAGACTTAAACGTTAGACCTAAAACCATAAAAACCCTAGAAGAAAACCTAGGCATTACCATTCAGGACATAGGCATGGGCAAGGACTTCATGTCTAAAACACCAAAAGCAATGGCAACAAAAGCCAAAATTGACAAATGGGATCTAATTAAACTAAAGAGCTTCTGCACAGCAAAAGAAACTACCATCAGAGTGAACAGGCAACCTACAAAATGGGAGAAAATTTTCGCAACCTACTCATCTGACAAAGGGCTAATATCCAGAATCTTCAATGAACTCAAACAAATTTACAAGAAAAAAACAAACAACCCCATCAAAAAGTGGGCAAAGGACATGAACAGACACTTCTCAAAAGAAGACATTTATACAGCCAAAAAACACATGAAAAAATGCTCATCATCACTGGCCATCAGAGAAATGTAAATCAAAACCACAATGAGATACCATCTCACACCAGTTAGAATGGCAATCATTAAAAAGTGAGGAAACAAGAGGTGCTGGAGAGGATGTGGAGAAATAGGAACACTTTTACACTGTTGGTGGGACTGTAAACTAGTTCAACCATTGTGGAAGTCAGTGTGGCGATTCCTCAGGGATCTAGAACTGGAAATACCATTTGACCCAGCCATCCCATTACTGGGTATATACCCAAAGGACTATAAATCATGCTGCTATAAAGACACATGCACACGTATGTTTATTGCGGCATTATTCACAATAGCAAAGACTTGGAACCAAGCCAAATGTCCAACAATGATAGACTGGATTAAGAAAATGTGGCACATATACACCATGGAATACTATGCAGCCATAAAAAGTGATGAGTTCATGTCCTTTGTAGGGACATGGATGAAATTGGAAAACATCATTCTCAGTAAACTATCGCAAGAACAAAAAACCAAACACCGCATATTCTCACTCATAGGTGGGAATTGAACAATGAGATCACATGGACACAGGAAGGGGAATATCACACTCTGGGGACTGTTGTGGGGTGGGGGGAGTGGGGGGAGGGATAGCATTGGGAGATATACCTAATGCTAGATGACGAGTTAGTGGGTGCAGCGCACCAGCATGGCACATGTATACATATGTAACTAACCTGCACAATGTGCACATGTACCCTAAAACTTAAAGTATAATAAAAAAAGTACCTCTGAGGCATGCCTGTGTATGTATGTGTATACATTTTATATATGTATATACACATACATATCTCCTGTTGGTTTTCTGGAGAACCCTGACTGATACAAAGCAGATGAAAGAGACACATTGACTCTTCTAAGTGCTTTGATGTGGGAGTGGACATGTGTTACTTCTCAGTCTTCTGGCCAGAACTAGGTCTCACTTTCCTGCCAAGACAAGGGTAGAAATTGAAAGGAGCCCATGGACCCTTAGGGAGCACTGTCTCTACTACATCTTCACTAGTAGAGTAATTTTAACCGTCTTTTGGTCTGTTGAGGTAGTATGAGATGTAGAAAGGAGACTTTATGGGAGCAGGGCTCTTCCTACTTCAGAACTCATGCCACAGAGGCAGCTGCGTGCCTTATGGCTATAAGGCAATATAATTCAGTGGAATAAACCTGTTTTCAAACGCTGGCTCTGCAACTTACTAGATCTATGTATGAATCAAGTAAAATAACTTCTTTAAGCCTCAGTCTACATTCTGATAATATACGAATGATGTTATCTAACCTATCTGATGCTTAAGAGGCTTAAATGAGGTAATTTGTATGAAATTTAGTAGGCTAAACTGATAGTTATTAAGCAAGCTTTGGTCTGGAACTCATGATTTTAACAGAAGGTAATGTTAGCCAAGACCGAGTCTTCACGGTCTAGTGGGATGGGACATCAGGTGCCTTGGGGATGGCCTTTTCAGTGGTGTGTGGCATCTCCATGAGTCACTAGTGTCTTGCATCAGATGAAGTCTCCTGGAATTTTCTAGTTTTACTTTTTGTTTCCAACAGGCATGCACCCTTTTCCATACACACCCACATTATGGTCGGCTCTCTATATCTACAGATACAGAAGGACTTGAGCATCCTTGGATTGTGGTATCCACGGGGCATCCTGGAACCAATCTACTGACCCTACCAAGGAGCAACTGTATAGTCTAGCTTATACCTGCATCTCCATGGTCTCCAGGAGTGTGGACAACAAGCCATTCATAAAGGTCCATTCCAAGTGACAACAGTTCTCATGGGGCCTTGAGCCAACTGTGGAGAAGATAACAAAGGACTGGATAGCAGGAGGACTGGGCATGTTGGTCAAGGGAGTTCTGACCATACTTGTCCTAGGCCTAAGGCCTTGGTATTCTCTGAAAATAGGAAGAAAGAAAGCAGGAGGAAAGAGTTGAAAATGTTTAGGAAGACAAGCTAGGTTTGGAAACATCGGAGAGGGGAAGGGGAAGCAACAAAAGAAGTTGGAACCAGGGAGCTGTTCCTAGTTCTTGGCCTAAGTTGACATTCTTTCAAATTCTTTTTAAAAATAAAACAAAAAGAGGAGAAAGGGTAATGTTATTGTACAAAAGCTACTGCCTTTAATTCTCCCATGGCAAGAGAGACAAAAGCAGGAAATTCATCCCTGGGTTTGGCCAAATCTCAGAAAAGCATATAAGAAGGACAGCCTAATTCCCAAGCGGCATTATAGAAAACATCAAAATGAATGAAATTTAAGCCTGAATGCAAACATCTGTGGAATTTTTACTTGGGGGAAGGAGAAAGAAAGTGAGATTAAGACCTACAGCATCTGAAAGAACAGGTTAATAGAAATAATAAGTATTTACCACAGTTTTGTGACTCTAATAGCATGCCCACAAGGCAAAGATTTTCTGAAACATCAACATCCTTGAGAAACCACAATGTTTACTCCGTGTTTAACCTGCACGTAATGTACCCATGAGTGTTGTTTTTGCTTTCCCGACCTCTTTTCTCCCTCTTCTGCTAAAGAAACCTTCCTTCCTGTGAAAATCCATTCCAAGTGGTGCAGGCAGAGCTGCCCTGCCACCAGTCTGCCAAAACAGTGCATTAGTGACCAAACCTGTCTTCTGGCGGTGCTTCAGTCGTCAGGCCAGGGTGGATTGCTCAGAAATGGGCACATCACCCAAGCAGGGCCAAGCAGAGCCTGTGGTTTGACATGTAGACTTTGGGAAGGGGCAGGGGGCTTTCTTCTTCTCTGAGATCGTGAAAGTTGAGGACCAAAAACCTTGGAGAAGCTGGGAGCTATCTTTGTCATTGCCTGGAGGGTGTCTGCTGAGAACAAAGACGATGAAGAGGAAAGAAACAGACTCAGGAGATGGAGTGAGACTCAGCTCTGGCTGACAGCTTTCCAAACAGGAGGCTGTGGTTTCTCAATGTCTAAGGAAGTCCCTGAGTGACCAGCACCAATAAGAAAGGGGTGCTGAAGTGGTGCATGCCTCAGAGGGAATGCCTTCTCCATCACCCTCCTGAGATATGTCCTGGAAGACAAGAGCATGGACCAAGAGCAGAGCCCACCATGGAGCTCGCTGCTATGATAGACAGGGTGCCCTGTGTCTGTCAGGAATCAGATCGTGTCTGCACTACCCTACAGACTTGTCCTCCTCTTCCTGGTTTTCAAATGAGAGTTCTTCATGAAAGGTCTCTTCCAATAAAATCTTACCTAATTGAAACCACACAAAATGTTGCTAAATTCTCCAAGCATCTTCTAAGTCTCTTAGTCATGAACATCAGCACACTTTCTAAAAAAGCTACCATAGATAGAGTTACAGGGATTAGAGGAGGTGACAAGTGTGCACTTAACCTTAAAATAGAGCCTTCATGTTAGGGGCTCATGGTGATTGTCTTAAAGAAGCCTTAAACTGGTGTCCGTGTGTGTGCGTGCGTGTGTGTGTGTGTGTGTGTGTGTGTGTGTGTGTGTAGAAAGAAAAGAGAGACAGAGATGAGTCAGGGTCAACCAGATTTGGCACAAGCTGAAAAATATCTAAACCTGTTACTCCTGAAAGACAGAAGGTGAAGGCACAGGAGACTAGGGGTGGAGGTGATTGAAGGTTACCTGTGACAGTTTCCATCTCAAAAGTCAGGATTCATACTGACTCCAGGTCATAAACACGGCAACCAACATACCCAGGCCCCAAGGGCACTCACTGAGTCCCAGCTGTGGGACAGGAAAAGAAAAGAAAGGAGACAAAAGGCAAAAGTAAGGATGCATTCAGACAAATCTCTAAAATCAAAAGGAAATAAAACAGAGTAAGTGGGTGGAAGGTAGGAGGGAGATCTTTAACTCTTTATCAAAATCTGAAACTGAAAATGGAAATGTCTCCTCCGGCCTGCAGTTGAACACTTTAATCATTCTTTGGGAATGATTCGATCATTAGGGAAAAAAGGATCAAAGAAGAATTGGATAGCAGATCTGGGATCGAATTTGAGTGTTCCCACGTGCTGATTGTCACACACTGCTTAAAGGCCTGGGCTTCATTTTTGTAAGGTGGGGGTGATAATGCCCCTGTGGCAGGGTTGTTGAGAGGAGAAAATGCCCACATGCATGGAAATTGCCCAGCACAGTGTCTGGGATGCAGTAAGCTCAGCCAGCATGAGCTCATATCTATTTTCCCTTCTGCGTTTCCTGGCTGTCTTCCCACAGTGCCCAGGCCAGTTCCCAATGGTGCCAGTCTTACCTATTGTTTGATACCAATGGACATGCAGCACCACCTCAGGAAAGAAAGGGCTGGGCCAGCTCCAGCTCAAATGGAAGTCCCCCTCTTCCATGTTTCAGCCAGTCTTCAATCTAGTCCAGAATAAAGTCCTGCCTCCTACCTCAGTGGTATTCCATGAAGCTTTCTTTATAAATTCTAAACTTCTAAAGAATTTTCCCTACCTATCCAACCAGGGAGGTACCAGGGTTCTCCTCTCCTTCAGAGCCCAACAAATGCACTTACTCTCTGCTTCCACATTTCTCAGTCTTAGCTATTCTGAGCCCATCAATTCCTCAGGCTAACCTGACTCCTCTCCCAAACATATCTCCCTGAATGAGTATCACCAAACGTAACATCCTCTGTAAGCCTTCTATGGGAATGAGTATAGCTCCCATAGGGACAGCAAAAAGACAAGTCTTGCAAGAGTAGAGGATAGATGCTGGATAACAGAGCAAGTAAGGTCCTGTAGATAGGGAGAGGCCAGATTCTGAGGCGCTAGGAAAGCCCGGTCAGTTCAGATCTGTTATGATGGCAAGCAGGAAGCCACTGAAAGTCTTTGGGCATGGATGTGTTCAGTGACACCATCCATGCAGGCATTGAGATTTCTAGACAATGTGTTGTCTCTGGCCATCCTAGTACCAGCTTCCCATCCTTTCCACCCATGGGTATATAGCTAATTTCCCCAGTGATTTGGGAATGACCCAGGTGAAGAGAAGACACATATGAACAAGGTTATGGATTCCTGTATGATCATTTTGATGATGAATGCAGAGATATCCATGTGCTCTACTTTTGTTCACAGTGAAAAATTCAAGCTGAACATTAACACTATTTTTCTTAGAATTTTTGGGCAAAAGCTAAACGGTCTGAGGCGAAGAACAAATGGCTCTCCCAGCTACTGGCTTTCAGATGTAACCAGCTGCACATCAGCTCTCCTCTTCAGGCCCCAAGTAAAAAATGCCACCAGTCTGGGGGAGAGGGGGGCAATCTTTTTTTCCCAGTCGTAAAGTGAACCGGAGCAAGATCAACAAACGCCTGCCTGAATGCCTGAAAACAAACCCTTCGTGGGGTAGTTTCCAGGGTGACATTGGAGCCGAAAAGGGATCAATGGTCACCAGGAGAATGTGTGAAATTCTTTCATGGATGGAATCAGAGCCTCTTGCCAGGTGAAGGGCAAGCCCAGAATGGGTAGGGAGCTGGCACTTCTACGTGGCACTTGGGGATTATTCCTGAACACATTGAAAAGGAGAAAGCCTCCACAAAAAGCAGAGTTCACAGAAAAAAAGAACAAAGTCATCTGGTTTGTCTCATTGATGTTTTTAACTAAAATTCCAGGAAGCAAATATTTCAAAGGAACAAGAGGCCAGTATACGGAAACGGGTTCAGATTACACTAACACTGAGAGCTTCCCGTATGCTAAGCACTGTGCCGGCATTTCATAGGTGTCATCTCATTTCATCTTAGCAACAACAAAAGCTACGTTATCATCATCCTCCTGTTCAGCTGAAATGCTGGGATGTAAATGAATTTAAATTTTTCCCATTTAAAATTGATGTATAATTCACAGGTAACAGAATGCACCTATGTTAAGAATACAGCTTAAAAAATAAATTGACAATTATACATCCAGATAACCACCTCCCTAACCAAGATACAGAGTATTTTCGTCAACCCAGAAAGTTTCTTGATGCCCCTTTTAAATCAAAAACCTTCCCCCAAGAGGCAGCCGCTCTTCAGTTTTCTATTATCATTTATTAGTTTTGTCCATTGTATTAATTTGCTAGGGCTGCCATCCATAACAAAGTACCACAGACTGGGTGGCTTAAACAACAGAAATTTATTTTCTCACAATCTGGAGGATAGGAGTCCAAGACTGAAGTGTTTGTAGGGGGTTGGTTTTTTCTGAGACCAATCTCTCTCCTTGGCTTGTAGATGACTTTCTTCTCCCTTTGTTGCACATGGACTTTCCTCTGTGTGTCTGTGTCCTAATCTCCTTGTCTTATAAAGACACCATATTGGATTAGGGCCCACGATAATGGCCTCATTTTTATTTAATTACCTCTTTAAAGGCTCTATCTCCAAATATACTCACATTCTGAGTACTGGGGATTAAGATGTGAACATATGAATTTTGGAGGGGACATGATTCAGCCCATAACATCCATTCTTGAACTTCATATAAAGATAATCATATTAATGTAATCTTTTGCATCTGGCTTTTTTCACTCAACATAGTATTTTTGAGATTCATTCATATGGTTGTGTGTGTTGGTAGTCTATTCCTTTTATTCATCATATGAATACATCTTAGTTTGCTCATCCATTCTTGCTAATGCACATCCAGATTGTCTTCAGTTTTGGCTGCAAAGTCTGCTATGAATATTCTCATTCAGGACATTTTGTGTATATGTGTTCATTTCTCTTGGGTAAATACCTGGGAGTGAAATTGCAGGATCATGGGGAAGATAAAGGGCTAACTTCATAAGAACCTATCAAACAGAGTTCTGAGGTGGCTGTATCATTTTATAAGCCCACAGCAGTATGAGAGATCACTGGTGCCTACACATCCCTGTCAACACTTGGTTTCATCAATCTTAAATGTAATCATTCTAGTGTGTGTGAAATGGAATCTCATTGTGATTTTAGTTCAATTTCTCTAAATACTGGTGATATCAAGCACTTTTTCATTACTTATGGGCTTTTATATATCTTTGTGACATATATAGCCAAGGTATTTTGTCCTTTCTAAAAAATTGAATCATTCATCTTTCTCATTTATTTATAAGTAGTAAAACTTCTTATTTTTCTGTATAAAAGTCATTTGTGGCTGGGCACAGTAGCTCACTCCTGTAATCCCAACACTTTGGGAGGCCAAGGTGGGAGGATCGTTTGAGTTTAGGAATTCGAGACCAGCCTGGGCAACACAGTGAGACCTCGTCTCTACAAAAATACAAAAAATAGCTAGGTGTGGTAGTACGTGATATAGTCCCAGCTTCTTGGAAGGCTGAGGTGAGAGGATTGCTTGGGTCAGGGAGGTTGAGGCTGCAGTGAGCCAAGATTGCACCACCATACTCTAGCCTGGGCAACAGAGTGAGACTCTCTCTCTCAAAAAAAAAAAAAAAATTTGTCAGATTTATGTATTAAGAATATTTTCTTTCAGTCTGTGATTTGCTGTCCAATTTTCTTCACTACCATTTGTGATGAGAAGAATTTTTTAATTTTGTGAATTCCAATTTATTAATATTTTTATTGTATATTTAGTGTTTTTGATGTCCTATATGATAAATTTTTGCCTACCCATAATCATAAGTATATTCCCCTATGTTTTCTTCTAGAAATTTTATAACTTTACATTTTACATTTTGTTCTATGAGCTATGTCAAACTAATTCCTGTGTATGGTATAAGGTAGCGGTTAGGGTAGTGTCTACAGTTCATTTTTTTATCCCCCATATGGAATCTGGTTTTTCCTGAATCATTTGTTTAAAGACTTTCCTTTCTCCATTGAGTTGCCATGGTGACTTGGTCAAAAAATTGACCGTATATGTGTGAGTCTATTTCTGAACTCTCTGTTTTGTTCCATTGACCCATTTATCAATTCTTATGTCAGTATCACCCTGTCTTGACTATTGTGGCCTCATAACAAGCCTCGAAATCAGCTAGCATATGTCCTCTAACTCTAATCCTTTTTATGATTGTGTTAGAAAATTTGGTTTCATTGGATTTCCATATAAGCTTTAGAATAAGCTTCTCAATTACTACCAAACAAATCTTCTTGGATTTTCACTAAAATTTCACTGCTTGTTTTCAGCAATTTAGGAAGTGTTTCCACCTTAATGTATTCAGTGTTCTAATCCATGAATATGCTACATCTCTCTATTTATTTAGATATTCTTCCATTTCTTTTTAAATATAGAGTTAGAGGGCACAAAAACAGCTTTGTTACAAGGATATATTTCATAGCAGTGAAGTCTGGGCTTTTCGTGTAACTGTCACCTGTACAGTGTATCTCGTAACCTCCCAGGTAACTTATCATCCCTTACCCTCCTACAACCCTCCCACCTTTGCAAGTCTCCAGTGTCTATTATTCCACTCTCTATGTCCATGTGTACGCATTATTCAGTTCCCACTTCTAAGTGAGAACATGCAGTATTTGACTTTCTGAGTTATTTCAACCTAAGATAATAGCCTCCAGATCCATCCATGTTGCTGCAAAAGATGTGATTTGATATTTTTATGGATAAGTATATTCCATGGTAGATAAATACCACATTTTCTTTATCCAGTCATCTGTTGATGGACATTTAGGTTGATTCCATAACTCTGCTATCGTGAATAGTGCTACAATAAACATACAAGTGCAGGTCTTTTTGAGATAATAATTATTTTTCCTGTGGGTAGACAATTAGTAGTGGAATTTCTGGAATACTAAGACCTGAAACTATAAAAATTCTAAAAGAAAACCTAGAAAAAACTCTCCTGTACATTGGCCTAGGCAAAGAATTTATGACTGAGACCTCAAAAGCAAATGCAACAAAAATAAAAATGAACAAATGGGACTTAATTAAACAAAAAAGCTTCTGCATAGCAAAATAAATAATTAACAACGACAACAGACAACCTACAGAATGGAAGAAAATATTTGCAAACTATGCATCCAACAAAGAACTAATATCCAGAATCTACAAGGAACTCAAACAACTCAATAAGAAAAAAACATAAATAACCCTGATTAAAAAGTGGACAAAGGACAAGAACAGACATTTTTCAAAAGAAGACATATAAATAAAAAATGATCAACACCCCTAACCATCAGAAAAATGCAAATTAAAACCACAATGAGTTACCATCTCACACCAGTCAGAATGACTATTATTAAAAAGTCAAAAAACCACAGATGTTGGCAAGCATATAGAGAAAAGGGAATGCTTATACACTCCTGGTGGGGATGTAAATTAGTACAACCTCTACAGAAAACAATATGGAGATATCTCAAAGAACTAAAAATAGAGATTCTTTAATTTCTTTCAGCAATATTTTCTAGTTTTCAGTACAGAGGTTTTGCACATTTTCCATAACATTTATTCCTGAGTATATTATATATTTGATGTTTTGTAAATCGTATTTTAATATTTTTATTTGTCAGGGTTTTTGCTAGTATATAGAAATACAGCTTTTATATATTGATGTTGTTTTCTGCATCTTTACCAAACTAGCATTATTTCTACAAGGTTTTTTGTTGATTCCTTAAGATCATCTCTCTCTATATAATGATGCCGTGTGTAGATTAAGAGTTTGACTTTTTTCCCCCAATATTTATGGCCTTCTTTCCTTTATCTTGGCTTGTTACATCGGCTAGGACTTCTACTACAATGTTGAATGGAAGTGGTGAAAGCAAACATTCTTGTTTTGATTCTTAGGGAGAAAAACATTTAGTATTTCGTGTAGGCTGCTAGCTCTAGTTTTTTCACAGATATTATTAATATTTATCAGATAGTAGAAGTTTCCTTTTATTCCTAGATTGTTAAAAGCTATGCTTCTTTTATTTATTTATTTTTCATGAATGGGTTAAATTTCGTGAAATGCTTTTTCTGCGTTTATGGAGATGATCCTAGGTTAGTGTGCTAAGTTATGTTAATTAAATTTTTAATGTTAAACAAACTGCTTTTCCGAATAAATTCTTGGTCATAAGTATTGTATAGACATTATGTAGAGCTAGACAGAATTGCTAACATTTTATTAAGAATTTTTGTGTGTTGATTTAGTAACTCTTTCACAGTCACAGAGTTAATAAGTGGGCAACTCAACATTTGAGCCCACGTCTTTCTGATTTTGCATCCAGTATTCTGTCTAGTATTACATACAATTATATTCAACTGGGGTGTGTCAGGAAGCCTATGCTTTTTTAAATATCTAGGGAGATCCTAGGAAATCTGCCAGTAGCAGGTACCATTCAGGTGTTCATGCCTGCTGTGATGGGATGCTACTTGGAATTAGCCAGGTGGACTGCAGAGATTAGATCCAAGGAAGGTGTCAGGTTATGTGTGTATGGACAGACTTCCATATTGGGAAAAATCAGAATCTTGATTATCAATCAAAACCCACTTTAATACCTGGAGAAAATGGTTCTGCTTAAACTGAAATGTGTTGTAAAGATAATGAAATATAAGCAGAGATCCTCAGGTTCTTTATTATATTTTATTTCATTCTATTTTTAGTTCCAGGATACATGTGCAGGACGTGCAGGTTTGTTATATAGGTAAATGTGTGCATGGTGGTTTGCTGCACCTATCAACCCGTCACCTAGGTATTAAGCCCCACATGCATTAGCTATTTACCCTGATGCTCCCCCTCCCCATGACCCCTCCCCCAACAGGCCCCAGTGTGTATTTTTCCCCTCCCTGTGTCCATGTGTTCTCATTGTTCAGCTTCCACTTATAAGTGAGAACATGTGATGTTTGGTTTTCTGTTCCTGCGTTAGTTCGTTGAGGATAATGGCTTCCAGCTCCATCTATGTTCCTGCAAAGGACATGATCTCGTTCCTTTTTATGGCTGCATAGTATTCCATGGTGTATATGTACCATATTTCCTTTATCCATTCTATCATCGATGGGCATTTTGGGTTGATTTCATGTCTTTGCTCTTGTGGATAGTGCTGCAGTGAACATACGTGTGCATGTATCTTTACAATAGAATGAGATCCTCAGGTTCTACCCCCAGCTCAGCCACCAGTTAGATGTATGTCTGTGCATAACATTTTAATCTCTCCATGTTACAAAAAACTTACTTAAGATTACATAAAGTGCTAGACAAGTGCAATCTACTAACAATTAAAATCCAAAACTGACTTTAATAATGGATCATCAGTATTGACTTTTACCTTTGTCTATGGGGATGTTGGTAATATCCTTCTAGAAAATCAAATGTCCCTTGACCCAGCCATCCCATTACTGGTTATATACCCAAAGGACTATAAATCATGCTGCTATAAAGACACATGCACACGTATGTTTATTGCGGCACTATTCACAATAGCAAAGACTTGGAACCAACCCAAATGTCCAACAATGATAGACTGGATTAAGAAAATGTGGCACATATACACCATGGAATACTATGCAGCCATAAAAAAATGATGAGTTCATGTCCTTTGTAGGGACATAGATGAAATTGGAAATCATCATTCTCAGTAAACTATCGCAAGGACAAAAAAACAAACACCGCATGTTCTCACTCATAGATGGGAATTGAACAATGAGAACACATGGACACAGGAAGGGGAACATCACACTCTGGGGACTGTTGTGGGGTGGGGGGAGGGGGGAGGGATAGCATTAGGAAATATACCTAATGCTAAATGACGAGTTAATGGGTACAGCACACCAGCATGGCACATGTATACATATGTAACTAACCTGCACATTGTGCACATGTACCCTAAAACTTAAAGTATAATAATAATAAAAAATAAAAAATAACAAAAAAAAGAAAGACAAAAAAAATAAATAAATAAATTAAAAAAATAGAAAATCAAATGTCCCAAATAGCCTCCCTTCTTACAGCAGGTGCATTTCAAAATACTTTGTGAAAATGTAACAAAAACAGACAGAATAAAGCAATACAATAATGATGACAAACCTGGGCCCTGTTCTTTCAGTTCACTTACATCACATCTAGTACTCAGCCTTTAAGGTCATAAAAGGGAGAAAGTCCACTTGAAGTAGAAGCAGAATTCTCCAAAAGCAGTTTTAAACTCACAGCAGGCATAGCACCCAAGGCTTAAAACCTAATGTTTGATCTATATAATAGGTATTTTAAATCAGCAATATTTGAAGAAATGGGTAAAACAGTGCTTTGAAACATCGTGTTACTAGCATAAAAGTAATCTACCAATTCAAAAGGGAATTACATTTATAAGAAACTGTAATAATAGATATGATGAAATATCATTTTTGCCAGAACTCAATTTTAGATACTGAGTTCATCTGGCCTTTAAAGTTCAAGAAAAGTCAGTATTCCAGTGTGTCTAAATAAATCCATGCAGCTTCTGAATGGAGCTGAAGTCCGTGTGTTTCTCAGTCTCCCAAGACTTAGACTCCTCAAACCCTACTCAGAACAGCAACAGATGTCAATCTGACAACCTATCTTCTCCTCCCTCACACTAAATTAGGACCCTATAGAACCTCAAGAGAGTTTATTCAGATTACCCAGACCAGACCATGGTTCAGGGAGCTGGGAGAAGAAAGTTATCAAATCCCTGCCACAGGCTGACGTTGAAGAAAGCGTGTTTCTTCTCATCTGCTGGGATCTGGGTCTCCAGCACTTCTTCAGCCTGAGAGGCTATTTTTCTTTCTCTCTTTCTCTTTTTTTTAAATAAGTACCCAACGGCTGGGAATGGCTTCCTGGAACCCCTTCTTTGTTTCTCCCGGAAATGATGATAAATTCATCGGTTTGCCTAAGAAAAATAAACCCAAGACTTCCAGCTGCTGCATTCTGTACTTTGTTCCCTAGATTAGACAAAAGGCTTATTCCTCTTTCAAACATACCAAATTATCCCCAGATCAAAGTTTAAGCCCTTGAAACAAGTGATAAATGATAAGGCCCACAGGCCCACGGCTGTTCCTAAAAGGGCTTCTGTGGTGAGAGAGTAAATCTGGTTCCAATAGTAGGAAGAGAAGTTAAGGACTTTCTAATCCTATTATAGTGGGGAGAGGATCAGACCCGCAGTCCTCAAGCTTTTACTTAACTGGTCATGATGCCTGGGGGACACGTTTGGTCCTAGGTGTGTCTGAACATGTGTAGTCAGTAAATAATGTGCTAGAGCTAATTTTTAGCTTTAGTGTTAGTATCTAGAATAAAAAATGTTAAAACAGTATACTTTTGAATAGCTTAAATAATTGAAGGAATGACACATTCTGGTGAGTTTAATATTTTAATAGCCAGAAAATATTTTTGCTCCTAACTCAGGTTGAATTTTTTTTATATATATTTATGAGCTGATCTCATTGTGTAACAGAAAGAGATTCAACACTGACTCTTCCACCATCCAGCAGGGGCCCCTGGGCCAATTTGATTTCCTTCTCAGAGCCTCAGTTTTCAGATCTGTTGGACTATGTGATCTTTAAAGCTCCACGCTGCTCTAATATTCCATGGCCTTGCCTTAAGGACAGTAGACTCCACCGACTCTTCCTTTGACTCTGAAGGATCTCAAAGGAGGATCATTCTCCAAAGCGTCAACTCTGATACTGCTGGACTTGGAGAAGGAACAAGAGATTGGGTTGGATGTGCCCTTCTCGTGGAAGATGAGTGCTGCTTTATTTTAAGCCAAAATCTAATATTAATTCCACAATTTATTTCAACATGCATTTGCTTCCAAGTGCTTACTAGATGCAAGCAGCTGTTCTAGGTGCTTTGGGTGCTACAAGGAAAAACAAAACATAAATGTAGCCTTCAGGAACTCAATAGGAGAAATATGACCTGTATTGGACAGATAGCAATATTAGAAGGTAGCCTGGATTAGTGCTGAACTCCAAGTAAAAGGAACTGAGGGATTATTTGGAAAGGAAAGACACATATCAAAGAAATCTGGCTGAAAACATTGAGGAGATAGCTGAAGAAAGCTTACTTTCTAGTGCTCTGATATTTTTCCCTCTAAACTACTCTTTTAAAGGCCACTACAAAAACTTATTTTAAAGGCCACTAGAAAAACTTATTTCTAGAAGGCAAGAGTCTTCATGCTATTTATGGTAGGGAGAACTGAAGGTTATATATAAGTTAGTTAATTTTACTGGTGGTTTATAAGATGTACTAATAACATAACATTGAGAAGGGTCAGAGGGCAAACACTAGTAAAACTTTAGGAATTTTTTTGCTGAAATTTTAAAATTTATTTAACCAGCAGTATATGACACATGGAGCTCTGTGTGTTGATGGTGACCTGTGATTTCCATCACCAGTATGGGGCATCTCATCCTCTTCTCCATCGGACCAGCCTTAGGAACAGGAACTCAGACTTTCACATCTTTGTGTGTGGTAGGTGTTCTTCCCTACTTTTAATAGGAGGATGTCTTGTTTATCCAGTCAACATGGAGACAGTAATGTTCTTTCTGATCTCTCAAATTATTAATGTATCTTTTGAAGAATTACTTTCCAAGTTAACTGAAGTTGAGGAACTAGAGAATTTCCCTACCCCAGAGAGTAACTGCCGTTCCCCTTGCTTCATGCTTTCCTGCTGAGATGTCGACTGAGTAATACATCCAGCCTTTCTCCCTGGCTTGGTCCTGGCCCTTCATGGGCCTTTACTTAGACGGACTTGGTGTATTAACAACTAAGCATATTGTGGTCTCTCTTCTTTTCCCTTTGTTTGGCACCACTTTCCTGACACTGAGATTGGGCATGTCTACACTCCAAACCATAATTCTTCCAAGATAATGGAAGGGCTAATTGTGGCTATCTGCCTCAACCACTTAGCTGAATTCAGCTTCATTCATAGTAAAAATGGCATTTTGGTATTCGTCTGTCTGACTCTTGTATATTCTCAGCTGATTTAGAACTCAGAAATATTTAAAGAATGAGATCAGTTATCATCCACAAAACTCAGCATCTTAGAGCAGGGTTATTAAGCAAAGATAACTACTGAGTGGGCTTACAAAATCCTTAATAATTTCTCTTCGTCTGTAAAAGATCCTATCCTTTTAGGAGGGAGAAAGAAAACACACTGGATAAAATTGCAAACAGGGACCCTGTCATTAAAATTCTTCATCTATTTAACCCACAATACAAAGCCCAGTGCTGGGCACTGATGAGTTGATACAAATGGTGCAAACCCTTGCACTTGGTGGAGGAGAAAGGGAGGGAGGAGGAAGGGAGCATCCCAACCACAGATTTTGTCTGTATGGAAGCTAATCCCCACTTGGAGCTGGAGTTAACTAGCTTCTGCCACACTCTTCTCCACTCTGGCATGACACAGGTCCCTCCATAGTCCCTGCGCTAAGAGAACATCGTTGGAAGGGCCAGCTTCTCCAGAGGCACAGCCTCCTGGCTTGGAGAAGCTCCTCCTCTGAGGATGGAACTCTCCCAGAGTGGAGTCCCTGAGCTTCCCTAGCTCCTCAGCCTTCTCCAATTAAAGAGGCAAAACAGAAGGTCAGGAAGCTGAAATGGACGCCAGGAAGAGGGAGCCATCCATGCTAAGAGCAAATGCCTGATGGTATTATTGATCTCCTAATTGAAGCCTAAGTTTTTGCCTGAAACTTTGCCCCAAAGACAGGGGCTGAAAAAAAAAATCCCTATTGGTTCAGACACAAACTCTACCTACTTCAGGTGACCTAAGAAAAATCACAGGAGCTGATCTAATTGAATATCCTCCCCAGGCTGATAGACAAGGCCACACAACAAGGATATCCTCACACTAGGTGGCTTTGGGCTCTGATTCTGACACTTACTAGCTATGAGAATTTGGGAAAATTATTTGACTTATCTGATTCTTAATCAGATTCTTCCTCATTATAAATGGAGATTAAAAATACCTACTTTCTTGTGTTGCTCTACAAAAATGTATGTATAGAAAGCACCTAAAATAATTCCTGATATGTAATAAGAACTAAATAATGGTATCCAGCATTCTTCATTTTCAGGATAAATCCAAGAACTGTCTGTAAGTAGTTTCGACATCCAGGCATGCACCAAGACCTCTAGACACATACAGATGTACCTCATACATACATATGTACATGTTCTTCAGCACTTTTGATTCATCTGGGCATGATTCCCAGTTTAACCTTTCTGGAAGACTCTTGACACACACAAGATCCTGAGAACACTGCAAATAAAATACAATGAGTGAGAGATGACAGTGACTCTTAACCATGCTTCAGAAGTCACCCACAATCTTGCAGGTGATGCCTCAGAAATGAAAATGATAGAAAACTCCCCAAATATCTTAAGAAAGGAAACGAAAATTTCCTGGAACCAATCTATTCAAGAGTGAGACTGAAAATAGGCCAAAGTGAAGCAGAAAGGAAAGGGAAAAGGAGATCAAACAGCAGCAGAGGTGATCTTACATTGGGTTAAGTCCATAGAAAAGACTGTGAACATTAGAAGTCAAACCCTGCTGATGTTTGCAGCTGTCTGCTGACAGGAGCTCACCATGGGGCAGTCACAGAAGGAAAGGGTTGTGAAAAAGTAGGTTTAGAAACCAAGACCCATAACATTTCCAGTCTGAATTGTGCTCAACCGGATTCAGAATTTACAGCAAAATTGGAGTTCGAGGGTAGGAAATTTAGAGATGATCTAGTCCTAATACTTACTTCCAAGTTCTAGGAGGCAGAGGTAAAACTCTTATGCATAAAGTGTGCATAAATAAAGGTATTTAAGTGTTAAAAATAATAGGGACAGCTGAACTACAGAATGCAATTAAGTATGATAGGGTTACTGTAAAAAGCATTTAAAAATTTAACTTCCAAACTTCCCAATTGTTCTGCTGTAACTCTTTGGGTCAATAACTCCTCAAGGAAATCTGATCCTCGAAACCCTACTTGGAACTGTATGGGCTCCCCAGTGACCTCAGGAAAAAGGTCAAAACCTTATCCCTTGCTTCACAGCTGAGGGATAAGCAGATCAGAGGGAGAAGTGATCATTCCTAGGCCATCAGCAGGTAAGTGACAGGTGGGATGGAAACCCCATCTTCTGTCCTTTGTCCTGTGCTCTTCCCAATATGCCATACTACTTCACAAAGGTGTCCCAGGTCGTTGTTCCTGAAGAGGTGGCTGAAGGTAACTAGAGGCAGCATCTCTTCTGCAGTGATTTGAATGCCATCCTCCCTGAAAGCAGAGGGATAGCCAGCCACAGCCCTGCCATCTGAGCAGGCCATGGGTCAGTCCAGACCATAAAGGAAGTGATGAGTGTAGATGGACACCGTACCAGTCAGGGGGAAAAAAAAAAAAAAATCCTGCAAAGTTCTGGGCCAGAAATTCCTACCCAGAGTTAGAAAATTAACTGATAGCCCTTCTGCTCTAATTCAGAGGCATTTGAGCAATGCAGAGCAGTGAATTTTCCACGTTTAAGTCCAATATCATAAGGCATTTCAATTCCCCAAATCCCTTCTCTCTTTTCAGCCAGCTGTCTCCTTTCTTCATAGTGCTCTTTGTGTAGAAGCCTCTCCGGACCAGTCGGCTTCTATCATGGAAATCATTCTGTTTACCACTAAAAGGGGAAAGAAAATTCACCCACTAAACCACAGCAAATTGCAGTGACAGTGTGGAGACCCCAGAGAGGTGCCATATTGATTAAAATGTTCAAGTTAGTAAGAAAGGAAGAGAGAAGAAAGGAACCGTGTAGACTCTTTAAAGAAAGGGACGGAGAGGAGGAGGAATAGGGGTGGAGGAAAACAGGCAAAGGAGCATCCACCTCTTGCAGCCTCTCCCCCTGGAGACCTTCCAACATGATCGCTGGGCACGCTGCGAGAAAAAGCATCTAAGGTGCAGAGGGCCAGGCTGGAACTGTTGCCCATCCCTGCACTCGCGCATGGCAGATGTGCATGGCAGATGTGTATCGCAGATGCACGTCGCAGCCCTCCGCTGTCGCCCCCTTGTGGGGAGCAACACTGCGAGGTGCAGCCAGGAATCTGCAGAGCAGACCCTACCGGTGTAGTGGACGGTGGACAGCTGGATGCCCTCTGGAGGTGTAGGTACAGCCCTAGTCCGAAGGGGGTTTGCAGGAAGCACTGAATTTTTCTGAATGACCCTGGGAATAAGGATCCATCACAAGTGTCAGCTTAAATGGTTCCCTGCATTAACAGTCATCAGTAAACAGAGTAGCAATGGCTCACATTGTGTCACAGTGCTTGACAAAGTGCATTATTTCATCTAGTCCTTGCTGCCTCCCAATAAGGGAGAGATTTTTGTCACTGTTTTATGGATGAATAAACTGAGGCTCAATGAGATTCAGTGACTTACCCAGGAGACAGGAAAGCACAGTGCCTTGCCTTGAATGAGGTCCCAGCACTCCAGGCTCATAAAGCACCGTCTGAAACCCCAAGGAAAAGTGGTCTAACTCTTCCACCTCCCTTCTCCTACTCCTCTATGTGGCAATGACACTGACTCTCCCACCCTCGTAGACCAAGGTGGAGCTGGTCTGACTGTAATGCTCCTTACGTGCTCTCCTGGTTGTATGTGAACTCAATTGGAATGGGCTCCAGCATCAGGATTCACTCAACAAATTTTTTTTTGAATTCCAACTAGAAACTGGGAGATTCTGTGATTTTAAAAAATCCCAGGTCAAATGGGCCAGGAATTTTATTATTTTCCCCACTGAACAGAGAAAACAAGAGAAGCTCAGAATGAGACAGCTGCCTCAGTCACAGCACAAATCAGTTAGTCTAAATTCAAGACTTTTTGCACCCAATATGTCACCTGCATTCAGGGACCAAGCTCTTTTGCAGAGAAGTGGGAGACTGGACTGCATGACCTTGAGAACTCCCCTTGACCCTGGGGCTCTCATGGAGGACTGCGGCAGACTTGGAGGTGTTAGGGCTGTGATTCCTCCAGACTTAGTCTGATGGATAAGTAGTTGAATGGGATCTCAGAGACTTTGGCTCTAGGCCTGAGTTTTACCAGAGGCTGGATGCGTGACTTCAGGCAAGTCGCTTCACCTCTCTGGGAGTTGTTTTCCTGAGAGTGATCTGAGGGGTGGGATGGGAGGGTCTCTTCTTCCTGCTCCATGTGCTGGCCCCAGAGCCAGGTGGCCTCATGGGTTTGCTCTTCTGTGCTGGTTGCTGTTGAGGGTGTTGACGGAGTTCATCTGTTTACTGAGACACATGCAGCTGTCCCCCCTCCAATTACTTCATCACAGGCGCTGACAGACCCTCCGGGGCAGGGCTCTTGGCACTGCCTCGCTAGGGAGCATCTCCAATCATTGCCCGTCCTCATCAAATTCAGATTTATGGAGTGTGAGGGCAGAAGAGGCTGAGGAAGGCCACAGAACACATGGTCTCCAGGCCCCATAGGAGCTTGTGCTCTGCTCTAGGGCCATTTCCCAAGACACTCTGTCCAGCGGGTCAGTATCAGGGTTCTCACCTCTCCTAGGGCAGACACACTCACCATTTTAACAAGGCCACTCAGCAGTTTTACCCCAGCAGTGGTACAAAGCCAGACATGAAGCTCGTGTACTATTTCTGTTTTATCTGTATTGTTTGGACCACCAATTATGCTATGGGTGTGATGAAGACCAATATGCAGGAGAATCTTGAATCTAAACAAATTACAACAGCTTTATCCTCGAGTAATGGTAATACCAAGGGACAGTGTTTTCAACTCGTTATTGTGTGCCAACCATTATTCTAAGTCCTGTACATACTTTTACTCATTTACTCCTCCCAATCATCCCTGGAGGGTGGATTGATTAACTCTGTTTGACTTATAATACAGCCATGCCTCGGAGTGCAAGCTGCTTGCCTGGGATTTGGACTGGAAAGGTTGTACGCCTCACTCTTGCCCATGTATCCCAGTTTAGTTGGGGTAACACAAACCAGTAGCAAACAGAAGAGTCCACCAACAAGGGCTAAAATCGAGTGGCACAGAGTACAAATGTGCGGGTGTTGGAAGGAAGGAGAGAGCACCAGAGGATGGGGCATTTGGGAAGGTTGGTTGGGGGCTGGCCTTTCCAGGATAAGTATGATTTATCCAGAATAGTAGAGGAAGCAGATTCATAGCAGGGAAGAGCCTGAGTGTAGTGAGGTTGGAGTAGGATCTCCGTGGTGAGTGGAAAAGAAAGTGGGGCATGTTTCATTCTCATCCCTTCTGTCCCCTCCCTCGTGGCTTGATGTCCAGGGACTTCTGTCTCTGTGGATGGGTATGCAGTGGGGATTTCAGACAAAGGCCTGCTTTCCTTTGGGTGACAAGAAAGATAAAGAGAATATGACCCCAAATATTTTCTGAGCCTCTCTGCATAGTTGGTGGACACTAGTTTTCAGGTATTTTTGTTCTTGGGGCAGAATTTCATCCACTACCTTTGAGAGCTAGAAAGCAGAAGGAGTTAAATTGCACCCTGCATTACTGCACTAATTACACAGTGAATTTTCAGTCCTGGTTTGCTCTTTGACACACCCTAAGCAGAATTCTTGCCTATTCAGATGACAGTTTGTCCTCAGGCAATGCGTCGCACCCTGCTCTGTACCGCCATTCAGACGGACAACAGAACAGTATCTATCCTCGGTGAACCCAAAGGCAGTGTTAGACGTTGGTCAAAATTTGGCAGCATGTCTAAGAAGGGGCTGAGGTGCATGTGTGCTCTGTGACTAAGGGATGGGAGCCAAGCCCCAGGGCTGAGTGACCGGAATCCATGCCAGTGAGGGCCAAGATGGGCAGCAGAGTGGACTGGGGGCAGAAGATGCCAGGTCATTAGCAAACCAGAGACTTCAAGGACTGGAATTCCAGCTTGTGGTTTTGGGTATTACCACTAACCTATGCTGCCACCAAGTGCTCATTTTACCAGCAAAGGCTTCTTAGAGCCGGGGCTGGAGATGCCTCTCTCCTCCAGGCTTGCCTGGCTTCCACCACCCCTGCAACACACACATTCAGAAATAGGAAAGGTCAAACCGCAAACCTCCCTGACTGCTCTGTCCCCATGGCTTTATTTTTAGGTTAGAAAAGACCCTTTCCTCTTCTGACTCATGATCCCGCTGACAAATATTCCCTTAGTGGAGAAAGCTAAATAGAATCATTCCTCATGTCACATTCTCTTGAATCAAAGAAGCTCTTGTGACTGGAGCCTGTTTTGTCATTCTGCATGCTGCATGCACCCAATGTCCATGCTCTGTGGACACTTCTTCAGACCAGGACACTAAGGCCAAAGAAGCCACTCCCTCCCTCCAACTATACCGACCTTCCCTCTTGCCCCGGCCCCCACCAAACTAAGGCAGTTTCTTGTAACATCTTGGGTGATATTGCTGGACATTTTGCTCAGGAGTCACTCCTTTGATGGCAGAGCACCCCCATGTCAGAGATGACCAGAGAGATAAAGGGGACTGGGGAAACTGAGGTAAACTATTGACTTAGGACACTCTCAAGTACTGTCTTAGCCCATGAAATTGCAGAGTGTGTTGGAACCAAAAATCCCTTGCTGATGAGACCTGGATAGCAGACTCAACCCTGAATTGTGATTTTGGCTACTCCTGGTGGCTTTTCTGAACCTCAGTTTCACTGTCTTCCAATCTAATCTTTAGCCCTGTGAAGTCCACATGTTTCTCCCGTCACCTTCTAGGCAGTTTATTGCTCACAGATCCTTCCGTAGGGAGTAAAAATTAAGGCATGGATATCCAGCATGTCATTTCCCTATATCCCCTTCATATAGAAAACTGACTAAATTATTTTTAAAAGTTTGAGACTAGAGGCTAAAACGAAGATACCTGAATCTCCTGTGAGTTTCAGGTCTCATGTCATCTGTCACTATAGAGAAAAGACACTTGGTTGAGAGCATCACAAACTGTTGATTTGATCTGATCCACCACCAAAATGGTTCACATTCTTCCAGCAAACTTCTCCACATTCATGATTTTATATAATGTTCATGACAATCCTGCGAGATAGGTATTTCTGTCCTCATTTTACAGATGAGAAAATTGAGTTTCAGGAGAGACTAAGTCTTTTGCTCAAGACCACTGAGCACTTGTATGACTTAGGACTGTCTTCATCCCAAGTCTTCTGACCTCTAAGAATCCTTCACTGAGTCACCATGGAACAAACATCTGCCACACCGGGCACTAGGAATTCCTATGGCGATGACTTTCTAGAGGCCCTGGCCTTTCATGTGCTCCCAAATTATGACAGACAATCCCTCACCTTTCCTGGGAAATTGT
This sequence comes from Gorilla gorilla gorilla, assembly GCF_029281585.2. Taxonomy (NCBI): domain Eukaryota; kingdom Metazoa; phylum Chordata; class Mammalia; order Primates; family Hominidae; genus Gorilla; species Gorilla gorilla. Next base: position 20,743,041 of record NC_073234.2, on the reverse strand, counting down.
CCCCCGTTGTTGCAGGGGCCCGGAATTGCAGGTGGGAAAAGCCAGGCGCACAGCTGGTTCTCCCACCAGTCTCCTTCCTCTGCTCCCATGGAAAAGAAACCCAATCTCTCCAGCCCAGTGTTTGGGCTCCCGAGAGCCTCAGCCTACAGTGGCTGATTGAATTATCTTTATTGGCCTTATTACCATTGCCAAACCTCTGGGGAGGTGAACCAGATGTCCCCATTTGACCAGCCATTGCAGTTGTGTTCAGCAATGTCCAGCTGTTCCAGGCTTCATTCACAGAGCATCCCATTTATCTTGGATTTCTTAGTGCCATAATCAAGCTGCCAGGGGAGAAAAGGATGCTCCGTTCCTGACATCAGGGGGAAAATATGAATCAGGAATCTAGAAAATGTTGCTAAGCATTGTTTTCTTCCCAGAGTGCACCCAGCCCTCCCTTTGCTCCCCACTGAACCAAGGAGGTATGCTTTGCTTTCCTTCCTTGAAGAACCTGATCCAGGCATCTCTCCTTTCAGAAAAGATTTTCTAATCATTCCTGAAAATCTGCTGCATTTTAAGGTCAATCCCACTAAGTGATTAGCTGTTGGGTTTTAGTTCCATGTCTTTGGAGAATTAGGGTAACACAGCTGGATGAATAACTCAGCTCCAAAGATCACCAAAAAGAGCTTTAAGCCCCAGGAACTCTTGGGGACCTTCAGCCCTTCACCTTCCCTTCCTACCCAAGTGTGATTTCATATTTATTTCCAGGACTGGGACAAAGTGCCACTCCAGCTTGATCGTGATCAAGGTAGAGAAGTCAAATTGTCACAGATTCAGTGCCTAACGTGTGCTGAGGCATTGACAAGAAACTCACACTGTTTAAAAAGTGGAGGGACCTGTGTTTTGTTCTGACTGTGCCTCAGACATGCTGTGTGGTTGGATACACACTGGGGGTGTGCTCATCTCACAAAGATTTGGGGGAATATTTTCCACCCATTCTAATACTAAGGGGAGTCCCAAGCTGACTTATATAAGCAATCCAATCTTGCACCTCTGGAGCCAACTTAACGTATCAGGACTTGGGTACTGACCCAGACTGGACCAGTCAGAGTCCTTTCCCCAAGAACTTGGGCTTGGAACTAGGAGAGACCACCTCCCTTGGGCTGGTCTCTTACACTGGTGAGGGGTGCCGATGGCAGCCTTTTTGTCTATCACACGAGCTGGAGAGCAGAGATGGCCCTGAAGAGAGAGGGGAATGAAGGGGGCCTAGAGAGACATAGCTGCCCCCAGAAGTGACATAGAAAGGAAAAGAGACGACCACGGGAAGCCAGGCTGTCAGCTCTCTGCACCTATGCATTTTTCTCTGGGAATTCATTTGACTCAGCTTAAATAAAAAAGGTGATTTATGAAAGATGTTGAAACTAGTGGGTGAAAGTTTACAGCGAAAAAGTATATGTGCATGATCTCAAAGCAAAATTTGTTAATGACAAATGCAAAATAGTGACTGCACAGTGAAGAAGCTGGCAAACACCATCTTAAGAAAGCAATTGAGGTTAACTTCACCAGTAATGAGATGCCTCAGCATCGTGTACCACCTGATGTGCTGCACTGAGAGGGACGGGGGAGCGTTCGGTGGTAATGTTTGCAAAGGTCCATAACCTCAGTCCCATCATGAGAAACATCCAGAGACCCAAACTGAGGGACCTTTTACAAAATATCTGGCCAATACTCTTTCATGATCTCTGTCAAGATCATGAAAGATAAGGCTCAAAAACTGTCTCAGATTGATGAGACATGAAAATTAAATGCAACATGGGATGCTGGATTAGATCCTGGTAAAGAGAAAGACATTAATAGGAAACATGGTGAAATCTAAATAAAATCTGCAGTTGAGCTGATAACATTGCACAAATATTTGTTTCTTGGTTTTGCTCACTGTGTGATGATTACGTCAGAAGTGAACATTAGACAAAGTTGGGTAAAGGATATGTGAGAATTCTCTGTACTATTGCTACAATTCTTCTGTAAGTCTAACAGTATCTCAAGATAGAAAGTTTTACAATGAGAACACAGGACTACAAAGAAGGGAACAACAGAAACAGGGGGCCTACTTGAGAGTGGAGGATGGGAGGAAGGAGAGGATAAAAAAGTTTACCCATCAGGTAGTAGGCCTATTACCTGGGTGATGAAACAATCTGTATCCCAAAGCCCTGTGGCACACAATTAACAAATATAACAACACTGCACATGTACCCCTGAACCTGAAACAAACATTATATATTTTATTATATTATAATATAGCATATAATAATATAATATGGCATATATTATAATATTATTATATTATATTATATATTCTGTATATATATAATTTTTAAGTGGTAATATGTTATCAAGATAGAGGGGTCACTCATATAATTCAAGATCATAGATGTATTTGAGCCTCAGGCTTATGTTAGTGCCAGTGACTTTTGTTTCTTACAACCAAAACATTCTGACTGGTGCACCCTGAATAAGTCGTTTAAATTCTCAAAACTTCAGATAGAATCTACCCTCAATCACCACAGAACATTGAACTTCAGGCCCAGCATCTGACAAGTTACAAAGCATCATCCCTGTCCTCTCTTCTAGCCTTGCAAAAGCCAATTTTGAACATTTATCATGAGATCTTCTCTTTCAGCAAATTTGTAAGTGCACAACACTCTATTAACTCTCGGCAACCAGACACCAATAAAGCTGTTTAAAAAAGGCAAGAATGAGGACCAGATGGAAATCATGCTTCTATAAGGACCAGGAAGAGAGAAATGTAAATCTTATTTACTCACTTTGGCAATACTGCTGATCATTTTCCAGGCTGAATTATGGACTTTCAGAACTAGACTGCCATCCAATGATCATCCAGCCACTTGGACGTCATCTAGCATAGCCTCTCTCCCAATGCACGAAACCTTTGCACAATCCTGCCTAACACTATAACACATCTCAAATAACAGAAAGATCAGCACTGTACATCAGCCTTTTCATTTCTCAGTCAAGTCTCTACTCATTAGAAAGAGTTTCTTGTGCCTGGGGTGATGATGGATGGCCTGGTTTGCGCAGGGCAGTCCCAGTTCATGGGTGTCATTCAGGTGTAGTTATTTCTAGTACCTGTCTTATTCATCACCTTCCTTACACTATTATAGGTTCAAAACAAAACAGAACAAACAAAAAACCTGTCTCTTCCTAGCTAACATGAGGACTAAAACTTCATAAAACTTCATAAAACACTCGTCCAAATAGTGCTTCAAATATTTGAAAACAGCTATCTTGTCTACCCCCATGCCTAATAGTCCAGTTCCCCAAGCTGAGCTTCCTAAGCCACAGCTTCCAGAATCCTCAGCACCCTCTTAGGCCCCCTCTGGATGTGCTGTGAGGACTAAGGCTGGAATAGAATGCAAACCTCCAGATGTGATGAGACTCACTCTGAGGCATTAGGATTATTACATCAATCTTCTTAAGGTAACATTGACCAGTATTATCATAATGCAGGAATTAGAGTCCCATCAAATGACAGACAAGATGGGATAAGTAAATAGTTTATGGTATTATCAAACTGTGGAATATTATATAGCCATTAAAATCGCATTGCAGAAACACACTTAAGACTGTGGAAAAGAACTCATGATACAATCTCAAGAAAGCAGGACACATGGGAATGAATAAGCTATAACTACCTGCAACAACAGGGGTGGACCTCAAAGCATTACGCAAAGCAAAAGAAGCAGATGCAATTCAGTCTGGTTCCTTTCCATAAAGTTCAAAAACAGCCAAAACTCACTAATAGCGTTAGAAGTCAAATTAGGGCTTTCTGTGTATAGGGGAGACATGACTGCCAAGAGTCACGGGGCTTCTGAAATTTTGATAACGTTTTGTTTCTTGATCTTCTGGGTGCAGGTTAACAGAATGTGCTCACTTTTTGAAAATGCAAGCCTTACACTTTTGAGTTGTGCACTTTTATGAATGTATTTTATGCTTCTAGAAAGTTAACATTAAAAACAAGAAGAAAGAAAAAAATCAGTATACAAAACTCAGTTCTGAAACTGCTACATATATTTTAGGATTGAATAAGTAAGTAAATGAGTCGTCAATAGTGAGAGCCAAGATTTTCACTGTCAGAGAAAGAAATTACAAATTAGTAAAGGAGAAAGACTAGAATGAACCCTATAATCGTGGATTAGAGATTAGTGTAACCACGTGAACTCTTGTTTATTTTAAGAACTCGTGTTTACTTATACTGATAAGTAGAAATACAGAAGTGATTATAGCTATGTGTCTATGCACATGTACATACAGATATTTCCTAGCTCTGTCTGCTGAGAAGGTCTGGAAGCAGTGACTGACACCCCAGTAGCAATGAGCATCCCCAGGGCCCAGTGATTGGTTTTTAAATACAATTCTCCAAGGAAAGAAATCAGGACTCCTAGGAGAAAAGGCTGATTGTAAGGCAGAGCAGGAAACATGTAAGAGGAACCTTGTAGAGCCAGAACAAAAAAAGAAAGAAAGAAAGAAAGTGCTCACCAAAAACAAAAAGGAGGTGGGATGGGGAAGCTGAAGAACACTGGAGCCAAGCTGAAAGAGACCCTCATTCCCAAACTGGGACAACCTGAGTGACAACATGAATAATTATAACCCTGCAAAATAAAATGTATATCCATGGCTCCATAGTGATATAAATAAATGATTGAACACATAAATGAGAGACAAAGGACAAATATTTCTCTCTGAAAAATTCCAGATAATATATGTAGATACTCCCCCCACCCACCCCAGAAGGTTTGGAACTTAATCCCCCTCCCCTTGAGTGTAGGCTGGACTGTGACATGCTGCCAAAGAATAGCATGTAGGATGGGAACACAGTAACTCCACAGTGGAGAAACGAGACAGTCATAACCACATGGTAGGTCCTGTTGACGTGACACTCTCTGCTATGGTGCAGTGAGGGGGTACTTCACCTCCGTGGTCCTCCCATTAACCCACAACCCCAGCCTAATCATGAGAAAACATCAAGAAAGTCAAATTGAGGGGCACTCCGCAAAATATTTGACCTGTGCTCTCCAAAATTCTCAAGGTCACGGAATACAAGGAATAGCTGAGAAACCAGGAGACTAAGGAGACGTGAAGACTAAATGCAGTGTTGTATCTTGTATTGGATCTTAGAAGAGAAAAAAGGACATTAGTAGAAAAACTAGTGGAATCTAAATACAGCCCATCAGTTAGTTAATAGGAATGTGCTGATGTTAATTTCTTAGTCTTTGCTATATAAGATGTTGTTAACATTATGGAAAGCTGGATGACAGGTGTTTAGGAACTCTACTATTTTTGCAACTTTTTCCGTAAATTAGCAAGAATTATCCCCAAATAAAATACTAATTAATAAAAGTAATGATCTCTAGGTATTAGATGATCCTGTTTGTTTAAATACACCCACAAGCATATGCACACATATGTACATATGCACACGCACACACACATACTGCAAATAAAGAGCAGAAGAAAATACAGCAAAATATTAAGCATAGTATGTGTGAGCATACTCCACACCTGCAAGAGCAGTGTTCCCTGGGGGAACTCCTGGAGACAGGAACAGAGGCAGTGAAAAGGACCCTCTTATCCATTTTTTTCTGGGACATTACCAGAGATGAGCAGGCTGGTTGTCAGGGTCTGGGACAGAGATCTTGGCCTTTGGTGGCACGGTTGTGAGTTGCCTGATTAGAGAAGCCACCAGCCTGGCATCATCAGGGCCAGGATGCAGCCACAGTGGGACATGGCAGGGCCTTGGCCCCCATCCTATCTGGCCAGCTCTGTGTCTGTGGTTGTGCAGAGCACCAGGCACTTCCCTCCTAGTCAGAGAGCTGGGCTCAAGCACTGCAGTTCCAGTTGTATGACGTGGCAAGCCAGTGGTCAGAGTCACATTGGTGTTCACAGCTGGGGAGCATCAAGGAGGCTTCCTTGGCACTGGGCCAGAGCTGGCTGCCACCTCCTTGCCCGGGGAGCCAGCCTGACATGGATGTCTGGGACAAGTTAACTTTTACCTCTTAGTCACCACCCTGGTGCAGAAGCGCGGCTTTGAGACACTGTGCCCCACCCTGCTAGCAGCCAGTACCACGTCAGTCCAAGGGGCTGGGAAGTGGGGCACAAACATCCCTGCAGGCCCCTGGAGGATGGTTGGAAAAGGCCCTGTGGACTTCCTGCCTCAGAGCACGTTCACTCCGCAGAGAGGCAGACAAGGAAGCCGTTTAAAAGAAAATGTGCATCTCCTGCCTCCTTGTTTCGTGGCCTTGAACATGCGTTTGGAAAGCATGACGAGGCCGGCGTTTGCAGCCGCTGCGGGAAGTCAAGGAAAGGCTGACTGGGTGCTCTGCCAAGCCACTTCCAAGGGTGGAATCTGGATGGTTTTGGAGGATGGGAGAGTTACCCTGTGTGGCTCACTCAGGCCTGGTCCTGTGGACCAGGAGGCCAGGCACTGCCAGCCGCAGGATGGGGACGCTTGGAGCCCCGGCGATGGCCACTGGCTCTCCCTGCCACGTCAGGCCACATCACAGATCCAGCCACAGGTGTGTGGAGGAGGGACTCACCTGAACAAGAGAACAACTCTCCTGTGCAAGTGAGTGAGCGCCTCCCTCCCACTCTTGTGAAGTCATGGCCTCCCTCCCACCAGGCAAGTGAACCAGGAGTTGCCCAGTCACCTCCAACTCCCCTCCTGTGGCCTATGGTGGCTGAAGAGCACTCACATGCCCGGCAGGGTGCATTTAGGACAGGGCGCTTGCACCTGGGGGCCCAGGATTGCATGGAGCAGAGCACAGGGAGCAGGCACAGCTCCGAGTAGGTGGCCTGCCAGCAGCCTGCAGGGAGATGGAAATGCTTCCAGAGGCGGCTGGTAATCCCAGCTGCTTAAGAGGCTGAGGTGAGGGGATTGCTTGAGTCCAGGAGTTCAAGACCAGCCTGGGCAACAGAGCAAGACTGGTTCTCTTAAATACATATGTACATACACACATGCTTCCAGACAGACGTCCTCCCTTTGGTATGGGCGCCGTCCAGACTTCCCAGCCGCCTCAGGGAAAGAAGAGGCATGGAGAGAATATGCAGGCAGGGCCCCTACACAGGGTGCTATGCTCCTCCCCGTCCAGCTCCTAAGTCGCTCATGGACCCCTAAGAACAGGAGGTGGCTGCACTCAGCCACATGGAGCTGTGAGCAAGGCAGGAGCTGCTGCAATCTGTCGTTGGTTCAGCTGTCCCAGGTCCATGGTCAGAATCAGGGAACAGGCCTCGTCACTCCCTGTGTATATGGTGGGTCTTCATAGAGGTATATCTTCCCAGGGCACCTTAAGAAAACCTGCACTTCCTGCGTTGATCTCGGGGCATTGAGGAGGAAACAGTGGCCTGTGAAGCTATTGAAACCCCTACCTCAGAGGCCAGCCCTGCGTGTGCAAAAAGGTTCCAGCATGCAAACACCTGCTCTATACACGAGGAGAGGCTGTGACCTCCTCAACTCCCTCAGTGGCCACTCAAAGTGGCTGCGGTCGGGCTAGAAATATAGTCAGTGTAAAGGAGCCTCTTTTCAGACAAGGATGCAAAGGCAAATGTCACTTCATTTACAGCAACGGGCTTAGAATTCCCAATATAGCAACGGGGGAAGGCTGCCTACCCGCCCTCCCCAACCACACACACACACACACACACACACACACATACACACACACACACACACACACACACACACTGAGGGCCAAGAAGCAAGGAGGCTGGAGGAAAACCAAGAAGCCCGTTTAGGTGTCCAGACATTGACAGGGAAGCCGGGCAAAGACCTAGGACCAGCAGTGAAGGGACTTGTGGGGTATTTACTATGGATGGCGTGGTAAGGGAGGGGGACTTGTAAAGTCAGCTCTGTCCACAAGTACTGTGTGTGTGGCTTTGTCTTTTAATCTATTCACCAAATTTTCATGAATACCTTCTAGGTGCACAGAACTCTGCAGCTCTTGATTAACCCTAACAAATGTTGAATCCCAGCCCAACTTCCCAAATACCCTGCCAAGCCTTGCATCCTTGATCTATCTGGAATTACTCTAGTGGCAAATAAACCAAATCCTTTGAAGAAGATTTGCCCTGCTTTTCCTGCCTTTGGCCCAGAGAGTCACAGAAAGGCCTGGAGGCAGATGCTACAGAGCCTTCAGATGAAGAGCTGGTGTGTGTTGGGCACCAGGGCCAGCCCATCACCTCTCTGTGCGCATCTGAATCCCAAATCCTGTCTGGGGACTAAGCAACACAAGACACACAGCATCTCCAAGTCTTGGCCCCTTCTTCTGTAGAACAGAAGTTTCACTCTCATCTTCCAGCTCCAACGACTCATCTTAGTGCCCACTCCTGGGTTTTGCCTTCCCAATGATCTCCAGAAAGTCTTTGTGCTTTAACATCTTGTGAGATGAAAGAGCCTGTATCAGTGAACCGGTGATGAGGGCTCCCAAACTCTGTCTCTTGGCCAGTCCCAGCCTTCCCTCTAGAAGCTCAGTGTAGTCATTGATTCAAGTAGGTTGGTTAAAGCAGGGAAGCCTGATGTTGACGCCAACTCATCAGCAGACACCCCTTGGAGCTGACACTTCTGGTTCTGAAGCATCTCTTCCTACCTCCAGAAGCTTTGTGCCTCCATGCACAATATATTGCAGGACTTACAGAGAATGACTCTCCGCTATGATCGGGCTTTCCCACAAAAGCCATGCCACAAGAGCCTGTGTGTTCTGGAGCAGGGCACTCTTTGGGCATGAGAAAGCTGGTGGATCCATCCACGCTTCAAGGGAAACCATTATGACTGACCAGAATGAGGGTAGAATCTCTGCCATAAGCTCTTCATAAAAATAACTGATCCATATAAAGTCCAAACCCAAAGCCTTGATATCATTCGACTACATCCTTTCAAATAAAACATGTCTTTTGTGCAAGAAGTGATTCATTCATTAAGCATTTTGATCTCATACTCTGTGCCAGACCACATACTGAGGACAGTGGATACAAAGATGAATGAAAGAAGCATTGCCATGGAGTCACTCATGGTGCAAACCACTAATCCTGTGAGGTAGCATGCATGGACGGTACTCTATGTGGGAGTGATTACTGCTACCAGGAAGGAAGGAGGATGCAGGAGAGGCCTCACAAGAGGTTGTATCAGTCAGGGTCTTCCTGGCAGAATGCAGAACACACTGGAAAGGAATGACAAACAGAGCCTAAAGAAGGGACCAGGTGCAGGGGTGTGGGCAGTGCCATGAGAGCCAACAGGGCACTGGGAGCAGCAGGAAGCCACTAGACCTCTAGGCCCAAAGAGTCAAGTGGATGGAGTGAGTGTGGGATGCCCAGAACCTGCAGATGGCTGTGGCTGTGGAGAAGGGCTGTTACAGGACTGGGACCTAGGAAGAAGGAGGCACCCACTCCCAAAATCACAAGGAGGACTGTGAGCACCAGGACCTTGCTCTCTGGTCTCCGGCTAGTGCAGGATTCATGGCTGAAGCCAACTGGAATCCAGAGAGAATGGAGCCTGAGTGATGGTCTCTGGGACAATAAGCAAGGAAGAGAAATGAGGAGAATGGATCTGGAGGAGACAGCAGAATGGCCAGCCTACAGAAGTGAGAAGAAAGCATGTTGTGAGAGCAAATTAATGAGGTGGGCGGTGGAAGACTATGGGGAATGGAGATCAGCAACCGTATGTGGCTGGAGCTCAGATTTGGTGTGTGTGGTGGGACACAGGTGGCAGGGAGGAGAGGAGCTGGGGATGAGGCTGTCGATGCAGTCAGGAGTCAAGGATGTTGTGCAGGAGGCCAAGACGGTTAAGCTTTGTGCTGGCTGCAGTGAAAACCGTGGCAGTTTTATTTTGGTTTTTGTTTTAAATCAGGTGTGATTGGATCTTTGTCTTAAACATACAACTGACTCCACCATGGAAGGGCGTGAAAGGGGAAGAGACTGGAGAGCAGGGACCAGGGATCATTGCAGTCATTGCAGTAGAGATGGGAGGACTTGAACCATGAGGGAAGTGAGGTTGGAGGAAAAGGGCATGAGGGAAGAAATCATTGCAGCTTGAAAATAGCAAAACTAGGACCACAGAAGGGAAGGCCTCTGCACTCTAGTCCCAGAAGCAGCATTCTACAGCAATCTGGCTTTAGACCAGACATTTCAGTTCCCCTACCAAACAGCTGAGACAATAATCTTGTCATTGCCCACCTTACAGGATTTTAGGGTCAGGCTCAAATAACAGAGGTACTTCATAAAAGTAAAGGGTAAGACAAAGGAAAAGTGGTACTTGGGTCATTGTCATGGTTAGTGGGGCCTTGCTGATGAGAATGGTTTTGTGATACTGTGAAGTTGTCATAAAAAATGCATGTACAGAGAACAGTAGCCCTTTCCTTTGGGCCTGGGAGGTGGGTGATTCACCCCGAACACATTCCTCCCCAGGGCCCCTCCTTTGTCACCTGGATTTTCTGAGCTCAGCTAGCTGATGCATATTTATCAACTCAGAGGTCTGATCCCCTGGCTGGTCAGTTACCTTTATTCATGGAAACAAGTCAAAAATATCTATTGAATGGTGACTCTTTTCTGCTAGTTTGTGTACTGTTGGGCAGAAGAAAAAAAATGGTTGCGATATGGCATTTAACCATCAGGTGTCACCCAAGGACCGTGTCCGAGATTCAGCTCTGCCTTCTAGCCTTTGATGGAAACTCATCCCCTTCCCTCCAAAAAACACACACACACACACACACACAAAACAAAAAAAACAACAACAAAAAAACCCTAATCAGGAGAACCAGAGAAGACGCTCCAGGCTTTGAAATAGTTTTCTATGGGATACAAGTCTGTGGTGACAGAATAAGGGCAGAGGGCCTAAAACTACACTCGTTGTGATGGATGGAAATGAGTCAGGAAAAAGAACATTCCAGGGTTGATATGCCCTTGCCAATGGAATGGAGACCTCCATCTTTAGAGGACTTTCCAAATGATAGCCCCCTTTAGCAGTCTGGAGACAGGCGATGGGAAAGCCAGCTTCTCCAGAAACCTGTCATTGCTTCCAACCCGGGAGGCATATTTTGGAGCACATGAAGGTTGGTTTATTCTTGTGATTTTAGGGCCTGTCTCCAAGCTCTGAAAGTTCTTGCAGCTCATGCTACCTAGTTTAGGAATTTTAGAAAAGATAAGAGAAAATGTGGGCAGAAAAAAAAAATCTGAAATTATGCACTACATTCAGTTCATTTAATAATTATACGTAAATTTGACTGAGCACATAATACATGCACAAAGCATTTTACAGGAACAATCTGATTTCATCATCACAGCAAACCAGTGAAGTGGAGACAATCCTCATTGCACGGAGTGATTAACTTGCCCCAGTCCCACAGCAAGTAAGTGGCAGAGTTGGGACTTCTACTCAGTTAGACCTCAAAGCTCATCTTCACTCCTACAACATGTGGGAGCCTCCTGGTGTGTGCTGGGGATGGCATGGCTGCTGTGCCAGGGGCTGGGCACAGAGATTGATGAGACACAAGTTTCTGACCTTAAGGGAATCTGGGAGATGACTGACACATGAATGAGATACAAGGTGCCAAGACTAACATACAGTGCTCTAACAGCCCAGAGGATACACCAGTTAATGGCCTGAGGGGTCATCAAGTAAAGTTTTGAAAACCTGAGAGGCAAAGAAGGCCATTCCGGGCACAGAGGAGAAGTGGTGCCAAGACACAGAGGCATAAGATTACACAATGTCCAGAAAGGAGGTTAGTACATGATGCATAAAAAACAGAAGGAGATGAAATTAAAAGCATCAGTGAGGGTTGACACATGTATAGCCCAACATGGGGGTTGGATTTTCAAAATCAAGGCTGGAGGTGGTGGTTTGGGCCAACGCGTTTTGGAGGATGGGGAAGGGAGAGGTGCTTTGCAGAAGGACGATGGTGTATGTTCCCACTGGCTGCACAGTCCTGAGGGCTTTTCCACCCTCCCATGGTGAACCTGAGCAAGTTCTTGGTACCTTAGTCAGGGGGGAAGGAAAAGGACATCTTTCTATGTTAAAATGAATGAAGAAGAAATCAGAAATTTGAGTACCACTTTGGAAACCTACTGGGAAACTCCAGCTTATCTACTGAGGTTCCTAAAGGACCAAAGCCTCAGGCTCCTAGACAAAGCTTTGTGAAGCATAGGCAATGGTCAGGGCACAGTGGGAATTGCAGAAGGATGGGGCGCTGGCACTGTGCTTTTTAGGGACACTGCAGAAGAAGTTTCCTTTGGAACAAAGAGCTCCCTATTAAGAGTCAGGAACTAGAGTCTCAGCTTGTATTTGCCATCATTCTACATAAGTAGGAATCTCACCTGTGCTGGGGAATGCTTCCTTTTCACAGAATGGCATCTGAGCTAACACATCTTTTGTCTTTTGTTTTCTCTTAATTAAGACTATTTCTTAATTTAAAGAAATTAAGGGCTCCGATATAGGGCCCTGAAATAGTCAGAAAGGCCAATTACTGAATGTGGGGAACCACAGAACCAAGAGAAAAATACAGTAACAACATTCTAGCATGTGTGTGTGTGTGAGTGTGTGTGTGTGAGTATGTGTGTGTGTGTTTCTCTAATCTTTTTCCTGTTCTCTAGGTAGAAAAATTCTTATTCTCCAGATAGTCTTCCTAGACACAATATTCCTGACCCTTGAAGAAACAATGTGCCCGCAGTAGCCTGACCCTTTAACACGCACTCGGCCTTCTTCTTTCACTCCCATGCTCCCTCCGCCGGAGCAAGGCGAGCCTTATCTGCCCCCTCTCCCACCCGGCTGTCACAGAGTGCCAGCTTATCCCTCCTGACCTCCATGGCTTTATCTTGCTTAAGAAGACAGATTTGGCAGTCCCAGAAATCAAAACATTTCTCTGTCTAGATTCTGCTGACCAAGATACAATCATCTCTGACCCATTAAATGCATTAAGTGGTTTTTATTATTATAGAAATAATTGCATTCCCATGATCTTAAAAAATAGCTATATCACAGAAAGACATGAAATAAGAAAATTCTCCCTCCTCTGCCCTCCAGAGATAACCGCAATGACTAGTTTCCGGCTTTTGTTCTTCTCATGGTTACCATCTTAGCAGAAAACAAAATGTTTATGCTTCTATTGCTGATTTACCTAATTTTAACAGAAATTGTTGTCTACCAAATGTCACAGATAGGGAATTTGTTGAATTCTGCAACCTCATACCCTCTCCTCGCTGGATCTTAATTTTTATTGGTAACTATTTTAATTTTTCCCTAGTACTTATCTTTGTGACATTAAATAACATACCTAAAATTACTTTAAACATAAATAAACTTTTAAAATACTTAGAATTTTAAGATTAGTATTTCCTTGCAAGTGTGGACAGTATCTGTTAACCTCTCTCTATGAAAGATGAGAAATTCCTTTTTCCTCTTTTCTCTCTCTCAAAATCCCAATGTATTGTGTTATTTCGTCAATGTCGACAATGATCCTATTCCACGCCAAAGCATACCTTCTATCTGAAATTTTAACATTAATAAAACCCTGGTTTCTCTTGTTCGGTGTTAAGGGCTTCGTACATTGATACTGGTCTACGAAGGAAAATCCCCACAAACTAGCTGATACCCCCCTTCCGTTTCTTCAACTCCTCTACCTCCACCTCAACTACGTCATAACAGATAAAGCTGGATATATCTTTGAAACCATAGAAAACTGAAACTGGGATAAGCAACTTGTATGGCTGGAGAAGAAGGGAGATTATTTCCCCACCCTCAGGCATCCTCAGGGAAGCCGAGGATTCTCATCCAAAGCTTCCCTCCGCCCTGCTGGGTCACCAGGCGGTCACTGTCCATCCGAGCACTCCGCCAGCCAATGGGGGACTGTGAAGAGAGACCCAGGCACGTTCCCAGGCAGGGGAGGAGGGGCTAAAGAGTGGCAGCCTCCAAGGATGGAGCGTCTTAGGAATGAAGCTCCTAGGTGCCTCGGTCCTCTCGCCATAGAGCAGGGAACACAGAGAAAAGGGATTTTCCTGTCTGCCGCTTTTGGTTCCGCATCAGTAGAACCCCATGGGAAAGTCTGGACTGGTGAGAGATTCTCTCTGCTAATTCCAATAAATGGCTTTCTTGTCTAGAAAGGAATCATGCAACACGGTGTCGTCTGGGACTTGGAGTTATGGACATGTGCTGAGCTGAGCTAGTGTAAGCTTGCACCTCAGCAGATAAAAATGCCAAATAACATACATTTAAAAAATACATATGTAGTTGGGCTCACAAGAGGAAGAAAAATCCATAGATGTCTGAAATGATTAATTGAAAGCCAGAATGGGGAGATCTCTTACTGAAGCAGTTCCCAGTGGAAAGGTAGCTTGGGGTAAGGAATGTCTAGACCGGACCTGAACTGGGCCCACAGGCTTCATTCATCAGACACCAGGGCAGGAGAGAAGGCCATAAGGATCTGGCTCTGAGAACCCTATGCTAAGCTATGATCTTCAGTAAAAAGAAACTACAAAATCTCCAACTCATTCGCGAAGGGCAATGACCTCAGTAAAAAGTGACTAGGCAATCTCTACCCTCCAGCTCAGGGAGCTGGCAGGGATGTTTGTCTTTACTTGGAGTTCTGGGTGGGAGAAGGCTCCCATGAGAAAGCAAAAATCTGCAAGGCTGTGTTCAACAAGACTTTGGTATCCAAAAATATACTATACACATGATGAAGGAGGACATCAATATAGAAATTGGTTCTGGGCCACGATCCTCATTCTGAGACCTTTTGCGGAAGCCAAAGTCCATGCTGACCAGCAGGGACCCTATAGCCAAGTGGCCCAGGATTTGCATTTAAACAGTTCAGGTAAAGATGAGCTAAAGAGAAAACCCTACAGACCACCTTGAGAAATGGCATGAGAGTCAGCAAACATGTTAAACACCTGACATAACAATGGAAGGGATGGAAGCACCATGAGAGTTACCTCAGCTACACCTGACCTCCTTGAACAAAGCTGCCCCCAAGCCATCCCAGGACAAAAGCCGGAAATTCCGAAAGGACCAGGCACCTTACAACCCAGCCCCACTCCTTGTTTGACAGCCGAGGACTCTGAATCCCAGGGAGCAACTCGTGGTTGTGTGGGAGACTGTGATTTCACAGGACAGCTCGGGCTTCTAAGGCCACAGACGGGCTTTGAGGTTTCAAAACTAGAGGTACAGTGGCCATGGGGCGGTATAGGGAAGCAGTTGTAAGATAACCAGGGGATCATAGCATGGTTTGTTATGGCTTCAGAGCTGCCACAGTGGAAGGATTCAGGTGGGTTGACTTGAGCCTTCTTTTCAAGGGGCAGAGGCCGTGTTGCCCTGATCGCCTCATCAAGTAGCCCGACCCTCCCTCCCCATCCTTCCAGATATCCAGATGTGTGTCTTCCACATTACAAATTCTGAATCTCTGCTAAAAGAAGGGAAGAGAGGGACCCTGAGGCTCCTGTTTTTGCTGAGACCCAAAGTGAGCACTTGGTGGTATCCTGGCTGCATCCACCTTGGTTTGACTCAATGCCATTCTCTTTGCTTTTTACATTATCTTTAAAGTGGAAGCGCCCTCTGCAGCAGTGGTTCTCCAACTTCAGTGTGCATTCAAACCATCTGGGAGGCTTTGAAACACTGAATGCTGTACTCTATCCCTGGGATTTCTAATTTGGCAGGTCAGGGGTGGGGCCGGAGCATGAGTTTCCAACAAGTGCCCAGGTGAGGTTGATGCTCCTGGTTCACCTACTACACTTGGAGAACCGCTGGGCTGAAACCCTGCTTCTCAAACTTTAACAGGCATAAAAATCACCTGGATATTTTGTTACAATACTGATCCTGATTCAGCAGTTCTGAGGTTCTGTGTTTTTTAACATGCTCCCGGATGATGCTGAGGCTGCTGGTGCAGTGCAGGGGCCACATTTTGAGTGGCAAGTTATTTTCCTATTATTCTACTTCTTGTGACATATGCCTATCCTAGACAGATGTAGAAGAGAGGAAGGAACCACTGTGATTCTTCAGAAGGGCTCTTTTCCTTGCAGAGAAGCTGGGGGAGCCAGCACCGAGCCCATGGCCGAGGTCAGGGAACTAAGGGCTGCCGTGGAGTGACCTGATTAACATTGCTGCCCTTTGGGTTGGGTGACACAGAGAGAAGGCATAGATGGAGAGATGGGGAGCTGATACCTGGGATGGCAGGAGTGGTCTGGGTCAGAGTCTGAGGAGGCTCAAATACCTTGGCATGGGACCGATACAGAATGCCCTAAGCACCAGCTTGCTTAGGAAAAAATGAAAACTGTTCTAAAATTGGCCTTTCTTCTCTTGGGAAACTCAGATTCTTTCCAAACTGCCACTAGTCTGTGGAAGATGGGGTGGGGGAGGGTAGGTAGGTCCTTCCACACACCATTACCTTCTATGATGAATGACTTTTCCCTCAGGGCGTCGCTGAGAGCCAGTGTGCTGAGTCTTGGCTCAGGCCCAGCTGTCTGGGAGCCTGGACAGCCCTGTCTGATAGGGAGGCACCGGGAACCAGCCCCTCCACTGGGTTCCCAGCACCAGCCCTGGTTTTCTAATTATAACAGTCTCTTAGCTCCCAGGTTGTGCACGTGCTTCTCAAAATTCTCCATTCGCTCATTCATTCCTCTCATCAACAAACACTGGATACCTGCAATGTGCATATTATTGCATTCTGCCCCTGAGGAAGGAGCTGGGAACCTAAAAGTGATACTGATCACTTGACTACAAGAAAGGCACAAATGCCACCCTGATGTTTGGGTCTCCCACAGTGCTCTTTCCCCACGACATCTTGACAGGCAGGGAGGCTCTAACGAAGGGCCTTTCCTAGCCCACAGAGGAGTACCCAAGGTCACAAGACACAAATAGTGAGCCCGGGAGCCAGGCCTGCAATTCGAGGCACATTTCATGAAAGCACTAGCATGGATTCCTTTGGGGGCTTTTCTCCACCTCCTTTTAGACCTCAACAAGAGCAAACAGATTCAGAAGAGGAGTTTGAAGCTCTGAAATGAAATAAAAGAAAAACCCCTGCTTGTGAGAGCCGGGGGACCCCAACAGATCCACGGGGAGACCACCCAGGACTACTGAATGGGGGCTGTTTCTCCCTGCATCATGCCTGGGGTGTGAGAAGTGATTGCAGCCTGGCAGGGAACTAGTGGGAGAGCTTTGGGTTTATATCCAGCCCTATGACCTCAGATGCTCTAACTGTCTGTGGCCAGAGCACAGTGTCACTGGGTTCTCCCAACAGCAGGAAGTATTGCCTCCTGGCAGAAACCTAGTGTAGAAGTGCAGCTTCTGACACGGGAGCAGAAGTCGACCTCCTCCAAAGGCTGACGTTTGGTACAAGAGCTGGTTGAGAGACCCTGCAGCATAGACTTTACAGTCAGGTAGACCAGGGCAGCTGTTCTTACGACGTCTGAGCTGACCCTGGGGGGGTCAGAATCACCATGGGCTGCATCTTCTGAGACTCTACTATGTGCCTGAGTTGGGGCCCAGGCTTCATAGGTGGCTCTGAGATGCAGTCAGAAAGGAGATGACCAGGTGGTAGTAAATGGTGTAGATGTAGCTTCTCACTGGCAGAATTCTTCCTTCCCCCAGGCCTTTGTAAAAAATGGTTTGTTATGAAATTTCTCAAATAACCAGAAAATAATCCCTGTACCTACTGCCAACATTTAACAGATGTTTTTGCACCCTGACACATTTGTTCTGAGTATTTCTGTTTAGAAAAAAAATTACAGAGGCACGAAAACCTATCTGGAAGCCCTGTCTCTCTCTCCACCCTGCCTTGCTCGGGAGAGCAAGAGGAAATTGCTCTCCCGAAGTCAGTGCCCATCCTTCTCATGCATGGATTCTACTTTTCTACCAGTGCACGTACCTGGTTAAAAGGTTTGCATGGATGCTATTGCAGTGCATCTTGTATTTTTCACTCCACATTATGACCTCAAGGTGTATCAACACCGATCCATATTGATCAACCTTGCTTGCCTTTACTGCTGTGGAGAGGTTGCCAAGCCCTGGACATGGAGTGCTGGCTGAGGTCTGGGCTGAAGACTTGTCTCACTGCCCTGGAATCTTTCTCTTAGGGCTTGAATCTGGCAGTTGGATCAGGCGCTTATGGACTCCCGAGTTCCAGGGCTGGGTTGGAGTTGGCCCACACCCATGGTGCTGTCACACGATCCACACTTGTTTGCCCAACAGTGCGTGTCAGGAGAGCCAACTCACCTTGCCGCTTTCTTGGGAGACCGGATCCTCTTATGGGGCAATTAGAAAATCCTGGGCCTCAGCCCTCTGCAGCCCTCTTGTTTCCTTTTCACCTCCTTGAGAAAGGGATGATCAGCAGGATCCAGAGGTACCTACTCCCAACATTTAACAGATATGTTTGCACCCTGACTTCCTGTTGCTGCAAAACTTTCATTCTACCCTTTCCTTTTTCCGAAAAGTAAGGATCAGACACTCCGAGCCCCCTGTTCACTCTAGCATCCCTTCGGAAGGGACAAAGGTCAATCAGAGTAGAGGCCTGAGTTTGTAACTTACCCACAGACCACAGCATGTTGGGATGGAAGAAACCTAATGTTTCCATTATTCCTGATTTAACAATTGGGTTTTCTGTCTCTGTATCTATCCCATTCCCACCTCATAAAACTGTGAATGCCATGGGGTGGGAACCTCACCTCTTCAAGATAATTCTCAATTTATATGTTATTAAATGCTTGCTCTTTGCAAAGCGCAAGGCTTGGAATATGTACAGGGTGGAGGAGACTGCAAGAATCAGTAAAAACCAAGCCTCTCCCTGCCCCTGCAGCGTGCACCAACACTTCTCTGATAGCTGGCAGATGCCGATGAGTGAAAAGAGAGTCATACAGAGCCAGGGTTGGGTACCCCGGACTTCAGAGGGACATGATTTAGGGGATCCAGAGAGCTTCTTGGAGAAGGTGGGCTGAGCCTGGTACAGTCCAGCTTAATCCTTAGAGTTTACACCCACTCACATCCTGGAGTGGAATTACTCACTGCCACACTGAGCAAAATGGCCTTTAAAATTTACAGCAGGAGCACCTATTGCTTGGAACTCAAATGAGAACACACAGTCTTCATTAGAAGTTTCCAGGAAACTCTATCAGCTGTTGTTATGAGCAGAGAGGAAGAGAAATAAAGGATTAATAAACAGGCCAAGAAGGTAGAACACCCCAAGTGTAAGGACCTTCTACTCGCTCTGTATGATGAATACAGAGGTTGAGTGCAGTCTGTGGAAGGAAGACAGCAGAGACTACAGCTCAGAGAGGTAGCACCAGCCTGAGCCTCAACTGCTACTGTGCCGTGGGCCACAGAACAGCTCAGCCCACTGGGTAATTGCACACCGCTGACAACCCCGGATGGAGGAGAGGAACTGAGGGAGTCCCACAATGCACTGTAGCGGAGACCCCAGTCCCTCTGCATTCAGTGTGTGGCAGAACTTGTTCCAGGGATGGGGGAAGGTATCTTCTGCATTTCCCAAGGAGGACCCCATAAAAGATCTGGGAGATACTTGAAATCTTAGTAATAATGATTCAGGTTGCTTTCACCAACCTGAACTCATTAGGTTTGCAAAAATCCTGGGATTTAAACCACTCAGTTGCTATCAGTTTTTTTATAGAAACAAATGCATGAAGATGTAAAAGTCTTCAGTCTTTAAGCTAGGGCTACAATTCCAGTCTTCTGATTACAAATCTATGGGATCTCCGCTATGGCATACCGTCTGTCTTGCACGTACTATGTCACACACAAGGACCAACTGCAATGATGTCAAAAAGTATAGGCCCAAGGTCCTGACGTACACTTCTCTTTAGCTTATAAAATCACTTTTCCAATGACTGCAAGAGGGTGCAGAGCTCTAAAGGAATCATGTGACTAAAAACAATCCAAGTGTGCTTGGAGAAAGAGCTGGGTCTGGAGATATAAGAAGGAAGAAGAACCGAAATTGCCTCATGGTGGGGCATGCCCTGGGCTACCACATCATTAGAGGTGAGCCTCAGTCTAAACCAACTGGCACCTTCCTTCACCATCCTTAGATCCCGTTGCCTGTCTTGTACTCTGATGATCCTTTTTCCCCACTATTAATGTTGACCAAAGTCCTGGAGGTCCTATGTCCCTCGGTGAAGCATGCACTTTCTGAGTGATGTGTCTTTGGGGCATTTTTGGCTAAATAACACCCTTTGTTTGAATAATATATGTGGTTGTCTTAAAATCTTTCTCTGAAAAGGAAGATAATTTCATTTATACTCTTAAGGTTGCCACCTTCTTTGACTTCAAGGAATGGTCAAATGATCTCATTTGCATATGAACTGCCTTCATGCTCTGAAACTGATCCAAAGGCCCCAAGTACTTTGCAGATTATGGGATTAAAGCACACTGGGAATCCCTGGGGACCTTGCCCCTCTTCTGCTCCTTGTCCCTTCTTCTGCTCCTCGCTCCTGTGTGTAGCACTATGAGCGGCTAAGTAAGCATCTTGTCCCTGGCTCATCGGTGGCTCCATCTGTCCTTACTCCCACCTGTCCTCCCATCCCACCTTCAAGGGGTTCAGTGCAGGAGCCCACAGGTGGGGGTGCTCACAGGTGGGTGTGCTCACAGGATGGGGATAGAAAGGCAGGCACATTTCAGAGGTGG
Organism: Gorilla gorilla gorilla; assembly: GCF_029281585.2. Lineage (NCBI taxonomy): Eukaryota > Metazoa > Chordata > Mammalia > Primates > Hominidae > Gorilla > Gorilla gorilla. The sequence continues at coordinate 20,722,382 of NC_073234.2, read as the reverse complement.
TCATCAGGTAATTGCACTGGGTTAAGGCAAAACTGAACACAGATCACACATGGGATCCAGCTGCTCTGCTTTACAAGTAATTGTGGTTCACTGGAAGCGTGAGCCTGCCAGCATCATTCAGATTCTCAAATGGGGAGAGGGTGATACCACGAAAGACAGGAGAGGGAGTGATCATCCTCCGCATGAATTGAAGAGGGTTCCTCAGACAGCTTCACAGTTTCCATTCCCAGGATGAAATCTTGGAAGCACATGGGAGATGGAGGGAGGGAATGAACCAGAAGCCCGAACTGTGGCTACAAGGATGGCCTCCTGGGACTCTAAATCTTAATATCAGGCACTTTGCAAGCTAAATCCCCTCCATGGCCCCCGGGACAGTCACGTTAGGAGATACTGCCATCTGGTGGAAATGTTGCAGGGCTCCCCCACTTTTCCAGGCCTCATGCCCAGAATTGAAGAGCATCCAAAATGGCTGAAGGGTGGGGCCCAAGAGGTCTGTGCCCTTCTAGACCTTCCAAGGCTTGCTGTCATTACAGCCCATACCTCTTTAGGGTATGGATCTCCAGGGCCATTGCCTCCATTTCTGTGTTTTGAGATCTGGGTATTCACGTGCTTAGCCCTCTCTGGTAACAGCCTTTGCCTTGTACCACAATGGTTGGGACCTCTCTGCCTTTGCCAAGCCTGTTCCCTTTGCCTGGAATGCTCACTTTTCCCCTGTGCACCCATCCCAGCATCCAGTGCTTTCAGACCCAGCTCATTGCTCTCCTGTCTAGCAGCCTCCAGTATCTGCCTCCTCCAGTTTGGTTTCCCCAATTCTTACACAAAGTGCAAGCCATTCTGTATGCCCATGTTCCCTTCACTTGTCTGGCTTGCTGTTTAGCATTTAGAAGATGCTCAATACATGGATGCTGACTGATGCCCAGCTTATATAATAAGTACATTCCTTGAATTAGGAATCTGAATGTGTAACTCTGACCGCACCTGATCCTTGGAAGCAGAGACAGAATAGGAGACGCCTTTGATTCCATTTTTAAAGATGAGATCTCAAGGCAAAGTTGCATTTAGTTGTATTTTCACAAATAGCACAAGTAGGAGATGTGGACTCAATGTGTGGACCTGTGTGAGTCGGACACTGTAAATGCAAGGCTTTTGTGCATGTACCTCTGTGGGTCCTTCTGGTGTGATGGTCGGGGCAAGAGGGAGATGTGTGATGCCCCTAGTGGTGTGATGGAAATGTTTTGAGTCCTAAACCCGATTTCTGACTCTGTTTATTGATAACTTACTATGGGTCAGTCACTGGACCTCAGTTTCTTCATCTATGAAATGTGATTGGTAATTCAAGACAAAGGTAACAAGGTTGGCCCCAATACTTATCTCCCGTACATGGAGGAGCTCAGTAAATATTTGTTGAAAGAAAAAAATACCCACATTAGTGTTGCTGTGGAGAATTAAATGAGACAACACGAAAGCCATGTATAAACTATTCCTACTGCAAACTCTATTCCAAATGGTGACAACTAGAATCTGCAATGCCATGCAGATTCTAGTTGTCACCATTGGGAATAGAGTTTGCAGTAGGAATGGTTAGGCTGGGTGTCTCAGCATCCACTCCCTACCCTCCCATTCCTTTCCTTCACAAAAAGGGTTCCAGCGTGCTTCCTCTGTTTCTTTCTCCTGCTTTCTCTTTTCCATTTGGATGATTGTCTAAGCTAAGCATGGGTACCTCTGACAGCAGAGCCTGAAGTTACCAAGAACAATGCTCCAACCCTAGTTACTTTTCTTCAGGCCCAATTGCAGCACATTTGTCTGCTGAGAAGAGGATCACAGCAGAGCCAGCCTCTCCAACAACAAAATGCACCATAGCCAGCCTCTGATTTTCCCTTCTGTAAGTAGGTCGCCGCTGCCAGAACCTCTCAAGGTCCTACTTCTGATGCTTCCTCGGGCCAGCCACAGCACAGCCCTCTCCAGCGCTTTCTCTCTGCTCCAGTGAGCAGCCCAGAGCCACTAGAAGCAAGCTGGCTTGCCAGACTGCCACTGGGCTAGGAGCACACAGAGGTGACAGTAAGGCGGAAGTCTGGGAGCTGGGTTCAGAGGAAAGAGATGGAAGACCAGATTCTGGCCCTGGAGCTAACTCCACCTACAAGAATTACCAGAACTTTATCCTTCTGGTCTTCAACTTCCTCATCTGTAAAATGAGAGACTTAGGTTGGAGGATTTCTAAGCTCTTGTCCAGCTCCGTAATATTGGGGAAGATTCAGCTAACACAAGCAGATTGATGTACGTGTCCCATGATAATCTTCACCTTCCAAAAGCCAGAGGGAGTGCTCCTGGCCCAAGCCCCTAGATTAAACATAAAACCCTGTTGGTGGATAGCCTGCTATGCATCAGGCACTGCAAGAACTGCTTTCTATGCTTTTACTTTAATACTTCTAATGAGCATAATCAGTCCAGAATGATCATTCTCATTTTATAATTAAAGGGAATGAGACACTGTTGATTGACATGGTTAGCCTAGTTAGAAGGAGAGTGGATTATTTTTAAATTCAAGTTTTCTGACTCCAAAGACCATCCTGATATCAGGCTGGCAGGTCACCAGGGCACAGTACCCTGCAGGTGTGGTGGCCTCACGCTAGAAGGAACATTACAATTTCCTTTCACATTTATCCATCCAGTTTTCAGTCACCTCATTTACTCCATATTGCCTCATTCCGTATTCAGGATAACCCCCTATTGGCAAAGTGTAAAATAGCCTCCTACTGACAAAGGAGAAAGCTGGCTTGCCTACAGTTGCACCACTTAGCTGGCAAATGCAAGGACCAGGACTGGAGCCCTGGTCACCTGAGTTCAAATCAGGATTCCTGCTGCCGGGCCACAGCTGGGAAAGAAGAAACACCTAGCTCCTTTTTCCCTCTCTCTGTCTAATGTCCCAGTTCGCAGCCAGGGTAACTGAGGCATAAAGAGTCTAGGTTTCAACCAATCCGGAATGAAGATTGTGAGTTTGCACGAGGGAAGCCTCTCTCGCTTCCAGCACACAGTTCTTCCCATTTATTCCTCCTCACTCCCCATGTTAAACCAGGCAAACTCAAACTCCTTCCTGTGGCTCACAGGGCCCTGCCCAATCTGCCCCAGCTCCTGTTTCCAGCCTGCTCTGTAGCCTTATGCTGGGACTCAGTGTCCGAGAGGGAGTCTCTGCTCAAGGTCAAAGAGCTTTGAGCCCATAGACCTTGGGCCTGGCTGGTCTATGGGTTACAGCCAGGGATCCTCAGGGTAGCTCAGAAGAGGCAGAGGGGCATGGTGGGCTTCAGACATAGGGAACTGGAGTCTAAATGCCTGCTTAGCCACTCACTGCAAGTTCCTGAACTCCCTTAACTTCAGGTCTCTTATGTATAATATGAGGATAATAGTGTTCGCCTTATGGGGTTATTCTGAGGCTGAAATAAAATATGTATATGTATTGGTAGTAGTAGTATTGGCTGCCCTGTGGAGGTTGTTTGCAGCTTTAAATGAAATACATATATGTGAAAATGAAAAGCACGGTGTGTGCTAAGTAAGAATATTCAGCAAGTGTTCATTCCTTTCTTTCCCATCCACCCCTTAGTTTCACCCCATTAAAATTCCTAGATGGCAGAGGAGGTGTTATTCTTCTGTATTCCTGGCACCTACCACAGTCCTGGGTACACAGCAGAAGCTCTATAAATGTTAGATGAAACAGAAAGGAAAATAAAAGAAAAGAGAAAAAAAGACAATAATTTAAAAATGTTTCTCCTGCCTGATAGGTTTTTTTAAAAAGTCAAACCATAACATTATCATTACACTCAATTACCAAAACTATATAAATAACCATGCATTTTACAAATGAACTATAGAAATACAAATCCTTTGTCCCCAGCTGCTCGGAGGATCTGGATGAAGAGGATCAGATCTCTTGTCCCATTGGCTTTATTACCTGGGTTTTGAATTCAGCTCTTGGCCTCTTGCCATGAGTCCTTCTATCACCTCTAGGAAGGAGTGGGCCACCTTCCCCGCGAGGCTGGCCAGCTGACCCTCCCCCAGGGCCCTCCTCTAAGCTGAATTCATTATGCTCCTGAGATAAGGTCCCAGAGGATGGGAAAAAGGTGGCCAGAAAAATCCCACAACAGGTCAACACTGGGAAGATAAAAGTCACAGGCGTATCTCTTCACACCAGCTCCATCAGCTGGAGGTGCCTGAGGACCACCCCCAAAATAGCCCCCTCTTGAGAAATGTCACTCCACACCCTCCTCACCACCGCCTGAGCCTTTCTTCCTTTCAGCTCCCTCCCCAGAGACACGCAGAGCCGAGGAGATAATAACAAAAGCAATAACTGAGGTTAGAGAAATACTCGACAGTTCCTGAAGCTCTCTCGCAGAAACATCTTCATTTGGTCCTCCCCACCTCTCCCTAAGATAGGAAAAGCAGAAAATAAGGGGGTTCCTTCAGCCACACCTTGGGATGAGCGACTGAAGCTCAGAGAGATCAACAATCTGCTCAAGCAAGTGACAGAGGCGGAACCTGGACCCAGATTTTTTCTTCTCTAAATTTGAAATCACGTGACTTTCATACCAGCAATGAGGTTACACTGAATTTCTATAGTTCATCCCCTCTGAGAGGCCTTAAAGATTCAAAAATATATTTCAATTCTCAAATATATTTTATAAACCTTCATACTGTCTCTGATTATTGGGGAAAGCCATATCTCCACATTTTATAGATCAAAAAAAAGTAGAGCAAGAAATAGGATTTGATTAACGTTAGGCTCATGCACGCATACAAACAGCACAAAAAGAGCTCTTGCTGGTATTGCTTTACCTACTTTCCAACCTTCGTGGGGCCTCTTTTGGGGGTTTGTAGTGGGATTTTCAGTGCAACATGCAAGGTCCTATCTTCTCATCTACATTCTTCGGGTTTTGTGTACTAATCCAGCTTCAATGGGTGATTCAAACCTTCAGTGAAACAAAGTAAGAACTACACATTTGTAAGACTCAATTCTCTCTGCCACTGTGCAAACGAGCACTTGTCAAAGAGCAAACAAATATCTACAAAATGGCTTGAAGAACAAATATCAGGACAAACTTGAAATAACTAAGCAGCAATATTCTGCATATTAAAAATCTTGGTAGGGCGTGGTGGCTCACACCTCTAATCCCAGCACTCTGGGATGCCTAGGTGGGCGGATTGCTAGAGCTCACAAGTTTGAGACCAGCCTGGACATCATGGTGAAACACCATCTCTACAAAAAATACAAAAAAAAATTAGTCAGGCGTGCTGGCGTGCCACTGTAGTCTCAGCTGCTTGGGAGGCTGAGGTGGGAAGATTGCTTGAGCCCACGGAGGCTGAGGCTGTAGTGAGCCATGATCACACTACTGCACTCCAGCCTGGACAACAGAGTGAGACCTTGTGTCAAAAAATAATCTCTTCCAAAGGCCTCAGTTATTGTTATTTTTTTACTACTACTACTACAGCTATAATTTATGAAATACCAGGCACTTTACTAAGTATTTTGTTTATGCTATCTCAGTCCACACAACAACCTCCTCAATTAGGTATTTTTTAATCACCATTTTACAAATAAGGGAACAGAAAATACAGAGGTTAAATAGCCTGCCCAGGCTAACTCAGATCATGAATAGCAGAGCACAGTCCAAAGCCATTTGCACGTGACTTCAGCCATTAAACTCCCAGCTGACTCTCTCAGGAGTGTTTTCTGAGGTTATAATGCCAATGTGATTATGCCACCATTCAATATTTTCAACAATGACTTACAATCCACTTATTATGTGAAAGATACTTCTTTTGGGTAACATAAAGCAAACTAAAATGCTCAAGCCATGAAGCTGGACCTAAGAAGCTTATGCACTCATAAAGGATGTGTGACATACACACAGATGTTCATGACAGAGGCATGGAGTTAAAATGTCATGGGAGGTCAGAGGAAGGAGAAACCACTTCTCACGGGAGAAATTGAGCTTGGTACACATAAACACAGGACAATACCAATGGAGAAAAGTCACCTCACCTGAGAAGGATTAATTACACAGCAATAAAGAAAAGCTGAAGAATGCACCTGCCTCTGGAGTGCCTCATTGTAGTCATTATTCTCCTTGACAGACACAGATAACACTGATGACCATTGCATGCAGACATGCACTCTGACTTGTTTCCCCAATAGAAGTGGCAGGTAAGCATGGATTCGTCCCCACTCTTGCACAGCTCCTCTTTGTACAGAATGACATGCTTCCTGAAGTATGAAAAGGTGTGATCTTTGTCAAGCTTTTTTAACAACTGATATTCCCAGCGACCACCTGTGCTAGGTGGAGGGCTTGAAGGGGGGACACTTACTGCCTACAAGGAATTCACGGTCCACCTGCAAGGCCCACAGATGGATCAATTGCATCACAAATAATAGATGTCAGCTTACTGCCTGCCAACTTGACATTAACATTTAAATAGGTTCTCCTAACATGCAAACCTTTTGGAACACATATTTTAGTATCTAATGGGAGGTCACAAGCAGCTGTAGAAAGGAGAACATGAATGAAAACTTACAATGGAAAAATAACACAAAAACAACTTACAAACATGATTCCCATCAGCAATGGAGATATACAGTTTTAGCTATATGGATTTTGTGATGAAAATTATTTCTGGTCAGGCATGGTGGCTCATGCCTATAATTTCAGCAATTTGGGAGGCTGAAGCAGGAGGATCGCTTGAGCTCAGGAGTTCAAGACCAGCCTAGGTGATGTAGGGAGATCCTGTCTCTATACAACGTTAAAAATTAGGCAAGTGTGATGGCACATGTCTGTAGTCCCAGCCACTTGGGAGGCTGAGGCAGGAGGATTGCTTGAGCCTGGGAGGTTGAAGCTGCAGCGAGCTGTGATTGCACCACTGTACCTCAGCCTGGACGATAGAGTGAGACCCAGTCTGAAGAAAGAAAAAAATGATTTCCATGGTATGGTGATATGGTTTTTTAAAATTGATAATAAAATAATTACATTTAAGTAATCAATTAAATAACAACAATTATTTGAAGAGATTTAAGCATGGAGCGGCCTGGGGCAAGCAAATAGAAAGGAAGGAGAGAATTCATCATAGAAATGTGGTGTAGGAAGACTACCTAAAATCATAGAAAATATTGGCTGGGCGCGGTGGCTCATGCCTGTAATCCCAGCACTTTGGGAGGCTGAGGCAGGTGGATCACCTGAGGCCAGGAGTCCGAGACCAGCCTGGCCAACATGGTGAAACCCTGTCTCTACTAAAAATACAAAAATTAGCCAGTGTGGTGGCGGCTGCCTGTAATCCCAGCTACTCAGGAGGCTGAGGCAGGAGAATTGCTTGAACCCAGGAGGTGGAGGTTGCAGTGAGCCGAGATCACGTCACTGCACTCCAGCCTGGGCGACAGGGTGAGACTTTGTCTCAAAAAAAAAAAAAAAAAAAGAAAAGAAAATATGTTAAATAAAAGAGGGTTGGGGAAAAAGATAAATTACTAGTATTGTAGAAAAAAATGTAGTCTTTGGAGCCAGATGGGCCTAGATTAAACCTTGGCGCATCCATTTATTAGCTACATGGCCTCTACTATTAAGCCTCAGTTTGCTCATCTGTAAAACGGGACATTATATTTACCCAGCAAGCTCCTTGTGAGGACAAGATACCTTGTTTAGTAAGCACCTAGCGTAGGATGAGGCCTAGAGTAAACAATCATTCATGTTACAAGTGTTACTGAGTGCCTAGGGGCTGCAAATACAGTAATGGACTGAACAAAAATGGTCCCTGCTCTCATGGAGTTTACAGTCTAGCAAAGGATAAAGGGTTGTTTTAATTATTGTAGTTAACTAAGCAGCAAAACACAGCATTACAACACATAATCAGAGCATAAAAGGCCAGTCTTATAAATGGTGTAATAGCTACAACTAGTGCTTTCTCATGCAAACTCAATGGGTCAACCAGAGTCCTAGCAAATGAGCTAGTGAATACTTTAGAAACAGGCCACTCTACAAGTTGTTGATCTAAAATTCTGGGTATGTTCGTCTCACTAGGCAGGCAGACATTCCAGTATTTGATAAAAGGAGGAATACAGACGAATTCCGTTACGTGAGCCAGCTGTATCAGTAAAAATAGTATGAGAGCTGGTACCACAAAATGGAAACATCTGGCTCCGGAGAAAAGGCTAACAGAAGTGTGGTGCAGAGTGAAGTGAACAAAGCCTAAACGAGAGGGCTAGATTCTAGTCCTAGGGCAGCCCCTCAGTAGCCGTGTGACTCAGAAGAGACCCTTAGTTAGCCTTTCTCCAGGCCTGTTCTCTGAATGTGAAACTGAGTGAGCCCTGAAATCTCATCCACTTCTGCCATTCTAAGATTCCATAGGCACAAAAATGGCGAAATAGTTCAAGTTAGCTCACATAGCAACAAGATTTGCTTCAACAAACTATTGGAGCATCTAGTAAAATAAAAGACTAGATTGTTCCTTGGCATCATTTTGGAAGGTAGGATTTCTGAACACTGGCCATCACTTGGGGACCTGTGCCTTCACAATCAACTACTTGATGTTCTGATCACGTTGGTTTCCAAATACCGACTGGAGTAATGACTAGCATTTCCAACTATTTCCAGCTCTCTACCTTCTGGGCAGAATCGTTCTTTCTGGGTCATTTGTAGTTTGCTACAGTCATGTGACTAGTTCTGGCCAATGAGTTGGGAGTAAGGGGAGTATCTATCATGTCTAGGCAAGCACATTTAAGTATCACTGTGAGATTCTTCACAAGTCTCCTTCCCTTTGGCATGGTGGCTCGTAATGTTCGGGTGCTGGCTGTTTGTCACCATTGGTTCCTGAGTGACTAGAGTGACCAAAGCTCCCCGCTATTCCAAAATGGACAGATGAAGTGATTATGAAATAAATCTTTGTGTTTTAAGCCCTTGGGACTTGGAGGCTATTTCGTTACTGAAGCAGAATCCAACCTATCCTTACAAATACATTCCTTCCTATTAATGCTTTGCTAACTTAATAGCTTTTTGAAATACAGACTGGAACTATGTACTAAACTGCTTTTTATTGTTTTAAATACGATTTTCTTCCACCTGACTTGACACCACTGCATTGCCTGACTTGACACTACTACAAAGGATACAGACACCGTTCACATCATGACTCTGAAAATGCCATTCATATGGAATGCAATATGGAATGCAACACGGCACTCTGGATTTGCGACAGTATATGTGAAATACAATCATTCCACTTAGCATTTCTACTTTATTCCTTTTCAAGTTAACAGACAAAATCCTTTTTATTTCAAAGTATTTTATAGTTTTTAGAAGGTCTTGCATTCAAAAGAGATTACATCATTTGTAAAATATTCAAAACCCTATAAGGCATACAGTATTAGCTCCATTTTACAACAGGGATCTGAGAGTCACACAGCTTAAGGGACTGCATGAGGTTGCCAGTTAGTAAGTGGCAAAGCAGGGACTCTTGTTTCCTGGCTCCACATTTGGTGCTAATTCAACTATGCCACATTTCCTTCAGCATCTTTACTCTGAACAGAAGTTTTTTGTTTGTTTGTTTCTGTCTATCCTAATCATATTTTCCTGAAGTGGGGGAGCACTGTAGCAACCAGTTGCTCAACATTATTTGTTTTATGCAACCCAGTTGTTCAAAAGAAAGTGCTGCTGGCAGAAACCCTGGGCTCCCAGGGCAGTGGAGTTGCTCTTACCGGTGGGTCTAGAAGAAAATGCCATCCTCCAGGCTGGATAAGCTGAAGGCCAGCTATCTGGTCAGCTCTGAGCTCCTGGCATCCTGCCTATGTTATCAGTCCAGGCCTTGATGTTGGAGAGGCTGACAACCTGTGCTACACATTATCTCACACTCTGAAGTAGCCCGCCCATGAATTGTGGGGACAGTGAGCAGCATTTAGGGCAATGACCCTGCAGGTACTTCCTGACTCCTTTTCCTCTTCCCTCACTGTCATCTTCTTTTTTCCTTCCGTCTGCTTCTCCTTTTGCCCCTTCTGATAAATCTTTGGTTGGGTGGATTGGCCTCCTTTCCTAAATTGGCTCTAAGTGAATGAAATCTTTCTATGTTCTGGGTTGCTTCTCAGGTATTAGTAAATATCTGAGATCTCGATTGAGCTGGGGTAAAAGGACTGAAAGACCTGGTCGGAAAACCTTCATCATCAAGGCTCCTTCTGAGGTGATAAAGAAGCCTTCTTCTTTCTCTTCCCAATGAATACAGTACACCCAGATTGTCAAACACTTCGGAAATCACCTGTATAGCCCCCGAGTTTCCAAAGCTCTCCCATGAATCTATGTGGTGATGCTCACGCCCATCTATGGAGGCCATGTGTCCTCTGGGGGCCCTAAGCTTGTCCCTCATTTCATCACAGAAGGCACTCCAGCCAAACATAGAAGAAGGGCCTTGTCTGCTTCTCTAGGATGTACCACTGGGACTCCAGCTCCCACGGAGTCTCCATCCTCCTCTCCCCTGAAATCTGCATGCTGACCCCCATTTCTCTCCAAGCAGATCTGATGCGGTTGATTCACTTTGCGAACTTTCTTCAACCTCAGAGGGTCTGGTGCTGAGTTCCCACACAGAGAAAGAGTAAGCTTTCAGGATGTTCTCTAGGGAATCATCTATTTCACTCCTCTCAAGGGTTCAAGGGGTCCATTCAGGGCTGAAAAAATGAGTCTGTTAGAGAGGGAAGAAGAGAAGCTGCCTAGAGGGTTGTATAGCACATTGTCCTGCTTCTTCTGTTCTTTCACCCCAAGGCTTTCAAAGCTAGAGTTAGGTTTTAAGGTCCCTAGCAGTAGTGACCACAGATAGGCTTGCAGACTCTTGGCATAAGGGGCCTTGTAGTTCCAGGTCTCTATCTCCAACACACCTGAGAAGGTAAACCATCACTATCAGGCACCATAGACATCCCCTTCAGTGTTTTTTCACACATGCGATTTCACATAGGTTTACGGGACTATTTGATCAGTGTCTCTCTCCTCCATTAGACTAAGCTACATAAAGTCAGAGACTGTACAGTTTTCCTTCACCTGGCAAAGAGTAGGCATTCAATAAATATTTGCTCAATGGGTGAATTAATCTTCTCTGCTGACACAGCATGAGGGAATAAGCTTAAGCTATGGCAAGAAGGATTACCTCAGAGCTAGCTCTGGAGCTGGACTGCCTGGTATTAAATCCTGGTTTTGCAATTTGCTTCCTATGAGACCTTAGGCAAATATCTTTCTCCTGCCTCATTTATAGTTCGAAATGGCAATAATAGTAGTACCTACTCCCTGATCGTTTTGAGGAGTGAATGAGATAGTACACAGAAAACACTTAAGGCTGGTACGGTGGTTCACACCTGTAATTCCAGCACTTTGGGAGGCCAAGGCAAGTAGGTCGCTTGAGCCCAGGGGTTTGAGACCAGCCTGGGCAACATAGTGAAACTGTCTCTATAAAAACAAAACAAAACAAAACCACACACTTAAAACGGTCTCTGGCAAATATAAATGCTCAATAAATATTAGGTAACTACAGTTTGCTTGCAGATTGTGGGTAACCAAGGGAGAAGTTTTAATTTTGTCTTTTGTAAAATAGAGGAAATGTTCTATGCCTTACACTTATCCTAGGAGGCAACTTTGAGAGTTAAGACAAAAATAATTTTCTAACTGCAGTATAACTGTTAAGAAAAGTTTTGGCTATGCCTAGAGATAGTGACCTTATAACTAGAGACAATGAGCTTGTTGAAGGAATCAGGACATAAACCATGGAGACCTTTGGCAGTGGAGAAATGATCTTAGAGCATGTAGGACCAAAAGATATTAAGTGGACATCCCAATAACAGTCTATTTTAGTGAGGAAAAAACTCTCCAGAGGTCTAGCATGTCACACTTGAGTCAGTTCATGGACTCAGAGCCTGTCCAAAGAAGAAGAGTTCAGGTGAAATACAATGGTTAGAAGAGGACAAACTTTGCAGCCAGAATGCCTAAGCTTCAATCCCAGGTAATTCATGATTTGCCATATAACTTGGGAAAGGTACCTAACCTCTCTGGGTTCCAGCTTCTTTATCTGTAAAATGGGAATCATAATAGGACACCAATTTTCCAGCGTTATTACAAGGGATGAATATATAATAGTACGTGGTAACACTGTGTATGTGTTAGGTATAATTAAAATGATTGAAAATTGTCACCTCTAGCAATGGAAAAATGGCTATCCATTTTTCTTAAAAAGGGAGATAATCTGAAATTAGAGCCTCTATAAAATAATAGAAAGTTGTCAATATTTTCACTCCTTAGTCAAGGACCTAGAAAGGCCAAAATTGTAAGGGTGGTGGCATGGATATTCAGGGAAGAGGTGTAAGGAGAAATCCTTCTGAAGGGGCGCAGAGTGTGTGAGTGCCACCATAAAGCCCCATAGGGAGCTGGAGCTTAGCACTCAGATTGACCAGATGACCCTCACTAGGATGTCATTCCACCTCCTTCTTTGCTTTCCAAAAATCTACTGTCCCAGGAGCAATTCTGCCTGCTGAGCTTAATCAGACAAGATTCATTAGTGCTTCCAATGAAGAGGTCCAACTAATAATGCAGACTCCTGAGACCCAATAAGCTAGAAGATCTGGGGAGAGGGCCCAGTAAGCTCGATTTCTGGAAGCATCCCAAGTGATTTTTACACATCCTGAAATTTGAGAACACTGCCATTGTTGGACTCTGAGACCCCTTCCAACTCTGACAGTCTCTGATTCTGTCGTTGTCTGGTTGGATAAACTCCTGAGATCATCCCGTGTTGTCAGATGCAATGGACACAGTTTCCAGAGGCTGAAGCCATCTCTCAGATGTAGAGATGACAGGACAGCAGATACCCCAGAGCCCTCGTCCCATCCCTCTCCCCATGCCCATACACACTCCCATCTGGCATAGGTGTATCACCTGGGTCTGGGGTCAAGGGAGCTGGCACCCTCTCTCCTGGTAAAAGTAACCTTTCCTTTTCCAGGAGCCCTAACTACCTCGTAGAGGGAAAAATATCATAACATCTCACTGCCCTTCATGAGCATGTGAATTTCCAGCAAAAGATAAGCATGGTATTACGGAATATGTGATTTGGGTCTCCCATTTAAAACAAGAGGCAACAACTTCCCTTCCTTCCCAGAATGGGACAGGAGAAATAAATTATGACCTAAAACATCCAAGTTGTTTCTAGAATCACCAGCAGCATTTATAGTAAGAGAGCAAAATATTTGTACCTCCCTGTGATGGCAGCACATTGGCAGGCTTCCTTCTGGCTATGAAAATGTGCTTGCTTGGATCTGCTGAGTGCTCCCAGGCAACCTTGGACATGGTCGTGGCCCCTTGGTGTGGAGGAGTCAGGCCACAGGCTAGCAGGAGCTGGATAGAGCACTCTGAAGGCCTATTTGTGGGGAACTTCAGCAGCTGTGCCGAAATGGAGGTGAGCAGAGAGGAGGGGAAATCTTTCTCAGGCAGAGCAGCAGATGGGGGAGTGGGAGCCTCCTCCTGCCTCCACCATGGCAAAACCTTATCTCTGGTTTCCCTGCCTCAGCTCTCCCACATGCCATTCTCACCAGTCTTCCTAAAATACCACTTTCATTATGTTAATTCCCCTCTGCTTTATTTTCCATTTTTTAGAGATGGGGTCTCCCTCTGTCGCCCAGACTAGAGTACAGTCACCCTATCACAGCTTACTGCAGCCTTGATCTCCTGGGCACAGGAGATCCTCCCATCCCTTGCACTAGCTGGCACAACAGGTGCAAGCCACCATGCTTGACTAAGTTTTCTACTTTTTAGAGCGATAGGGCCTTGCTATGTTGCCCAGGTCAGTGTCAATCTTCTGGCCTCAAGCTATCCTCCTGCCCCAGCCTCCCAAAGCATTGGGATTACAGGCGTGAGCTACCACATCTGGCCTTAATTCTCATGAGACCTCCACAGCTGTCTTCACCTAAAGTATAGCATCGGTTCAAAATTCCTCAGTTTGTTCAAAGCCTACCACAGCCTGCCTCAACTTGACTTCCCAAATTTGGCTCACAAAATTCCCACAGTCTCACATGCTTGCCAACCTTCTGCTCAAGCAACAACAGCCCCTCCCTCTCTTCCCAGTGTGTTTCCCGTCTACTCCTCACTAGGCTTCCGCAGCTGTGATTTCTCCTTCCTGCTACCCAGCTCTACCCCCTCTGCCCAGGCCCCTCCTCTCCACCTATGCAAATGCTTCATTGCTCTGCCTGGACAATCCACCTATACAGATTTCTGCTCCTCCGTGTCCAGCCCTGACTGGCTGGCTGGGTGGAAAGAGACACAGTCTGGAGTCAGAGAACATGCGTTCGAACCCAGCTCTGCCGGCTACTAGCTGTGTGGTTTGAGGCATATCATCATCCTCTCTGAATGTCAGTAGCTCTACAACCTGGCACACCATTCCAGGGACTGGGAATAATGCATATAAAGTGTCTAGCACGATGCACGGCACACAGTAGGTGCTCAGCAAGTGGTAGCTAGCAGTGCCAGTCATACCCACTACCTGGAATTCTTAAATCTCTTCATCTGTGTAGGGACTGACTCCCCAGTTTGACTCTCGGTATTTCACTGTGTCCTCCCTTCCCTATAGCATTTTGCTCATTTCTGCTTCTTAGAAGGGGCTCACAAGATATTTTCTGGGGTCTCTAGGTGTTTGTGCTACAAGTTCACTAGATTTTCTTAAGTAGAAAAATGGATAGTGATGAGGCCTGAGACCTGCTTTGTACTCAGTTGACAAGCCAGCTTCACAGAGTTCACAGACGAATCCGAATAACAGCCTTAGGATGAAGTCAGTGTGCACATCTGCAAGGGGAACCCCCGGAGAGTTTCAGTCCTGATCCGAAAGCCAAAGCTTTCTCCATCGAGCTGCCTGAGAACACCAGCAGCTTGCTAAAGAAACCACTTGGTTGTCAAAACATATCCCAGCTTCTCCTGTCAGAGGGTGTCAGCCAACATCTTGGAGAATGGCAGAGAAGCAAGCTCTTGGGAGTTCAGTGCTGATAAATGACTTGTAAATGTCACGTAGGCCCAAGGGGTGAATGCCAGTGTAGATGGAAGTTACCTCTCTTTCAAAGCAATGGAAAAATTGTGATACCTCCAGCTTTCTTGTATAAGCTCATGGGCCACATTTTTAAACTTATCAACAGTAAAAATGACTATAAATCTACTTACCCTTATCCTACCACAATAATAATACCTCCCCTGCACTGGAAACAATTTTCTATGCCTTTTTCTGTCCTCAAGACCCATAATCTCATTACTCCCTTTACTCCATCCAGGTAAACCTCCTCTCTGTTCTGATTGACTCAGCCAGTCCACTAACAAGTGTTTATCATGTTCCCCTGCATGTGCAGAACCTGGTAGGCAACTAAGAAAGTCTACAGAAGAAAACGTGGCCTCTGTCCACAAGGAGCCACTTACAATCTAGTGGTTTTGTCAGATCTGCACCATCCCAAAACCAACTTCTAATGACTTTCTTTCATCTAGTAGTGAGTTAGTCAACAAGTATTTATTACGCACCGCTGTGTGCCTGGAATACACAGGGTGAATGAGCCAGGCAAGGTCCTGGTTCTCATGGAGCTTGCTTTTTAGTTGGAGGATGAGGCAATATGCAAGTAAACAAAGAATACAAATTCAGAGAACAGTTAAGTGCTATGAAGAAAGTAGGGTAATGAGATAGGGGGTGATGGGGTTGCAGGACGTGGAGGCCAGAGAAAGTCTTTCTGAAGAGGTGGCATCAACAGCCTGTCAAAGTGGTGAGATAGAAGAGAAGAGACAAACTCCCTTCAGGAGAGGGCCTGCCCATAAACCCTGCAGAAATCCAAAGGACATGGGGATGAACACAGGGCTGCTGCCTCTGAAACTTTCTGTGTCTCTGGGTCAAGGGCTATACTTTATTCATAGCACCAAGCACAGCACCTGATACATAGTAGATGGGGAATGATGAATGATACTGATGAGTAGCATTACTCACAATTTTCTATATACCAAGCAATGTCCTTGCCGTGCACTATTCCTTTAATTCTCATCACCACTGTGTGAGGAAGGTGCTATTATCCCTACGTGACAGATACAAACAGATATTCACAGAAAAGGAGAAGCAGAGCCTGGATTCAGATCCAAGCACTGTATTTCCAAACCACCTGGTCTCAACTCCTATGCTGTACTGTGTTCCTTCTACTTGATCTTAGGTCTCATAAGTTTCTAGGAGGGATACAGAGGTGAAAGTTATTTCAGGCCTTGGGTTGTTGGAATTTGTATGTTAAATTTTATCTGGTATGTCACTATACCCAAATGTTCACACCTTTTTTTTTTTTTAACTTAGAGTTGGGTTCTCCCATCACGCAAGCTGGAGTGCGGTGGTGTGATCATGGCTCACTGCCATCTTGAATCCCTGGGCTCAAGTGATCCTCCCACCTCAGTCTTCTGAGTAGCTAGAGACACAGGCATGCAACACCACACCTGGCTGATTTGTTTGTTTGTAGAAATGGAATCACACTATGCTGCCCAGGCTGGTCTCAAACTCCTGGTCTCCTGCGATCCTCCCACTTCAGCCTCCCAAAGCTCTGGGATTGCAGGTGTTAGCCACTATGCCCAGCCCCTCATGTTCACACTTTTTTCATTATCCAATCAGATATGGCTACTTGTCTCAGAAAAGAGCCAGTCCCTGGAGGATTTAATTTCTGAGGTTGGGCAAATCAAGCAGTGAAAGAAATAGCGCTTGCTATTCTGTGTAGCTCATCTGGAGAGAAACTTGTGAACTGGCAGATTTTTAAAATGGTTTCTTAATCATTATAAGTTCATTTTAATATTGACAAATGCTGTACACTGTGCTGCGGTGAGCAGGAATAAGCCCAGTTCTCAGATCCATGTTGGAAATGAAGCTCATGCTGAGATGAAGTGAGAGGGCACCGTTGCATTCAAGGCCCTTCAAGTCCTGTTCAGGACAGCTCTATTCCCACTGCACAGCACAAAAGGTCCCCTCACAGACCTGGATGTCCTCACCTCTGTGCCTTCGCTCAAGCTGATTTCTTCTCAAGGACTTCCCTCTGCATTTCCCCAGCTGTGCGGACCTCTTCATCCCTCCACACCCATCTCAGACACAGCATCCTCCATGGGAAAGGCTCTTTTGAGAGCACCCCCCGTACCTGACCCTTGCCCACTCCTGAGGACCCAAACTTTGCTGTAACCCAAACTGATTTCTATATCAGTTTTGGTTATGTGTGCACTGAGTTTGTGCTGTTTAGTAGACTGTGGGCAAATAATTCCCTCTCATTCAACTTTTTATGTCTTACAGCTCTAGTGCCGCAGCCGTGATAAACAGTGTTGAACTAAATCTGATGGTGTTCCCATTTTGAAGGGGCAGAGCTTGCTCTAGGCTTTCTCCTGTACTTTTATATAATAATAACAACAACTGGCCTCTACTGAGGGCTTCCTTTCTGACTAACATCTATGTCGTTTATGACATTTGTCCCATGACAACGCTAAAAGAAGGCCGTATTATTATCTCTACTTCATAGTTGCACAAAACTATTTTATAGCAGGCCGCTTAGAAAGGTATCACCTGCATTTGGTCACATAACTAATAAATGACAAATCGAGATTCGAACTCAGACCCACCTGCCTCCAAGCCTCACTCACCTAACTAAAATGCTGGACTGACTCCATGCCGCTTCCCGCACCAGCCCCTAGGCTCCTCCTTACGTCTTCCCAATTCTCTCTTCTACCTCAGCCCCTTTTCCCAGCTTTCTGTCCTCTCCCTCCTGGGGCACAGCTCACTCTGCAGCTGCTCTCTGGAAGCCCCGTTTTCTACTTCCCCAAATTCCTTATCCCCCTCTGTTGTCCAGCATTC
The DNA here is from genome assembly GCF_029281585.2 of Gorilla gorilla gorilla. NCBI lineage: Eukaryota > Metazoa > Chordata > Mammalia > Primates > Hominidae > Gorilla > Gorilla gorilla. The sequence goes on along the minus strand of NC_073234.2, from coordinate 20,704,511 downwards.
ACTTCCAAGCTCTCCTTGCCTCGCTTTCCTCAGCTTAAACTCCCATTTCCTAGACTGTCAGATTATAGTTAGTTGCATTTGATTTAACTAATTCACACTAAAGTGTGAGTGACAATTAGCCCCTTGAAGTTCAATGGGAACTTGTCATTTGAAAAGAGGATATCAGTCATCTCCAAAAACAGAATTTGAATGTCTTCCCAATGAGAATTCCAAAATGTTTGAAGCAATGGCAATATTTTCTAATCAGCTTCTCCAAGATGACCTTCTCCAAGTTGACTCCTTTGAACATTTATTTATTTATATGCCTGAAAGTCCATAAACATACATTTGCTTAAAAAGTATAATAAATTTATGGTTTCTTCACACGCTTTTTATGATACAATTCAATTGTCTCATTAATGTTCATTTTTCAAAAGGACCATATCATTGTTCCCATTTCAGGCCAGTCTCTTTTGTCTCAGAAATGTAGTGTTCACACTAAATCACCTCTGCAGCCTATAGCCTAAGGGTGGCCATGCCCAGCATCAGTGATGGGTGATCACTAATTAACAGCAGAGATCACTTAATCCTCAGCTTTGCCTTCTCAGTGTTTTCTCAGAAAAGAGCCAACCAACCAGACCCCTCTGCAGGTGGCATCAGAGCAGCCTCCTTCAGAGTTGCAGAACAGTGGCCGGGTGCGGTGACTCACACCTGTAATCCCAGCATTTTGGGAGGCCAAGGCGGGAGGATCACATGGGGTCAGGAGTTCAAAACCAGCCTGGCCAACATGGTGAAACCCCGTCTCTACTAAAAATACAAAAATTAGCCAGGCATGGTGGCGGGTGCCTGTAATCCCAGTTACTCAGGAGGCTGAGGCAGGAGAATCACTTGAACCCAGGAGACAGAGGTTGCAGTGAACCAAGATCATACCACTGCCCTCCAGCCTGGGTGACAGAGCAAGACTCCATCTCAAACAAAAAAACAAAACACACACACACACACACACACACACACACACATACACACACACAAAGCTACAGAACAAAGGCGTCTGTGTGGCTCTGGGAAATTGCAAGCTCCACACAGACTTAGGTCTGCCCTGGCGGCCACCAGCTGTCAACATCTGGAACCTATTTCTCACTCCAAAAAGCCACCCAGACAGAACTGACTTTACCCATGATTGGGCCCAGTGATGTGGCCAAGAGAGCTCAGTGGAGGGACCCCTTGTTGATTGCAGGGGATTGGGGATGTTGGGTGAGGCCTGATTGGACCTCGGTAAACCTGGGCACCAGCTAAACAGAGTATCAAAATTTTTTGAAATAACTTGACATTTGATATTTTAATAAAAGCACTAAGGGAAATACTAGAACTTTCAGGGATTTTCTTAATGCACGTTTTGGTTGGTATTGTTTTTATTTTTGCACTATGTATGGGGGAGCATGATATTATTTTCAGTGCTTAGGACTTCTACAGATTTACCCAGTCCTGGGCTGAGGACTGGAGAAGTGTATTTTATTGGATTGGAGTTGAGAACCCTAATTAAATGCCGCACACAGCCCCCTAATGTCATATTTATGCTTAAATCTCAGCATCTAGCATAGCCTCTGGCACATGAAAGCTCAGAATACGCATGGTGGCCTGGTTGACTTGGCCCTGCAGGCACCACTTGCTGCTGGTATTATTAACTAACCTGACCACCCAGGGCTGCCCCACGAAAATGACAGCAGAGAATAATGGAGAGAGAAACTAATACCACCCTTACTACCCACTACTTCCTCTCGGGTGACCATTTCATTCATCTTCCAAACTGGGATGTTATGGGAGGAGATGGGATGAAGTGTTATAAATAATCAATAAAACTTCATTGTTTCATGCCTGTAATCTCAGCACTTTGGGAGGCCAAGGCGGGCGGATCACAAGGGCAGGAGATGGAGACCATCCTGGCTAACACGGTGAAACCCCGTCTCTACTAAAAAATACAAAAAATTAGCTGGGCGTGGTGGGGGGGCGTCTGTAGTCCCAGCTACTGGGGAGGCTGAGGCAGGAGAATGGCGTGAACCTGGGAGGCGGAGCTTGCAGCGAGCCAAGGTCGTGCCACTGCACTCCAGCCTGGGCGACAGAGCAAGACTTCGTCTCAAAATAAATAAATAAATTAATTTAATTAATTAATTAATTAAATAAAATTAAAAAATTAAAAAAAAACTTCACTGTTTAACAACAGGTATACCTGGTTGTCCTTGGCAGATGAGACACATGGTCACTCTATCTCTCACTGATATTTTTTGTTTTTTACCCAGAATATGAACATGTCCAATATTCTAGGTCTATCCCTCAGCCTATCCTCTCTTTCATTCTCACCTTATAGTTCTGCCTGGTCTCTGAAACACTCCCCTGAATCCCTGTCCATACAGTTCTCTTTCTTTTTAATTCTAGGAGTCCAGCTCACATTAAATGTTATCATCCACCTGGACTGCACACATGGTGAGTCAAGGCAGAGCAAAGGGAACCATCAAACAAAGACCGTGCTCCTGCAGCTTCCTGGATGCCAAGGAGCATCTATATCAACTGTTTAACAAACGCATTTGATGTAGGAGGCACATAAGTGATTGTATTTTCAGTCAGAAGAGGAGGCAATGCAGTCCAGAAAGTCTTATTGGGTACCTGCTGCTGCCACAGCCCAACTCTAGGCAGTTGGATATACACAGGAGCATGATGAGCTCTGATCTGCTCTCGAGGAAGGGTGAAGAAGTAGAAGTAGAAAAACAACTAACCACAGTTGGGGCAGGATACGTCTGTGATAGAAGTGCCAAAAAAGAAGAAATGGCACTGGACAAGAGGGACTAAGGATAGTTTCTTTGAGGAGAAGATATATTTGGCATCACATTAAGAAGGACTGAGGCGGGTGGATCACCTGAGGTCAGGAGTTCAAGACCAGCCTGACCAATATGGTGAAACCCCGTCTCTACTAAAAATACAAAACAATTAGCCCGGCATGGTGGCGGGCACCTGTAGTTCCAGCTACTAGGGAGGCTGAGATAGAAGAATTGCTTGAACTTGGGAGGCGGAGGTTGCAGTGAGCCGAGATCATGCCAACAGAGCAAGACTCCATCTCAAAAAAAAAAAAAAGTCAAACTAAAGGGACTGAAATTATTCTATTCAGGAAACCTCGCATGACATAATAAGAGTGGTGTCCTGGAGAGATGAATTTGAAGTCAGGTGTAGGGTAGACTGGAGGTTGCAGTGAAAGGGAAGCAGAAAGTCCATGTGAAGGTCATGTTTGCCATCAGCCGTCCTAGATTCCAGTTTAAAACTGGTGTCCAGATGATCTAGAGTTGATAGGTAGCTTCACCACAACCAAAGAAGAACATAAATAGGAATAACATGAAATTACAGAGAGAGTATAATAGAGGACCAAACGCACAAGCAAACCCAGTTGTCCAAGTTGGGTATTGCTGAGAATATATCATTGTAACTGGATGCCTTGGTCACCTAAGTGTAATTGGGACCTCTTTCCTCAATTGGCCTAAGTGATGTCCATTTTAAAAAATGCAAGTGATTGCAGTAATGAAAAGTTTAATCTGCTAGGGAAGAAAGCAAACAAACATGCATTGGTGTCTCATGTACATTCCCGGTAATTGGCATGGATTACTGAGAGCTACAATTCAGGTTGTAGTAATCTCAGTTGTTTATAAAACATGCCTAAGGGGCAGCTGTTTGGACTCTGGAGCAAAGCTGCTGTATAAATCTTCAGTTTTATAATGGCAGCGATTTGGAAATTTATAATAAACATTACAATTGCAATAGGGTCACATTATTCAGAAATTCCTAAGAGTAGGTCTTATATTGGAACACAATTCACAGGATTACCAAATAATAAAGCTGAAGTCTCCTAAAAGTAGCCTGGTTCCAGAAGACCAATTACTACAAAACCAAAGACGTAAAAAAAAAAAAAATGGAGCAAAGCTTGTTTTTAAAAAATGTAAACTCAAGATTCAACAGATCACTATTGATCTCTTACTATATTGCAGCAAATGGGCTCAATCTGTGTCAAAGGCCATGAGCCAAGAGGGCCACGGTGAGTGACGAGACAGGATCTGCTGAGCAGGTCAGCTTGCAGCCTAGGTGATAGCCAGTTCAAGGGACAGAGTGACCATCGACATGAGAGGCCTGGGGAGTTGAGAGGAGGGTTCATGGGGCAGGAGGGTTCATGGGGCAGGAGGGTTCATGGGGCAGGAGGGTGGGGAAGACCTACAGTAATAAAGACACAGATTTATATGTGACCCTTCTTTCACACTGCTTCTGAAGGTCTCCTCTTTCAGGAATCCTGGCTCAAATAAGTGCACCAGGCTTAGATCAATCCCCAAAACCATTAAGTGCAATTATATTTCTCTGTGGCATTTATAGCTGGTTCTTTAGATTTTGTCCTTGATTTTTATATGTGTGGCTCGTTATACAGGCAGGTGTAGCATGCCCACATCAGTCAGTGAGTTTCCTGAGGGTAGAATCTGTCTCATTTCTATCCCCACCACACTACCTAGGATTGACGGGCTTGTTCTGAGACTTGAGACTCCTGTAGGAGGCAGAAGTGACATCCTCAGTGCACACAGTGTCATGCACAAGAGGTTACAGAGAGCACAATGAGAGGAAGGGGCGCTGAGCAAGCCTCTTTGACAGTTAGCGCTGATGTCCAGCTCCTGCACAATTCACATCTCACCACTTCTCCCAAAGGCAGGGCTACAGGAAGGGAAAAATCCCCTGCCTACCAGAGAGTTGCTGGAAGGAGGGACTGGTGTGTGCAGGATAAAAGGGGAAACTCCATTGTCTTCCAGAGCACTCCAGTCTGAAACATAAATGAGCATGCTTGTAAGGGTCCAAATCAAGTTCCCCATCCAGGTGTAAGTGAAGCTTTCCTTGTGAATTTCTGAGAAATGGCATTTTTTGCACACAGATGTTTGGTTTTCCTGATGCTCTCTTCTTGGCCCCACCACATCCTCTCTCAGATTTTTCGGTTCCTGTTCCTGGTCTTAGAATAGTTTTGAGGAACTCTGGGCCTCTAGGACTCCTTGCTCCCTCTGCACCCCTCCCCTCACCTTGGGACCTGCCTTCTCCAGGATCCCCAGGTTGTTTGTATCTGCTTTTTGGCACATACCCAGAATCCACTGGGATGTGCTGCTAGCTGGTAAAACAAGCCAGGGGCATCTGAGGGCCTTTGCCTGCCCCCTCAAATTAAAGAAAAAAAATCAGATTTAAGCCTGCTGCTTGCCTTTCGGCAGAAACTTATGCTATGCCTCCCTCAGTGAAGTGCTCCAGCTGCATCTCTTTGGATTTGCTGCCTGCAGTGGCAGGGCTATCTTCCTGCTTCTTGATGGTGAGTGGCCAGGGCTGGCCCTGGGATTGAAAATCCTGCCCAAAGCACTCCAGTTACTTGGCTTTCCTCAGCTCCCAGCTCTGTCTGAGGTCTCCACCCTCTGCTTCTCCAAGAAAACCGAGGCTCCCCACAAAAGTCCCTATAGTCCCAGCACCACTGCTCCCAACTCATTGTCTCTTTTTATGTCTTCTTTTACTTTGCTCAAATGTCTCCTCTTCTGTAGCCATGCATCTCTCTAAGTAGCACATCTGTCCGCCAAATGTAACTGACATTGTTCATTTCCTCAATTTGAAAATTATCTCTTCATGCTTACTTAATTGTTGATCCTCCCCACTAGACTGGAAATCCAATCAGGGAAGACCTCTTGCTAGTTATTCTCAGAGTCTAGCACAGTGCCTGCCTCATAGTAAATATCTCTTAAATGACTTAAACAAATGAATGAATGATAGTACTAAGTACACTGGATTTGCAATGTTTCCATTTCCCCTCTTAGATAGTGAGATGCTTCTTTAGGGGGCCCTGTTCTTTACTGTGCCATATTTCCATTGCCTATACTGCCTTGAAATTTGAAATAAACACAAGTTGAAATTAGTAACATCAAATCAGAGGAGGCAAATCAGGGCTTCAAAGGCAGCTTGGATACAGATAAACTGACATGGCAGGGATGTGCCTCAGGAAGGAGCATAGGTAGGGCAGCTGAATGAGAACTGGGAGGCTTTCATGCAGAAGACATGGAGTGGAATTACTGAGAGGAATCAAGCCTAGGAGTCAGGGAAAACAATGCCAATATTAATTGGAGGCGGGACCTTGGGTGAGTTCCTCTTCTCTCTGAGCCTTGCTTTGTTCATCTGTGAAATGAACGGGACAGACCAGATTATTTGTAAGGTTCCTTCTAGTGGAAACATCCCTTGGGGGAAAATTTGATGCTAGAAAATAAATGACAAGTAAAAGAGAAGGTATCAGGCATCTTCCTCTGTCTGGAGGCCTGTGGTCTGGAGTTGAGTCACTCCAGGCTGGGCTACCCTGGCCCCAGACCCATGCACACTGCTACATGAGTAGACACTGCTATACCTGTGCGTACCATACACACACCATGTGCACACAGAGGCCACCCGGCCCAGGGCTTACCTGTATAGCCACAGAAGAACCAGCTAAGGGGGGTGGGGCAGGTGAAATGCCCCCTCCAGAAAAAGTCTAAGGCCAGCAGGAGAAGGAGGCCTATGCTCTGGTGGTGGGGGTCCACTTCCACCAACAGCTCAGCGAAAAACACACTGGCCAGAGTCATAGGCAGAATTTCCAGTTTGGCATCTTCTTTCTCTTCCCTGAAAATAGAGCAGCCTGTCCCACAGACACATAGGAAAAAAAAATCTAAATTTTATGAGGCGGTAGAAGCAAGCTAAATCTTTCTTCCCAGGTCTACCGTGGGCTAGGAAATGGCAGCATGCGACCTCCTCCCCAAACCAAAGATTGGCATTTGCAATAAACGCAAGTTGAACTGAGCAAAGTCAGATCAGGGGAGACAGATCAGGGCTTCGCAGGCATGACTGGATACCCAGGAGGCAGCCTCTGTGTGACTGATTAACTGGTGAACTGACGTGACAGGGATGTACAGCTCTGGAGCTGAGGCTAAGTGTTCACATTTTTAAAAGATTACATTGTATATGGTTATATAAGTAGCTACACAATAGCCTCAATTTTGCCTCTTGGCCTACAAAGCCTAGAATATTTACTTTCTGGCTCTTTCAGAAATGCTGCCAACCCCTCCCCTGAACAATTGCCGCATCCCCCAGCTACTGGTAAAATTGGAGCTCCTACTACAGTCACCGATCTTGAACTCTGGACTCCATCCCAGAAGACAGTGATGGGGACACAGCAGCGATTCTCCTCAGAGCCACTGCCCTCCCTGCCCTCATCCGACATGCCCTCCTTTCTTCCCAGCCTCACTGCAAGGCCTGCAGCAGCTTTTCTCTTCTACACTCATCCTCACTGATTCTCTCACTCCCACTTCTGTTCCACATAGCTCCATTTTGGAACCCCCTTCAAGGTACATGGACACACATTATCTTGCATGACTTGCTTTTGCTTTATACCTGTGAGACTTCAGCTATATGAAGGCAGGAATCACATCCTAATATTTTTCCCAGTATGTCCTTCCACACGCAGGAGAGTGCTGGGCCCAGAGTAGCTGCTGAGTAGATCTGTGCCACTGAGGTCAAACAAGAGAAGAATGCTTGTTCCTCACCCGGGGTCAATATCCACTGTGCACAAATCTGCCACTTCTGGAGGGGACTTGAAGAAAGGTGTCCCTGCACCAAGAGAAACACTCTGTGTCATGCTAAGCCTGGGAGTGCTTTCATCATTCACGCGAAAATAACACAAATCCCAACTCTCTGGAAAAACTCCGCCAGGGCTCCTTGTCTGTTTCATTCTCTCACCTAGGGGACGTCCCCAGCAGGGCAAGATGAGGAACTGAGACTTTTAAAGCATGTGAATTTTTTTTTCCTGAACCTGTAATTATCTAAGGTTTAGCAAGCATTTAGGCAGCAGAAGAAAAAAAGTAGGCGGTAAAAAAGACGGAGCCAGATGTTTTGCTGTCCTTATGCCCAACTGCAACCTGCTTTCTGGGCCTTGGTTGCCAAAGCTGGTAGATTATAAACTCAGGAGTGGTTTCCTCCCATGGGAACCAAGAAGCAACATCTGGATAAAAGGCTTGGCAGAGGCTCCTTGATTTAATCTCCTCAGGAAGGTAAAGGCTATAGAAATCAATAACAGCAGAGAAGCTGGGGAGGGTGGGAGGGGACAGGAAAGGGCTCTTTACCTCAGGTAGCCTGGGGAAGAGTCTTGACTCTCAGCGCCCTTCCCTGCTAATTACATCAAAAGGCAAAGCGGGTTGGCTGGAGTGCAATAGTGGAGCCTGTTTCCAGAATCACAGAAACAGGTGCACTGAGAATATGGCGAGACGGAAATACTCTGAACTGCCTAGTGGGTGCCCCCCCAACCAGTGCTCCAGGACAGATCTCACACATCACTGGTCCCCAGGATTGAAGGCTACAACAGGGAACTGAGATGCTGGACTCCAGGGTTCCCTCTGGAACCACTCTGGTCCCTCCCCCCACCCCAGAAAAAAATTACAGGGAGCCTCACTCTCTCACTCCCTCCACTCTATCCTTGAGGATTTCTATAAGATTATGCCCATTTACTGGACATTTTAAAGATGCAGTCCATTCTAATTGAACCAACATCTTGTCAGGCACCTGGACACATGGAAGCCTGGGGGGCTTCTCTCTCAGTATTTGCTTGAGCCTGAAGGAATAAACCTTCAGGTCAAAGGTGGTGACATCGCTTGTTTTTAAGGAAAGCTGGAGCCCTAGGGGTGATTTCCCCGTCCCAATCACTAGGTGTGTGCTAAACTGCAAACATTAGCTTTAAAGGCAGAGAGGGCTTGGAGGTGAGACCGTGTACAGTTGAGCTCTGGCAAGATGCCCTGCTTTTAGGCAGATTGTAAATTATAAATACATAAAGTGTCTCTGTTCTTCTTCCTTTGCCTTAGCATGCAATGAAAATCAACAGAGCCCTGTCTGCACAATCCTTCTGTTTCCTCCTCAGATTTGGTGTTAAAAGCTTCTGGCTAGAAATGACTTTGGGCACTCACAGACCCCGGCTTTCCTTACCGTGCTGGCCATTTTACTTAAACCCACGATTCCCAGGCATTGACTTATAGATCTCCTCTCACCCACAGGGAGACCTGGCCACACCCTGAGAACTAGCCGTGAAGCCCACTGTTGTCCTGGGGGAGGTGTGATTCCAGCCCACCAGCCCACCCTGGTGAGGATGTAAAACAGCCCCAGCTTTGGATCATTCAGCAGAAAAAGCAACAGCAGGAATCCATGGGGCTCCGGATTCCTATCAGCAGATAGCTAATCCCAGAGAGAAATGCTAGCTAGTGTTATGCCAACTGCAATGTTTTGCCGCAGCCTTCCAGTGACAAGGGAACAAGGAGATTTGTTCTGAGTTTAGGGATTACTTGGGGGTAAGGCCACAATCTGCAGAAAACAGCTCTTAACGTGAACAAGCAAATCCTTCCATTTGGCCTCTCACTGTTGCTGTTGCCATAAAGACATTATGTGCTCCTCTGCCATGCCAAGAGGGCAGTGAACAACCGGTGCAGGTCCCTCTGTGACTCGCACACTGGGGCTGCCAGGACTGCTTCATGTCTGTGAGAATCAGGCTTGTTTCTCAGAGCTGCTGAGAGCCACCCTGAGGAGGGCTGAAAACCTGCAAACAAAGGAATGAAAGCCAGTGCCGGGAGACCCAACAAGACTGTCAGGGTCTGATCCCCTTTTTCCTTTAAGTGCCCTCCCTACTCCAGGCTGACCATAAGGGCTGATACTACTGCTTCAGAGAGCATCTCACAGGGGCGTCCGTGCCATAAACAGCCTGGACAAAATTCACCCACCATTGTCTATGAGGCACCAAGGGGTGCACTGAAAAGACGTCGCCAAGCAAATCACGAGCTTTTCAGATTTCCTCTAACCCCAGTCAATGCATTTGCTCTGATGTCAAAACCAGAAACAGCCAGTGACAGACTATTTTTAAAAATTTCAGAAAATGTATCAGCTGCAGAAAAACTAACACTTGCCTCAACAAGGTAACCTTTTATTTCCTGGGATAAAAATAAAGACAATAAATTATCAGAAGTATTCCTCCAATATCATTAAAATGCTTTTTGAAGAAAGTTACAAGAATTGTTTAAGGCGCACAGAAAAAGTCAGATTTGCCTTTCTTCAAGAACATTCTCTGCCCTAGACACAAAGCACCAATACCACATCCTAGAAAAGACAGAGGCTTGGAGACACAGGAAACAGAACAGCCCATACCAAGATCTCTGACTCTAATATAAGTAACACAGAAAAACATCAGGACAACTCTTTCTTCCATAAATACAACATGTATCTTGAAAATATACCCAAAATATCTCTATCTGAACTACAGTACAAAAAGCCACTTACCAGGCATAAAAATAATATTTTCCCCTATACACAAATACAATCATATGTAAAGCAAATTTGGAACACATGGATGGAGGAGTTACATAATCTCTTGGGATCTGGGCTATTTAGAGTCATTTTTGTTTGGGTTATCCCTCTGCTGGGTATAGGAGACTGGCTACAAATACATCCATCTCACAGCGCTCACCATTTCCACAGCTCCTGCGTCATGGAATGTGGTACTTTTTAAAAATAGGCGACCCTTGGGTGTCATGGAAAGAATAGAGAAAATGGGGGGATCGAGGGAGGGAGGAAAGGAGTGAAAGGAGAGGGGTAGACTGAGGTTACAGTGTGACTTCAAATACTCTGCGGTATAATGTAGATATCCATGTTCAGCAAGCCTCCCATTCCCTACTCCACTGCCACCAGTCTGCCTGAATCTCCTTTCACAAATCTGTTTCCCGGCTGGTGTCCAGGCAGAGGGCATAAAGGGACCTCCGCAAGTCCACGTTGCTCTTGGCCTTGACGTTACACTTCTCTAGGGGGCAGCTGCCCCTTCGGGCACTGTCTGCATTCTCCAGGGTCCCCCCAGCCTTGCAGAAGGATCCCCTGCTTCCGCTGACCTTCCGCTGGACTCCTCTGTCCAGCCCCGGCCCCAGGCTCTGAGTGCCCTGCTCTTCCTTAAGGACTGCCGGCTCCTCGTGATCCGTTTCCCGGTGGTAGAAGTAGTTGAAGTTGGAGACGATGACGGGCACAGGCAGAGCAATGGTGAGGACCCCGGCGATGGCACACAGAGAGCCCACGATCTTGCCCCCAACAGTGATGGGCCTCATGTCCCCGTAGCCCACAGTGGTCATGGTGACCACTGCCCACCAGAAGGCGTCAGGGATGCTAGAGAAATGGGTCCCCTGGTTGTCAGCCTCTGCGAAGTAGACGGCACTGGAGAAGAGGATGACCCCGATGAAGAGGAAGAAGATGAGCAGCCCCAGCTCCCTCATGGAGGCCTGCAAGGTCTTGCCCAGGATCTGCAGCCCCTTGGAGTGGCGGGAGAGCTTGAAGATGCGGAACACCCGGACCAGGCGGATGACTCGGAGGATGGCCAGGGACATGGCCTGCTGCCCATTCTGGCCGCCTCCTCCGCCCCCTGGCTGCTGCTCTGCCAGTTCGGTGCCCAGGGTGATGAAGTAGGGGAAGATGGCCACCACATCGATGATGTTCATGATGTTCCGGGAGAACCCTGCCTTGCTGGGGCAGGCGAAGAAGCGCACGAGCAGCTCGAAGGTGAACCAGATGACGCACGTGGTCTCCACGATGAAGAAGGGGTCGGCCAGGGTCCTGGGCAGGAGCGGTGCCACCGTAGGGCCAGAGGGCGGCGCCATGACCCCGCTGCCGTTGGCCCCAGGGGCGGGCGCGGGAGGCTGGTGAGGCGCCGGAGGGTGGCGGAGCAGCTCACGTTCATCCCTGAACTCGGGCAGGGTCTCCAAGCAGAAGGTGATGATGGAGATGAGGATAACCAAGACCGAGACGATGGCGATGGCCCGCGCGGACCCAGAGCTCTCCGGATACTCGAAGATAAGCCACACCTGGCGCTGGAACTCGTTGCGGGGCAGGGGCTTCTCCTCTTCTTTAATGAAGCCCTCATCCTCGCGGAAGCGCTCCATGGCCTCGTCCCCCAGCTGGTAGAAGCGTATCTCGTCCGCGAACACGTCCAGGGAGACGTTGACCGGCCTCCGCAGGCGGCCCCCGGACTGATAGTAGTAGAGGATACCGTCGAAGCTGGGCCGGTTGCGGTCGAAGAAGTACTCGTTCCTCAGGGGGTCGAAGTAGCGCAGGCGCTTGGCGGGGTCCCCCAGGAGTGTGTTGGGGAACTGCGCCAGGGTGCCCAGCTGCGTCTCAAAGCGCAGCCCGGAGATGTTGATGTGGACGCGCTGGTGGTGCAGGGACGCCGTGCCCAGAGCCTGGTCCTCCACGGTGCCCAGGCCGGGATCGCCTTCTTCCTCCTCGTCCTCGGGAGGCGGCCGTCGAGGCCGTGGCAGCTCCTCCGGCAGCGGAGGCAAGGGCCGCACTCCCGAGTCCGCGTCTCTCTGCGCGCCGCGCCCCTTTGGCGCCGGCTCCTTGGGCCCATCGCTGAGCCCAGCCGTCGGGGGACACTGGAGCTCTCCCCCTGTGGCCTGGCCGCAGCTTGCCCGGGCCTCATCGCCTCCTCTGACGGTCATGGCACCGCCGTTCTCCAGGGGCACCAGGGCGATCTCCATGGCGCGGGAGCAGAGGGCATGCTGCGCCCCAGCTGACCGGCTCCCGCGCCCCCTACTCACGCTCCGCGGGCGCCTGGTGTCAGGCTCCGCTCCAGCGGTCGGCCGGCCCCTCTCTGGGGAGAGCTGGGGTTGCTGGCGCGATCCCCTCGCTTGGCCCTGACGTCAAGAAGCCGCTGCCCTGCTCTCTGCCTCTCTCTCTTCTGGCAGCCCGTTACCAAGCAGCCGAAAAGCCTCCTTCCAGCAGATGCAACCTTCAGCCGCCCCTCTCTGGCTGCGCCGCGCTTGGCCTCCACCCTCGGCGCCTCCCCCGCCTTCCCCCTCCTCTCCCCCTCCTCCCGCTTCCCCTCCCGGGTCTCGTGGCAGCGAGTGTCTCCCCGGAGGGCGCAGCTGGGGCCCCTAGCAAGGGAGAGGAGGGGCTGAGAAGGGTGCAGCCCAGCGGAGGGAGGGAAGGAGTGGGGAGGATGGAGGAACAGGTTGTACCGACAGCGCTGAAATTCCCAGGGCAACCAGATGAGAATAGCTCTGGATTTCAGTTCACCTGGGAACCCGCTGGAAGCCGAGTGGACTCCAGGAGGAATGAAGTGCCTTGGGCTAAAGGGACGAGGCTTTGAGCTGAGTCGGAGTATGAGAGACAGAGACGGGAGACACCAGTCCTTTTTATTTTGGAGAAATAACGGTATTTCTTTGGGAAGGATTACAGAAGGGAGGGGGGCCACGTAGTGACGGACCTTGAAATACATTTATCAATGGAGAAGCATCTCTCTTCCCGTCTTCCTACAGATCCACAAAAATGTACAAGGGGGTTGGAACCCTGCAGGATTCCCATGCCCTAGCCTGTTTCCAGTACAGACCCGGTGGCAGCCCAGGCAAGCAGCCTAGTCAGGAGATGAGCTGTCTGGTCTCAACCCAGCAGAACCCCTCCACCCGCTCCAACGAATCCCATTTGCAAAAACCACAGCAGGGAAGGGGAGAAGCGATTTTTACAATCCTGGTGAGGGCTAATCCTGCCTGGTGAATCTTGGAGCTAGCAACTGCATCTAGGTCCATGAAGGAGACTGAGGGTGGAGGTGGCTTATGAGAGGGAGCCAGGGAGGTTGTCCAATCTCCAAGGCTGGAGCGTTCCCAAGAGTGGAATAATAACAACCAATACTTACTTCGCTCTCATTATGCACCAGCCCACTCTCAGCACTTTACAAATATTGTCTCTGTGTATTCCTACAGCAACCTATTTTGTAAGTACTATTATCATCACCATTTTATCAATGAAGAAACTGAGGCACAGAGAGATTGACAGACTCACCCAGGCTTATGCAGGTAGAAACTGATGATGCTGGAACTCAAACTCAAACAATCAGAGTTTGGCCCTTGTCCCCTATATTTCACTCCTCTATAGAAATGCATAATCCCTTTTCCTGATACAAGCACTCCCTCACTCCAACATCTGGCCTGAGAACTTTAGTTCCCTGCTGCAGGAGGCAGGAGGATGGCTGATATAACATATTAATCTTTCTAGGTTGGGACACTAGGAAATCTTCCCCTGCCCTGTCTCGACCCCTGCAGGGTTTTAGCAGGCATTGGTAACCAAGAGAAATCTGTTTCAAGGTGTGTGTCTGGAACTGCCAGACACAGTCTCCAGAAGTTTCTTGGTTTTAAATTATCATAAAGTGGCTGTGTTTTTGAATGTCTGTTTTCATTGTCTATTTTTGTTTCTGTATATTGTTTCAGATTTATATGCGTGAAGTTAGGACCTCTTGTCAATGAATGTCTCTATCCAAAGGGTGTGATTTGGAAACTTGGTCCTGGGTGCACAAGTGTGTGTTGCAATAGCAGCGCATAGACACACAAACTTGGGTCAAGGTTTGAGAAGTATGTGTGCATATGGCTTTTTAAGAGTTTATATGTGAAGGTGGATGTGAATTTGGTGTACATAAGTATTTTCATTCTGTGTGACTGTGCATATTGTTGGCTGTCTTTGCAGACGTGCATGAGTGAGGAAGGGTATGAATATGAAAATCAGTATGTGAAGGCATCACTGGTTAACCACAGGGCCTTGCATTCCCTTTCCCCATATCTGTGCCATCCCTGCTTCATCTCCAGTGGGCTTTCATTCTTCTCTGGCTCTGAGGTTGCCAGTCAGGATCAGGTATTTTTCCTGGGGAGCCTGGGACTTACTGAGCTTGCAGACAGTGAGGTCAGAGACCCATGACAGTCTTGTCTACTGATTCATGCATCTTGTAAATATAAGGATGCTATATTGGTTCACCTGGGTTCTCCTCGGGCTCCCCAGAGGAAAGAATTCTCTGGAGCTTGTCTTTCAGGGGCTTTCTGGGAGATTGTTCCCTGAGGAAGGAGAGTACAACATAAACAGTCCAGGAAAAGCACAAAACCCAGGCCTCCTTTAATGTGGTATTTCCTTAGATCTGTTTCCCATGCGTTTGCCAGTTCTTATAGGTTTCTGGCAAAATTACCTTCAGATGTCACATGTGGTAGCCATGGAGGTATACTGCTCAAATCTCCCTTAAAGAAAGAATTTGCTTTTCAACTGCCAGAGTGCAGTTAGCTGACAGACTCCAGCTGTTGGCACTGCCTCAGCTTTAGTGCAGGGGCCACACTCCTTTGGGGTAGCCCTCTGAGCACAGCAGGGTTACAAAGACCTGACCATTTCTACTCAGTGCAGATTTCCACTAACGGCAATGTTTGCTCTGCATTTCCCCAGCAGATTGGCCAAGACTTTGAAAGATCTACATTGCACTCTGAGACTCTGTCCAACCCCTCTTCCTCCCCTCTTTCCTTTCACAAGTGCCAGATCAGCATCATAATCTGAATGCTTTCCCTAATGAATTCTTCTTCCTATCACTTTTAACTTTCTTTATTATCTCCCAGTACACCTCTTACACTCCTAACTTGATCTCTGTCTTCTTCCCAGAGCACACATTATATAACTGAAAGCTGCCTTCTTTACTATCTATCTAATCCTACGAGGTTAACTCTTTTATAGCAGTGCTTAATGTGCACCATTGCCTGAGGATCTTGTTAACATGCGGACTCTGAACCAGGGTAGGGCTTAGAGTGCATTTCACACAGTGCCCAGGTGATACTGATGCACCTGTCTAGAGATCACATTCCCATAAGAATAGATTTTTATCTCTATGTATGTATGCATGTATGTATCTAGCTATCTAGCTATCTAGCTATCGCATCTACGAATGGTATCTACCACACTATATCTATCTATCCATCAATCTACCTATCTATTTACCTACCTACCTTTCTAGCTAGCTACTCTCTAGTTACCTATTTATCTGTTTATAAATGATAGGTAGGTAGATGAGAGAGAGGGAGAGAGCTAACAGAGAGAGAGAGATATTTTGAACTCAAGGAACATTTTTTATTGATCTTTGATTTTCTTTACAACACCAAACATGGTGCCATGTCCATATTATGCATTTCACTAAATATGTACTGAACGCAATTGAACTAGGGAAAGGAAATTCAGCTGTTGGAGCAGCGAGGGAGGGGAAACCTGGGGATAGGAACTGAAAGGTGGTTTCTGAGATTAGCTAAGTACGCAAAGTGGTTGTAGAGATGGGACCTAACCATCTGAAGACTTATAACCATTTGTTCAGGTTATATACCACTGCATTATCACAGACCACTTCAACTTCGTGGGCAAAAAGCAACAATTTCATATTTTGGACTGTATAGTTTAATTTCTTGTGTTTGAGACCTGAGGTGACTATAGCTCTGTTTATTATATGAGTAACACAAAACAAGGAGACCTGCTGGATTTTCATCTAGGTCAGGGAAAAACTTTCCCCATTGGACAGCATTTAAAGGGACAGAGGGAGGCAGAAAATATGCCACTAGTCTTTCTATCAGAGATTGATTTTACTCCTCTGTGGTGCAGGGAGTTCATAGATGCAGGAAGCCCAATGTGAGGACAGGATCCTAGCAGTGGCCTTGTCTGACACACCCTGCCAGCCAGGTGAAGATACTAGCCAGTCTGTCTGTCCAAGTCTCGGGGCTCAGGATCCCTCTGCTCCTTTCTTTCAAGAGGAAGAGAGGTTGCTGCTGAAAGGACCACATCTCTAAAGCATCCCTAGCCAGCTCTGGCAGGGCTCTACCAGGAAACCCTGGCACGGCCCAGAGAGCTTGAGTAAGAGAAGTGCTCTCGGAGCTGCTTTTCCAGCTTCTTTTTTATTCCTCTGGTAAACCAGTTATTCCAACTTACCCCCATTATACCTGTGCCTGACTTCCCCAAGTTTTTCCTCCATTTAAAAAGAAAATTGAGCAAAACCAGCATTGTATCTTCTCCACAAGGGAGGCTGTCAGCCCCAGATTAGAGAAAACTTGTTTTCTCCAACCTCCCCACCATTCCTTGGCCAGCATCTTTCATCATCTAAAGCATTTAAAGGGACAGAGGGAGGCAAAAATTATGCCACTAGTCTTTCTGTCAGACATTGATTTTCCTCCTTTGTGGTGCAGGGGGTTCATAGATACAGGAAGCATCTATGTGTTACTCATATAATAAACAGAGCTATAGTCACCTCAGGTCTCAACATGGAGGCATTGGAAGTGGGAAACAAGGGCTCAGGACTTCTTAGGCTGGACCAGCAAGAGCCAAAGAGAAGACAGCTTGGTCAAAATAAACCATACTAAGGCACGTTTCTTTAAAAATAAATAAATACATACATAAATAAATAAGGAGAACTTGATTAACAAGTCATTGGTAGGCTGGGTCTTACTGCCAAATATCACAGAGTCTATAATTCCATGGTACATCACTATTCCATAATGCATGGCAAAGATGGATTGTCAAGCAATAATTGGTAATAGTGTATTAATCAGCAAAAGAGTGAAGCTGTCTCTCACCTAATTCTCTATACTGGATGCGTTCGCCTCATAGATCTGCAGAAAAAACAAACCCAAAAAAACAAAAACACTTTAATGAAGGGGGCAGCTGTTTTTCCCTCCCCTCCCCTTCCCTTCTCACTGGCCCCTTAATCCAACACCTTGGGAAGGAAGCCCTGGAAGTGACCTTCCTTTCCTGTTTGACGGGAGTGACAAAGATGGAGTAAAACAAAACACAAAAACAAAACATGCATGCCTGTGCTGGGGGCAGGTGGCTGTCACTTGCATGTTAAGAGATGGAAGCAGGAGGGGGAGGGGGGGCAGGAAGGAGGCGGAGGGTTGGGGGAGAGCAGGAGATTATGCTTAAACCGACCCAGATCCTGACAGAGACCTCCGAGGGCTACTAGGATTTCCTGTTTAGAAAGATTAATATGAGAGCCCATTCACACAAATCAAGGCTCCCATCTGGAGCTCGATTTCTTCTTTTCCTCTCTCCCTCTTTAGGTATAATCCAGGAATAAATTCATTAATGGATTCATTAAATCCAGTGCATTTTCAAAGGCCAGACATAGAAAATAAAGCATCCTAAACACACAGGGGCTGGGGGTTCAAGGGACAGCTTGCCCTGTGAGTGCTGCTCTTCTCTCTCTCCTTTCCTTCCCTTCCCTCCTCCACGGGCAGGCTGGTGGGTTGCAGGTGCATAGTCACCCTCTCTGACTCTCTTTTTCTCTTGCCCATCTTTTCCTCCCTCAGACGTCTCAAAGGTTTCTACTCCCATAACATGAAAACCTAACTGTGAAATTATGAACCAATGGCTTCATTTGTAGTTTAGGGCTAGACGTTGTTTGAATTGTTTTCTGTGTCCTCAAGAACAACTGCAACTCTTATTTTCTAACTCTCTGCTTAGGTGCCCAGACCAAGGAAGGCATTCATTAACTACTTTTGAATATAAAGTATATTCAACTGAATATATGTCTTTTCTGGCTAGATTATTGTCCACATTGTATAAAGATATATTTATGAATTTAACTTATGTATCAAGACATAGTTTTTAAAGTACTTTATTTTAAAAATGCTAAACAAATGTAAGACAATTTTATTATTATGTAAGCAACATCCATTCTAAGGCGGGAAAAATCAAGTGGTTGCGACACAATTCCCGCAGTCCAGGCAGACAAAGATGTGCGTAATATTAGCCTTTGCACCTATTTTTCCCAATGTCCTATCAAAATAAGTTCTCTTTATTTCGATTTGGCAAAAAGTTGGTTTAGTCACGGAATGGGATTAAGGCTCCACCACGGTTTTGATGTAACTGGACCTGGGGGCTGGGATGGAATGGCTTCCAGAGGCCTGCTACTCAAAATGCAGTCCATGGACCAGCAGTATCAAGGTCACCTATAAATGTATCAGAAATGCAATTTCCTAATCCCATCCCCAGACCTGCTGAATTAGAACATCTGGAGACTGGGCCCAGGAATTTGTTTCCACAAGTTCACTGGATGATTTTGATGCCTGTCAAAGTTTTAGAACATTGCCCTACAGGGCTGATTCTTTTACTGGGTGCCATGGTGCATAAGGAATTCTGGGGCTGGGAGAAAAATTCTCTTAGATAAGAGCTTGGGATCTGGACTGGGGTAGACCTAGCCAGAGTTCCAGGAATATGCCTTACTCATGTGACACTCGGCATCTCTACAACTCAGTTTCTCTATCTGTAAATTAGACACTAATAGTACCCACCTCTTGCAGTTGCTCTAAGTATTAAAGCTCTGGTGGAATATATGTACTCAATTATTATACTTGGTATTGTTAATGCTAGTTAGTCTGTGCAATGTAACAGCTGACAAGTACATGCATAGTCCCCAAATTATCTGCATTAATTGTCTACAGTGACCACTGGGGTAATTAGTGGCCTCTATCTTTGTTCACCCAATGATGTGGCCGTGATCTTCTAGCTTAGTGGAAAGTGAGGCAAACTGTTTCCTTGGGTCTTAGCCTCAGCATGGCAGATACCCTAAGTGGTCGGTGTCACAGTAAGAGACCCTCATCATCTGGTCCAGGCCTTCCTGGTAATATCAGTTTTCCAATTGCTGCTGTAACAAACTGCCACAAACATAGCAGCTTAAAACAACACAAAATGTTTATCTTGCAATTCTAGAGGTCGTAAGTCCCAAACAGGTCTCTCTGGGCTAAAGTCAAGGTGTCAGCAGGGCTGGTTCCTTTGGGAGACTTCAGGGGAGAATTTGTGTCTTTGCCTTTTCCAGCTTCTAGAGGTCACCCATATTCCTTGGCTCATGGCCCCCTCCTCCATCATCAAAGCCAGCAACTGCATCACTCTGACCTCTGCTTCCTTTGTCACCTCTCCTTCTCTGACTCTCCAGCCTCCCTCTTCTAGCTTTTAAGAACCCTTGTGATTACATTGATTCCATCTATATAATTCAAGATAATTTCCATTTTAAGATCCTTATTTTAATTACATCTGCCAAATCCCTTCTGCCATGTGGTAACATGTCCACATGTTCCAGGGATCAGGATGTGGACATCTTTGGAGGACCATTATTCTGCTACCACACTGTTTTTTGTCCCTCCGAAGTATGCAGGGAGACTCATAGGATGAGGCTTCCAGAGACGCAAGAGACCTAAGAGATCAGCTAGTCAAATCATTACATTTTACTGCCAGCACACATTTGGAGATTTGCTCTCGAGGAAGAACAGAGGCTGAACAACCTAAGACCCTGGCTTAAAACTCAGATCTGTGGGGTCCAGTGGTCTCACCAGCAGGCAAACTCTCTGATGCAGAGAAAAAGACCCCAAGCAGCCAATAACATCAAGTCATAAAAATTTAGACCTGGACTTCCAGGAAGATGAAAGGTGATACTAAAGACTGAGTCATACCATGAGGTGCCTCCGTCTCCAGGTCTGTGGAGGAAGAGTTTATCGTGTTTGCTTATTCTCTGAAAGCTGTCTTTCTACTCCTGAAGTCCGGTGCATGCATGGAATATTTGCGAATTGGAAGCCTGGTCTCCCATTAATCACTGCCACTTCTCATGGAGCAAGAGACAGTGTGATTTCTCACACATAGCAATCATTTCTTTCCCTGATAAAGACAGTAATCTGGGGAAGGGCAATTATCTCAGCAGAATTACCAATCTTGCGGCGTGTCTGAAAGCACACGGTATTCATTTGCTGCTATTTTAATGTCTGCCGTCTTCCCAGCCCCTCCCCAGCCCAATGCTGAAATCCCCCCCTCCCACCCTCCTTCTTTTCTTTTTTCTTTTTTCTTTCTTTCTTTTTTTTTTTTTTTTTTTTTTACTAATCTTGGGAAATAACTTCCTTATTTGTAGCGGACTGATGCCAATTGTGGGAATATGATATTGAGGATCGTAATAAGGACTCTCACACTCTCAGCTGAGGCTTGGCCACCACCCATTGCATTTTTCGATGGAGCTTCAAAGCTTTTGTCTTTGCCGACAAAGAAATGACTGGCAAACGCCCCCACGGCTGACTTTGTGAAGGGCCTGGTGACTCTCAGCTCCCTGGTATTACTCTACTAAGCTGGATAACATTGAAAACCAGTTACCAAGTGGTGAAGGCTGCTTTCCTAGAGCCCAGGAATAAGGCAAAATTGCAATGTGTGTCTGTGTGTGTGTGTGTGTGTGTGTGTGTGTGTGTGTGTGTGTGTGTGTCTGTCTGTCTGTCTGTCTGTCTGTCTGTCTGTCTTTGGGCTGAGGTGAGGAGGGCCTGGCTGCTAGCATCCTCTCTAGGCCATGTAATGAGCATGACATTGGGAGGCAGAAAACAATGGTTGAGTCCCACTCTACACCTCTGACCACTACCTATATGGTTTGAGCAACTAATTTATCCTGTCTAATGTTTTAACCTATAAAATGGGAAATACAACATTGAGTTCATGGTTACAATAGGGTTTGTGTAAAATAAACTGCATTTAAACTGGGGCCTATTATGTAATCATAATAGTTAACATTTCTTGAGCTGTTGTTATATGCCCAACCTTGAACTATATTTTTCACATACTCCACAATGCTGCATCCTCAAAACAGCCCTAAGGAGTAGATGTTATTGTTAATTCTAGTGTATAGATAAGGAAACTGACTAATGCAGGTGCACGAATTGTCGAAGTTCTCTTGAGTAGTAAACGGTAGAGCCCTGGTGGCTGCTGGTCACTGCTATGCCATTATTGGGGCATCTCCTCTGAAGGACTGTACAGCAGAGGATGTTTTTCACTGGGGTTCTCCTGCTAACTCTCCATACCCTTCTCTCACCCTGGCCTTACTTACATCAAGTACTATTCAAGGACAGTTGGAGAAAAGCCAATGATAAGGTATGAATAACTGAGAGCCCCGAAGAGCTCCCACGACATTGCTTGTTCATACACAAGAATCTCTAAAAGGTGGAATGCCTTACATCTTGTCAAACCCAAGTGACTTCAAGAGGCAGAAGTTTCAGACCTGATCGTCTATGTGACTTCTGACGGGGGAGCAGCCTATTGGCTCCTCAGCCAACCAAGGCAGCTCCACCTGCTGCCTCCTGGCTCCTGCCTGAGTCAGATCTGTGCAGCCTGGTTGAGATCAGAAGGAGTGAGGTGAAAAGGAAGCTGTTGAGAGAAAGGAAAGTTAAGGCCACCAAGACTCAGCTGTGGAACGTCAGAGGTTTGGTTTTCAATCTCAAAGGAAGGAGCCTTTGTGGAGGCCATTAGCACTTCAGAAACACTGGAAATAAAGAAGCACTTTCTTTTTGAGACAGAACTGATAGTCACCAGAAGCCACTGCTGGGATATGCCAGCTTTCGCCTCGTTATGGACATTTGTAAAGATTCAGGTTCACCCAGGGCCTTCCTTTGGGGGAACTCTGAGCCCCTGAGCCCATCATCGTCTCAGCTTTCACAGGAAAGAGGAGACAGTCTAGGATGAGAAGTCCGAATCTCTGAAGGAAAGGGCAGCAATACATGGTGATGGGTGTGAAATCTGACTCTGCAAAACTTACTGGCTGTGTGACCTTGGGCAAAACACTTAGCTTCCCTGTCCCTTCACTTCCTTCTCTGTAAAATGGCACTAATCCTATTACTACTATATTAATAGTAGTAATATAACAGAGTTGCTGTAAAGATTAAATTAGTTAATATTTGTAAACTGCTCAGACCAGTGTCTGGCACAAAACAGATCCTATGTGTTTATTAATAAATGAAATTTTAAAGATAGATTTCATGCCAGGAAGAGGGCCCAACACATTCCTCTTTAGAAAGACTATAAATAGAGCCAACCAAAGGACGCAGGAATTTCCTGTGAGTTAGGAAGCTGTAGGGGCTATGCAGCGAGGCAGAGGGAAAGATCACAAGCTTTGGAGTAGAAAAATCTGGGTTTGGATCCCATGACACTATTTATGCTCTGTGTTACCTAGAGCAAGTCCTATAACTTCTCTGAGCCTCATGTCTCTCATTTGAAAGAGGAGAAGATGGCATCTAGCCCGCCAGGTTATCACCCAGATTGATGATACATGAAAAGTAACTGGGACCCCACAAGCCCCAGTCAGGGTTTGCTCCGTTGCCATCATTCTTATCATTGTCCATCTACCGAGTGGGAAAACTCAGGAAGACCATGTAACCTTTGTCAGCTACTCTCTCCGCTCCAGTTTTCATGCAGGTACACATACTACCTCAGGACATCTTTCCTTTTTTTTTTTTTTTTTTGAGATGGAGTAGTCACCCAGGCTGGAGTGCAGTGGTGCGATCTTGGCTCACTGCAACCTTGCCCTCCCTGGTTCAAGTGATTCTCTTGCCTCAGCTTCCCGAGTAGCTGGGACTACAGGCGTGTGCCACGACACCCAGCTAATTTTTTGTATTTTTAGTACAGACGAGGTTTCACCATGTTAGCCAAGATGGTCTCAATCTCCTGATCTTTTGATCAGCCCGCCTCGGCCTCCAAAGTGCTGGGATTACAGGCGTGAGCCACCACGTCTGGGTCATTTTTTTTTTTTTTCTTAAGAGATGAGGTCTCACTCTTGTTGCCTGGGCTGAACTGCAGTGGCCTTGTCCCCATTTCTTACTCCAGGTTTTCAGTGAGTCTGTGAAGCTTGTGTACATTGCAAGGAGGCTGTATTGGTCAGGGTGCAAGCAGAAACGCAGAACCTCTAAGAGGTATGTGTAGTAAATAATCAGTTACAGGGACTTGACCCTATGCAATCCTGGGAGCTGGTTGAGAGTCTCTATAAGGCTGCTGTCTTTCTGTCAGATGCTGGAACTCCAGGGCCCCAGGGAATGCATCAAGAAGGGAAAGTGGGAACCAGAGCCACAGCCGGTGCTGGCATTGGTGCTGGAACTGAGGCTGGGACCGCTGCCGGGGCCGGGGCTGGCGTGGCTGGAGGAGCACTTGCTGGTACCGCCGGTGTGGCCATCTTGTTGAGAAAGAAAGCCTGGGAGGACCATGGGAGTGATGTTCACACCTCCGACAATGAAATATGTATACTGTGACACTGAACGCATTGGAGTTGACCTGATCATGAAGACCTGCTTTAGCCCCAACAGAGTGATTGGACTCTCAAGTGACTTGCAGCAAGTAGGAGGGGAATCCGCTCGCATCCGGGATGCCTTGAGCACAGAGTTGCAATATGCAGAGGATGTACTGTCTGGAAAGGTGTCGGTTGGCCGCTTCCTGGTTAACCAAGTACCCAAAATAGTTTCCTATGACTTCGAGATCGTGCTCAACGGTTACATCAACGACCTGTTGATGGTGACCTACCTGGCCAACCTCACACAGTCACAGATTGCCCTCAGTGAAAAACTTGTAAACCTGTGAATGGAGCCCAAGCAGTACGCCTGCTGGTCTAGGTCTTAACCCCAGGACTCAGAAGTGAAGGAGAAATGGGTTTTTCGTGGTCTTGAGTCACACTGAGACAGTCAACTGTGTGTGACTCTAATAAACATAGCCTACTTTTTGTAAATTAAAAAAAAAAGAAGGAAAAGTGGATGTAATGTGGGAGAAGGCAAAGACAAGCTGGGCCCCTCAGGGCAGAATGGAGCCCGTATCTCTGTCCTCACTGCCTCCAACCCTGATGACGTTCTTGTCCTAAAGGGGAAAGTGGCTCCCTCTGTCATGGAGCTAAAACACATACCTGGTCCAGGAATCAGAGAAGCTGGTGAAGGATTCAGAGAAAAGCAGAACATGTGCAGGCCCACCTGCCACCACCCCAAGGGCATGAGTCACAGATCAGTGACAATGTGCCTGAGCTGCAGAAGCACCTGCCCCACCTTCTGACAGTGAAAAGTAACACGGCTGCCACTTCACTTTTGTCCTTCAAATTTCAAGCAAAAATGTCTCTTATTCCCCACTCTAACTGGGAACTTGCAGGGAAAAGAATTCTGGGAAACATATTTCAGCCTGGCCCACTTGACACATTACAAAGCCGCCACAGCAATTGTTGAAAAACCTAGACGAGCCCCTTACAGTGAGTTCACATATTCACAAGCTGCAAGGTTCTCCACTCGAATATAAAAACATAACTTTTTTATAACTGTTTCATCTATTTTGTGCCACATTCAATCCCTGCAAAGGCTCTTCAAAGAAAGAGGCTGTATAGTGTATACTGAGGTACTGGTCATACACATTTAGGTGTCTAATTGAAGTGTAACAGTGATTTTTTTTTTAGGGAACATGTAGGAAATGTGTTTCTACACTAAGCTAAGAATCCTTGCTATCTGAGGCAGGGCTAAAAGGCATCCAAATTCACAATAGAGTGGAGGAGAAAGTCATAAACATCATCAGTGACCTTGGCGCCAGTTGTAGAAACCAGCAAATGGTGGAGCAGAAGGACCAGGAGGTACCAGTAATGAGGAATGAGTTACAGAAACGTGACTGTAGGCAATTATGGAGACCGCTGGACAGTCTTTAGAAGTCTGCTGTCTTCAGATCTGATTCTGGAGATCTGAAAGACGCACCTGTGTTTCCTTTTTGGCTCTTTGAGAATCTGAATATGCATACATACTGTTTTTTTTCGTCTTCTTTTAAAAGTAGTCTATTTTTACCTTTCTTTCCTCTGCATCTTCTCCCTTTTCCCCTCTTCTCATCCTGATCCCATCTTGATATTTTGCAACCAGAGAACTGAATGGTAACTTTGATTGCCACAGAAGCACTATATTTGTAAAAGAAGGAGGGGAGGCGAAGACACAGGATGGCGGTTGATAGCAGAATATGGAAGCCTAATATCAATTTTTTTAGTAGGATAAGTTACATTACAAGATAGGATTCAGTTCCAGGGTGTGCGAACTGCCCTATAAGAAGAAATTATTTTCATCTTGACCCAGTCCATTAGGACACAGAGCCCCAGACAGGGAGTCAAGAAGCCGAGGTCCCAGCCCTAGCTCTGTCAATATATTAATTCTTGACAAGTCTCTTCATTTATGGAGTGCATTTTGTTCAATGACTAATAAGAGTCATTAGATATTAAGGTCATCTGAAACTTGATAGAGCTGTGGTTCGAAGATAGCTACCACTCGGTACTATCAATGTACTGTTGCTATAGATGTGAAGACTATTATTGGCCTCCCCTGACAAACAGTCTCTGCTTGGCCAAACTTCAATCAGGCTTCGAACCTTCTCCTAGGTCCATCTGTGTACTCCTAGGTCTAGTTTTAGCAAATAATCTCCCATTCTTGATACCTGATCACCCTTCACTTCTGATAAGGTTCTTCGTCCTCCACTATGTTGTAACCAAAACACAGGTTAGTTTCTTGCCACATGCAGAATCCAATGAACAAGAGTAAGACTTGGTACAAAAATAGTGAATTTATTTTGAAGTGAGCTTGGGGAAGGGGCACAAAACTTCTTGCCTTTAAATGTGCTGCTTCACCTCTGGAGCAGATAACAGACACTTTTACAAGGTAAGGGGGAAAGTGAGCAAGGGCAGGGGTTCCTCCTGCAAGCTTGGTGTCTTATCTACCAGACCTTTGAGTCATACCTTCCTGGGCAGAAATAAGTTGGAAAAGGGGTCAAGCTGGCATGCTTTTCATATGCCCTTCCAGTGGATGAAAGTCTTGAGGCAATTCCCAGAGGGTGGAAGTTCCAGGCCACCTGCTGGAGGTGACAGTTCCCTGGAGGGTGTGCTTTGGCCTGCAAATCCACTGTCAGCTCTGGAGGAGAGATCTATCTTGGAGCGCAGAGTTAGAAGAACTTGCCCTGCCGGGAATGTCTGGTGAGGGGGAGGGGAAAGGTTATATTTGCATTCCTAAAGGGCTAGATGGAAAGGAGAAAGAAGAGAAAATAATAAAAAATAATAATAACTCATTCTTTTTCCTAGAAAAAAATGGGGGCACTCAGTTCAAATGTCCCTGGTGATATATGTTCACCCTGGCCTATCTTCAGCAAGAGTCCATGAGGTCAGTTTAGCCAGAATGCCCCGTACCCCAATGTTCCTTTTAGTAATTTTCCATCCACTGACCTCCCACCCTGTTCCTTGGCTATATATTTGCAGTTGCCCGTGCTATATTCAGAGTTGAGCCCAATCTCTCTCTCCCCAACAGCCAGACCCCTTTGCAGCGGTCCGCATACTTTTCACAGTGGTCTTTAATAAAGTCATCCTTATCTTGCTTTGATTAATTTTTTTTCCGTTAACATCCCTTAGATTCTTACTCCAAGAAACCTCCCTATTAACATGGAATGAGTCCACGGTCTGTGCAAAATTTAGTTCTTAGATGTGCATAATGTTTATTTTTTTATATATATTTTTTATTATACTTTTAAGTTCTAGGGTACATGTGCACAACGTGCAGGTTTGTTACATATGTATACATGTGCCACGTTGGTGTGCTGCACCCATTAACTCGTCATTTACATTAGGTATATCTCCTAATGCTATCCCTCCCCCCACTCCCCCACAACAGGCCCCAGTGTGTGATGTTCCCCTTCCTGTGTCCAAGTGTTCTCATTGTTCAATTCCCACCTGTGAGTGAGAACATGCGGTGTTTGGTTTTTTGTCCTTGCGATGGTTTGCTGAGAATGATGGCTTCCAGTTTCATCCATGTCCCCACAAAGGACATGAACTCATCATTTTTTATGGCTGCATAGTATTCCATGGTGTATATGTGCCACATTTTCTTAATCCAGTCTATCGTTGTTGGACATTTGGGTTGGTTCCAAGTCTTTGCTATTGTGAGTAGTGCCACAAGAAACATACGTGTGCATGTGTCTTTATAGCAGCATGTTTTATATTCCTTTGGGTATATACCCAGTAATGGGATGGCTGGGTCAAACGGTATTTCTAGTTCTAGATCCCTGAGGAATCGCCACACTGTCTTCCACAATCGTTGAACTAGTTTACAGTCCCACCAACAGTGTAAAAGTGTCCCTATTTCTCCACATCCTCTCCAGCATCTGTTGTTTCCTGACTTTTTAAAGATCGCCATTCTAACTGGTGTGAGATGATATCTCATAGTTGTTTTGATTTGCATTTCTCTGATGGCCAGTGATGGTGAGCATTTTTTCATTTGTCTGTTGGCTGCATAAATGTCTTCTTTTGAGAAGTGTCTGTTCATATCCTTTGCGCAGTTTTTGATGGGGTTGTTTGTTTTTTTCTTGTAAATTTGTTTGGGTTCTTTGTAGATTCTGGATATTAGCCCTTTGTCAGATGAGTAGATTGCAAAAATTTTCTCCCATTCTGCAGGTTGCCTGTTCACTCTGATAGTAGGTTTTTTTTGCTGTGCAGAAGCTCTTTAGTTTAATTAGATCCCATTTGTCAATTTTGGCTTTTGTTGCCATTGTTTTTGGTGTTTTAAAATGTGTAACATTTCATTGGTTTTTAAGAAGAGGTTTTAGACTTACACTTGGCCACAATGCTTCAGATGTTCTGGGAGTTCATGTCAAGGCCAAGAATGAGGTTGCCACAGGAAGACTTGATTCAGGGAGATTAGCAACCCACCCCATTTTCACTCTTTTTTTTTTTTTTTTTTTTTTTTTTTTGCTTTTTTGCACAAAATCCTTTCACTCCCACCCTCTGACCAGACTGGCTTTTTTACTTTCCCTAGAGCAGTGGATGTGGCTAAAGGCTTTACTTTGTAAGCATTTACATGGTCCTTACAATGAAAATCAAGTCTGGTCTTTGTGTCTGGACCCCCAAGACCCAGCTCAGTGCCTAGAAGGCAGCAAACCCCCAATATTTGTGTGTTGAATGCATGAGAGGTCAACAGTGGGGTCAAGTATGCAGGTCAATAATGAAGACCTGATTAGCAGATCAAATAAATACTTCAATAATCATCAGAAAAAAAGAATAACAATCCTGGATTCATCACATTATAATATTAAATTTTTATGAGTAAAAATAGGCATTGCAGAAAACAGGAAAATACAAAACAATAAAAAACATCCATAATTTCACCATCTAGTGAACATTTCTGTGTTTATGTTTTATATATAATTCTTTTCAAAATAGAGATTTTTCTACTTTTTTATTTAACATTGCATTGCTAAATTATTAAATATTTTTCAAGAAGGGTTTGTAATGACTGTGTTATTATTCTACCAAAGTATATTTATTAGAGCCAAATGCACCTCCTATCCTGATTCTATACATGAAAAATGCACTAAAAAAAAATGATGTGAACTGCCCAGCATCCCTCCCACAGCCAGGAAGAGGACGAAGGTAGATTCTGAGCTCAGATGTTCTGAGAATCCAGAACTGCCTCCCTCGCGAATGTGTCTCTAACTTTATAATGGCTGTTATGCATGGCTGGTTTAAGTCACTCTTCCCTAATTTTATTCAGACACCTTTGTATGCCTTACCCCCACTAAAATACAAGATTCCTGAAACCAGGGTCTTTTATTTCTAAGTGTTCTATTCCCTCCTCTTCCCACCACATATCCCTGTCCAGCGTCTAACAGAACAGCTGAAGCTTTCACACTGGGCGACCTTAAATCCTGTTTGGGAGGGTTTGAATTTCAAAAGCCCCATTAAAGCTCTCCATTTCCTTTGTAACAAACATTTTGCCCAAAGAGTACTCAGGGACCGAGGACAAAAAGCAAGCACTTACTTCTTTAGAAAGATGTTCCTCCATGTATATGGAGAATTGCAAGAAAAAGAGAAAGGGAGGGTAGGAAAGGAGGAAATCAAATCATCTTTTCTTCTGATTCCTGGCTCCAAGAGGACTGGTCAGGCTGCAGCAGCTCTTGGGGACATGTGGTCAGCTGAGTGGACAGTGGAGTATGTATGGGGGTGGGTGGGGAGGAGAGGTCTCCACAGAATTTTTAGCAGGAAGAGGACAATGAAGGCCACTGGGAGATGGTTTTTATCTCTCAATTAGATGTACTCTGATTTATGAGGTGACAGCCAGGAGCCCAAACCATCAGTTGTTGGAAGCTCATGGGAGACAGGGGGTGGGGGCCTGCCCCCTACTTCTGTCTCTGGAACATTCCCTCCCAGTACTCTGAGGCTCCTTTTCTCTGAGCAGTAGCCCAGCCCTGCTATGTTATATACTTAAATGTCTACCACCACCCTTCCTTGTCATTATCTTAAACAGTTCATAGAGATGAACGTCTACAATATTAGTTAAGAACTTTGGTATTTTTGCTAAATATAAACCACTTTGGTTTATCATATTCACACAATCAACCTACACTGATGAACAATACCTACAAAGCACTCCTATATCAGAGCTGGAGTTGTTACATAGTAGTACAGGTTAGAAAAATGAAGGGCCTTCAGTCCATTGAGAATTTCCCCCAAACTCTCTCTGGGACACTGCCTCACAAAGGCTCTCCCCAGCAAAAGTCTCATTCCATTCAGACGTGACCTGGAACATATCATTTCCCTTTGCACTGCTTTATCAGGCAGAGGCAGCCACAAAGAACTGGGCAAATATTAATACTAAACTGTGAAGTGACTAATTTTTCCCTTCCCTTGGCTGCTAAGCAAATGAACAAACCTTACTCCTGTGTTTAAAAAAATATAAAAGTTTGCCTTAAAATAAGCACCTCACCACCCCCCACCACCCGCCCAAAGACACTCAACCAGTGCATGGAAAAGGTGTGGAATGTGCTCACATCCTGAGTAATTTAGAGGGAATTTTCTCTGAGTATTCTGTCCACAGGATGTAGCCTTGCCTGGCCTTGGGTTGATTAACTAAAAGGCCAGATGGAGACACAGTCCCCAGATAGCACTGCATAACCTTCAGCAATTCTTTAATTTTCTTGACTATTGAGGCATGGCAAAATAAGAACTTACCTAGGGATCAAAAACAGCTGAAGAGCAATTATAAAGGAGAAAAATCATCATACTGGAGACATAGAGACAGCTCCCAGGCAAACTGCTTTCAAGAAACCCATCCTATTCTGGGTTTGAACAGCTCAGCCAATATTTGCTTCTGCCATAGTATCTCAGTCATATATTCCCCTTTGCTGGTCCTCAGTTTCCCTCTCTGTGAAGAAGATGGGTGTCCCCATTTCTCCTTTTTTCCCATTTATTTTTGGAAGCTCTTAGTGGAACATGTATTCGGAGATTTCTCAGTGGGCTTCCATGTCTCCCATCAGGACAGGAGAATTATTCATCCCAGTGGCTTTTATTTGCCAATGTGGCACTTTCAGAGACTTACAGAAGAGGCCAGCAAACAACACAAATGGAGAGAAACCCAAATGGAAACATGCATGTATATTTGAAAACAAGTATTCAGACATGTACACATGGCCCTCTCCCACTCCCCATGCACATACACAGAATCACACAACTCTATGAATACACATGCAGGCAGTTGTGAGTAGACAAAAATATATGCAGGGCTAACTATTTACACAGCTATACCTGAAATCAAACAGACCCACACCGACTCTTGAATATTCTCCGTCACAATTTCCCACTATAGGGTTAGAGATCAAGCCAACCTTGACCTCTTTCCTACTCCCAGCCCTCTTCTTCACCAAGGTTATGACGGCAGTCATGGGATCCAAGGATCCAAACACACACGTTTATTGAGATGTTTATTGAAATTCCAGGTGTGGGGAACATCAAGAATAAGAGAGTCCCTCCCGTGAGGGGCTTAGGTCTAGTAGAGGAAGGAGATGCACACAAAGCTACAAAGTCACATGAGAAGTGCTCTAACTGAAGTGAGCACAGGAAGTTGGACCTATTTGTTTGATCCTGAGATCTGGACAGAGGCAATCCTCCTCCTTCCTTCCAAGGATACAATGGAGACCCAGAGCAATCTGCTCAGCACCAGTAAGCTGGAAGCCACACTGCCTTCCACCCAATTCTCTGTGGGGATGCTATGCTGGTTTCAGTCCCTGGGTCCTGCTCCTGGTTCAGCCTCTCTTGCTTGCCTCTCAGGTGTGTCTGGTGGTAGAAGTTGAGGAAGAGAATGCAGAGGCTAAGGGCTCACAGGAGCACAGATGTATTGAACCCAACAGGGAATGGGCACTCAGTGAGGAGACTGTAGGAAGAGGGGGCAGCAGTGGCCACAAACTGATCCTGGGCAAAAGAAAGCATGAGAAGAAAGAGAGGGGAAAGCAGTCAGTTTTTTCCACCCCATGATCCCAAGAATCTTCTTGACCCTTCTCCTGGTCCTGGTTTCCCCAGTTCCCCCATCCAGCCATGTCATGGTGGCCCTGATGACAAACTCAGTCTATCTAGAGCCCCGTATGGGACACTTTAGGCTGTCATCACCATCTAGGGGCAGTGGTTCTCCCAAAACTGCAAGACATCCAGGCACCTGGAGGGTGCAATCAGTGATCACAGACTCACAGGATATTAATGCTTAGAGGTCATCTGGCTGAGGCCCTCATTTTATAGATAATGACATTGAGACCTGAGCATGGAAGCTATTTGCTCAAAGTCCCACACTGTACCAGTGAGTTAGGGTTGGTTCCAGGATCTGATGAGATGGCTACCGAGGCCCTTGCAAGTTAGGAAGCTAAGGAAGATCTAAGGATGAGAGGGCTTGTTTGTGGGCAGATGCCAAGTCACTGGTATAGAGTGACAAGCCAAGAATAGAACCAAGGGTTCAGCCAAGGCCCCTGGAGCCAATGAGATCTCCTTACCAGCTGTAAGGTGGTAAGATATCATTTCCACCAGAAGCAGGGCCACATAGAAGGCCACAACCTGGCCAGTCCATAATACAGATACATGAAGACATGGACCAAAGAATTAAGCATCCCTATGAAGAAGGCTGCAGAGTGGGGTGTGGGGAGATAAAGGAAAATAAGTGGAGCTGGGCTTAGCTGTGGTGTGGGAGTTCTCTTTGATGTTTCAATCCTCCAAGCTGCAGAGAGCACCTCTGCAATCTCTACAGAGAATCCCTGGAAAGACCTTATCCTGCAGAGGTCCGGCATGGGCCATCTGAGATGGTGATGATGGAGGGCTGGAGTTATTGAGATGCTAAATGAGAATGTTTCTACTACCTTTGTGTTCTCTGGGCTGATGGCTATGAGCATCTCCCAGCAGCCACCTCCCCATCCCAGAGAGGGGTAGCCCGAGAGCTCTGAGGAGCCACAGGGACAAATGGGAGCAGACGCCTGGTCTCATGGCCTCAGGGAAGGGAAAAGTTACAGACCAGCCATGATATTCCAGGGTCGCAGGTCTCCTGAGTTGGGACTCAGCCCAGCAGACCAGCCCAGCAGACCTGCCTTACTAGGGCCTGGAGCAGGGCCATCCACGGCGCGCATCACTTACCTGGCTGCCTGCTACGTATTTGACTCCAGCCCACCCATCACAGGGCATGGTGCCATGGTGGTAGAGATGCAGGAAGGTGGGCTGCTCCGGCTTCATTCATGAAGTAAAGAACACCTGGAGAGGAGGAAGAGATGGCATCAACTCTGGAGGTCTCCTTTCTCCAGACTTCTCCAGGGGCCTCAACTACCCCTTAGAGTGGGATATGGTAATTCTACCTGTTTTACTGAAGAAGAGACTAAAAGTAAAGGGAAATAACAACAGTCAAACACCAATTTATGACCTACTGTGTGCTTTAATTGAAGCTTTTGAAATTCAAACCCTCGCAGGATCTAAGGTCTGAAAGTGTGAAAGCTTCGGGTGGTCTTCTTAGATGCTGGGCAGGGCTGTGTGGTGGGAAGAGGAGGGAAGAGAACACTATTCTACTCTATGTGTATAAAATAATCACTTAAATACCACATAATTGTGTGCAGTTTATACTTCTATTACTTCCATTTTTCAGGGAAAAAAAAACAAAAAACGGAGGCACAGAAAGGTTAAGTAACTTGCTCAAAGGCACACAACTAATAGGTGGCCAAACTGGGATCAGAACAGTCTGGCTTCAGAGACTGGGTTCCTTCCAATGTCCGATCCTTGCCCCCGAGGCCACCGGGGTAAGAATTCAGGTGTTGAGCAGTCAGCCCAAGATCCGAACACCCACACAACACATTCCCACGTGATCTCTGCTCAGACCATTTTGGCAAGAGACTGAGAAGAAAGAGTACCCTCTTTTCATCACCAACCACACCAACATTATGCTCTTGCCCCACCCTGCTTAATCCCACAAGCCTGCTGGCCTCACCAGCAAGGTTTCTTCTCATTAACATGGAAGGATGCCTTTTGCTGTCGGATGACCCTTGCTATATCATGTCAGTTTTAAAATTTGTTTAATTTTCCATTTTAATTTTACCTGGAACCTGGACACTAATGGCGCAAATGCCTACTCCTACTTCTGTTGATAGAAAGCAGGGACCAGGGGAGCCGGCAGAGAGGGATGCTACCTCAGTGGCTGAGCATCCTCCCTCAGCCAGGTACTGGACCAAGGCTTTACTCTGAAATTAGTCTCTTGGCATGGCTGCCTGGGCAAACCTAGAGAGCATTCTTGCTGGCAGAGTCAGACACCACCCCAGATTTGGCTGACGGATATACAGGAGCCCATGGGTCCGGGATCTTACCTGTCAAGCAAGTCAACGTCCTTTGGAAAGAGGCACCAGCAGCACACGCTCGCCATCTGCTGTGCAGGAAGGGGAAGTTCCATCAGACTGCAGTCCGGCTGGTGCCACGGCTTGTCCCACCTGGGCTGGGTTCAGCCCCAAATCCTCGCTGTTCTACGCACCGCTGATTCCACAATGCCTACCTTCCTGTCTCCAGGAAGATGCCTGTTCGCACAGGAAAGAAGGGGAGAAGCTACTGGAGTGACCACAGAAGGACTCTCCAAATGTGCCCCAGCCCAGAACCTTGGAATCTAATGAGCATGTGGGCATCTTGTTCGTTGAAAAGAAGATTCTTAATCAGTGTGCCTGGGATGGAGCACAGATTCTGCATTTCCAACAAGCTCCCAGATGATGCTGCCGGCCCAAGGATCATACTTTGAGTCACAGGACATGAGCCCATCACCAACATCCAGTGACTCAACATCCATATCAGCTGGTGAGAAGCCTTAGCTACCTGGAGACAGGCTTCAGCTAGAGTCTTTTGTTCTGCTTCCAGTTGAAACAGAGAAGAGCTAACAGTGATGAAATCGCTACCACCTAGCTACCGCTCAGTGTGTGCCGGCCCCTGTGCTAAACACTTTCATATATTATCTATCATATATTATCTGATTCCGTCTTCCTTCAATCATTTCGCTTTATAAAATAGGTATTATTATCTCAATTTTATAGATAAGAAAATTTAGTCCCAGAAGAGTTAGGTGTGCCACCCAGAGTCACACAGCAAGTAACTGGCAGAGCTGAGATCCAAATTGATGTTGTCTGACTCCAAAACTAGCCAGTCCCCTGCCTCTCATCAAAAGGCTCAGGTGATACCTCCTTGACCTCCGATTGTTATGAAGTTGTTCCTCCTAACCCTCTCCAGGCTTGCTTCCTGCTCCCTGCCATACCCTCATTCCATGCTTGCTCCATCTGTAGTCCACTGGCTGGCAGAAGTAGCTGCAGTTAGCCAGCAGCGGGGTGGCCATGACCTGAGAGGAAAAGGAAAGAGGAAAAGACCAAGTCATAAAGCCTGCTGCCACCATGGTGAGCCCTGACTGGCTCGGGCTCCTGAACACCACCACCCCAATGCAACCTCTGCTGACACTTGGTCAACAACTGCTAAAAAGAAACTCCATGGGGTGGTGAGGTCAGAGGCAGCAACTTGCATACATCTTGCTGGTCTCTAATTTTTTAATGTGGGCAAATACAGGCTACAACCCCACCCAGGGTGCCTACTATGCATGAAAGCCTGAGATGGGTGCTGGAGACCCCAAGGTGGTCCATATGCCAGCCCTGCCCTAAGGAGCTCAAAGCCTGGCTGAGGATGTAGAAAAAAATCCTAACCTTACAGGTTGGTGCTAGAGGAAGAGTAGAAAATAGCAGGTGTTCCAGGAGTCGGATCAAAGAATGAGGAGGCTTTGGGCAGACAGAGGGGAGGGAGTGGGAGTTTCATGCCAGGACAAGAGTATGTGGTACCTGGACCTGAGGGGCTAACTAGGAGATTAGCGGGACTGGTGTGGAGGCTCTGACCAAAGGAGAAGCTGGCCACAGAATTGGAGAGACAGAATTGTGAATAAAGGGTCTTGAAGCCTGTTGTAAGGAGCTTGAATTTTATCATTTATTGATTTATTTGACAATAATGTGTTGAAAGGTACAAAGCACTTCTCCATGCTGGGCACTGTTCTGAGCACTGGATCTCATTGATAAAACCAAACAGATACAAATCCCTACCTTGGGGGACATGGCATTCTGGCCTTATATGCAAAAGGACCTACTGAGGTTTCTGAGCAGGAAGCTGACCGTGGGCGTGGCAGAGTTTTCAAGGGATTGGGGTGGCAGGAGAATGCCTGGTTGCCATAATTAAATGACAAATTATCTAGGGCATGCCTCACGTCTCATGAGTTATTGGCAGCCCTCATGTGCTACCAGACAGTATGCTGGGTCTGTCTTTAAACAGATAAATAAGACAGAGGCCCTGCCTTTGAAGTACGTGCCATTTGGGAGGGGAGAAAGACACATACGAAAGTGGTGACACAGTTGGAGAAAGACACAGTCAGTGGGGTGTCAGTATATCCTTAATAGGCTCCTAAGGTGGGGGAGGTGTCTGCAGGGTTTGTCAATTCCTATGGTGTAAATACTGCCACCATGGTGGAGGGACTTCAAGTTACTTCGCACAAAGCCACTGAACATGAAGTTGCTGGAAGACCCACACCTGGTGCTCACCTGCAGGTGGAGTGGCTCCAGCCCACCTCAGAAAGTCCAGGACTGTACCCAGAGCTGGGAATGGCTAAGCAGGGAAATAAATAACCTGGCCGTAGAGGAGTCAGGGACCGCTTCCTGTGAGGCGACAACTGACCTGAATCTAAAGGATGTGCAGGAACTTGTCAGGAGATTGGGGGACAAGAGCAATTCTGGCAGAAAATCAGTGATGTGCCCAGGCCTGAGGACTTGCTGAGCATGGCTGTGTGGGCTGGCGAGCAGGCCTGTGCTGGATGAGGGTGGTGTGCAAGGCTGCTGAGAGCATATAGAGGGAGACGAGGCGGAGTGGAAGACAACGCCAGAGAGGACCCTAGAGGGCTTCATGTGTCCATGAAGGGGGTTTAGCCTCAGCCTCTGCGGGATGGGAAGCATCAGAGGCTCCTAGCAGGCAGTGGCACCATCCTCCCTGTGCTTGGGGTAGATTATTGTCAGTAGGGTGGAGGATGCACTGTAGCTCAGCAATAAGAAAGGAAGAGACGAAGAGGAGTTGGAAGAGGTGGGGCTGTCCGGACCTGCTTCTTCTGTCTCCTCCCTGCTAACTCACCAACAGGCGGAAGAGATGGAGGAGGAGGCTACAAGCTCTTCAGTCAGGGTGCCTGGTTTGCACTCTGCCTCTGTGCCTTGCCACCTGCTAAGTTACTTAACCCCTCTGTGCCTCAAACAGTGCTATCATGAGGATTAGATGAGCCGATCCTCATAAAGTGCCGACACCAATTCCTCGCCTGTAATCAACATGGAAACACATCTGTGATGATCATTACCACCTGTGAAAAGCTTTTCCTGGCATCCTCACCCCTGGACCAGAGACCAGGTTACTGCCCCAACCTGCCTGCCCCTGGTGCGTGATACATCCTCTCTGTTGCCCACTCAACACACACTGCATTGCAACTGCCTGTGTCCACACCTGCCTCCCCTCTAGACTGTGAGCCTCTGGAGGGCAGGGGGGCCTTATCCAACAGGGATTCTGCAGGCCAAACACAGCCTGGCACGAAGCATATATTTGATATACACCTGCTGAATGACTGTTTGCAAGGTCTGAAAGGAATACCGGATTTGGGGATCAGAAAACCAGGCAGAGATGAACAGAGCCCAGGTGGAAACAGGAGACTGGGGATCCATATGAGGTGGGAGGGATAAGGAATTCCACTCTGGCTTGCCACTGACCTGTACTCTCTCATGTGAGGAAATGAAGAGTGAAAGTTTGCAACAGGGATTGAGCAGCCAACGATGGCACAGAATCCCAGCTCCTGCATGTGACCCCATCAAGAAGGCTTTTCAATTTTCTATGTAGGAATATCATGGTTCTACTTGTCCCTTGGTCAGCCCTCCAAAAAAAGATCCTAGAACTCTCCAGGAACCCCAGCCCACCAGCCTTACCTCCCAGAGGCACCCCAGGAGAACCACCAGGCCCAGGTTGTAGGCAGTGAGGGCTGTGCCAGCCCCAGAGGCTCCTGTTGGGACACGAAGCAAGGCCTGAAGCCACCAGGAGAAGATAGAAGACAAGGAGGAGGGTGGCAGGGAGTGGCAATGCACCAGGAGCCAAGAATCCATCCTCAAGCCTAGACAAGCAGAGGAGA
Organism: Gorilla gorilla gorilla; assembly: GCF_029281585.2. NCBI lineage: Eukaryota > Metazoa > Chordata > Mammalia > Primates > Hominidae > Gorilla > Gorilla gorilla. Next base: position 20,666,349 of record NC_073234.2, on the reverse strand, counting down.
AGTGATCACCGGGCCAGCCACAGTGCCCATTCACCCCCAGTCCCTCCCCACAGGAACTCCCAAGGTCTTGTTCATCCAGCCCTTGTTCCCAAAAAGCCTGACACAGAGGCTGGCTGAGGAAACAAATGAAAGCTCCCACTGGATGGCATTGTCTCCTGCCTCTGCTTTCTAAGGCCCAGGTGTATTTATTCCAGAGCTTTTCCAGGGCACTAGCCATTGTGAGCACCTGTAAGTAGAAGCAAGATTTGGGTCTTGTTCAAACCACCAACTCATCTACTTCCCTTTCCCCTCCTCAGTAACACAGTTGACTGAGAGTCCACAAACCGAAGTTCCTCAGTCTCTCCCATAGGACCCCCAGCTATGGGGTTGCCCCAGCACTCCTGCCTTTAGACACTGGACCACCACCTTCCATGCACTTTGGGGAGCCTCCACTGGCCACAACTTTGTGCCAATCCTCATACCTTTTGCTGCTGTACTTGGGATTTCCCACTTCTGGCAGGGGCCTCCAGATTGCAGGGTACAAGAGACATGGATGTGGCTACTATGCAGCAAGAGGGGGACAGGGGGCAGAGAGGCACGAACGCTTCCCCTTTCCCTCCTCTCTCATGCACGGTGCCTCCCCTCCCAAGCATCCCTGTCTCCTCCCACTTGTCATGGGGCTCAGCCACACCCAGTCCCTCCACTGCTTGACTTACACCTCTGGCTTCTCCCAGGCTCCTCTGGGCAGCGAAGAAAGCGGCTCCGGCTGGTCCGGTGTTGCCAGCTGGTGGTGGGTTTGAGCGAAGGGTCCTCTGGGCTCCAGGGTGCAGGACGTGACTCACGGGTGACCCCACCCTCCCAGAAGCGCTCTACTCCTGTGCTCTGATCTGTTGTTGACCCCAGCCCCAGCCCCTACACACAATGCACATACACAGGCACTCACACGTACACATGCACACATGCACACACACACAATTATTGAGAACAGGGAGCTGAGGCCACCGTCCAGGCCCTGGCTGGGCTCCCTGCCATTCTAATGGCCCAAGGGAGAAAGAGAACAAGAGGCGGCGGGGGTGGGAGGAGAGCACTCCGAGGGCAAAGGACAATGGTAGCAGCTCCGGAGGGGGGTGGGGAGAAACTTCAAGATGGGCAGCACCCACATCCTCAGAGTGTCCCCATGGCCTGTGGCCCACACTGTTCCCTCAGAGCACGGACCAACCTACGAGAGACTTGGACAGGCATGTAGAGAACACGCGCCTCTCCTGCCTCCACCAGGTTAGGCCACTCCTCTTGCCTCCGATTTCAATCGTACTCTTCCGGCCCTCTTTCCCGCTGTTAAAGAGTAAGCGTTTATCTTTCTTAATCTGCTAAGTCCGCACCCCTCCTCTAGCTCCCCCTCAACAATAGGCCAAGGAGTATGGGGGATTGGGAATCCCAGATCCAGGCAGCCCTCTTCCCCCCACCTGCCTCTATCCACCTGTGCCTGATAGGAGGCAATTACAATGGCCATTCGTTCAAATAACCTCTCTTAGGCCCATCCTTTCCCTCTTTATGAGATACAGGAAAAGAACCAACTTTAGAAGCCAGATCCCTGAAGGAAGGGGCCTGGCAGCCCACACTCTGGGTCTTACTCCACAGTGATTCAAGGGCAGGTCCCAGAACCAGCCTCTTTAGAATAGAGTGCCTCAGTTTCTCCTTCTGACAAGATGGCACACTGTGGTGTTGTCTGTGTAAGCCCCGGATTGCTGATGCTCACAGACAAGAGGGTTAAGAGATCTGAAGAACTGGAGGAGGTAAAGGTAGGTTTAGAAGCGTGCTGGGCCACACACAGTGGTCACATGCGTGTACATTTGCACATGCTGCCAAAGGCCCTCGCTCTGCCCTGCCCTTGACTATCGGGAAAGATTCCCAGCTGGTTTCAGTTAGAAGACAAGCCCTCCTACACTGTCGTATGTCATTTTCCATAGAATCAAGTCAAAATTATTCCACTGGGGCTTCAAGGCTGCCCTTACTCTGGCCAGACCACCCCCCTGATATCCCCTCTGATCTTCTGGCAGAAGCAGAGGTCAATGTGCTGCTTCTGCCCCCTCCATGAACCCTGTCTGCCTGCCCTCTCTGGCATGCACACATCCATGTCTACTTCTCTGGCTTTTCCGCACTTCCTTCTCCACTGACTGTTCAAACCCAGCCGTCATCCTTGCTGCCCTGAAGCCCCTCCTCGGCCACAAAGCCTCCCACTCCTTTTTCCCAACTCCCCACAGGACTAGCACTGTCTGCACCCAGAGTGTAGCCTATAAATTTGGTCTTCCAGAGTAAATGGGCAAGTCCCTGAGGGACACGACCACACACTGCACTTAACAGATTGATGGAAACATCAGGAAAACCCTAGGGTGATGTTTCAGGAAGATGAAAACCATCTAGCTCAAAGCTTTGGCCATCACTCTGCTGGTAACTCTCCCTTGTGTCTTCATAAAACCATTCCCTCATGTAGACAGCACCTTACAACTGATACGGGCAACTCTTGGGAAGTCCCCTATATAGCACCTGAGACGCTGTGGTGCCACGCTCATCCCCCAGAAGCAACTCAGATCAAGAGAATGGGGCTATGAATTCTAGGCCAGTTGCACCACAGCCAAGTGCTCTTTCTCAGAGCTCAGCCACATCACATAGCTGCTGTGAAGGAGGAGGCCGCTGACCTCCTGTGACCGCCCCCTATTAAAGGCCGTTTGGGCTTATAGATCATATATATTAGGGAGAAGTTTGTCTACCAACATCCTGCAGCTGTACAATAAGATCATGACTGCATGCTACCACAGATTCCTTCTGACCCAAGCAAAACAACAAAAGGACTCCGAACCTCATTCCTTTCCCTCCTCAACCCACCGCGCTCACAGAACCCTGGCTGCAGCTCAGCCACCTGCTCCCACTGCTGGGTGAGCTAAGCCACCATGAGGCCCTGAGATGAGACAGGCCGGCTCACCTGAGGGCAGAGGGCTGGAAATTGTATGGGCAAAAACTGACATTACAAGGAGTAGTGTATTTACATACCCACAACATAATAACGGCTGACATTTATTCCCAGACCATGTGGCAAACGCCATTCTAAACATCGTACCCATGCTAACACATTTTCTCCTCACAATACTCCCATGAGGCAGGTACTATCAGCACCTATTTCTGCAGATGAGAAAACAGGCACAGAGAGGTTAAGTAACTTGTCCAGTATCACACAGTGATAAGTAGCAGGGCCAGGATTCAAACCCAGGCAGTTTGGTTTGGAGCCCAGACACTTAAAAGTGCACTGTACGGTCTCTTCAGTCTCTTAGTGTGTCGTGGTTTGTTTTATTGGGATGAAATGAGCCAAAGAGTGGTCTTGATGAACAAGAAGAGGAAGCCCCAATTTATCCGATTCAAAATAGCAACTTCCCTACTGGCTCCCACAAGAATCCTGTGCAAGTGGCAATGAAAACCAACATTCTTTCCTCCTTCCCTTCATTCCTCTATTTCTTCCCTCCCTCCCCCCTTCCTTTCTGATATCTATCCTTTCACCTAGATGGGACAAGGGGTTTTCAGATGCTTGGGATTCAGAGCAAAGGTGCCTCATCAGGCCTCACCAGTCTCTGCGTGGGGAAAGAGAGGCCCTAAGAAAATGGTCAGCCCTTCCCCCTCTGAAACAATGACCCACCCGCCCTGTTTTCTCTGTGCTTGTGCAAGATTTTATTGGACTAGAAGAGTATCACTGCTTTTTATAAGTCATTGAACATGCCTGGTATAGACAGTGAAATTGAAGCTGGATAATTTGGGCCACGATACTCTGGTGTGTACTGGCGGGAGTGCTGGCCTCCCCTGCCATCTTCCGAGAGGGATGTAGCGGTCATAATGGGGTCTTTTCTTTCCCCACTGGAGGGGCGTTATCCAGGGCACTGCCCTCTGCCTCTACAGGTCCTCTATATCAGGACCCAGGGCGATATATTTCTCACTGTCAAAATTAGGAAGGGCCACACCTCTCAGGGCCAAATTAGTAGGCCCTCAAGTCATAATAGAGAGATTTTCAGGTGTTAATCTCATCTTTAATTTTATTATATTTTTTACATAGTATATTCCTCTGACATAATTTAGTTTATCCTTCTGTTTTGCTATTATTGTAAGTAGCCTGGAAATTTTTACTGAGTGGCATGCAGAGGTTGTCAACATGAATAAATCTGTATGTATGAAAGCAGTTTTCAAGCATCTATCTTTTGCTGTGGATTGAATGGCTTATGCAGAGTCACAACCAGTCAAAGGAGTGAAGCCAGGTCAATGCACAGACCACCCACCCTGTTACACAGCCTCTAATACCTGCCTCTGTGCACACTCAGTGCACGCTTGATTCTGCTCATTTCGCAAGAGTCCCTTAACCACATGTTAGTCTAGTCTCTTTAAGCTGAAACACATTTCTCAGTCACAGCTCTGGGCAGCTATTTCCCAAACTGAAGAACTTATTCCTGAATGTCATCGTCCAGAAGACAAGATGAAATGTGTATGTGCAAGTGTGTGTGTGTGTGTGTACACATTCTTGTGTGTGTTAACACAATGTCCTTCAAATTACTTTCTCTGTTTATGTCTCTATTTACCTTGATCAGTTCTACTTGCTCCAGTCATGCCCATTTCTGTCTACTTTTCTTGCTCGTGTTCTCCCTTCCCTTGAAAAGCAGCAGGAATGAGCACTAGAGGAAGATCGGGCCTAACAGGAAACGAAGGAGCAGTACTGTACAGCCACTACTGGGGAGCGAGGAGGGAGGGGAGCACAAACCCAGTATTACCAGCAAAGGAAAGATGTTCTCTTTGGCAGAGGAGTTGAGGGAGGGGGAGGAGCTGTGCCATGGTGTGTGATGGGGAGAGGTGTTTTATTAATAGGATACCCCAATATGCTTCAAGGTACCTCATCTGCCGGCCAGCCGAGCTGCTCCCTGGACCCAAGGAAACCTGACATGATGCATGTCCCCACAGTCCTTCAGGCTGTCCGTCCCCTGTGCTGGGGGAAGCGGCCCCAGGCTTTGCAGGTCAAAATTGGCAAATGAAGAGCTCAGTCCTGGCTTCATTTCTTATTTTGCCCCTAGATGCTCCCAGCTCTTGATGCATCGTGGGGACCATGCAGGGGACAGGCTGCACCCCTGTGGCCACTGGCAGCCTTCTCCTCTCCAATCAAGCTGATAAGAGAGCTAATTGTAAGAATCGCTCACAGGTGCCTTGGCCGGCACTCCTGCCAGCCTCATGGATGCAATAATGGGTCTTTGTGCAGTGTGGGCCATTACTAACAAGGATAACTAAATCATTCATTTCATTAACAACGGGGTTTGGCAGACAATTGTGCAAGAGGCAATTCTCAGCGATGCATGTTCCAGGAAGGAGTGTGGTCGGCTGATTTTCAACAGAGCTGCCAGGAGAAATATGAGACAAGGTTGCAACCACCACTGGGCCCTCAACCCCAGGATAGCCACTCTTAAAAGCCTGTGGCCTTATGGCTTTATGGTCAGAACTGGAGACAGATGGGAGAGAGAGAGAGAGAGAGAGAGAGAGAGGAGAGAGAGAATGAGAATGAGTCTGCTTCTTGCACAAAGATTCCCTTGGTGACCTTGACTTTTCTCTCCAATTTAATAGAATGAGGCTCCAAATTTCATCATCCTCCATCTCTGCCTCACCGTAGATCTGGTCTTTATGGGCCCACCAAAGTAATCTTCCTAAAACACTAATTTTTACTATGTTAGGAGATGGAAAAAAAACTCATTGTCTATAGCTTTCAAGTTCAGCTCAGACTAGTACCAAGATCCTTCTGAAAGCATGAACAGATGAAGAGGTAAACAAAAGGTGCTATATGCATATAATGGACTATTACTCAGTTGTAGAAAAGAATGAAGTACTGACATAAGCTACAACATGAATAAACTGTAAGACATTAAAGGAAAGAAGCCACACGCACAAAACAACATATTGCATGACTCCATTTATATGAAATGTCCAGAATAGGAAAATCTGTAGACACAAAAAGATGAGTGGTTGCCAGGGCACAGAGGGCAGAAGGAAGGGAATTAGCAGTGATTGCCAATGGGTATGAGGTTTTCTTGAGGTGACAAAAAGGTTCTGGAATTAGATAATGATGATAGTCTTATAACTCTGTTAATATACTAAAACCACTGAATCGTACAATTTAAACAGGTGAATTTTACAGTATGTGAATTAAAAAAATCTTTTCTGAACTCAAGGCAGAGGGTCAGGTGGCGCCTGCCAAGTGCTGGACTTGTGGGGACAGAGACAGTTTTCGCTGGCACTAGGCTGTTGGCAGGGTCCTGGGAACAGAGCTAAATAGCTTCCACTGAGGTTTGTGTCATGTTCCCTTCAAGGAGTTCTTTGGGCCTGTTCACAAAACCAGTGCATGATGCAAGTTAGGATTACAACAAAAGTGTCCGTTCTTTCTAACATTTCTCCTATTGGCTAGATGATCTAATTAGCTCCAAATTCTGAATGACCCTGCCCTCTATCCCTGTTCTAATTTGCAAAGGAAGGTTCTGAGGCATTCCAGAGTATTGCAGTGTGGAATGGCAGCTTTTCTCCAAGAGCAGGACCTCCAACATGCCCAATGAGATATTTGTTCATTTATGACCAATACTCACTCCCTCATTTCCAAATCCTGTCATCCTACCTGACTAATCACTTCTTCAGAATTAATATTTTTTCAAACATGAATTCGTATGCTCAACTTTGTAAATTTTACAGTATTGCATAAATGTAATTCGGTATTTCTGAAACTACTACTGTTATTATTCTCATGGTATATTAGATGAAAGAAGAAAGACATATGCCATTAGGAACTGATGCTTTGAGCTACAAGGAAGAGACATCTACAAAGGAGTAAAACCTGCTTTAGTGACTCCTGTGAGTAATTGTAGGTATATTTGCTATATCATTGGTCATATTTCTCCAGTCATTTCCTGAGTGCCTCTTCAATTCTGCTTCTCCATCTAGAAAATAGGGGAAAACACCCACTGGTGGAATTCTTTTTTGTTTGTTTGTTTTTGTTTTTGTTTTTGAGACAGGATTTCCCCGTGTCACCCTGGCTGGAGGTGCAGTGGCGTGATCTCTGCTCACTGCAGTCTTGACCTCCCAGGCCCAGGTGACCCTCCCACCTCAGCCTCCCGAATAACTGAGGCTAATTTTTTTTTTTGGAAACAGAGTTTTGCCCTGTTGCTCAGTCTGGTCTCAAACTCCTGCATTCAAGCAATGTGCTGGACTCTGTCTCCCAAAGTGCTGGCATTGTAGGTGTGAGCAGCCACTGTGCCTGGCCAATAGAATTCTTAAGGGATCTTATTTCCTTATTTCATTACGGTCTTTTCACAGTCAAGAAATAGTTCTGATTATTATTGTCTTCTCTTCCCTATTTATTTTATTTATTCTTGTTTCAGTTTATTGTTTGCTGAACTGAATTGGGAAGGGAAGGAAAGTCATCAATAAAGCCAATTTCCTGTTTCTGAATATTTCACAAGACCAGTCTAGGAAGGGAAGAAGTTCAATGTCTTGGGGCAAAGTTTAGGCTTATCTGTGGAGTTGAGGGCCCCTGCAGCATCAACTGGTGGGAAGGAAACTGGGGCAGGGATAGGAAAGGAGGATGGGCCAGAGCAATGGGGTTCCTAGACTCTGGCACCAGCTTGGCCTTTCATTACATAACAAGGATGATCATTTTTCTGGGTCTCAGTGTCTTTACCTGTGAAATGAAGTATCTAGAACAGGGTCCTTCTCTAGGTTCTCTAGGTTGCCTGTGAAATGAAGTATCTAGAACAGGGTCCTTCTCTAGGTTCTCTAGGTTGCCTGTGAAATGAAGTATCTAGAACAGGGTCCTTCTCTAGGTTCTCTAGGTTGCCTGTGAAATGAAGTATCTAGAACAGGGTCCTTCTCTAGGTTCTCTAGGTTGCCTGTGAAATGAAGTATCTAGAACAGGGTCCTTCTCTAGGTTCTCTAGGTTGCCTGTGAAATGAAGTATCTAGAACAGGGTCCTTCTCTAGGTTCTCTAGGTTGCCTGTGAAATGAAGTATCTAGAACGGGGTCCCGCTCTAGGTTCTCTAGTTCACCTGTGATATGAAGTATCTAGAACAGGGTCCCGCTCTGGATTCTCTAGGTTGCATGACCTCCAGGCTGTCACTGTGTCATTTCATCACAGTAACATTGTTCACTCCATGTCTACCACCCAAGAGGTGGGCTTTTCAGAGCCACTGTGAATGGTAAACAAAGCAGTTAGTTACCAACAAGTGCACTCTCTCTCTGGAGTGAGCACAGAGGCCCAGTGCTGAGATTTGCTGGGGAACTGTGGGGGAGGTAAAATGAGCTCATCTTCATTGAGTTCCTCTCTGAGTAGCTCCCAGTTGCTCTGGCACATTCGCCATGACACATGTCTGTTGGCCACTTCCGAGGAAGGCAGGGTGGCTGGGGACAGGATGCCAAGGCAGGTGGATGTGGCCTGGGAATGCCAGGGCTTGGTCAGACTGCCCGGGATGAAGCCAGAAAACCCGTCCACAGAGGTTAGGGATTCGAGGTGGAATAATGTCACAGGATCCTTGCAAGCAGGGCCTGCATCTTCATCTTCTTGTGGCTAATGCCAGGGCTGGGCTGGGAAGAGAAGGTCTGTCCTTTGGCACTGCTGCTGAGGGCAGAGACCAGGGCTTCCAGTCAGAAAAGCTCTCTGGCACTACCTACTCACATTTGTGATCCACATCCTCTGCACACTCATTTTGCTCCTGCTCATAGAGCCCAGAGAAATTCTCTCGAGGTCTGCTGAGGATGTTCCCAGCAGGGACATTTGTGGGACAGGGAGGGGAGGCTCTGCAGTGGGAGGATGGCCAGGTAATGTAGCAGAATGGAGAACAGCATTGGGGGTGGTGCACACCATGAAGCAACAGACTTGGAGAATACACAGTAATGTAATTGGGCCTAAAATCCACAGTTGGAAAGGAAAAGGTAAAAAAAAAAAAAAAAGTTAAATTGATAGCGTGATCAATTTTGCATAACTTTAGCAATTGATTATGCCATATATGAAAATTAAACATGCATGCATACAAAAGCATAATACACAGTTGGGAAGAATGCATACAAATAAAAAGATATATATTAAACACCGCAGAATGTTTATCTATGGGGTGAGGCATGGAAAAGGGAATCAAAGAGAATAATACATACATGCATGCATATATACATATGTACACACATACATACACACATGAAACAAGACAAGATCAGTTTAGTAACTTGAGGAGTGTGATTAAGCCCAAACCTCTGCACTGGAGATAAAAATAGAGAGAACACCAAGACTTGATGGCTGAAAATTATTTTTTGGAGAATGTGTCTAGAGCCAAATGACCTGAAAATCTAATGTGCTCACCATCACAAAGTCCTAGGGCCAACATGTCTCACCCCCACGATGCTGCCTTTCTCCACTAATTACGCATAGGAAAGGAGAAATACAAGAGGAATTTTGTGGTGCTCCTTTTGTGTGCAGCCTCCCTGCTGGGATGGCTCCCATTTAGAGTGGTAAAGTAGTGAACTACTGAGGGCGTGTCTCCCTGCAACTGGGTGGGAAGGGATGTTTGACCAGCTCTTAGAGCCTGTACTCAGGGCCAAGAAAGACTCCTTTGACCTCTTGTTTTATTATTCCTTATTAGACGAGATTATGGGAACATTAAGATGTCCCAATTAAAAGTAATTTTTTGGTAAGACAGCAGCAGCAAAATGCATCCTGACTCCTGGATCTACAGGGACACAACCACACTGCTTTACAAAGGGCCCCTCACATCAGCACCCTGGCTGGCCACTGTAGTATGTCACCCCAGTGTCCCCCAGTGGACATGCTTCCCACTATTCATACTGTCATATGGTTCCTGCCCACATTGGCCGTGGGCTTAACCATGTGACTTCCTTTGGTGAATGTGACATTAGCAAGCATAATGCAATCAGAGTTTTGATAAGCACTTGCAAGTAGTGGCTTAGACTCTTGTGGAGCTCTTGAAGCCGAGAGTCATGCTGTTAAAGTTCAGTTACCCTGCTGGAGACACCACAAAGAGAGAACAATGCCTGGTCAGGACCCAGCTGGTCCAGCCATCCCAGCAGAGATGCCAGGCATGGGAGTGAAGAAACTATTCTGGCCATCCAAGCCCTAACAGAAATCTTGCAGCAGAAAACCTGCCCTGTCCAGCCCAGTCAACACACAAAAATGATGAGAAATGATAAGACACAGTTGCTTTAAGTTGCCAAGTTCTGGGGCGGTTTGTAACACAGCAACAGATAATGGAAACACTGGCATATGGTAAAACAGAATAAATATATCAAATTATTTTTATGAACCTATTTCCTTCTTTTTATAATAAGGCAAAAAGAGTCTGACCCTTTTTTCCCAGTGCCAGGTGAAAGGCATGTCAACATCCACAGCTGTGGTCGGGTAGATGCTACTATCCCACATTTTGAGTGGGGAGGAGCCACAGAGTCTAATCCATCACTGATCCATGAGGTCCTGGCACACTGCTAGAAGGGAACAGGCCAAACATGGACTTTCAATGATATGCCCAAGGTCACCTGGCTAGTAAATGGAGGAACAGGATTTCAAACCCAGTCTAACCTACTGTCTGTTCAGGGCTCCTCCTGTTATATTACGCCATTTAATTGTTGGGGCCATTTCAGGAAAGTCCAAACATGAAAGGTCGCAGATTAAATGATTGGCTAGTGTTGTTAACTCCCCACCTGTGTCAGGAAATATGCACTAGAATGAAAATCCCATGACTGGATAAACTTGCCTAGGTGTAATTTTTATGGGAGAGGGGTGGCTTTATGAGCATTTTTCCAGCTTTATTGAGGGATAATTGACAAATAAAAATTGTATATATTTAAAGTATACAATGTGATGTTTTGATACATGTATACATGGTGAAATGATTACCACAATGAAACTAATTAACATAGTCATCACCTCACATAGTTACTTTTGTGTGTGTGTGGTGAGAACATTTAAGATCTACTCTCTTAGTAAATTTCAAGTATACAATGCAGTATTATTACTGTAGTAACTATGCTATACATTAGATCTCCAAAATTTATTAATCCTGCATAACTAAAACTAAAACATTATACTCATTAAAATATAATTCCTTATACCCTCCTTTCTTCAGCCCTTTAGCATTCTGTTTTCTGTCTGTATGAATTTGACTAGGCTAGGTACTTTATGTAGGTGGAATCACACAATATTTGTCTTTTTGCGACTGGCTTATTTCACTTAGCATAATGACCTCAAGTTTGATTCATGTTGTAGCATGTCCTTCCTTTTTAAGGCTGAAATATATTTCAGTGTGTGTGTGACTACACACACACATATATGTTTACCCTCACACACATACATATGCATACCATATTTTCTTTATCCATTCATCTGTTGATGGACACTTAGGTTCCATGTCTTAGCTATTGTGAATAATGCAATAAACACACGAATACAGATGTCTCTTTGACATACTGATTTCATTTCCTTTGAACATATACCCAGAAGAGGGTTTTCTGGATTATATGATAGTCCTCTTTTTAATTTGTGGAGAAACTTTCATGTTGTCTTTCATAACGATTGTACTAATTTGCATTCTCACCAACAGTGTATAAGGGTTTCCTTTTTTCCACATCTCAGCCAATATTTAGTTTTTTTCTTTTTTTTTTTCTTTTTTTTTTTGAGATGGAGTCTCGCACTGTCACCCAGCCTGGAATGCAGTGGTGCGATCTCAGCTCACTGTAACCTCCACCTCCCGGGTTCAAGCAATTCTCCTGCCTCAGCCTCCCAGGTAGCTGGGATTACAGGCACGTGCCACCAAGCCTGGCTAACTTTTGTATTTTTAGTAGAGGTGGGGTTTCACCATGTTGGCCAGGGTAGTTGTCTTTTTTATCATAGCCATTCTAAGGTGTAAGGTGTAAGGTAATATCCCATTGTAATTTTGATTTGCATTTCTCTCATGATAAGTGATAGTGAGCATTTTTTTGTATATCTCTTGGCCATTTGTGTGTCTTCTTTTGAAAGATATCTGTTCAAGTACTTTGCCTATTTTCTTAATCAGATCATTTGTTTTCTTGCTATTGAGTTGAGTTGTTTCTTTTGGGGGGGGTTGTGGGTTTTTCGTTTGTTTGTTTTTGCTTTTTTTTTGTTTTTGTTTTTCTTTTGTTTTTTGTTTTTTGTTTTTGTTTTGTTTTGTTTTTTTGAGAGTCTCACTCTGTCACCCAGGCTGGAGTGCAGTGGATTGAACTTGGCTCACTGTAGCCTCTGCCTCCCGGGCTCAAGTGATCCTCCCACCTCATCCTTTCAAGTAGCTGGGACTACAGACATGCACCACCATGCCCAGCTAATTTTTGTATTTTTTGTAGAGATGGGGTTTCACCATGTTGCCCAGGCTGATCTCAGACACCTGGACTCAAGGAATCCATCCTCCTAAGCCTCCAAAAGTATTGGGTTTACAGGCATGAGCCACTGCACCCAGCCTTAAGTTGAGTTTCTGATATAGCCTGAATATTAACTTCTTGTCAGATGTATGGTTTGAAAATATTTTCTCCCACTTTATAGGTGTCTCTTTCAATCTGTCAATTATTTATCTGCTTTACAGAAGCTTGTTTGTTTGTTTGTTTTGATGGAGTTTCGATCTTGTCACCCAGGCTAGGGTGCAATGGCGCAATCTCAGCTCACTGCAACCTCTGTCTCCTGGGTTCAAGCAATTCTCCTGCCTCAGCCTCCCAGGTAGCAGGGATTACAGGCACCTGCCACGAGGCCCAGCTAATTTTTTTAATTTTAGTAGAGACGGCGTTTCACCATGTTGGCCAGGCTGGTCTCGAACTCCTAACCTCAGGTGATACACCCACCTAGGCCTCCCAAAGTGCTGGGATTACAGGCGTGAGCCACTGTGCCCAGCCCAGAAGCTTTTTAGTTTTATGCAATTCCATTTATTTTTGCTTTTGTTTCCTGTGCTTTTCTGGTCATATCCAAAAAATCATTGCCCAGATGAATGTCAAAAAGCTTTTTCTCTATGTTTTCTTCTAGTAGTTTCCCATCTTACTTTTATGTTTTTAATGCATTTTGAGTTGATTTTTTATATGGTGTGAGAAAATGGTTCAGTTTTATTCTTCTGCATGTGAATATCCAGTTTTTCCCACACACTTTATTGAAAAGAATATATTTCCCACCTTGTATATTCTTGGCAACTTTGTCAAAGAGCAATTGACTGAAAATGAATAGATTTATTTCTGGGTTCTCTATTCTGTTCCATCGGTCTATATGTCTATTTTCATGCCAGTATCATACTGTCATGATTACTATTGCTTTGTAGAATATTTTGAAATCAGGTAGTGTGATGTCTCCCTCTATTCTGCATGATGCTCTGTGTGTGCATAATTCTGCTGCTGTTGGATGGAATGTTCCGTATATGCCTGTTAGGTCCATTTGGTCTATAGTGTTGTCCAAGTCCACCGTTTCCTACTGACTTTCCATCTGGAAGATCTATTCATTGTTGAAAGTGAAGTATGGAAGTCTCCTACTATTATTGTATTTCTGTCTATTTCCCCCTTTAATTTTTAAAATATTTTCTTTATGTACTTAGGTGCTCTAATGTTGGGTGCATACATATTTATCATTGTTATATGCTTTTGATGAGTTTATCCCTTTATCATTATACATAGGATAAAACTTTTTTATTTCTTGTGACAGTTTTTCACTTAAAATCTAATTTATCTGATTTTAGAATAGCCACCCCACTCCCCTTTTTGGTTACCATTTGTATGGAATATCTTTTTCCATCTCTTCACTTTCAACCTATATGTATCTTTAAAGCTGAAGTGACTCTCTTTTAGGCAGCATATAGTTGGATCTTTTTCCCCCCCAAATACGCTTAACCACTCTATTGTTAAATTAAATTAAATTTGGTCTGACAATGCCTCTGCACTTTGAGTCCCTCTTTAATTAACTTCAACCTAACATAGGATGGAAACTAATTGCAAGCCTAACTTAGGAGTATAATTTTATAACAGATAACTGAGTCTCAGCCAGTCTCAGCAGCTGAGCTTCAGTCAGTTGCAGGGGGCCAACTGATAAGAACATGCTCAAATAAGACAAATGAAGCCGTAACCCATCAACTGGTCTCTGCACCTCCCTTCCATTTTCTGTCCATAAATGCTACCTGACCATGTTGCAGCCTGGAGTTCTCTGAACCTATTTGGTCTGAGGACTGACCGATTCATGAATTTTTGTTATTTGCTCAATTAAACTCTATTAAATTTAATCTGTTTAATGTTTTTCTGTTAACATTATTAGACCCCAGGATCCTGGATTCATAAGGGCCAGCCTGGCACTAGGGTCCACAGTGAAATTGGCGGTCACTTCGCTCTCTTTCCTCCACGTAGAAGATATCTCTCGGTGATGCCCTGCGTAGGCTTGGGGGTGTGAGGACACAGGTAATGTGAAGCTGTCCTTCCTACTGCCTTCAATGTGTCTTTTCTTTTTTATTTTATTTCATTTTATTTTATTATTATTACACTTTAAGTTTTAGGGTACATGTGCACAATGTGCAGGTTAGTTACATATGAATACATGTGCCATGCTGGTGTGCTGCACCCATTAACTCGTCATTTAGCATTAGGTATATCTCCTAATGCTATCCCTCCCCCCACTCCCCCCACCCCACAACAGTCCCCAGAGTGTGATGTTCCCTTTCCTGTGTCCATGTGTACTCATTGTTCAATTCCCACCTATGAGTGAGAACATGCGGTGTTTGGTTTTTGTCCTTGTGATAGATTACTGAGAATGATGATTTCCAATTTCATCCATGTCCCTACAAAGGACATGAACTCATCATTTTTGTGGCTGCATAGTATTCCATGGTGTATATGTGCCACATTTTCTTAATCCAGTCTATCATTGTTGGACATTTGGGTTGGTTCCAAGTCTTTGCTATTGTGAATAGTGCCGCAAGAAACATACGTGTGCGTGTGTCTTTACAGCAGCATGATTTATAGTCCTTTGGGTATATACCCAGTAATGGGATGGCTGGGTCAAATGGTATTTCTAGTTCTAGATCCCTGAGGAATCGCCACACTGACTAATCAAGTACTGTAATCTATCACCCAGATTCCTGAGCTCTTCTGAGGGTATTTTCATGCACAGATTGTTGTTCAAATTCATGTTTCAGTGAAGGGGCAAGTGCTGAAAAGTCCTTTTCTGCCATCTTGCCAATGATGTCACTCCCTCATTGCCTGTTTTGATCACTGTCTTGATCTACTTCCTAGAGCCATGCCCACACATAGCAGACACTCCATAAATATTTGTTGAATGAATAAATGAATGAACAAATAAAGAGGTGAATGAAACCCTCTACCCCAGGCCTGGAATGTGTTCTGTGATGACTTCTGGGTGTTGGCCTTGCTTGGGTTTGTGCTGCCTGGTGCTGCTAGGTTTCCAGGTGACCAAATACACACCATCACTCAAAGGCAATTGAATCTGGTTGGCAAGCCTGGCCCAGAGTGGCCAATGCCTTTCCCTCTCTCGCCACTAGAGGACAGAGGCGACCCATGGATTCAGCCAACGCCAGTCAGTTCTGCCACCCGGGCTCCAAAGGCACCTTGGGCTTCCTGATGAACAGAAACTAACTGGCCCTGTTGTGATACCTCTAACTCAGAGGTCACCACTGAGGTATCAAGTAGAGAAAAGGCATAAAATGCAAGTTCCGTATCCTCACCCAGGGTGTGAAGATTGAAACAGGAGTTGTCCTCACTTCCTTGGCTGTCCCTGCAGTGGGGACGCCCAAACTAAGGGCTCCCAGCGCTCTGCGTGTTCTGACCCAGGCAACGTCACCTTTTGGAAAGACAGGCTTGCACCCTGCTCTGCAAAATGAGGAAGGTAAATGTTCCTAACCCAAAAACTGCCTGAAGAAGCAGGCCTGAAGAGTTGAAACAGAAGAGGAGGGCCTCAGTGCATGCCCAGGAGTGTATGTGAGATACAGGTCAGTCCAGCCAACCTGTCCTGGGTGCTTGCCTACATGTCTCTGCTCAGATGGTCCTCCAGGCACTTCTGCAAAATGAGTATGATAATTACAAGTTAACACGTTAACTTGTAATGAGTGGTAAACTTGCCCACACTTACATAGCTGGTGCGTGACCAAACCAGGGCTCTGGCACAGGGTGAACTGGCTTCATAGTTCCTGCAGTTCCCCCCATGGGACCACCAATTATAAGGACACTGGGGCTTTGGAAAATGAGCAAACCGTGGCAGTGTGGAAAAGGTAGTGAAGCTCCAGGATGGATCAACACATGTAAAGAACTTTGTTGACTATCACAACTTCTCATTGCATTCTCACAACAAATCTACAAAGAGTGGTGGCTTATTCCCCATTCTAGAGCCAAGGAAAAAAGGCAGGGCCAGATGAAGTGCCTGCCGCGTGCTGACCACAGGCCACTGCATCCCATGACCAGAGGATAAGAGGAGGGGCCACACTGTTCCTCCATCTCCTGATTCCCCTAAAGACCAGCACATGTCCAGGCTCTTCTATTTCTCTGTTACTTCTGTTGCTCTGGTTCCTGCCCTGCAGAGGGGATGGCCATGACTTCCGCTACCCTTCATCCAGCCCTCCAAGATACCCATTAGCCTGCTCCTCTTAGGCCTGATGTGAAAAGTCTGAGATGTAAAAAAAAAACAAGACTGTAACCCTTAAAAAATGTGCACACTCTGCTTCTCTTTTTCAAAGATTTTGGCAAGAATAACATGAGTTTCCATGGGACAAATCACAAGCCTTTTTCTTTTTTTTTCCCCCTCAGCCCCTAACTCATTTCAATTCAATGCAACAGAAATGGACTTGGCTAGGCACCAGCACTGTCCTAGGCCCTAGCAGGGAGCTGCGAGGTGGGTGTCCATGAACCTGAGCAGTTCAGCCCCCGATGATGGGAAGAGCAGCCATGCACAGAATGCAAATGCTGGGTGCTAACGCTGCTTGCATTGGGGTATACTTCTTTCACTCGGTAGCTTGGAGATGACCTCAATGTTAGGATGAGGCTCTACGAGGCAAAAGCTCCCAGGCCAACCGTGGGCTCCTCAGACGGCAGAGTCACAGAGCACCTGCAGCCACAGAGTTCTCCCTTCTCCATTGCTGCTTCTCGCGCTAGGAGCCAGGTTTGTGTTCCCAGGAGACACAGTGACCGTGGGGCTCCATGTGTCTGAACTGCCCAACCTCCCTAGCAGCCCACACTGGGCAGAACCAACTTGCAGCAAGCCTGTATTCTCCTGACCAGCTGAGGCATAGGCTTCTCTCTCCCTGGGAAGACAGCATCCCATTTCTTTATCTGAGGTGTGTGCTCTTAACTGGGCTCAAGCCATCATAGTTGCCTTTCCTGCTGCAATTGCAGGAAACACTTTGTCGGTGGGTGCTTCTTTCTCTAAGGCACTCGAAGTCCCCCAAACCTTCTCTTGTTCACCGCTGTGAGTAGGTCACAGCACTATTCTCCCTAATTAACTGGGGCAGAGGAGGAAGGCCAGGAGATTGCTGCTCTGAGTTTTGCCATGCACTATCAGCCAGATTGACAGGAGCACATGGGTACCCACCTCCCGGGGCTGGGTCTCCTTCATGAGTTCGCAATACACAGAGGCCTCCTGCTGTGACCAAGTGCATTTTCAGCATGGGGAAAATGGCTGGCACATAGTAGGTGCTCAAAAAATGTTGCCGGATGAAGGAACTGGTGGCATGCTTGCTCAGTTTTGACAAAATAGCTCTCCAGAGCCTCCAGATATACAGGTCACTGTTGCTCCAGAGCATGAAAATGCTGTGATCCTCTTTCTCTTGCCTCTGCAAGGGGAGCCAGAGGACTGTCTGACCCTGATAGAGGCGGCCACAGCCCCTGCTGAGGGGAAGAGGGAAGAGCATGTGAATGCAAAGAGGACTGCAGAGCCTGCTGCAGCTGTAGCCACTCGCTCGGAGTGGGAAGTCCAGGCCACCCGAGGGCAGCAGCTTGTCCTCCTCTGCCCTCAGAGGCTGTGGTCATTGAATGAGTCTGGATCTTCTCCCTGGGTTGGGGGAAGGAATCCAGGTGACCCCTCAAAGTGTCTTTCGATGTGTGAATTGGAGAGCTAAGTTCCAGGTGGCTGATGCTGGGGCTACCAGTAGGAGGAAAAAGGAGAAATCTAGACACAGATAAAAAGCATTCTGCTTCCTCTGTGCCCTGGACCTCCAGATCACCACCAGGACTCTGTCCTAGGACAGCAAGGTGGACCCTGAAATTCCCTGAGCATCGTTACCAGAGAGGTGAGGGGGGCACACAGCAGAACCATGGAGCCTCCAGACAGAATGCACGCCAGTGGTGCCCCTTGAGGCAGTGTACACAGCAAGCTGTGTAGATCCCTTCACCAATACTGCCACCTAGGAGCTGTGTTCCGGAGAAGCAGGTTCCAGAGGGAAGCACATTTTGCCTAGCCACAGATCTACTAGGATGCATAAAGGTTGGGAGAAGGTTACTAGCTCTTCACTCTCCCCATCCCCAAGTCAGAGAGGACGAGGGCCTGCTGAGTAAACCTGGCCGATCCATAGGGTAAAGACTGGCCCACCTTCACGAAGAGCAGGAAGTAATGGTCCTCTGTAGGGCTGGGCCACAAGTTAGCCATGCGACCTGAGCAAACCACTTCTCAGAAACCTCATTGATGGCATCAGGAAATGCTTATGTGCCAGTCTGCTCTGGTAATTCCATAACATTTAGTGCGGCATGCGACCCATCCACAAAGACCTGACCTATGACAGGCAGCCGCTTTGGAAGTTTGAAACTCATTGGCACTAGACAAATACATTTTGAATGAGCCAAGAGAAGAATGACTTATTATTTTAGTTATTAAAAATAAAGTGATGCTCATCCTCAGGGACTTTTTAGATTGTTCATTCATGGTAAGCATCACCCAAGGGCTGGTTCTCTCTCCTCCGTGCCTCAATTGTGTAACCTCATAATTTTAGAATGTTTTGGCTAAAAGAAACCTCGTTCAAGCCCTCCTGTTCAGTGCATGCCCAGAGAGGGCAGGCTCTGGGTCTAAAGTCACACAGTGGCCCAGCAGGGACCAGAGCTTAGTCCTGTGGAGTCTAGAGGCACAATGCTTATTTGTCACAGTTCTTCGTCTTTTTCTATCTCCCTGTATTACTACTCATACCTTCTAACCTCCACTGAAATGGTCTTTCCTCTGCCTTTCAAAAAGCCTGAGAATGGAAAAACATAAAGAGAAAGAAAAATGAAAAGATGGAGAGGGAATCAAGTTCACATTTCACATGAGAAGATGTGCCATCCGATTTCAGATCACAGTCCTCGAAAGGTGAGAACTGCGTTTTCTCTTTGTTCCAGGCTGCAGTGACTGCACCATGGATGTGAGAGTGAATGCTTGTCAGGCCATCAGTTGGTGTTTTCCCCACATCGCACGTGTGCACAGGTACATACCTGTGAGGCACATGGCCAGGGAGGCCACCTGTGCTTCTTCCCCAGAGAGAGACCTTCAGACCACCCTCCATGTAAGCAAAGGGTATGTGGTGATTACAGAAAGGGATGGGCTAGGCCTCCAAGAGCATTTAGTAAGACTCCATTACAAACAGATTTTAGGAGGATGAAGCCCAGAGAGGTGAAGACACTTGTCTAAAGTCACAGAGGAAGTTAGTTCCTGTCTGAGGACTAGAACTCAGCTTTTCAGACTTCAAGTCCTGCCGTTGGGTGGCAAGGGGGAAGTGGGGATGGTTAATGGGTACAAAAAATAGAAAGAATGAGTAAGATCTAGTATTCGATACCACAACAGAGTGACTGTAGTCAATATTAATTCAATTGTATATTTAAAAATAACTAAAATAGTATAATTAGATTGTTTGTAACACAAAGGGTAAATGCTTGAGGTGATGGATACCCCATTTTACCCTGACCTGTGACCACTACGCATTGTATACCTTCATCAAGTGCACTCCATAAACATATACACCAACTATGTACACACAAAAATAAAAAAATAAATAAATCTATACGTGCTATTACACACACACATGCGTGCATGCACAAAGGACCCCTATTC
Source organism: Gorilla gorilla gorilla (assembly GCF_029281585.2). Lineage (NCBI taxonomy): Eukaryota > Metazoa > Chordata > Mammalia > Primates > Hominidae > Gorilla > Gorilla gorilla. Next base: position 20,646,266 of record NC_073234.2, on the reverse strand, counting down.
CAAGGTGAACAAAGACTCACAGCAGTCAAGCCCAGCAAGATGCACTCTCTGTAGCGGGAACTGAATGACCCTAAGGGAGGGCACCTGTCCAAAGGTAGGGCCCATGCCTGAAACCCATCAATTCAATCACATATGGTGAGGCACGGCCAAGGCCTGCAAGATATCAATGTATTTAAAAGACTCATCTTTACATTTGCAGGAGGCTGGGCAGTCTGGGGTCTCCTAAACAAGAAAGTGGGCAGAAAGAAGAGAGGGGGAAGTCCTGAAGATCAATTTTGCTGCCTTCGTAACTCCACAGAGGGCGGGGGTCACAGTCTTCCCAACCCTACTCCTTCCTTCTAGAGCAACTAGAGAGACAGGGAAATTCCTGCCTTTAGAGATCTGCGGGAGGAGCCGAGGGCAATGAGATGATGCTGCTGTGGCTGCTCCTTGGCATTTGTTTTCTGTTCACGAATAAACTTCTCTCAGTCCCCTGAGGAAGGGTGGATTTAGGGGGAAGGACACGGAGTCTCTCGGAATCTTTTGCATCCAGGGATGTGAGTGGGTTTTTATATTTAGTAGATGACTCACCTCCAAGCACATTAGTCACTACCTCCCAGCTCCATTCTGGCAGGCTGGGTGCTGGGGATCGCAGTGGGGTGAGATCAGACAGGAGACTGGGAGAAAGAGCAAGAGAGCTCAAGGGAGGCAAGAGACTGGGAGACTAATGCGAGAGGAAGTAAGATTAGCGCCCCGAAGCAGAGGGCTCAGGGAAAGAGGGCGGCCAAGTCATGCTCAGCAGAGAAGTTCCAGGGAAGTTCTGGCTCAGCCTTGCCCCAAGCACCTCACCATGGGGGAAAGAGAGAAGGGCAAGATCCAGAGTCCCTGGCTCAGCCGCCTATAAGCCCTCCAAGGGTCCCCTCTTGGCAATGTAGGCAGCTCACCAGCCTGGACCCCATCCATTGGCCGCCTCTGGCCATGACAGACGGCCCAGGCAGGGGTTTTCAGAGAGTGCCACCGGAACATGCTGGGGCCAGGAGCCTGGGCAGGGCAGAAAGAGAGAGCATCCGTGAAAGATGCTCTGTGTCATGAGAGAGGAAGGACCGCAGATGAAGGAGGAACATATGAGGTCTAAAGCAAAGGCTCTCAAGTGTGGTCCCTGGGCCCCCTGGGTCAGAAAACCCTGGAGAGCATATGAGCAATGAAGACTCTAGCCCCATTCCAGGTCTGCACCCTCTTCTGGGTGGGTCCAAAGAACCTGCTCTTCACTGGGCCCCAGGGAATTCTCAGGCACATTCAGATGCAAAGCCCTCAGGTCTGGAGCAGGAAGGCTGCATCCCAGTGCTTCAATTCCTACACAGTGTGGGATAAAGGCCATTGGTACGCTTGACTGTGCCTCAGTTTACCATTCAAAAATGAGATGCCCACTTCAAGAATTGTTCTAATTTAAAAACAAACAAACAAAAAACAGGAAAGCGATGTAAAGTTGGCTTGTATTTTATACTTCTTAACTGGGTCAGAACTGGGTCAGGTCATAGTAGAGGAACACCACACCTGGCTGGATTCCACAGCTCTGGAAAGGACAAAGGTCACCCTGAAGCAAGCTCCTTTCTTTCTCACTGACCTGCAAGGTGGGTGCCATTACCCAGTGGTCAAGGAGAGGAGATAGAGGCCGAGAGGTAAGTGACTTGTCCATGACTGCATGGCCAACACCAACAGCAGGACTTGAAGTCAAGCCCAGAGCCCGTGGTTTTGTTTTGTGTTTTCACTTCTCCAAACTGTCACTTCACTTTGTCACCAGGATCCTCTGGGTCACTTAATAGACCTACCAGCTTCTTGCCAATACAGTCAGGGTATTGATTTCTCCCTCATACCTTTCCCGTCTTCCTCCTCCCTTTTCTCCATTGTGGCCCTAATTTTTAAAAGGCTGCATTTGGCTCTCTGTATGGAATTCTTCTCCCCTTGATTTTTGGCCCATTTCCTTCCATTCTTGTGCCTGTGTCGTCCAAAACTATATGTAGCTCATCTTGGAGGACCCGGGCTCACCCTTTCTCCACTTCCCCGCCACCCGCTGTATACTGTCATGCCCAGTCGGCCCACAGGTGTTTGAGTCTGTTTTCCCTGAAGGTTGGTTAGGGTTCTTGTTGACATTCTTGGCTTTCCTGGACTCTGGGCTCTCTGAGGATGGGGATTGTGTCTTCTCATTTTTCTGCCTCCCTCATAACTTAGTGTAAAGCTTTATACCTGGAGAAATCGTCCTTGTTGGCAGGTAGCTTAGCCACGAAAAGGAGCCTCCCAGAAGTGCCCCAGCAAAGGCCTGCACCTCTCACTTTGAGAAGCAGAAAGCCACTTCTGCCCCTTGACTTGCCTGCAAGTCTGCAAGTCTTTGCTGCCTCCTGCTCTCCATAGAGGTGACTTGGTTGAGGAACTTGCCAGGCCAGAGACCTGGGATGCATTGCACGCTACAGGCAAGATGCTCCAATAGAAATTGAAAAGCACAGTCCCTGCCCTCATGCAAATGTATGCAATTCTCTCTCCTCTCTCTCTCTCTCTCTCTCTCTCTCTCTCTCTCTCTCTCTCAATGCTCAACTTCCCACCAATCAAACTGCAAGCTCCTTGAGAAGAGAGCTATGGGTTTCCTTTTAATCCATTCCTGAGCCCTGAACCCCCATCCCAGCACACACATTCTGCTGGTGCTGAGTACTCCGCTAGCCCGTTTCCATCCCCTCCCACATCTGCTTCATGCTTATTTGCTTATGTCTCTTGAGGGTGCATTTGGCTCTCCGTATGGAATTCTCCTCCCCTTGATTCTTGGTCCATTTACCTTCATTCTGGTGCCCATGTTGTCCAAGGCTACATGAAGCTCATCTTGGAGGACCTGGGCTCATGCCTTCTCCACTACCTCACCACCCGCTGTACACTGCCATGCCCGATCAGCCCACAGGCACCCGAGTCTGTTTTCCCTGAAGCTTGGTTAGAGTTCTTGCTGACGTTCTTGGTTTTCCTGGACTCTGGGCTCTCTGAGGACAGGGATTGTGTCTTCTCATTTGTGTCATCTCCCTTGAGATAAGCAAATAAGCATGAAGCAGATGTGGGAGGGGATGGAAACGGGCTAGTGGAGTCCTTAGAGAACCCCGTTTCGCATGCCTGGTCTCTAGCCTCAGTTATTCTATCTAGAAAATGGAGAAAATAGCATCGACATCACACAAACAGTTGGGAGGGTTAAATGAGATAACCCCTATTGAAAGTGACTAACAAAGTGCTGGCTCATAAAACACATACATAAAATGGCAGCATAAGCTAAATTAACTTTGTGCTAGTGCAAGCTATGCACGTATCAGAAAATGAAGGGGGTGCATTAAAAATAACAACTCCCCACCATGTGCCAGACACCATACTAGATGCTTTGGCCATGTCACCCTGTAACATTCACATCAATCCTGTTTCACAGAAGAAGAAGTTGAAGCTCAGAGAGGTCAAGCTACCCACCAAAAGTCACACAGCTAGCAAGTGGCCAAGCCCTGCTCCAAAAGGATGCTTGTCTTTCCCCCAAAGTTGGAGCTCATTCCTTTAAGCAAAAGTGCTTCAGACGGTCTGGGAGATGTAGAGGAGATCAGATTATTTTCGAATAGATTTTGAAGAAGGCTGTGGGAGGCTAAAGGAGGGAAGACAGACAGCAGAGCTATCATGCAGCTTTGGGCACTCTTTAAGAATGGGTGGCTTCGCTGGAGAGAGGAGGCTGAGGTGTGCACCACTGTCACAAGCAAAGCAGAAACCTTGTCAAGGCTGAGTGTATCCCGCAGGTGATCAGGAGAGGACTCTAATAGTAACAAGCACTGGTTGTGCCCAGGAAGGCCCGTGGATGTCAGAGATTCCACTGGCTGGAGCCTAGGCAGGGTGAGGTCCTGGGGGAAGCAAGAGCGGTGGCAGTGGTTCAGCCTGTACCATGTGCACACGTGAGTGTGAGCTATGTGCCCCAGTTCAGGTAGCTATTTAAGGTCAAGTGAAGTCCTTGGGACAAAAGGCATCATGACTCTTCTTTCTAACAAACACAAGTTCCTTGGATCCAAGATTTAAGAGGGAAAGAATAATCCCTCCTCCCCCCAAATCTCTCTCAACTTCCTTAAAAACTCCTTCCCCAGTCGGGTGTGGTGGCTCACGCCTGTAATCCCAGCACTTTGGGAGGCTGAGGTGGGTGGATTACCTGAGATCAGGAGATCGAGACCATCCTGGCCAACATGGTGAAACCCCGTCTCTACTAAAAAATTCAAAAATTAGCCAGGCGTGGTGGCAGGCGCCTGTAGTCCCAGCTACTCAGGAGGCTGAGGCAGGAGAATAGCTTAAACCCAGGAGGCGGAGGCTGCAGTGAGCCCAGACGGTGCCACTGGACTCCAGCCTGGTGAAAGAGCGAGACTCTGTCTCAAAAATAAAAACAAACAAAACAAACAACAACGAAAAAAACTCCTTCCCCAGGTTTAAAAATTGTTGCTGCTGGAAGACCTAGCACATCCAGTTGGGATTTCTTCTACTGAAATTAATGTCATGAAACACACAGGGAGAAAACAGGTTCCCAGCTAACTCCTGGTCTATGGTCTCCAGGAGCTTGGCCGGCTGATCACCGGGCACTGGCAGTTACTGCCTGGTAAGAACAGTGAATTTTTTCACGATGCCTCTTGCATTCCCCAACAGACTCTGGGGTCCCCTAGAGAAGCTGGGGACACAGTGCTTCTCTGTGATCTCCAATGTGCCCAGCAGAGCACTTGGCATGTAGTAGGCATTTAATTATATTTATTGAGAGTCTATTATGAGGATTGCCATTTAGTGTTTCTAGATGCAGTGGAAGACAGTGCAATGCTTTCCTATCATTCATTGTTTGTTATTTACTAATTCATGATTAATTAATAATTAAAAATCCAATGGTAAAAGCAGAACAGACCAGGGAGACTGGGAGCTGGGGATTTCTTAGTTCTCTGTCTTCTATGTTTTGTCCCTAATATAACTTGTTAGTGGAAAATGCCAGAGCCTGCTTTTAGGATGCTCTGAATAAGAGAAAAGGAAGGAAAGGAATTTCAGCAGCTTGGGTTTTTTTCTATAAAGTAGACTCTTTGAGGTTTTGGTTGTACATTGTACCTTGGCAAATACAAAGCCAATTGGATGCCATTCTGCTCTTAGAAATGTGGTAGGTCTACGATTCTCAGGAGCCACTGTCCCTCCTATTGCAAAGACTTTGCCACCCTCATCTCGATATTCCTCTCCTAGGACGCGTCTGAAAGTTAACCAGAAAAAAAGAGATGTACCTGCCTGAGGGTAAGAAGGTAGCTTCCCAGTGACACTTTCTGCCAATGCCTTCCTTCCTTCTTTCTTTATTTTTTTTTTTTCTGAGATGGAATCTCACTCTGTTCTCCAGGCTGGAGTGCAGTGGCATGATCTAAGCTCACTACAACCACCATCTCCCAGGTTCGAGCAATTTTCCTTCCTCAGCCTCCCAAATTGCTGGAATTACAGGCGCCTGCCACCACACCCAGCAAATTTTTTGTATTTTTAGTAGAGACAAGGTTTCACCATGTTGGCCAGGCTGGTTACGTTTGCATCTAGCTATCTTTGAGGCCAAGTACTGCAACCCATATGTTTATGATTTGCTAACAATTCCTCAAAATGTTCTTTGCCTTAAAAGCCACAAGAAGCCTAAGATGCACAAGAAACATTTTTTATTTGCTTCCTTAAGTTTCTCTTTATTTAATAATAGGGAATTCTGCCAGGAATAACCAACCCCTACTGTATTGAGTGCAGAATGGACCCCATGTGGCTCGAGGACCAGGCAGCCAACTGCAAGATCTTGGGAGTCTGATTCTGCCTCCCCTGTTGCTCTCCTGTGTGGCTGGGGCGAAAGTCCCCAACGTTTCTACTCCCGCATTCCTTCCATGGTCCAGCAGAGCCTGGGGACAGCCAAAGGGATCCCTCACCCTATGCTGGACCCATAGACCTACATATACCACTGATGCCAATTCTCCGTGGAGAAACTTTGCATAGCTACATCAGATGTGGATTGTTCTCATTAGACTCCACTTTATTAAAAAGGAAGATATCAGCTGTGGCATCAGAATTCAGTTTTCAAAAAAGACTGCCCTGAGGAGATTCTACATTTGACTCAATTTCCATTTCCTGCATCTTTTATCATTATATGTTACTCTGGCATTCTCTGCAATAATAGAAGCCAAAACAACACATCTGCCATATACAGGATACCACTAAGCTCCAGATCTTTTCCTACAATGCTTATGACTTCCATAATAACTCTACAAGGTAAATATAGTCATCTCCATTTCTGCAGGCTAGTAAATAAAACCAAGGTTAATAAAAGTTAAGCCAGGTGTCAGAAATCACATGGCCTGTAAGTGCCATTCAAAGCCGAAATCCAACACCAGATTGTCTCATTCCAAAATCCATGTCATTTACGCCTTAATGAGCCTCTATTCTCAACTACAATGAGCCTTTATCATTCAAAGACAGGTTCGTTTACTTATGATATTTGCCAAGGTTGGAAAAAGGGCTAATGCCTGTAGGAAGATTTTTAGTAGCATGGTGCAACCGAAAAAAAAAGAGGGGTGATGTTCTGGTTAACTTTCAGACATTCGGGAAAGTGCATTAGTCAGAATAGCACAGCAACTGAAGAATTCAAATGTAGCTCCATGAGATGTGACAGCTATGTGGGTTGTCACAAGGGGAATTTCAGAGGGTTAGAGGCTGCTTGTACCTGCTTAAAGCTGTGTTCTATCTTTCTATCTTTTCTTTCTTTCCGAAGTTTTGGGCTCTCAAATGTATATGCACATGAGTGTGTGCACATGATTTGTACACATGTGAGCAAGTGTACGTGCATGAATATGTGTGTATGTGAGCAAGTATGCATGTGAATGAGTGTGTGCATGTGAGTGTGTGTGCATGGATGTATATGCATGTGAATGAGTCTGTATGCATGTGAATGCGTGTATGTGAGTGGATGTGTGTGCACGGATTTGTGTGCATGTGAATGTATGTGTGCCTGTGAGTGTGTGCACCCACACAGGAGATGAAGGGTGGTGATGATAAGAGCAGAATCTCAGGCATAATCTAGTCACAGGATTGCTTTAACCAAGGACAAAAAAAGGGATCACATTGCAAAGGACTAGCAGGGTGGATTAGGTAAACCATGAAGCAAGTAGTGTGTTTCTTGGCAACTGAATAGCGTGGTGCTAAAAACAAACATAAATTGACTTATACCTATATCATTGGTTGTGCAAACAGGCATGGCTGCAATTATAAATACATAACTAAGAATGGAATGAGGAATGGGTTGTTTTCCTTTCAGGAAAGGGACACCACAGGCCTTTTATTTTGCAGCATGGCTCTCAGCTGGTGAACCCATTTAATTAATTAAACACTCTCGGGATGGCCTTACAGATTGCTTTCCTACAGCTTCGCCTGCCCATGTAACAACAACAGTTTCTCTGCTAAACAACCAGGCCTGTTAATCTCAGCTTTGTCCCATGAGCATTTACTACTCCAAGTGAGGACCCAGTCATGTATGGCGGTTGGAGAATGGAAGCCCCCATGTCACAGCCACTGAAGCTCATCTCAAAAAGTTACATGGCAACTACTATGTCCTTTGGCTCTGTTTCCCAAAATTAGGGGAGGGTCAGACAGACAGATGGGTGGATGAATGAACAAATGGAAAAAATGAACAAATAACAGAAAGATGTACACAGAGTACCTACTGTATGCCAGGAACACGGATGGGCATTTCTGTATAAGTTTTCTATCTGCTTATGATCTAGAAGTCCAGCACTCAGGTCTCTGCAAGGAAGTATCACCTTATGATCTGTAAACAATTCCTGGTTAAAAAAAAAGCCCAGCCAGAAATATTATATTTAGGGAAGAAAGCATAAGGAATGGTGATGCATCTGCTCCTTTGGGCATTCAAAGTTCATCCCATATCAAACTAAATGCTGAAAGCACTGGCCTCTCAGGAGCTTTGTGGAGCCATCATCACTAAATTGCAGTTTGATGCTATGCACTCAGCTTTCATCAAGATTTGTTGTGAGATCCACTTCTGCATCTGTTGTAAGATTGTAGTTGACATTATCCACTTTGTTCTTCAGGGTCACAGATAAAAATTTGTGTTATATAATTTTATTCCCTCTCCCTTTTTACCTTGGCTGGCAAGAAGCTCAGAGATAAACATGATGATCAATTACAGTGACAAGATAGGCCTACAGCATTAACATAACTTTTAATCTTGATATACAAATATATTTCTATATTAAGCATATTATACTATAGTTACACTTATACCTATAACTTCACTTACGTATCATCTATATCCTTAGTTGTGAACTATCTCAGGTCCTTTTTTGGGGAAAGAGGCAGTAGATAAGTAAAAATAAATGAAAAAAAGCATAGTATTTATGTAATGTTAGCATGTCTACTTCTAATGGAGGCTGAGAAGAACAAAACACTTAACACAAGACTAATCTTTAGTGCATTTACATGTGGTCTAGGAATCAAATTCATTTGGCTACACACTGTCTTGCACACCCAGCCACAGATATGCACATCCATCCTGGCACCCATAGTGATCCATAGAGGCACACTCACACTTGCACTACTCCCTAATTTGTACAGCTACCCACATCTCCAACACTCTCTGGCTCAGCCCTGAAGTTTGGCAAAACCAAGACTTAGCATGCAGATAGATGAGCAGATAACTGACTTGCACGTAGTCAAGATTTAACTGGTTTTGTTTAGCACGAATCTTGAATATGTGCCAGTGGTGGTTGCTGTCTTCAGTGTGTTTACTACTAGACTTCTGGGACTTGATTTCTCTTCCTGGTCATCCAGTGTTAGGTGGAAAAAAACAAGCATTTCATAAAAATTCTGGGTGCTGGTTAATATTTTCTGAATACCCACTATGTTCTAATCCTTGTATGGTTGAAGGCATGGTTACATGCGTCTTCCAAGTGGGAAAACTGAGGACAGAGAGATTAGCTCACTTCCAAAGGTCGCACAGCCAAAACCCAGGATCTTCTGATTCCACAACCTGTACCCTTTCTCCTGCCTGACTCTAACCCTGGGGTGATGTCAAAGATGTCCAGTAGGGAATGAAAATGAAGAAGACCCTGGCTTTTTCTCTCCTTCACCTGCTGTATCACAACCACTTACTAAAACCACCTTGATGCCGGGGGGAGAAAGACTTGACGACAGCATCACAGGCAGATGAAAAAGCTGCAGGTAGGTGAAACAAACAGCAAGTGATAGGGGGTCCTCTTTTTAAGGGGAGAAATTTAAGCCCTAATACTTTGCTCTAAGGCATGTATTCTGATAAAGTCTTAACCCGGTTACCTGTGTTTCTGGCTCTCCCAAGTCCCTCCCAGACCCCTGGGCATGTGTCTACATTTCTGAATCTCAGCATGATTAACATTTTCAGCTGGATAATTCTTGCTTGTGGGGGCTGCCCTGTGCATTGTAGGAGATTTAGCAGCATTCCTGGCCTCTACCCACAGATGCCAGTAGCACCTGCCCCAGCTGTGACAAAATGTCTTCAGACATTGCCAAATGTGCTCTAGGGACAAAATCACACCAGGTTGAGAACCATGGACTAGGGGAACGGTTGTAAAGTGGGGCTGCTGATAGGCAGAGGCAGAAAGGGGCAGCTCGACGAGGCTGGACTACTTTGGTGGGCCAGGTGGCCAAGAGAGGCCTCTGGACTGGAAGGGGGTTCAAGGAGCCATGTCACTGACCGCTGCCAGCCTCTCAGCCTGTCTCTCTGGGATAACCCTCCACCAGTCCCTGCTCTGAGGCTGCAGAAATGGAATGGAAATCAATGGTATGGGCCCTTCCCATTTCCTAGGTGTTTTGCAGTTTGGGTCTTTGTGATTTTGAGTTTATGACAAATAAGCCAACCTGCACTAAAGTGTTCCTTTTTCCTCAGCTGAGCGGAGGACTGGCTGAGCTGATGAGTGGTATAAATCAACAAGGTGGCAAATCGGTGAGTTCTGCTGCTCCTTTGCCCCCAAGGAGCCACTTGTTAAAGCTCCTGAGCAGCATCCACGTCCCTGAAGCACCTGTCATTCAGGCTGCGGGTGAGAATGACCTCATGATGAGCACAGACCCCAAGGAACTCCAGATCGTGCTTTTCAGATGCTTCCCAAAGATAGTGCTTAAGAAGCTCTGTAATCTGCTTTCTCATGAATTCAGAATATCTTGCTCTCCTCAGACCCTGTTGGCCTTAATACATGCGGCTGGAAGGTGGGCCCTAGGGGGTAAGGCTAGAATGATGTGCCCCACCTTCCCAGTGAGGTCATGCCCCTGGGGAGTGAGGCTGACCTGACTCCAGGAAGCAGGTGGTGTCTGGACCCCAGCATGGTGGGGTCAGCTGCGGATTGGGTCCTGGGCTCATCTGCTGAACCCAGCCCTCAAGTTGCACTCAACTCCCCTGGCACAAGCAAAATACACTCTTCTTCCATGGCTGGTCTTCACCTCTTCCACTCCCAGATGGATGCCTTAAGATTTTTCTTTTTGAAGAAATTCAATTTTGAAAAGTCATACCTGAGTCTTAAACCTACTTGCTTTGGAGAGAACCCGACTGTCTCAAGTGTGACAGCCAAGAGGACCCCTTGCTCTCCATGTGTGAGCTTCACCGCAGCAGCGGCTTCCCGAGAGCTGGCTAGAAATGCACAACCTCGGGCCCCACCCAGACCACTGGAATTAGTCTGCCTTTTAACAAGACCCCCAAGTGATTTGGTACACAGTCACACCTGAAAAGCACCGTGTTCCCCCACAAGCGGAGAGCACTCTCCCCAAGGCCCCTGATGGCGGTGAATAGCCTCTTCAGGATTTCCTGCCCCTCCTCTGGTCACCCGACCTGTCTGTCCTAATGGTAAATGTCCACGGAAGAGGTTACCTTCACCACCCTTACCCCTGTTCAAACAGTCTCTCGATCCCGGCAGCCAGGAAGATCTTTCTCTTGCCAGCCCTCCATCTCTCCTATTGTAATCATGGCTGGATTATGCTTGCTGTAACCTCAGCACGTCACTATTTCAATTACACTTCATTTGCTTAATGACAGTGAGACACTGGCTGTTTTATGGCTCATTTCCGGTTGTTTTCGGAGAAGAAACCTGAGGTCCTTAATCGTAGGGGCAGCAATGTGTACCAGTCACTGGATACACAGCTGGAGACACAGCAGGCAAGAAATGAAAGTCAGCTAGTGGAGAGGCCTGAGGTCCTTGCCTCTTCACCTTTGGACCCATAGCCTCTGCCTCCAAAGAAGAGGCCTGGAAATCTCCAGGAACAATGGCTCAAGCTGTGCCGGAGATTACACAACAGGCTCCATTTTGTTGTCTGGGGAAGCCAAGAGCTCAGGGAAGGATGGAAGGTGGATGGCTGCCAGGCAGGCAGGAGAAGGCTCTGTAGCCCGTTCCTGGATGCCTGCCTCCTCCTCCCACCCTGGAGTTGAGTGGGCCACAGGCTGCTCAGGGGTTTCCAGCTTTGGGCAGGCAGCATTCCCCAAGGACAGGTAGCAAAGCACTCCTGTAGGCCCTGTGCTCTGAGCCTCAGTTATTCTCAACAGAGCTTAATGATCCCCATCTGCAAAATGGGTGGGAATAACCCAGCTCTTTACAATAATGTGAATATCTTTCGAATACTCCCACTTGAGACAGCTGGAAGGATAAGTGAGGAAAAACACGAATCCGCTCCTTCCACCATTCAGGTGGGCTCCTCACGGCCCTGCTTCAGGCAGAACTTCCAGCTTCCTGACTTGATGTTCTCTGGAGTCGCTCCCTGTTAAATCTGCCTTCGGGGGCCCTGCCAATGTTTTAAGGACCAGCTCACATTCAAACTCATTGAGGCCACCTTCCCAGGCTCTCCTGTGAGAATTAAGTAAGCTTTCCCCTCCCCTGGGCACTTGATTTGTAAGCCTGGTGGAGCCCTTTTGTGGTTCTGGCTTCTATTTGCATGGTATATGATGGAGTCAGTATCATGGTGCTGGAATCAGCCAGAGGTGGGTTAAATACCAGCTCTATATCAGCCAGGCTCAGTGGCTCATGCCTGTAATGCCAGCACTGTGGGAGGCCAAGGCGGGTGGATCATGAGGTCAGGAGATTGAGACCATCCTGGCCGACATGGGGAAACCCCATCTCCACTAAAAATACAAAAAATTAGCCAGGCATGGTGACACAACCTGTAGTCTCAGCTACTTGGGAGGCAGGCAGGAGAATCGTTTGAACCTGGAGGCCAGAGGTTGCAGTGAGCCGAGATCACGCCCTTGCATTCCAGCCTGGGCAACAGAGCAAGATTCTGTCTCAAAAAAACAAAAACAAAAACAAAAACAGAAACAGCTCTATTACACACTAGCTCGATGCCTTGGACAGGTGACTCAACCTCTCTGAGACTCAGGTTACCGAACCACCAAAATGGGTATAATGGTAGGAGCACCTATCTCCTAGGAGTGAGGGGGGAATAAACAAGGTGATGTATGTCAAGGGCTTTGTGCACTCACTGCCTGACACAAAACGTGAGCTCACTCAGGAACTAGTGGACCATGCTGCTGATTCTGGAGCCCAGATGTACTGCCACTCCGACGGCGATGAACCACCATGGTCACTAGACTGAGCTTCTGGAGGGATGAAGCCATTTAAAAACCACCTTTACCCTTACAGTGTCCCATCAAGTGTCTCTCACACAAGAACTGACCACATCTCTTTTCTCAGGAACTGTCTCTCACAGTTCCTCTTTAAATGAGACAATATCGTTAAATGAGATAATAACATAAATGAGAGCAATTAGCACAGAGCCTCTCAACAAGAAGCTCAAGAAATTTGAATAACTCTTTCCTAAACAAAAAAAAAGAAAGTTTGTTCTATGGAAGCTTCAACAGCTTGAATTAAGGTTGCTAATCCAAAAGGCTTAAAGGTTATTGGTTGGGTACTCCAGGAACTGAAAAGTGATTTCTGAAGAGACCATAACTTTGTAACTATGAGGAACGAATTAACTGATTGAGGCAACTGATTGAACCGGAATGGATTCAAATCAAGTCTTCCATGTCCTGGTCTCGCCCTCATAATGCCTGCAGAAATGACAAAGGGAGATAAATGATGAGCCTGACATGCTGTCGGGAGGGTTGCAATAGCAGTGGTATGAAAGCGCCTGGAGAGTGTATGAACCCAGAAAGGGCCAAGCCTGACCCCAGAGAAGGGGCTTCAAGGGCTCTAGAGGAATCAGGTTATGTCAAGGACCCCAGGAGATGAGCATGGGGGAGAAACTGATTACTCATGTCTCTTTCCAAATCAATGCCTTCCCCACAAATAACCTTCCCCAGGTCATGAGATCTGTGGTGCCTAGAGGAGGAAAGAAACACTGGTTTCTGCTCCATGCCATGGGGAAAGCTAAGCTGAAACCAAAGCAGCAGCTGCCTGCATGAGCCGGCAAGCACACATCCCCACGCACAGCCAGGCTCCAGAATCAGTCCCGGCTGCTCTCTCCTCGCAGACAAATATTCCAAGCTGCGGTGCTTGCTGTCAATAAAAATAAAGTTTCATCACAGCGTAAGAGGAAAGCGCGGCTGGCAGACAGGGGAACAACAGCTCGGAGAGAAGACAGGTGTGTTGCTCTCTCCTTTTCCCTCTCCCTCCCCAGGGGCCTTACTGCCTGCCATCATCTGCCACTGCAAACAACCCGTTCAGCAGTGTGCAGCTGTGAGCACATCCTCTGAGAGAAGGCATCTGCTACCCTAAGATACCTTCAGGTATGCCTGAGGAGAGGAAGGGTGCTTTCTGAAATCTAGACCTCTTGGGTCAAAGTTCTAGAACTGTGTGGTTGAACACGACCTTGGACAGGTCACTGAATGCTCTGGGTCACAGTCTCCACCTATGGAATAGAACATGGGGAGAGGCACGGGAGACGGAGGCGATAGCTCTGGGATAAAGAACAGATAACCACTCAGTCAACAGCCATTGCTTTGCTAGCAGTGGAGATAACGGCCATGATGTGACTTTCCACATTATAACTGTGCATATGTTGACTGGACGCTCACTGAGCCCATCTCATATTCCTGGCACACAGCTAAACTGCACTTCTCAGCCTCCCTGCATCTAGACATGATCTGGGATTGTTCTCACCAATGGGATATGAGCAGAAAAGATGTGCGTCACTCCCTGCCTGAGGCAGTTAAGAGTTGGTGTGTTTTCTCCATTCTTTCTGCCATGAGATGGACTCCCCTACACTCCTGTGTAACTGCAGAGAGAGCCACCCAACTCATATTAGGTTGTGATAAGACTGAGACATGAACTTTTCTTGTATTAGGCCACTGAGCTCTAGAGGTTGCCTATCAGAGCAGCTGAGGTTGCTCACCCTGATGGGTTATAAGTACGACCCTCCATTCTACGAAGGATAAATAAATGGCACTCAATGACAGTGACGTTTGGTGAAAATATTACTGAGCTACAAGGTAAGAGACTGAACTTCTAGCCTAACATCAAAAACTATCAAGCTCTTGGTTTTGAGCAAGTCACTTTCTCCTTCGGGCCCTCACTTTCTCCTTCTGGCCCTCAGTTTCTGATTTCCAGAAGGAGGGAGTAGAACTACACTGCCACCATCATCCCACACTGCTCTGAGACATCCACAGTGTGAAGCCAAGGGGGCTCAGGCCCACCGATGAATCCATCCACCTGTACTGAAATGTGCCTAATGATGGTGTCCCAGGTCTGAAGGGTGCTGACCTTGGCTAGACAGCACTGCTCATTATTACCAGACAGTCCTCAATAGCCCCTGCTTGTGCAGTACATGAGAATGGCAGAGATACGGCAAACCCCAAGTACTCAATGGTTGCTCAGCCAATGTCTGCTGTGCAATTGCTCATTGATAGCCAACGCGACAGATGAAATGAAAGTGAAATTTCTCAAGATTCTTCACTACACCTCCCCCATCTCTCCCAAGCACCCTCTATCAGGCTGCCATGTTGCATGACTCCAGGCTGCACCATTCATGTCACAGTCTGGATTATGCGCCTCTCCTGGAGTTGTGCAGTACACAGCTGGTGCGGCATTGGATGGTGGCCTTGGCTCTCCTGTGTCCTCCGTGAACACACCATGCATTCCCACACCTCCTTGCTTTTCTCTGTGTGGCTCCCGTTGCCTAGAATAACTTCTCTCTCTTCTCCAACTGCGAAGCTGTAGCATTCTTTCAAGGCCTGCTTGAAACATTTCCTTCTCTGGGAACCTTTCCCTGGTTGTCACTACTTGCAGAAGAACTGTTTATTCCCCTTTGGTAGTATCACCCATTTTGCCACTTGGTTAGTCATTTACAACTCTGCCTCCCCTACTGGACAGTGGGCTTCTCAAGCACCATGACCTTGTCTTTTTCTACTTAAGTTCCCGGTACCCCAGCAGTGCCAGGTTTATGATAAATTTTCAGTGAATATCAATACGTTGAATGAACCAAGTTTTCTTTTTCTTACTGCCCTGGGTCATATACAGAGATACACACAAAAAAATGTGTTTTTGAAAACAAAAAGCACAAAATGTAAAAACCCAAAACTATTCAGAACCCCTCTCCCTTACAAAAAAAAAAAGGCAAAGATGGCTGCTGATATTGGTGCTTTGAGATGAGAGCAGCTTTTCTCGAACAAATAAAGGATTTGGGCCAGAAAGGTGTTGCCCAGCTCCCCTAAAAGAGGCCTCATGGTGAAATTAAGTCAGGTGGTGAAACTTCCTAGAGCATCAAACCATGGGCCCCCAAGGCAGGGGGCCACATTGAGATGTGGTCTTTATAGTTCCCCATTGACACATGGAGGCCATGTCTCTACAAGTTGACAGGTGCAGCCATCCCTCTGAATTATTTTGGTGCAGTTGCCCATCCTCAGGGACCCAGAGAGTGAATGTGAGGGCCAGTAATAGACCATGAAATGCATATGAGTGGAGGAGAAAAGGACGGTTAGCTTAGGTCTCCATCAAAGTGTTGATGGTGAGGTCAATGGCAGAATAGGCAAGTTCCTTGGAGGGGTGAAAGATGGGAATGAGGGTGATGGAGACTCTGCACTGCCTAAGCAGGCAAATAATGCCAAAGAGCATCCAAGAGTTCCATTCCCCCTGCTTCAGAGGGAGCCAGGCAGCTTCTGAAAAGCCAGCAAGGGGAGAATGCCCATGCCCTCTCACAGATCCTGTGCAGCAGCTATAATCACCAAGAGAACAGTTTCCAGGTGAGGGCTGCAATGGTGGGTGGTTTGTGGACAGCTCTCTGGTAGTTTGCATAATCATGTCTATACCTTTTTGTCCCCAATCACTGATTAACTTTTGCTCAGCCTCACTGCTGCCTCAACCATTACTGAGATACTGAGCTTCCCAATTTTTCCCAGGAGGCTTAATTGCCACCCCATCCACCCACCCAAACCCCAAAGTCAGTGAGTAAGTGAGGTAAGCTGGATGTAGAGATCCTCTGGGCCAGTGGAGTTGGTAAGCATGTCAACAGTGAATAACTTCCTTTCCAGAAATGTTACATGAGTCTCACCTTAGGACACAAACTTTGCTAATCAGGCCAACCCCATTCCCATGTCACCAAACTATCCCTGTTGACCTCACAGGCTGCCCCTGCTCTTTAAGGAAGAACCTCACTGCAGCTCCCTCAGGTGGGCATGGGCAATGGCACAGCTACACACTGGCTGACTTGCATTGGTTACCTAACTTGCCTCTCCCAGTAGACGATGAGCTCCCTGGGATGGGAGCTCTTAGTCACTGATTATCTCAGTGTCCCCAGAGCCTACACAAGGCCTGTGTAGTAAAGGAACTAACCTTTCCCAAAAAGAGGTTTGGTTCTGTCCTCCACTTTTTGCAGGTGATAGGAGTGTCTTTGTTTGCTTGGGACCTTGGGCCAGGCAGAGTAACACTGTGACTTATGGTGTGGGTTTTGAACCGTGGCAGCAATGTGCTAGCAGGTGGACACTTTGAATCACGTGGTATCAGCTTGCCTTCCTGACAGGCTGGAGACAGAGGTGAGCCACCTGGGAAGTCAACTGCTTAGGCGATGGAGCTCCAGTAAAAGCTCTGGACGTCAAGGCCTGAGTAAGATTCCCTGTAGGGCAATACTCGTGTATTGTCACACATTGGTGGAATGAGAGTAATGCTGTCCTGACTCCATGGGGAAAGAACAACTGGGGTTTTCACATATTTTATTTTTAAGACTGAGTCTTGCTTTGTCACTCGGGCTAGAGTACAGTGCTGTGGTCTTGGCTCACTGCAAACTACTCCTCCCAGGTTCAAGCAATTCTCCTACCTCAGCCTCCAGAGTAGCAGGGACTACTGGTGCCTGCCACCACACCCAGCTAATTTTTGTATGTTTTTAGTAGAGATGGGGTTTCACTATGTTGGCCAGGCTGGTCTGGAACTCCTGACCTCAGGTGATCTGCTCACCTCTGCCTCCCAAAGTGCTGGGATTACAGGCATGAGCCACTGCACCTGGCTGGATCTCCACATTTTGAATTGTTCCTAGACTATGTGCTTCTTCCCTTGGCTGATTTCAACGTTTCTTTTCCCTGTAACAAATCATATTCAGGAGTATAACATCTTTCAGCAAGTTCTGTGAATCACTTTAGCAAATGATTAAACCTAAGGATAGTCTTGGGGACTCCTGAACTTGCAATTGGCACCAGAAGTGAGAGCACTCCTCTGTGGGCTGTGCTCTCTTTAATGTTGTAGAGCCCTTCATATAATGAGAGATAATAAAGGTCTATCCACTGAGTTTCCCCTTCCATGAGCAATTTTACTGGGAAGTCTCGCTCAACCCAGGGAAGTTGGACAATAGACGCTTTGGGTGGCTAAGGATAATTATGCTGGCTTTCAACCCCAAGATTCTTATCAGCGTTTCAAGGCCTCATCACAGAGCATAGTTTCCCTAGAAGTTTCTAAATCTGCTTTCCGATTGTGAAGCATCTGCAGATGTACACCTCGTCTCAGGCCTGTCCTCAGTAGTCCTAAGCTTTGGAGACCACAGATGACAGCATTCTCAGAAGCTGAGAACCTAACACTGAGGGTTGTAGGCAGAATATTCCGTCTTGAGCAAAGATTACTCTAATGCTCCCTCTCATTTGAGGAATAAGAATATTAATAATAACTATCATAATAATAGTAGCAGTGAAATTGACTGAGCACTTTCTACATGCCAAGAACAATTCTAAGTCCTTGGCATTCATTATCTTACTGAATCTTCACAGCTCTATGAAGTGGGCATATTGTTATTCTTGTTCCACTGATGAGAAAACTAAGTGGCTGAGAAATTATTAAATTGCTCAAGGTCACAGATCAAGTAAATGGCGGAACCAAGATTCCAGCCAAGGCATTTTGGCTCTGGGGCCGTGGTCATAACACTACCCATGTCCAAGCACTAGACTCTGGAATGCTTGACATCCTTTCTAGATGGGCATGTCTGAACGGTCTCTGTCAAACTATAAGCCTCTTGAGGGCAGCTACTAGCCCCTTGCAATGTTGAGGCCAGAGCTCGTGCCCATTCAAATAAAGCTAACTTAGAGATAATCTCTCAGGCACTAAACCAGGTAAGCTCTTTTGGACATGATATCTCACTAATCCTCCCACAGTGCTGTGAGTTGCTGTTCACTCCATGACATAGATTGAGGAGCTGAGTCTGCTTTCAAAATGTGAATTCCCAAATGTTCCAGTTCCTCTCAAATTAAATAACACATGTGTATTCGGTATCTTTGATGTATTAGGTTGAACCCTAAAATACTTTCAGTATGTGACTATTTTTGACCACCAAAAATGACAGTTTCATGTGGTTTAACCTAAAATAATATATCAGGCTAAGTACAATTGGCAACAGCTGATGAACAGGAGTAATTGGAAATGTTTGGTCAATGAGTGGCCAATCACGGTCAACTTTAGGTACTCCCCCGTGTTTAGTCACCTGCATATTATCTCTTTGAAAGCATTGATGGCTCCTGAGGCTGTGAGCAAGTGACATTCCAAGGAAGGGTTCACATAAGATGAAAGCTAATGTTTAAGAGTCCAGGAAAAGGGGCACAGTGTAGGATATGGTTCATTAAAACTCTTACAAATAACCCGAAGACCCAGGTTAGGGTTTTCAGCTCTGCCTTTGAATATGTATGTGACATTTAGCAAGTGGCTTAACATCTCTGAGCTTCAAATTAAAAAAAAAAATAGAAATGCCACTTTGCTCACAGGACAGCTGTAAGAAATAACTACATTGAGGATGTGGAAAGATTTTGTAAGCTGTAAAGTGCTGTACAAACCTTCTGTGGCTTAAGTCCTCTGTGCTGAACAATCTTAGGGCATGTCATTACTCAGAGGAAATCACTGCCGATGCTCCATCTGCATTCGTCCACCTGACCCAGTTTTTGATGGTAACTTTTCAGGAAACCCTTGCATTCAAGTACCACACTGCCTGGTCATTTGTCCAGCACGCCTGGTGTCCTGTTGTGTATGTGCTGAGCAGGACTCGGGGCAGCCCAGAGGAACCACAGGGAATGAACCCAGAGCCCAGCACTGCAGCCTCCACTTCCTCCTCTTGCACCCCTGTGCTGGGAGAAGAGAAAAGGGTGGAAACACAGAAATCCACACCCCTCCTCCCTGGCCTCAGTCCTAGGGGAGAAAGAAGTGAAGAACCAGCCCAATCTCCAGGAGCCAAAGGAACAGCTTGCACTGCCTGAGCAGGCTGGTGCCAGGAGGGGATCTGAGTCACTCTGACAGCAGCAGGGGCACAGTGCCAGCCCATCCAAGGGGCCTCCTGCCCCTCCCCTCGGGCACTCCGCTAGGGCATGACAACTGACACCGTGGCAGAGAAACGCATCTCCCAAGCAGAGGGCTCCAGCCTGGCTTTTAGGGACTCACAGAGGCAAAGACCTCCTTTTCTTAGGTCATCACATTGTGATGCAGAGGTCCCTGGCTGCTCTCTCAATCTCAGTCACCTGTATGCTGAGGCCAAATGGCCATGCACCTCCCCACGTCACTCACCTTCAGTGGGTCCCATTGTCCACAGGACAGAAGTGGCACCTCTTAGCCTGGCACTCACAGCCTCTGTAAACAAGCTCAGCTCTGCCTTTCCAGCCCTATCTGCCACTGCTCCCTTTAGAGGATCCCTTGTGTCAGCCAATCTGACTTACACATGAACTCCCATCCCACCACAAACATGCTCACACACATGCCTTGTTTATTCCCTATGGCTCATTTTGCTCACGTTTTCCCTCTTCCTTTGAAGTCTTACTCATGCTTGAAGACCTAGCTCATATGTCACCTTCACCAAAAGCTTCCTTCCCTGACTATCCATCCACTCGGCTGATGTTTGTGAAGCACCCACTACGTGGCTGGGGCTGTTTGGGATGCTGAATATAAGAGGGCACAAAAAGACTGGATTGGCTGGGCGCAGTGGCTCACGCCTGTAATCCCAGCACTTTGGGTGGCCAAGGCGGGCGGATCACGAGGTCAGGAGATCGAGACCATCCTGGATAGCACGGTGAAACACCGTCTCTACTAAAAATACAAAAAAATAGCCGGGCGTGGTGGCAGGTGCCTGTAGTCCCAGCTACTCGGAAGGCTGAGGCAGGAGAATGGCGTGAACCCGGGAGGCAGATTTTGCAGTGAGCTGAGATCGCACCACTGCACTCCAGCCTGGGCAACAGAGCAAGACTCCGTCTCAAAAAAAAAAAAAAAAAAAAAGACTGGATCTTTGTTCTTATGAGATTCCCATTCCAATGGGAAATTACAGAAAATAAAATAAACAAGTAAGTAAGTAAAGAAATAAGACTCAGTCAGAGATAAGTAATATAAGGAGAGTCAACCAGGGTGACGTGTAGAGAGTGAGTGACCAATAGGGACACAGCATTCGGAAGCCTCTCAGACGAGGTGCTACTTGAATCGAGATCTGCAGGACAAGGACTCAGTCATCCCAAGAGTGAACAGAAGGGCATTCTAGTTGATTCTATCAAGGAGGAAAGAGCAATCACTAAGCACTCTGACCTGGCCTCTGACTTGGTCAGGGTGATCCACTGCTTGAGACACCCAGTTTCTCTGTCTGCAGAATGAAAGGACTTCCACAAAAAGTCTTGACCTCGGCCACCTTGTAGGTGCCCTCAGCCCCGGGGCCTTGTCTCCCCCATCTGCTGCCCACTCCGGTTGTTGCCAAAGTCTTGCTCAGTGCCAGCCACCTGAGACAGGCAGTCTCCACCATTTCCATTAAAATGCTTGAGGAGAGAGTCCCATTTTCTCTCATTTTCCTCCTTCATTTCAGGCACAATATAAAGGACTGCCTACCATAAGGTACTGAAGTCATCCTCCCCCAGACCATGAAGAGCAGTAGTGCACTCTCCCTTTCTGCAGGCTGCCTGGGATCCTGCTATGATCGGGCCTGGAAGCAGAGCCCGTAATGAATCACCTATTTCCAGGCAGTTTTCAAGGTATGTAAGATGCCGGTGCCACCACTCAGAAGGCTCCCATGTGTTTTCTTCTACGCCACCACAACCCTGAATGATGGGTCCTCCACCCGTGGAGAGAACCATGCTGAGGAACAGCACGGGAGAACAGGACGGCACCACCACACCAGGACGCATGCAGGCAAATGGCATGTTTTAGGGCGGGAGGCACCAGCCCTCTCCCTTCCCCAGCCTTCAGGGCAGCCTGGGAAGAGCCGGAGCCTCTGTTCTGGGAGCTTGCGCCTGGTACCTCCACTCAATTTCAAACCTCTGCAGAGGGAAGCAACGGCTCCTTTCAATGGTCACAGTTCAGAGTCCAGACACACACCCTGATCAGTCACTCCTTGGGTGACCTTGATTGTGCCACTTAACCATGCTGAGCCTCAGGTGCACCATCTGCCAAATGGGATGAAATAGCCCTGTCCAGTTCACTTTACTAGAAATGTATGAATGTAATTGAGCCCTTAAATGTTTGAGATGACCACTTACCATCTACCTATCAAATCATAATAGTTCTTGGGCCACACAAAATCAGGCTGGAAGAGATCGTTGTTGAATAAAAATTGAACCCCTAACACAGCTCTGGGGCTCCTGGCTTCCCAGAGAATTATGTATGGTAACAGCGAAAAGAGCATGAGACACACAGGCTCCTGTTCTGCTTCTTACCTGTGCAACTTTTTAGCATCAGCCTCCTGATTAGTATAGTGCCAACATTAATGTCCAGCTCACAGGTGCATCTAGCCAGCAAGGGGACCAGAACAAGAGATGTACCCTGTAAGGGTTAGCTATTAATACCATTATTTAACTCATCTAAGCCCTGCTGCTGACTAGGGGCAAACAGAGCTGGGGATTACCCTAACCTGGTTAAATACTGTCCAACTTGCCTGATAACAAAACTCTATCTAGTGCAGGGCACAGTGGCATGCACCTGTAATCCTAGCTACTCAGGAGGCTGAAGTAGGCGGATCACTTAAGCCCAGTAGTTTGAGACCAGCCTGGGCAACATAGCAAGACCTCATCTCCAAAATTAATTAATTAATTAGTTAAAAGTTAAAGTTTAAATTTAAAAATTAGCCAGGGGCAGTGGTGCACACCTGTGGTCCCAGCTACTCAGGAGGCTGAAGCGAAAGGATTGCTTGAGTGTGGGGGTTCAAGGATGCAGTGAGGCGTGATCATGCCACTGCACGCCAGCCTGGGTGATGAAGATTCCAGCTCTAAAAAAATAAACCACAAGAAAAACTCTACGTAGGGCCTTGCGTTTTCCTAGAGAATCTCAGACTCCTTTTCATTATGTTATCACTCATCTTCCCAAGCTCTGAGAAGGCAGAGGAAATGGCTTTTATGCCGTAGCACAGAGCAGTTAGGGGACTTCATCAGAGTCTCAGAACAAGCTGAGGTAGCAGTAAGAGAACCCAAGTTTCCTACTTCTGACCACTATGTGCCGCAGCACTCAAAACAGAGAGATGGCGCTCAGGCCGAGAAGGACTCCGCCCAGCCTGGAGCCGCACTGGCTGCTGGCAGCCGCTTTCTCCAGGAACAGAACTCAAGGGTCTGGGAGCTCAAGGCACAGAGGCTGTTTCCGGAGCCTGGTGCTGCCAGGCCTCGGCCTCCCTGCCAGCCCTGCAAGCACTGCTGTTCCCATCCTGGAGAGGCCAACCAAGGCAGTTACGAAAGCAAACACTTCTAGATTTCAAGGTCTCTCAGTTTTAAATCCATGACCTTCCATGCACTTTAAATACTGCTCTCCAGTTCACAGGAGCCTTTATGTAAGTGGGTGGAGGGGCTGCGCCTGCCAGCCTGCCAGTCTGTGTGTCTCGCCTTCAGGAGCTCCTGCGAAAGGTCACCTCGCCACAGACGCCTTCAATGGCTAACGCTTGCATGTGTTAGCGACGCCTTCCTTTTCGTTTTTTTTTTTAATTTCATTCATTTTGCTTTTAAAAAATCAATATGTCTTGTGAGTTTATTCATCCTCTTAGCTCAAACTTAAAATGCTGGATACACAGGGGCTGCATAAAGGTGCAGATCTGGGAGTAACCAGTAATCAGAGGCAGGAGATGAAAGGGGAGAAAGAGTGGTCAGAGAGGTGGGAGAACCAGGAATGAGCTCACTACCAACATCAGGAACGGAGGCTCAAAAGAAAGGGCACCGCCCAACTCGACTCCACTCAGCTCAGCAACCATGGTTTTAAGCCTACTTTTCCCAGCAATGTTCTAGGCTAGCAATTCCAATACAACCATCATGGGAGCCAAATATGTAATTTAAAGTGTTCTCATAGTCACATTAAAAAGGTAAAAAGATACAAGCAAAATTAATTTTAATAACATATTCCAGTTAACCCAGTATATCCAAAATATAATCATGTTAAATGTAGTTTACTGAAAATTATTAATGAGATATTTTACATTTTTGTACAAAATATTTGAAACTCATGTATATTTCACACTTACAGCACGTCTCAATTCAAAATAGCCACGTGTCTGATGCTAATGGCTCCTGGTGGCTAGTGGTTATCATACCAGGCAGCCCTATGTACTGGCTATTCCAGGAACTGGGAATCCAAAATGAGGGAGGTACGGTCCTGGCCTTTGAGGAGCAAAGGGCAAGCACGCAGGCAATCTCAGGCAAATATAGCAAGAAGTGTGGGCTGTGGTACCCACAGGCTCTCTGGGACACACACAAAGGCTGACAAAATTAGCCTAACCTGGAGGAAGCTCAGGAAATCTCCTGGTTCAAGCACATCAGAAGAGCGGAGGGGTGGGGACATGATTGCCGAGAACGGGCCAAGGCATGTGGCAATCAGGAGGACAGGCCAGATCCTGCTGGGGAATGAGGCCGACACCAGATTGCAAGGGGTTAAGAGTCAGTCAGTGGGGAGAAAGTGTAAGCAGATGGCTGTGAAGTGAGGCCAAAGGACAAGATAAGGCAGTGGTTTGCAGGAACAGCAATCATTATAACCATGATCATTAACTGAAGTACCTGTTCTGGGCCTGGCTAGAGAAGGCGTTTCATTTTGATTTTAGGAGGGGAAACTGAGCACATATGTTTATAGAAATGGAAGAAGGGTCCAGCCACGTAGGAACATTTGGAAAATGCAGGTGAGAGAAAGATTCTGATGAAGAAACATAACAGAAGAATCCTGAAGGAAGAAGGTCAAAGGTTCTTATATGGAGAAACCAGCCTCAGGCTGTGAGGTAGAAAAGCAGGGACACTTGTTCATGGAGGCAGGAGAAAAAAAAAACGGAGGAGAATGGGGAATGAAGAGCCCCTTTAAGGTAGGAGAGGAGGGAAGCTGTTGCCAGAGCCTGATCATGTCACTCCAGCCAAAATGTTTCATGACTCCTTGATAATAAGAAATAAAAAGCAAATTCCTTAATAGGACATGTCGAATGTCCACTACCTGTCCTATCTCCCAGCCCATTTTCCATGTCTCATGTCAGACTTTGGTCACATAGTGCTGCAACCTCATCTCCTCCTCTTTCACCCCTGGTGCCCTCACATGCCTTCTTCCCTTAAAACTCACCTTTATCCGCTAGTCCAGAAACTGCATTATTTATCAAAATCTAAAGACTCATCAAACCTTACTTCATCTACAAAGTCCGCCCTGATCTTTTCCTAGGGGTATAACCTCTCATTCTCCTTGCTGCCACACGCCTCTAGTCTAGAAACTACCACTGCATGCCAGGAGTGGGGTCTCATAAACAGATGAATAACTTGAGGCCAGGGACAACATTTTAGCCTTTATTATGTCCCCCAGGATCTCTTACAGGGCTTTATATATATATAATAAATATAACCTCCATGAGGACTGGGACCCTGTGCTTCTGTGCACCACTATAAACCCACATTGGGGTTCCAACCCTGAAGTAGGCACACACTGGATGTTTGATAAATACTTCTTGAAAGTGTGGATGGGTGAATGGATGGAGGGAGGGAGGGGTAGATAGATGGATGGATGGACATCTGTCTATGCAGTTAGACCAAATACTTAAATCTTCAAAAATAGAGATGATATCATAAAATTATTTTGTATTCTTCAGCAGCACATAGTATGTGGATTATTTGGGTCTTTGACCCTCCAAATCTCATGTTAAAATTCGATCCCCAGCGTTAGAGGTGAGCCTAGTGGGAGGTGTTTGGGTGATGGCGGCAGATCCCTCATAAATGACTTGGTGCCTTCCCTGCGGTAATATATAATATATAAGATCTCACTCTATTAGTTCATGTGAGAGCTGGTTGTTTAAATAAGCATAGTACTTCTCCTCCTCTCTCTCTCTCTCTCTCGCTCCCTCTCTCACCATGTGACACACCAGTTTCCCTTCCCCTTCTGCCATGAATGGAAGTTTCCTGAAGCTCTCACCAGAAGCAGATGCTGGTGCCATGCTCCTTGCACAGCCTGCAGAACTGTGAGCCAAATAAATCCCTTGGCTTTATAAATTACCCAGCCTCAGGTATTCCTTTATAACAGCACAAAACAGGATAATACAGTATGGGCCTCTATCCACAGGAGCATTTAAATAATTCTATTGACTGCATATGTATTGACGATAACAATAACCTGAACTTCTATATTTCTTTTTCTCCAAGGAGAAGATCTAACACTTTAGAACAGAGACTGCAAATTGGGGGATTGAACTATTTTTATTTTGAGTCTCTGTACATGTCCTGCACCCTCCACTTCACCTCACTATTAGCCTACACCTCAATAACACTTCTAATAGCATTGCCTATCTGGTCCCAAAGGTATATAAGTATTAGGTTGGTGCAAAAGAAATTGCGGTTTTTCCATTGAAAGTGATGGCCAAAACTGCAACTGCTTTTGCACCAACCTAAATATTTAGAAACTAGTGTGTCCTGTCTACAGAGGAGGAAACAGAAGGATGCAAGGCTTGAGTAGCTTCACTGAATCTAACAGAGGTCCTTGGAAGAGTTAAGCCCATGTCCAGGTCTCCTTTCCTTCAGCACTACAAAACTGCTCTGTGGGACCCAGCTACAGGTCAATATTTTCCAAAGTTTTAGCATAATTGTTTTCTCTAGACCAGTTTCCCTTACACAGCCTAAGATGCAGGTAAATTCTTAGTTCCTGGTAAACTCCAATAACCTCAGTGGCAGCCTTTCCCAAAGAAGAGATACACTTACAGAACAAATGGCTGCTTTTCCAAACAGACACCTACTGTCCACTTTTGAATACTCATGGAAGATGATGGGCTGACTAAACACATCCATAAATCGAGTAAACCATTAAGAGAATTCCCAATAACTTTGTAATTTTGCCTTCAGAGAAGCCTGAGTCTTCAGTGATAGAAATCCTCACCCTGCCTAACCAAGTCTAATATCCCCACTCCATCCCTAGACAGCAGCTGTCCTGGATCCCCAGCCCCATCCATGTCTTTGATTTGAACATAGAGCTTCACATTCCACTCTCTCCCTGATTCTCTGTCCCTGCACTGGGGCATCAGTGTCCTTCCTCATCTTGACCAGGTTTCTGAGTGCTCTCTTAAGGATACACTCAATGCCCACACAAACTGCCTCTGAGAAAAACAGAAAAACCACCACATAACTATTGTAAACCTCAGATGTGGCCTGATGAGTTATCAAGATGCTCTGATCAAAGATTCCAACTTAATTCCAAGTAGGAACATTTCTATTCATCAAAGGGCCTGGAGAGCCCAAGAATGGTTAAGTAAAATGGGAGAGAGAAAAAGAAGTGCTTGGCAACAGGACTGTGGGTTAATGAAAAGAAGTTCATCAGGTCAGGAGGTGGTTGCGGGAGTCACTGTTAAGGCAGCACTCCTTAGAGTGGAGGGCACTTAGGCCATCACTCACAGTGCTTCTGAGAACAAGTCTTTTAAAGAGACGAGCTTTGCCAGTCTGGGACCTCCATTTATAAACATTTCTTGAGCACCTTTAACAGATCATGGAATGTGCTAGGTTCTGTAGAGGATGCAGTGATGAATACACCATGATTTTCTCACTCAGATAACTTATCATCTCATCTCATAAAGAAGATAGAACACGTAGGCACATACCTACAATCCAAGGCACTATGTGATGTGAATGCTACAACCTCACTGCAGAGGGGGCATGGAGGAGGGAAAAGCAGGTTTCATCCTATAGGGCTGCAGTTCTGACAATCTGGAATTAAATCATCTTTTCCATGAAGGTTAGGAAAACAGGAGTGAGGGACAACCTTTGAGGAGATGACTCAGGCTGAAAAATGATCTGATGTCGACTCAATGCATAAATACATGTTTAAATTTTCTTTTTAGGAACCAAGATAAAGGAAATGCATGCATCCAGGAAGTAATTAATATTGAACTGAGGCAAATATTGACCTATGGCAGGTAACAGAACACCCAGAAGTGTGCAGATAAATAAGCAAGGGTGAAATAGCTTTAGAGACTGGAGAATTGACCGGAAGATTCATGGGTTCCTAATATTGCTTATTTGAATTTAAATGTGAGTGGAAATCACACTAATTAGAGTTCCAAATAATTGACCTGCTCTCTCTTTTATTAACCCTCTATTCACGGAGCTCAGAGTACTCCCCATTTTTATCTTGGGAGCTCCACAACCAAACTCAGTGCTAGGAATGTAGTAGGTGATCAATGAACATTCAATGAATGAATGAATGAATGAATGAATGGAAGCATAAATGTATAGGCTAATCAATGAACATAAATAAGAGCATAAATGTGAGTTCTAGTGGTTCTCAAACTCATTAATTTTTATTTAGCTTTTAGTCAAGACATTCAATGTCTCTGAGCCCTAGTTTCCTCATTGGCAACATGGAGATGATTATAAAGACTTGATTCCAAGGACCCTTGCGAGGATTAAATGACATGGGAAAATTCTACGTAATTTAGGAAGAAAAAATTTCTGCCTAAATTGGTATCACATTTACACAATAAGGAACACCCATTATTGGAAAACTAGAGAGTCACCCTCATGCCACCTCTATCCTTTGCTTGTCTGGGAACTGTCCGACCAGATTCTTTACTGGAAAAGAATGTGCCATCACTACTACTTCCTACACAGGAGAAGAGTGACAAAATTCCTGCTGAAAATCCATAACCAGAGATGTCAGCATGGCCGCTCTTGCCACTTGGAGCTGAGGAGTTTCTTAGCCTGCTACTTACAGGCAGGACATTTCATTATCCCTGCTCTGGGTTTTCTGAGTCCCAGAATTAAGATGTCAGCTGGAGATCCCAGCTTTGTTCACATGGAAAATCTGCTGATTTATCAACCACTTGTACACACACACACTCAGGCACACACTGCTGACACCTGCCTGCTCCTGCAACATAACTGGGCCATGTGGTGACAATATTAATCAGAAAATTGTCGCTGAAGAATGAATCTGCAAAACTCTCCACCTGCTTGCCCATGATACTTTGTTAACACACAACAAAAAGCCAACAGGGTCTGACAGGTCAAAATAGTATGGTTGTAGTTTTCTTTAGGGCAGCAGTTCCAGAAGAAATACCAAGGATACAGAGAGAGACCTGGATAGACTTCTGGGATGGAACCTGGCCTCCAGACCCTTCTTTGCAAGACACGCATTGTCTGGAGCTTGAGTATGAAACCCTAAGCTTGACATTCAGGGCTCACCAGCAGTTTTATTGGGGAAGGGATGGCAGGGTGAGTTCTCCGGCATTCAGGACTGGCATTCACAGGAGCTGGGTACAAACCCCAGGTCTGCCTTGAGCTCTGTGATCTTGAACTATTTAATCTTCTCTGAACTTCTTTCCATACAATATGAACAGTATTGCCTTCCCTGTAGAGCTGTAGTGAGAATTAAATAAAATTACGTATATGTAGCATCTCTATATTAGCTATTGTCCCTTTCCTTGCTTTCATAAGTGCTGACCATGCCAACCAACTCACTACCATCCTTAGAAGAGTTGCTTTCTCACAATTATGCTCTGCTCCAATATATACCATCACCTGAAATGCCCTCCCCTTTCCCACTTACCCAAATTAGACTCAGCCCAGAAGTCTCA
Organism: Gorilla gorilla gorilla; assembly: GCF_029281585.2. NCBI lineage: Eukaryota > Metazoa > Chordata > Mammalia > Primates > Hominidae > Gorilla > Gorilla gorilla. The sequence goes on along the minus strand of NC_073234.2, from coordinate 20,616,821 downwards.
GCCACATCCTCTCTCTCTGCAAAATGCTCCAAGACCTCCCAGCTGAATATGATTGCTCCTTTCTCTGAAATGTCACAGCAGTATGGCTAGTGATCTTTTCAATGTGAGTGACAGAATCCCCTGAGGGTTGCGATTGTTTTTTTTGCATCTTGGTACTGCATTTTAGAGTGAGTTGCATAGCCTATTATTTATTGGACCATGTCCTAAGCCGTTCTTTACAGAACTTAACATATTACTGGTGATCAAATCTGTTTTCCCAGCAGAGGATCTTCAGAACAATCCCTCTGCCTACTGTAAAAAATAATCTAGTCTATGCCTAGTAGTGGTAGAAAAGTCACTTTAAGAAACATCTATTCTGAAGTGAACAATATACTCACCTGGTCACCTAGCATGTATTGGGTCCTGCCATGTGGCAGAATCCATGCCTATCTCTGCAGTCGTTTAAAATTACTGCTCAGCTCATGAGCTGTTTTCCAAGTTATACCTGCATCAGAATCCTTGAAGGAGCTCATCCAAAATGCAGCCTCCGGATATCAACTCCAGAACCTCCAAACCAGAGTCTCAAGAGCTGGTGCCTATAACCTGTGTTTTAACAAGGTCCCTTAGTGAGTCTCAGGTACGTTAATGTTTAAGAACCAAGTCTCTAGGCCAGAGATCTTACAATGGTTATGTTGCTCTAAAAGTGCACCAGCCCTTGCACATGACTGACCCAATGTCTGAAGAAGAGGAAAAAAAATGAGCAAGCAGTTGTGAAGTACTTTCTATGAGGATGAGTAGAAGGAAGAGGGATTATGATGCCTGGAGTAGATGGTTATGGAGGTCCCGACTGAACATTCTCAAACCCCCAATAAATTTCATAAAGAATTCAGTGGTCACAGTTTTTGTCTCCGCAAGGGTTGTGTGGAGGACTGTGGATGTAACACTTAGCACAAGTGGATTGCATTAGTGTCCCAGGGTCCTGAAATGGAAGAGTCAGTTACAGAGAACTGAGAACGGTTTTTGAACCACTGGCTTCCATCTGAAGGTCACTGAAGGTCAAACCACATATAGCCAAGGAGATGGATTTCCATACGTTCCTCTCTCCTCTGAGATTTAGGAAGTACAATTTTAAACTAAGGTAAGGAACAGTTGACTTTTTCAGGAAAATGGCTCTAAAGGAATTAAAAGCGGAAGTTGAGTGCTGGAAGGAGCAATGGACCAAGAACTCAGCTACTCATGACCTTGAGCAATAGGCTTTTCTACTTGCTCTGCACATGGAGTCATGGAAAGGGTACTAGACACAGAGTCAAAAGACTAGGGCTTGGGTCCTTGTTTTTCTTTCTGCAAATGTAAAATTCTGGCTACATCCCTTAGTACTTGGAGTTTCTGTCTCCTTGTCTATAAAACTGTGATAACACCTACCATGCTCATCTCACAGAATTGTTATAAAATGCCAAGTAAGAAAACATGTATGCAAGTACTTTGTAATCAAGAAATTCTTTTGTAAAAGTCTACTTAATTCAGTGATAAGTGTAGTTCTATGGGCATTCAATTCCTGCTGTATTTGTCAAGTTCCTTCTTGAATTAGATGGAAACAATGAGGGCAGGATTCATGTTATATGAAAATTGTGTTTCTTTCTTAATCCTCATTTACTAAGCCAGTTGACAGGGGTTTGTTTTTGTTTTTGTTTTTTGTTGGAGGGAGTAAGGGAAGATACAGTACATAGCTTGAACCTGTAGGATTTGGCCCATGGATTTCCTTCCTCTGCCAGCCATTTATACAGATCAGAAGGGCAATGACTAGTGGAAGAGGGGCCCTCCGACAAGTAAAAAGGACTGAAAAAGTTTCTTGAAACTCTACTCAGCCCAGGACAGACTCTGAGACTCTAGTAGGGAGTGGACATGCCACCTTGTTGATTCCGGAAACCATATATCTAGTTGGAGAAATCAATACCTTCTGTATTTGTTACAAACTCATTAGAGTTCTTCTCATTTACAATTTAGGGACTTGTTATCTTTATTATATTATTGTGATCATTATTACTATTACTACAATTATGATTATGAATTGCATTTTAAGCCTGTAATATGTTCCAGGTAGAATAGTTTCATACACATTATTTTATTCCATCTTTATAACACTTTGAGATAGGTATTCTTACAATCCTCTTATTGTAGATGGATAACTGAGATCCAGAGAAATTAAGTAGTGGGAGAGCCTAAAGCAAAGGAACTGGAACTCAAACTCAGGTATTCAACTTCTATATCATATGTTGCCTCATCTGCAGAAAAAGTGATGAAACCAAGACTGCCTTTGCAGTGGGGAGAGTGAACTTTTGCTCTCAAAAGAAATGAGCAACCATATATATTTACATTTCAGCTTTTCCTTCAGCAGTGGGGAAATAGTGGGAAAAGGAGAAGGTGCCCTCCCTAAGGTTGTCAGGGGTTGGGGTGAAGGAGGGACACAGCTTTATCCATGGCCCATACTTCTTTCCCAATAGATGCTTTATCACACACGTTTTAAGAAAAGTCCACTCTTATTCAGTTGAGGAACGACATAAATTAACCAAATTTGGGGAGTTGCTTTTTTCTAGATTATTATATTTTATATCATAACCCTAAAAAAGAAAATATTTTTAAGTGGTTCAATTCAGTTAAGGCAAAACAAACAGCAGCTTGTCACACCTGTGAAGACTAAAACCTGCATTTTTAAGGGGTTTGCTCTCATTAATTCGTTCATCCACATAACCCTGCTGGTAGACAATTAAATAAAACAAAGTCTAAAGAGGCATTACGTCCTGTTCAGGCTTTACTCAGAGAGTCTACTGCAGCCAAGAAAAAAATCCAAAGTGCCTCCACAGTTGTTCCTTTTCTTCTTCTCCTTCTCTTGTATTACATTTCCAGAGCCCCTACTGTTCCTCCCACTGATAGTCACGGTGATAACGGTGGGCATCATTGCACCCTTTGGCAGTCTCTGCCTCCAAAGGAGAGGCCATGGGGTGGAGCATGATGGAGAGCAAAGGCTTTGAGCCAAGCTATTGTACTCCAAATTCTGCTGTACCACTTCAGGCTGGGTGACTCTGGGAAAGAAACTTAAACCATCTGAACTCCAGCTTTCTCAGCTGCAAAATGGGCATCTCATAAGGTTGTGGTGCGGATTAAAAGAGAAGAAAATCTAGAAGTACCTGAACCCAAAAGGCAACAGAATGGAGAGGCAAAGAACATGGAGACATAAATCGGAATTAGGGCTTTGCTACATACAAGCTCTACAACCTAGGGCAAGTGATTTAATCCAAACCTCGGTTTTCTCATCTGTAAAATGGCACCAGTGATAATGCCCACAGTGGTAAGCAGCCTCTCTGGAGCATCGTGAGAATGAGCTCTCTCCTGTTTTCGTGACGCAAGGGAAGAGAAGCTGAACTGAGCGGGGAGCCTGGAAGAAGGACCTGAGCAGGTGTAATTCGGCCCCTTCAGGGTTTTCCCTCTCAGACTTTCCTGGATACAGAAGTGATACACTCAGTGCACATCTGCTGAGCTCCTACCTGATGTCCAACCCTGTGTTAGGCTCTGGGGAAATAGCAGGAAATCAAAGTTCTAAACAAATATGCACTTACAAATGCATACTATAATGGCAAGCCGTGACAAGTGACGTAAGTGAGATAAAGGAAAAGATTGTGATGGAGAGGACAGCTACTTTAGAGAGTGGTCAGGGAAGGTGTCTCTGAAGAGGCAGCAGTTGAGCAGTGACTTGGACACAATGATGCGGCAAAGATCCTGGAGGAGAAGGCACCAAAGAGAGAAGGGCCTGTGCAAAGGTCCTGAGGCAAGAGTGAGCTTGGAGTGCACACACAACCCCAAGAAGGGCACAATGGCTGAAGCAGTGTGAATATGGGTGGGGTGAGAGGACAGGAGGAGATAAGGTCAGGGAAGCGGGCAGTGGCCATCATGAAGAGCCTCCAAGGCAAAGGCGAAGGGCTTAGATTTTGCTTTTAATGGCAAACCATGAGCAGTTTGGAGCAGAGGAGTAAAATAAGGTGATGGGTAGTTTTAAACCATCACTCTGGCTGCCATGTGGAGAAACTATGTTGATAAGCAGGGGAGCAAGGAGAGCAGCTGAGAAGGTGTCGAAGTTGGCCAAACAAAAAATGAAGATGGCTAGAGTCAGGTCAGAGTAGCAGAGGGCTGAGGAATGGTTTATGTGAGATAGATACGGCAGGACAGAGAGGCTGGAAGGCTGTCAGCCCCAGCAGGTGGGTGCCCAGTTGTGCCACTTCCTTCAGTGGAGACCCTGGGAAGGAGCAGACTGGGTTCTGGACTTGTTGGTGTGAGCCAAGGGCATAGAGGCCCCACCTCCTCCTCCATGTGGCAAGAGACTCCACCCTATGTGAGAGGCCAGGTGTATCCACCCCCACCTCGGACCACATGGCCAAATTTAATTCAGAGGTAAAACCGCAGAACACCTCATTGTGGCCACAGGTCAAGTCTTGTTCTCCAGTTCTACTTTATCACTAAAAAATGCTAATAATCTGATCCCCATCTTTCCAACAATGAGGTCCTACTTCTCCATTGGTCCAAACTGGAAAGGAAAGATCATTTCTAAGTTCCGTGAGGCCAGAAAACTAGAACCCAAATATATATATAGTCCTAAATACCCTCTGTCAGATACATAAGCCATATGTTTTCACTGTATATAACCCCAGGAGAGGAGATATATTAAAATATTGAGGTTTGCAACCTGTAGCCTGAGTTAATAAATAAGGAACCTGTAAAAATATTTGTATACCAAGTATTTCTGCAAATTAAATCAACAACATGTCCCTTCCAGCTCTGTATTTATCTGTACTCCTTCCAAACAGGCTGGGAATTTCACGGTAAGAAGGAAGTCTGGTCATGAGGATGTGTCCTGGAGGCCACAGCCACAGAGAAAGCTTCTCACCTCCTTTCTTCAGGCTTGGGCCAGCTAATCCAATCACCCACTGACAGTTCAGTACCTGAGGAGAACAACATCTATCAGCAGGGAGAGATCTAATCCGAAACAGGAATCTATCTAATCAAAAGGTGGGAAAAATGGAACACTGATAAGAGTTGACATTTATTGACACAGGCACTGTGCTGAGTGCTGTATAATCATCTCATATCATCCACACACGCTATGAGGCAGATACTCTTATCTTGCATCTTACAGATAAGAAAGTCGAAGCTTGGAGAAACTAAGCAACCTGCCCAAGATCACACGGTTAGTCGGGGACAGTATCTGCAGTTGAACCCAGGCAGTCCCGTTTCAGAGTCTAAGCCCTTAGCCCCCCTCCCTCCCAGCATCACCTTCTAGAAGGCTCTGCCCCAGCAGTCACTCAGCAAAATGTCTCTGCTGCCTCTGCACTGATACATGTCCACCCCCACCCAACTGTCAGTCTCTATTTTGCACAGAGACAGGTGGGTCTTGACAAACGAAAAATGATTTTGCAATTAGACAGTGTCAGGACCAATTGCCTGCTGTGAGGAGAGCGGATCGTGTGGCTTAGACCTGCGTTGAGTATGACAAAGCCCTGGTGTGACTCACAGGCGCACGAGGAGGGGGGGCTGAAAGCAGAAGCTCAGGGAGGCTGCCTGTCCGTGTCCCAGCCAGGATATGCCTCCAAATACTGCTAGCTCTTTAGAGATGGCTGAACTTGAGCCCAGCTCAGCAGTCAGGCACACGGGTCCTGGCCCTCAAGCCCCAGACTGAAACAGGCCCTGCGCAAGTGAGAATCGAATGCAATTTGAAAATACACACCAGCAGATCCTGCTCTGTGCTTAGATGACGCAGCCGGTCTCCTGGATGAGTTTGGGAAAGAGAGCAGAACAGGGAAACTTAAAGAGCAGATCATTCCAAGCACATTTCTTTTTGGCATTAGGAAGTATTATATGGTTTTTCATTATTTTCTTTTTTTAATTGGAGATTAGCTTTACTTTTCAGATTATGCCTCAAAAACGCAAGTCTGGCTGAGTCTTTCCTCTGCTCACAGTTCTTTGAGGGCTCCCCATTGCCACAGGGGAAGCGGTCTTTACCTGGCCTCTGCTCTCCAGCTCTACCCAGCAAAATGGACCACTGGAGCTTGATTTTTGGTCTTCCCAGAATGCCCTGTCTTCCCCCCTTTCTCAGGGAATAAAAATCCTTTTTTCCTGGGGAGAATCTTCCCTCTGTGGGACAAGAGTGCTGACTCTGTGCCTTCACTTGCCCAAGGATAGGCCTGGGCTCAGAACTTGCCAAAGCTTGTCCTTCCTCCCCCCATGGCTAAGAGGGCCAGTGACCCCAGCAGTATCATGTTTTCATGAGATTTGTCATCTGGGGACTGGGACAGAAGCATCTGTCTTTCTCTAGATCCACTAGTTAAATGGAACACATGAGCCTAATACTCCAGGAACGACTCCCCTTCCTCCTCTTCCCCACCTCCATCACCCCACTTTCCATAATGGAGAAAGCCTGCCTAGGAAGTAGATGCCTAGGAGACAGCAAGCTCAGACAGTCAGAGAGACAGAAACCTGAGGGTTAAATGTGGGTGCCTGAAGCCAGTCACACCTGGACCTTTCAAATACTGGAGACAACAAATTTCTTTTTTCATTTTTTCCTCTTTAACTCCTTTAAGTTCAGTTTCTACTATTTGCAATAAAAAAGAATTTTTAGTTCTTCAATGTACCTTGTCATTCCCGTTCTCAATGGTGCCCCTGCATGCACTGTTCCTGCTGCCTGTAGTGTCTGTACTGACTGTGTCCACCAGATCTAGCCAAGACTCAAATCAAGGGCCTCTGCCTCTAAGAAGCCTTCTGTCCCTGCCATTCTGCTGGCTGCTGGGAAGCTGTATCACTGCAGATCTTTCTCACTGAGCAGTGATCCCCAGCAAGTGCAGATACCTCCTCCCCTAGACTCTGTGCTCCCTAAGGGAGACAGCACTGTGTTCATCATATCCTTAGTCCTAAATGGAGCACAGGAAGGAAGAGCTCCCAGAACCAGAGGGACAGCTGTGTGGAAAGAGCCACCCAAAAGGAGCTGTAGCCTCAGGGGAGAAATATGGCCAACCAGCAATGACCTGTGGGGAGGGCCAGGGAATCAGACCCAGTGCCATGCTCCTGCTGCCTATCTGGAGGCAAGGTGGCCCAGGGCTGCATTCCTTACCACAGCAGACGGAGGAGCCTGGAGAGTGAATCTAGAGAAGGAAGGGGAAGATACCCAGCCCCCGAGCCTCCTCTCTAGAAGGGATAAGAAGGCCTCCAGAGGGGAGATAGAGGGACTCTCAGACCATTAGGTACCCAAGGCCCAATCACCTCCTTCGAAGATATTTATTTTATTAAACTCTCCTTAATTACCTCATTTGAGTGTGGTATTTGTTTCCCACCTGCACTCTGACTGATACTTCTAGATATTCCGGGGTTCCCTCCCCAGCCCACCCAGCTGAGGCACCTCACTTTGAAGAGACATGGCTGGTGATGCCCAAGGCGGGGCAAAGGAGGCAGAATACTGAGAGCTGATTGAACCAGGAAGAACAAGAAGCCTCAGTGGCCTGCACAACATCACATAGCAACAGAGCTAAGAATAGACCTCCGGCCTCCTGCCACCCACCCAACCGGAGCCTCCCCTCCATTCGTGCATGAGAGCACACAACAGGGGACTCTCACTAAGAGACCCCTTCTTCCATCCCACTGGAAGCTACTACATTTCATTAAGCTAATGAATGTTGTTCCCGAACACAGGGTTATTTGGGGGTGTCTTTTAGAGGCAGAAGGAAAATCTGAGCAAAACAAGCAAATCTACTCCTCCAAAGGAAAGCTGCAATCCCAAGCCTGCCTTGGGCAGCAGTGGGCCTGGCGGGGCACAGGTTGGCTCAAGGGCCTCTGCCTCTAAGAAGGCAGAATCACGGATATAATCAGCAGCCGCCCAACAGCCCTGCCAGCCCGGGCCTGCAGTCCATACTCAGCAAGGTGCCCCTGCAGCCGCACCTCCCCGGCTCTCTGCCGCACCAACACTGCGGAAGGCATGCTGGGCTGGGAACCCGAGGGCTGGGCTCCAGTCCAGCTCTGCCACTAGCTAGCTGCGTGACTTTGAGCAGCCCACTTTCCTTTTCTGGGCCAAAATTTTCTCCTCTGTAAAAGGAAGGCTTGGAATTCCGGCCTCTGAGAGGACTTCCATCTCTATCTCTCTACGGTTTTACGACATCCCAGCCGTGTTTCTCAGCATTTGGGGCACGACAGTCCTTTCCAATGCAGACTGAAAGCTGCATGGCAGAATGTTTTGTATTCTTGGGCTGGCATCAATGTCACGGTGACAACCCCAAACCTTTCTACTCATTTTCAGTCCCCCCCCCCCCCGCAGGAGGGCAGCTCTGCCCTAGATAAAGACCTCATACAGAAAGAGCAGAGAAGTTTGGGAGGCAATGTCACTTTTCTCTGCAACTCCTTGGCCCCTCCTTCAAGAAAAATAAGAATGCCTTTACATCACTCCAGGAAAATGCCCAAATAATTCAGTTCTATTGGTATAAGTTGAATGTTTATGCCCCCTAAAAATTTGTATGTTGAAACCTTATCTCCTGTGTGATGGTATTTGGAGCCTGGGCATCTGGGCAGTGGTTAGGTTATGAGGGTGGAATCCTCATGACGGAGATTACAGCAGTTGTAAAAGAGATCACAGAGAGCTCTCTCACCCCTTCCTCCATGGGAGGACACAGTGGAAAGACGGCCATCTATGAATCAGGAAACGAGCATGTACCAGAACTCTACCATGCTGGCACCCTGATCTAGGACTTCCCAGCCTCCAAAACTGTGAGAAATAAATTCACAAGCCATGGTATTTTATTATAGCAGCTGAACAGACTAAGGTACCTACGCAGGCAGGTTATCTCAGGAAGTTGGAGTGAGTGGGGTAGTGAGGTCTATATTTTGGATTTAATCCCCAAGGAAAAAAGAATTTGATTCCATAGCATCCAAAGACATTACTAACACCAGTCAACAAAATGTGATCTGTGGTTCCCGAGGAGGGTGGATGTAGAACATTACTCATCAATCAATCCAACTGTAAAAACACTAACTCGAAGACCTAAAGACTAGAACTAAAAAGATATTTCCTCCCTAGAGCATTCCTACTTTTTCAAATGACTTCATATGCATTTTCCAAATGGAGCCCTGCTGTGAAGCAGGGAGGGCTGTTCTTGCCAGCCTTGTTTGGAAGTTGGCATGTGTCCAAGTTCCTACCAGAACCTTAGCCTTGTGAATCCCAGCTTTTGGCTTGCCCATGGTTTCAAGGAGAAGAAACACAAAGGAGAAGAACAGCCAAGTCGTGGTGGGAAGCTGGGGAGCAGGCCTTGTAACTTGTAACTGAAATTTGACTCAAATGGAATACCCCTTATAGCTCTGGCCTGCAGGGGGACAGACTAGACTGGACAAGGGCGGACTGCAGACAGCCAACCTCACGTCACGTCATAGCACAAGAGGGCCAGTGGCTCAGCAAAGTTGGACTTGAAAAGAAGGAGTGGGCATGCGTGGGAGTGGTAATGGAGATGCAAGATTACCTAAGGCTGTTTGAGGGGCTCCCTGGAGAGGTGTGGGACCCTGTGCAAAATCAGATCTGCATGAGGTAGGATTGGGAAGGAAGAAGAACAGGACTTGAATTGCATTTAGTCATCTCTGGTGTGTCCAGGTAGGAATAGAAGCTACCACTGAGAATCTCTCACCAGTGGAATTCCATTCGGGAGCCATCAGGAAAGAATGAATTCTTAGGAGGAGCCCTAGGTGGAAGCTCCTCCTTCTCAAAGTCCGAACACCATTGCCTCCCCAGCCTACCCCGGGCCTCCATAGTTATGGCCACTTGGCTCTGCAAGTTTGGGGTTCTAGCCCTGAACCTCTCTCGGACTCCAACTTTAGCCCCGAGATTATTGACTGACCTCTCCATCTTCATTCTTCCTTTTGACAAAAATCTCTGCAGTTCAACATGGACAGATAACATAAAGAAAGAAGACTGATGTCCATGGAGTCAGTAAGCTTATGATGGAGCCAGGGCTAGCATGCATCATCGCTTCAGTCATCAAAAATTCATTAAGTGCCCATCTGCAAAAGGCACTATACTAATTCTCCTAGAAGGAGAATGTCAATATGGCTTCCTTGTGCCCTGCCAAGTTTTTATTAATATGCTTATTAGGTGAGAAATATCTACTTCCCTGTGTTTAAAGAGGAGACTGAGAAAATACAGGAATCCTAGCTTCCTTCTTACTCCATAAGGCAAACTTTCAAATAATAAGCAGATCCACAGCAGATGGACTGGTTTTTAGCACTCCTGAGGGGGAGAGGATGGAGCCAGTCTGTCTCTGTCTCTCTCTAAATCTAGAGAGAACGTGAGCCAGCGTGAGCGTGAGCATGTCCGCCTGTGTGTGTGTGAGAACTACAGGGAGAAAGAGAAGGGGACAGGGCTGAAGGAAGGAAAGGAGGGAAGAGGAAGGAGGGCCCAGAAAGGAGAAAAAAGAAACAGTAATCACCCAGAGCAGAGTAGAAGAATCACGAGGACAAGGAGGCCAAACAAGGGAGAAGTCAGACATGGAATGGGTGGGGAGAGCAAAAGGGGGAAAAAAAGCCAAGAAACAAAGCAAAAAAAAAAATAAATAAATTGTTAATACAGGAACTCATTGATTTCGAATCCATAACTAGACACTTAATTAGTTATCTGAATTGAGCACTTTATAAAAGGAGACCGTCAGAAAAGCCAGCTCGTTACACGCTGTGGCAAGATTCAGGACACTAGGGACTCACTTCCGTCCCTGCTACCAGCCGGCAAGGTGGCCGAGCTGAGCACCTGTCATTCTGAAACGTCTATGAAATAAAGGAGTCAAACTAGCAGAGGTGGACACTTCTTTCCAATTCCATCTTAGATGGTAATTCCAATTACCATCTAAGAGGCTATGAACAAATGAAACTATCAGACACCTCAGGCCTTTAAAGAAACCACAGACAGTGAGATGCTTCTGTGGCCAAGTTTGCCCCGGCTCTCCCGGGCCAGGATGGAACTGGTTCTGACCACAGTCAGGCTCCTACTGTCAGGACGGAGTCCCGAAGACCAGGCTTTGGGGACACTAGGCGGCAGTGTCCCTGTGCCAGTCCTTGCCTTGTGTCCCCCGCTGTGCCAACACATGCTGTCCACGGAGAGTTCTCTTCTCGGCAGACAGATGACCTCCGCCTCCTCTCCCAGGTTCTCCTGCCCATGCTTCCTCTAGAAGATGCCAGGTCTCCCTGCCTCCAGCAAGGCTGCACTGTGTTGTTTATGTGTGTTGCTTTGAGAGCTCTTGTTTTGGCTTTTCTCCTTGTGGCTTTTCCCTACTTCTCTGCTATCCTAAATGCAATCAAAATGCTCAGATGCTGCCCATGAACAGTTCTGACCAGCATGCACAGCCATTCTCATACTATGCAACTGGTTGACCTTGCTTACCCAGATCATTCCTAGAGAAGGCACTGTATGATAATGACAAATGACTCTGGAGCCAGACTGCCTGGATTTGAATCCTTGCTCATCAGTTCACTAGTTGTGTAACCTTGAGCTAATTACATAAGCTCTGTGTCTCCGCTTTCTTTTTCATCTGTAAAATGGGGATGTTAATAATAAGACCTACCTTCCCCGGCCACTGTGAAGATCAAGGGACTGGCCTGTAAAGCTTAAGGACGGTGTCTGTCATATGCTAAGTGATTAATAAAAGGCTGCCCTGATGACTACATTCTGACTCTGTTTGTATCCCAAGGCAACACCACCAAAGATACTATTCCCAGCCTCCTCTTTGTATCATAAGCCAAGATCACTTGAATCACCGTGGATAGTGATTACTGATACCTCAACTTCTCCTCTCTTCTGTGCTCAAATTCCTTGCATTGACCTTAAACTTTAGCCTAACTCCATAAACAAGCTGACATGAATTAAACGCAGATCACTGAAATTCCCCTGTACCTTTCTTGTCAGCAGGCAGCCACCATGCTCTCCTCTGCTTAATTCCCGGTGGAAGAGTGAGTCATACGTGTCTTCTCTAACAAGGGTTCACATTTTTGCTATAATCCATTGTTCCTCTGCATATTTTTCCTCCCTCTGCTCTCTGCCTGAGATTTTCTGGCTGCTTTCTTTCACAAGATCTTTTCACATACCACACAGCTGAAGCTCTGCTTCCTTTTACATTTTGTTAACCCTTCCAGGGATCCATCCCAGAAAAGAGGAGAATGGCAGCCAGCTCCCAGCAATGGGTTCTGAGTGAGCTTGGCTTGGCATCCCAGGCCATTATTAACTACCCTGGTTGACACTGTGGAGTATATATGTTCCTGTGGAAATGGAGGCCCTTGAGTCCTCTTACTAAACAATTTTAACCACCTTAGGGTGAAGACTGGGGATGGTGATGGACCTGGCCTTTCTTCCAGCTTCTAATCCCTCCTTCACATGGTGGGCAGAGGAGATTTGTAAATTCACAGAAGACCTCCTATCACCTGCATGTTAAAACCCCTCTGGCTCATGTGGTCCTTCAAGATCTGCCTGGTGATGGCCTCTCTTGACTCATCCCCTTCTGTTTTCCCTCCTCTCTCTTCCAGTCCGGCTTCCCCAACCCTCTACATCTTACCCATATGGACGTCTCCAACATAGGCAGCTCTGCAAAAGTAGCAGGGTCTCTTCCACTTCTAGCCTTCATACACACTCTCCCCTCTTCCCAGGACATCTGCCAGAGGCGCTCCAGATTGTGTTTTGGCTTTGCACATCCTCTGAGAGGCCGTCTTGGTCCCCTTCATCCTGCCCACCCACCCCACCTCACAGCAGCCCAGGTGGGCAGCTCTCCCCTGCTTTCCCCTGGCACTTGTGTGCACCCCTGTTCTCCATATCACAGTAAACTGGAGTTGTTCTCCTTGTATTCTCTATTCCAGGTAGAACTTTCTGAGGGCAGAGGATGTCTTTTCCATCTCTAAAGTATCAGGGTCCCCCACAGTCACTGACACGCAATGAAGAATTTCCTGAGGCGAGTCAAAATGGAACTGAGTTGAACACATATAAACAGAGCTGGATTTTTCTGCTGGCCTAAGAACTAATAGAAAAACATCTTAGGCAAAGCAAACCTCCAAGAAATGGGAGTCAGCAGGCCCTGACGGGAACGTACAACACCTGACTCTGTGCCGTGCCGTTCCGCTTCCTTGCTCCCTGGTGGCTTAAGGAGCTGCAGATGCTGAGACTGAGTAGGCTCTACATTGCTAAGAGCGCCCTGCTTAGGGATAGGCATGAATAAATATAGTTAAGGAGAAAATAAAATGCCAATCTCAACTCATATTTGATGTATCCTAGATATTATTAGCCTGGTGTAAGCTTCTGTGGGCCAGTAGAGGGTCTAGGCTTCTCCGCAAGTCTGAGTTAAGATGAGGAGTTTGGGATGCTAGGCAGCCTTAGAGGGTCTGTGATTCTGCTGACTCTCTGCAAACCACCCCCCGCCACCCATGGCTCTTTGTTTCTCCACTTCCTCATCTTTATTTGGGTTTTGCTTCCTGGCCGGATGCAATAACTGGGGCTACTGAAGTCTCTAAGTGCTTCCTTCTGTGTCCTAGTTATTCCTTTGGGTCCCTGATACGCCAAAATCCCCCTATCAAAAAGGACGACCAGATGTCAGTGGATGTCAGTCAAATGAGTATGTTAGGATATCAATGACCTCATATAGACAAAGTCAGGCATACACACACACACACACACACACATCTAAACATTTCAAAAACAAAAAACACACAGTAAATGTTCCCAAAGTATGCAAATTTCCCTGGATATGTGACTGAGAGAGTCCCATCCCATAAATCATCTGGACCTGAAAAAGGCTTGGGAAGTAAAAAAGGTGCTAAAGTCTCAGAAAACCTGCACAACGAAATTCTAAGAAACTGCTGATGCTGCTTCTAGTGCTGGCTCCCAACAACCCAGCAAATGTTAAACTGCAGCATCCTAAAGCCAAGGGATGCCAAGGGGCAAAAGTCTCCATTCCCCTGCCTTGCAGGAGGCTGATATTGAGAGAAGTGGGTTTCTCCTAAAGTGTGAGAGGCCACTGCCTTGGTCTAAAAGAGGATGAATAGAGCATCTGAAGCCAGAGCTCACTAAAATGGACTTGATAAATCAGTTGTGACTTGGAGGAAAGAATGCCAGGCAGGCAGAAAACTGGCCATCATCTCTAGCAAGCAATGACAAGTGAGGCCAAGAATGGTAAGGAATGTCACACAGAGTGGACAGGCAGAACACATTTCTCCCTGCAGCAGGTCCTCACCCCAGAATCCAGGGTCCCCTCCAGGGTTCACGATGGGCTCCACTTATGATCACGACTGGGCCTGTTGGGATGGAGAAATGGGTGAGAGGCTGAGATCTCAGCTCTGTCGTAGTAACAACACCTGAGAATGCTGGAGGTTTCATGGCATCTCCACTTCCAACATGTCTTTCCTTGCTCCAAGCCTCTTTGGGTAACTATCATGCATAGTTAACATTTACCAAGTGATTACTTGTGCCAAGCACAGTGTTAAGTAATTTATCTTTATCTCATTTGATCCTCATGAGAACCCTACGGTCACATAACAAGTATTAGAGCAAAGATTAGAACCCAGGCTGGACTGACTTAAAAGCCTGCACTCTTAACCAGTAGGGGTGAGAAAAAAAATTAGCCCATCAGGAAAGGCGATACTAATGAGCTACCAGCAGGAAGACATGCACTCCAGGAGCAAGTGTGTACAAAATTCACCAAATTTTCTAACTTTTGCCAACCAAAAAAATTTACAGTAAGTTTGGCCTGGGGAAGGGTACAGACTGTGGTCATAGAACAGAATTTTTCCCTAAATGAAGAAAACTGGCCCACACAGGATGCAAGTAGTATGCCCAGGATGTTTGGGAATAAACCCTTGGCTGGAAGTAGAAGACATAATGTTGGAGAGAAGGTGAATAGGAAAGAGAAAAATATCTTCATCCTCCTTTCTTTTTCATTAACACTTTGCAGAGAAAGTATATCCAATCATTTCCTCCCTTCCCTGTCACAAACATGGGGCAGAGACCACAAAAAATCAAACCCATCCGGAAGATCTTTTCCAAGGGAAATAATCTCAGTCACAGAACTTTGGCAGGCAGGAGAGATTTGGAGGAACATCAAGAAAGATCTAAGGATGATGATATTGGTCAGCAAATTAAACACAGCATTGCAATCCAACAAGGCAGCAAAATTCATCGCTAATGTGACTTGCAAAGTTTCCTCAGCCAAGGTACCAATCACACTGGAGGTCAGACAAGTGATGAACCCCTTGCTCAGAACCCTGATGGGTCATAGTCACAGTGCAGCATGCAATGTGAGCCTTGGCTTTGGAAAGCTCTTAACCAACAGTCAATGATCCTGGGAGGAAAAGAGATGGCACTGGGGCTGAGGAGGAGATGTACATGGGAGGGTCAGCAACCATTTAAATGGCTACTAACAGATATGGGTAGATAGTGGGTGAGGTGAGCAAGAAAAACAGAGACTGAATGTCGAAGAAAAAAGAGCAATAGTGAAATTGCTTATCCAGAGGGATACGAAAGGCTAAGGCAAGAGAGCTTCAGGCTGCCAAGACTCACTAGGGTCTTGAGATGCCGTTCACTCATTGCTTGTTTTGGGCTCAAGGTCATAACCAGGCCATCCCCGACAGATGAGTACTGTTTTACTTCCTTAAATCTTTTCCATGAAAGTGATTTAAACCTCTCCTCGGAACCTTAGGCTAATTTCTTATCATTCGTATACACACAGAAATGTCTTCTTGGATTGAACCCAAATCCTTCCTCCTCAACTTAAACCATTTCTTTTTCTACTGCTTCTAAAAAAGAATAATAATTTCTTAGAATCCTTCATGTAAGACACAATTTCACTCTTGAAGGCTAACAAATGACCATTCAGTGTTCACTTTCTCAAACTAAACTATCCTTATTTCTCAGCATTCTTTCATAATTTTCATTTGCTGGCTGTCTACTCATTTTTGTTTTTGGCGGAAAAAAATCAAAGAGCTAGGAAGGAACTTTAAAATGATTTAGTTCATACCTCTGCTATTAAGGAACAAACTGTGTGACCAAAAAATGAGCCACCACATCCTTCTACGGCAAGGTTTCTCAACCTCTGCACTACTGGCATTTTGGACCAGATAATTCTTTGGGGATAGGGGTGCTTGACATAGTAGAATGTTTAGCAGCATCTCTGGTCTCTACCCACCAGATGGCAGGAGTACTACCACCCCAGTTGTTATAACCAAAAATGTCTCCATATAATGTCGGATATCCCCTGGAGTGTAAAATCAGACCAGTTGAGACTGTATCTAGTCCAATCCATGTATTTCCCGTGATTGTGGATCCTCTAGGTACACCACAGGGTCAGAGCTACCAGGGTGAATCTACCCAGAGCGTGTCCTGCAATTCCAGCTCAGTGCACTCCAGAAAGTACTTGGCTGCCACACGGGATCCTAGCCTTCCTCCAACAAGCCTGGCTAGAGACAAACCAGCCAGGCTAGCATGGTGCTAAGTGCTAATAAGAGAACCAAATGGAGATTTTTTTTTCCTCCTCAGCAGGAGTACAGGGCTAGAATAAACATTCTCTTTCAGGGAGCTCATGTTCTCTAGAAACAAGAGAAAAGGAACACAAACTCACCTGCGAAGAATGTTTGTGTCAAAGGCAGGGGCCAAGCTCTTCCAGCTTTGCCTGCTGCTTGGCTCAGCCTGGAGCTCCACGCCACAAATGCTAACTTAGTGTAGCTTTTAGCTCTAAAAGTGCTTCATGTCCAGCATTTACTAGAATTAAATTGTTCATAAGAGTCTTTGTGAGCATTTTCAGTGCCATCAGTTCGCTTCCATCAGTCTCCATGAGCTGCACAGTATAAAATTACAAAAGCTCGGGTGCTGGTGGCTTTGCAGAGCAGTCAAAGGATCAAGTCCCTGCCCTGGAGATGTTTGCAGACTTAGTAGATGTTCCCCAAGAGAAACAACAACAACAAATCAGTGTGCACTGTACAAAAACCATACCATGGCTGGGGTCACTGCACTCTCCGTCGATGACAGGAGTGGAGAGACAGGAATTCTGACCTTCACATCGCACCCACTGGGTTACCTACAAGGCCACCAATTAAGAGCATTGTATCTCAGCAGAAACCCAAGACTTAAAGACCAGATGGAGCCCAGTCCTATTCCCCGATCTGATGCTAAGATAATACACATTTTATTGTTGCTATTAGCAAATATTAATTCTGATTAGTAAAGTGCTTTTTTCCCTAAATATTATAATAACCATTAAGAATTTCCCTCCCGGGTCATTCATCTAAGTAGAGTAGGGAAGAGCTGGGTTAATTACCGCTTTGCAATTTAAGGCCCTCAGGAACAAGGGTGATTCCCTCTTAGGATGAGTGAATCAGTGGTCTAGATGTCTCACATTTTGTTTCTTAGCCTAAAAGATTTTTGCTACCTCAGTGAGGACCTCTCACTTGACGCACATATTCGTGAACTGTAAATTAACATACTTTTGTTATTACCAGGGGAAAATAATTGCCAAGTCTGAGCAGGTGGCTAGTCCAACTGCAAATCCCAGTTTCATGTGAATTTCTTCCAGCCTTAGATCCTTCAGCATTGGTTTGAAGAAGCCTTTTAAAATATATCTAAAATAATGTTTACAAATATATTTTATATTTTCAATAAAAGATAAAATGAATTTGCAATCCCTTCCCTAGTGGGAAAATTAATCCATGTTTTTGCTTCATTTACAATTTAATCACCCAACAGTGTTTTGCAAACTATCATTTGGCGATGATGAGCCTGCTTAGCCTTAATGAGCTTTGGGAAATTAAGTTTTTTTTAAATATAGTAACTTTACTTTAAAGTAGTACACCAACAGTACATAAGGTTTAGAAAAAAGAGAAAAACACCTCTAGTCCCACCACCCCAAGGAAACACTCCTTCTGTAGTGAATGACAGTTTTTAAATGATAGATGCTTAGCTACTGAGAGATGCTTATCCAATCAGAATTTCAGGAGGAAGGCTGGGTACTTAGGCCACCTGAAAGAATAAAAGCATGCAATAGCCCAATTTGGAAGACGCATTTTGAAGGAGTTTAGGAAAAATTCACTGCAGTCCCATCTGTTTAGCCTATATAGCACAGTAAGGAAGTTTCTCCCACCTCTGTTCCAGACCCTAGCTGCCTCTGCCTCCTCTCTCTTCCTCCATCCAGTTTTTCCTCCATTTTCTCCCCAAGGTCCCTTTAATGCTGTCTCCTGCCACCGCACCCAGGATCGGTATTGGGGCACACCCAGGAGCCAGCTTTCACCTCTGCCTGCTGCTTTTGCCATCATCATGGCTGAGAGAGCACAAACCGCAGCGGTGGACCACAGAATCCCCAGGCCTCTTTGCAGGACAGCCCTTCTATTATTATTTTGTAAAATAATACCTTGCAAAATAGTACCTCGCAAAAGCCTCTTCTATACAGCACAGAATGGAGATGTGGCCACCATCTAGCTATCTAGTGCATTAAAAACAACTATTAGGAATCATGGAATCATCTGTAGTTAGAGCACAGGATACAGGGAAGAGTTGAGAGGCCTGCGATTAATTAAATCCACAAAGATAACGAGATCCAATGCTTTAATCCAAAAACATCCTTCCCTACAATATCAAGACTGGTGTTTCCCAAGTCTTTTTTCAGTCCTGCACACATATGTGAACTGGCTGAGTTGAACTTAGATAGAGGCAAAGAAATACCCCAGCATCCAAACATTGTCAGTAGTAGCAAAAAGCCCCATTTCAAACGTATGAACTTTGTTCCTCCTTCCCATGTCTTTCTTTCCAGGGTCCTCTGTCCACTGTGCTTCATTCCACAAATTCAAAAGGATAATACACATGGTTTTGCCTCATTTACAATTTAATCACCAAACAGTGTTTCTTAAACTATCATTTGGTGATGACGAGCTGGTTTAGCCTTAATAAGCTTTGGGAGAACTTAAATTTGGGGGTTTTTTAAAATGTAGTTAATTCTTTTTAAATTAATATACCAACAGAACATAAGGTTTAGAAAAAAAAAGAAAAACACCCATAGTCCCACCACCCTAACAAAATATCTGGATGGATGAGCATTTTTTAATGAGAGATATTCAGTAGCTGAGGAACGCTTATCCAATCAGAATTTCAGGAAGAGGGCTGATAATCAGATCCACAGAGGATGTATTTTAGAACCATGGGTGTGTGTCATTCCACACACAAGCAGAGACCCAGTGCTCCCACCACTGCTATGGAACAAGGTCAGTATCCCCAAAATGGGTTTGGGATGATTGTTTCAGGCTGGTTGCCCACACAGAGCCAATATATTTTTCTCTCTCAATCTCTCTCTCTCTCTAACCAAAATACCATCTGACTTTTTTACTCTGAAAACAGTGGGAATCTCAATGTGCAAATACAATGTATGCCTAAAAATACTTGTGGACTTAAAGGAGCAAATAATCTGATATTTTAATAAATGAAATATTATAATTCAGCTGTCTTAATTTCATCTGAGGATGAAAAAAGATATCACATTTGATTGAGGTTTCCATGGTTTTATTTCTTCAAAAAATGTTCTCAGATATAGCCCCCTTGTCGCCAACTGGCATCTCCGAGTATATTTTCCAAACCCTTCTATCTGTATGCTCCTTCTCTGAAAATATCACAGACCCTATGTTCTCGGAGATCTCCGTAAGTTGTCTCTGCTGGTTCCTGACTAATCATTCAATTACGATATTTTCCACATAGGCAGGAAAAAACGGAAGGAGGGAAGGGAAGGGAAGGGAAGAAGGGGGAGGGGAGGGGAGGGAAAAGGGAGAGAGAGAGAGGGAATGATAAGAACCCCCTCTTCTTCTCCTCTCCCCCTTCTAGACTTTTATACTACCTTTTTATTTCTAGAAATAAACCTTCTAGACTTGTATACTACCTTTTTATTTCTTTAATTAATTTATTTATTTATTTTGAGGTGGATTCTCACTCTGTCACCCAGGCTGGAGTGTAGTGGCATGATCTAGGCTCACTGCAACCTCCGCCTCCTGGGTTCAAGCAATTCTCCTGCCTCAGCTCTCCAAGTAGCTAGGATTACACGCATGCACCACCACACCCAGCTCATTTTTGTATTTTTAAAAGAGATGGGGTTTCACTATGTTGGCCAGGCTGGTCTCGAACTCCTGACCTCAGGTGATCCACCCGCCTTGGCCTCCAAAAGTGCTGGGATTACAGGCATGAGCCACCGTGCCGGCCTATACCAACTTTTATTATCCATCCTTTCAGTCTTGTGGCTACTCAAGGCAGCAGGCACAGATTTACGGACTGGGAGTTCTAGTCTAATATCCTA
This sequence comes from Gorilla gorilla gorilla, assembly GCF_029281585.2. Taxonomy (NCBI): domain Eukaryota; kingdom Metazoa; phylum Chordata; class Mammalia; order Primates; family Hominidae; genus Gorilla; species Gorilla gorilla. The sequence goes on along the minus strand of NC_073234.2, from coordinate 20,596,485 downwards.
CTTTTCAGATGAGGAAACACTTTTCAGGGCAGCCCCCTAACCACCCATGGTCTCCGTCAACACCTCCCATTTCTGGACTCCGCTATTCTTGCTGTTTCACCCTTGTACTCACATCTCCCCACAGTCTTAATGTACACTCACTTGGTTTAATTAATCCAAACTCAAAAGACGGAATGCTAAGATTGCTAGACTGTACTTGTATCAAGTCCCCAGAGGTACTAGCAAGGAGGCTTCTCTGGACTGGCACACTCAAACAAGCCTGTTTATCCCAGGGCCCCAGCCGGAAAGTGTCCAGTGGGTGACAACTGGGGCAGATTTGCAAAGCCCGTCACTTGAGCCCAGGGCTCACAGTAAATAGGAAGCCTGCGTTAATCTACTTTAAAAGTCTCGTAGCAGACACATTTGGTGTTTCTTTAATCTGCAATCGGAATCAGCAGGCTGCCGGGGAGTGTCGGTCAAATGGAAGTTAATGTGCCCCATCACTCTGCCTGCTCAGAGCCCTGGGAAGCCCAGGGTCCTGTGGGAAGGGAGCATCATTTCTCAGGCCGGTCTTCAGTGTTATTGATCTCTAATAAAAAAGGCGACTCTGCAGTCCAAAGGAATGACAGTGGAGCTGCAGAGGATCGCATCACCACCTTCCTCCCTGCTGCCTTTGCGTTAAGCACGGCCAGGTGCTTTTCCCAAAGGCCCAATTGGAAGGAATAAAGGGGAGAAGAAGCTCTGATTATAAAGTGAGGAGGAAAAACTAGGAGCGGAGTAACTCGGCCTGGCAGAGAGATACTGAAAAGAATCAGTTGATGACAAAACCTCCTCTCAGCTTGCTAAGTGTTCCCACACCAGTGAAGCCCCTGAGACGGGGATAGCCAAAGCCCTGGCTCTCTGTTTTGCAGCTCTGCTGGAATTCCCACTTTCAGGCCAGGCCTGCTTTTACTGAGGTTTCACACCTACACGGAAGGCCTGTGTGGCAGCCAGTCAGTGATATGACACGAAGCATTCCCCAGGCAAGGGCAGAGCACATTTAACCCTGCACTAGTGATGGGAAGAAGGGTGCTGGAGAGACCTCAATTTCCAGGCCTTCTTGGCCTTTTCCAACTGCTGTGTTCCCCAGCCCCCTCAGGTCACTGCCATGGGCAACTGCTCCCTCTGAAGAAGCCACCACCAAACCAAGTCCTGAGCCAAACAATCCTCATCTTCGCTCTCTGTGGGAATCCCAGGATGCATAGGGAAAGTTTATCAGAAGCCGTGGAATTGTGACTCCCATCCTCTGAATACTGGCCATGGGCCTGCAACATGTTAGGTGCTTCATATCTGATACGGCTTGGAGGTGTATCCCCTCCAAATCTCATGTTGAAATGTGATCTCCAGTGTTGAAAATGGGGCCTAGTGGGAGGTGTTTGGGTCATGGGGTGGATCCCTCATTAGCTTGGTGCCCTTCCTATGGTCATGAGTGACTTCCCGCTGTTAGCTTATGCAAGAGTTGGTTGTTTAAAGGAGCCTAGCACCTCTTCCTCTCTCTCACTCCCTTTCTCACCATGTGACACACCTTCTCCCCCTTCACCTTCTGCCATGACTAAAAGCTTCCTGAGGTCTCCCCAGAAGCCAAGCAGATCCAAGTGCCATGCTTGTATAGCCTGCAGAACTGTGAGCCAAATAAACCTCTTTTCTTTATAAATTGCCCAGTCTCAGGTATTTCTTTACACCCACACAAAATGGACTAACACAATATCCTTCACATCATTCTATCTCACAGTGACCTGTGAGGTAGAAGTTAATAGCCCTAGTGAATAAAAAAAGGTACTGCTGGGTGTGGTGGCTCATGCCTGTAATCCCAGCACTTTGGGAGGCCAAGGTGGGCAGATCACGAGGTCAGGAGTTTGAGACCAGCCTGACCAACATGGCGAAACCCCTCTCTACTAAAAATACAAAATTTAGCCAGGCATGGTGGCGCATGCCTGTAATCTCAGCTACTCGGGAGGCTGAGGAAGGAGAATTGCTTGAACTGGAAGGTGGAGGTTGCAGTGAGCCGAGATCGCACCACTGCACTCCAGCCTGGGTGACAGAGCGAGACTCCGTCTCACAAAATTAAATAAATAAATTTTAAAAAGGTAACAAAAATTAAGTAATGTGCTCATGGTCAAATGCAAAAACAAACAAACAAAAAAACACCAAATTTCTTTTCCATAGAGGAGCGCTATAAGAAATAAAGGCATGACCCACTAGGATAGCTTAATTTTTTTTAATTAAAGAAATGAAAATAAGCATTGGTGAAGGTGGGCAGACATTTGAACTGTTGTATATCACCAATGAGGCAGCCACTTTGGAGTCAGTTTGGCAGTTCCCCAACAAATTAGGCATAGAGAGTTGTCATATGACCCAGCAATTCCACTCCTAAGAACATTACAACTAAAAACATACGGTCACATGGAAATTTATGCACACACAGCATTATTATTCATGTAACCAAAAGGTAGAAACAACCCAAATGTGCAGTCATCAGCTGATGAATGGGTAAACGAAATGAAGTAAAAAGGAATGAAATCCTGAGATACGTGCTACAAGGATGAACCTTGAGACAAAGGGCCACATGTGATACAATTCTATTTACATGAAATGTCCAGAATAGGCAAATCCACAAAGACAGACAGTAGATTAGTGGTTGCTTAGGTCTGAGGACAGGGGTAGACTGGTGACTGCTAGTGGGTACAGGGTTTTCACAGAAGGTGAAGAAAATGCAGAATTAGGTAGTAGTGATGGTTGCACAACCTTGTTACTATACTAACAACCACAGATTGCACACTTTAAAAGGTGAATTTTATGGTAGTGAAATATATATATATATATAAACATTTTAATAGAAGAGTGAGAAAAAAAGTGCTCAGACTTGAGTTATCTCTAAGGTACCTTCTAATCTAAAAAAGCAATGTCACACAGCACTGGAAGATGCTATGAGATCATTCTTTTATTCATTTCAGTGAGTGCCACTATGTATTCAGCTAACAGCTGGAAATACTAAGCAATCAAGGCAGATGTGATCCCAAAACTTTCAGCACTCGTAGTCCAGGAATAAAGGCAAAAGAAACTATACAAAAATGCAATAATAAGAGATGCATGAGGTGCCATAAACATGCAAACATAGGCATCTAATCCCCATAGGGAAGGGGATCAAGAAAGGTCTCAAGAGGAAGTGATGTTTTACCTGAGTCTTGAAGGTGAATAGGAGCTAGCTGGGCATTCCTTGCAGAAGGAGTAGTCTGTCATGTACCTAGCACCAAGTGGGTGCTTAACATTATGTATTGAGGGAATGAATGCACAGCTTGGGCAAACACCCTAAAGGAAGAGCAGAACACATGAGAGGAGCCAAAATAAACTCTCAGTGGCTGAATCCTAAAATGTTAAAGCCTTAGGTGAGTGGAGAGAGAGGAGGCTATTCAGGTGAAATGAGGACGTAACTGTGTTGGGAGGAGTGTGGGCTTCATCCCAAGGACTATGGGCAGCCATGGAAGAGTTTCATTTGCTAACTCTGGTAAGGGCTTTCTGTAGGACTAGATGTAATCAAAGAAAAGAAAGCAAAACCCCTTTGGCAAGTCTATGTGAGCTCGGAAGTAATCCCAGACCGGCTGGATAAAGTGAGGCAGATAAAATTAAGGCCTCCAAGAGGAGCAGGCCAGCCCTTCACTAGAGCAGGAAGAAGGGCACAGAAGCCCAGAACATCAGGCTGCAGAAAAGCCAGGTCATTTCCCACGAACCTGGGAACACCCACACTGCTTTACCCACTCTGAGCTGACAGGCTGCAGAAGACTGACCTTGTAAGGTGGCTCTTCTGGGACACCCTGTGTCCTCTCAACAGTCTTATACTGCGTGGTGAGCAGCAGTGCCCACTGAGGAGAATGGTCACAGAGTAGCAACTGGTAAAGTCTTAATGCCCAGGCAAGGGGAGAGGTTTGGGGGGCAAAACCCCAGGACAGGAGAAAGGAACCTAACATTTACTACTCAACTACTAAGTGCCAAGCAAGATGCTTCCCTTTTCTCAGTCAGTACTAACCACATTCTCTCCAGGAAGTTATTTATTATTTTCATTTCACAGATGAGAAAGCTGAGAACGAACAGCTAATTCTAGGGCAAGGAACCAGGCTCACATGGAAACTGGAAACCTCTGACTTCAGTTCCCATGCCTTCACTTTTTTTGTCGTTTCATTTTCAGATCTCAGGGCCTGAGAGCAGAGTACAACACACCCCTCAGTTCACGGTACGCTTCAGTTAAGAAGCATTGCGAGGCACTTCTTTTGTGCTGTTATTTTTCTTGCCCCCCTTCATCGCTGATCCTGACCCCTATTTCCCTCTCCTTAGCCTCCTGATAGAACCCATTCTAATGTGTTAGGCATGTGTTCTTGGATAAATAGGAATTCTCGAAGAACAGACAGTGTTCTAATGGCGGTCTGTGCATTTTCACTTTCCACTAGTAAATGTGTATTATAGAGCTCACGCTTAACTCAGGCCAGTGCCTTTACAGATCCATCCATGGCTTCATGTACAGTATTCTACAATGCTCATGCACCACAGGTGGCTTGTCCATTCCCACAGTAATGACACCTAAGCTGCGTCCAGCTGCCAACTTCCACAAACAATGCTGTGGTGGGCGTCCTCATCCTGTCTCCAGACAGACCTGTGCAAGAGCTGTTCTGAGGTCAGCCCATAGGAGTGGGGCTGTGAGGTCATGAGTGTATGCTTAAGCCAATTACTGCTCAAATGGCCTACACTGATCTTCAGTTCCACCAAGTGAGTTTCTGTTTTTCTACATCCTCATAAATAAAAAATATTGTCCCATTTTAAAATGTTTTCTAATAATGATCAGGCCAAAGCAACCTCTCATTTAAAAAAAAATTAGCATTCCCCAGGCTGGAGTGCAGTGGCACAATCTCAGCTCACTGCAACCTCCACCTCCCGGGTTCAAGAGATTCTCCTGCCTCAGCCTCCCGAGTAGCTGGGATTACAGGCACCCACCAACACACTCAGCTAATTGTTGTATTTTTAGTAGAGAGGGGTTTCACCATGTTGGTCAGGCTGGTCTAGAACTCCCGACCTCAGGTGATCCACCCACCTCGGCCTCCCAAAGTGCTGTGATTACAGGCATGAGCCACCGGGCCTGACCTCATTCCACTTCTTTCTACTGACTTCTTAATGTTCTGTGGAAGAATTCCCTTGATGATTTTAGATGTTGAAAATAGCATTCCTATGTCTCGTCAGTGGTCTGTTAGTCTTTTAACTCAGCATAAGATCATTTTCATCTTACACTTTCCTCATAACCAAGCCTGCCTATTGTTACTTATACAGTAATGAAAGCAATACAGGTTCAGAAGCCAAGTGCCATAGGTTTTGATCCTTTGGATTTTGAGAATAAAGGTAATATTTGCCAAGTGTGACTTACTGGCTCTGCTGAGGTCCTTCAGATGACTTTCCCAAGTCCATGTTGATATCCTGTCTGCCTTTATGTTTCTACTCAGCCTATCAGTAGAGAACCAGGACATGAGAGGCGAGTGTAGACAAACAGCATCTAACATTCTCCCCAAAACTACCTATCTTTAGAAAAGTTTTTAAGTGCCTTGATTGTTAGAAAAGTTCTAATTTCCTCCAATATCATCTGTTAGTATTATTTGGGGGAAATACACCTGTGGTTGCTCCATAGGTAGGTGCCTGCACTGAACAGGTAGGTGTGTCTGTGGGGACACTTTGTTTGCATGTGTGTGGGCAAGGAAGAACTAGGAAAGCAGTAGACTAGGAGTTCAAGATCTAGTCCTGGCTGACATCTGCTCACTGTGTGTCCTTGAGAAAGCCATCTCTGAGCTTCAGTTTTCACATCTGCAAAATCATGATCCAATGTAGATGGCCAGATAAGAACATCGGATTAAAAAAATATTTGCCAAACTGAACATGTTATTTAATCCTTTTCAAGGAAAAGATTAATTATCCACTGTATGTAGTGTCCGAAGTGGGTCAGAAACCTTCTCTAGGCTGCATTCATCTGGAAAGACAGGACTAAAGTCAGCCTGATTTTAGTGAGTCAAGAGGGGAGGAAGCACACAAGGAAGCTTGTCTTCTTACTGCCTCAGTAATGAAGCAGCAAATATGTCTTTTCTGGACCTGAAGGGGAGGCCTGCAGAGTCACATCTGGCTGATGCAGCAACCACAGCAACCTCACAAAGACAAGACTCAGAACCGGGAGCAACAGCAACAAATCAGAGCCGGCCCCTTCTACCCTAGGTTCCAAAGACACCACATTCTCTTGGCCTTCGATGGGCAGCTCTGAGCTCCAGCTCAGTTTGGCCATTACCTGCAGCATCCCTTGGATCCCCGCCAGGGCCCTTATCACTTGCCTCCCTCCTCCGTGATCACATCCACCCCTAAGGCTTTGCGTGTCACCTACTTGCTGAGGATTTCCAAATCTGTATGTCCAGTGGGCACCATTCTCACTTTCTATCCACTTTTGTAACTGCTAGTCACCCATCTCTCATGGGTACACCACAACTTCCAAAAGCCAGCCTTACTTGTCATCAGATGTGTTCACTCTCCTGTGTGCTACCTGTCAGAATTCAGCACTATTTCCTTGCAGCCACCCAAGCCAGGAGCCTGGGAGCTATCCGTGATATTTCCCACTCCCCTGCCCCCCACCTTATTCAATCCATCACCAACTCCTGTTCATTTCACCTCCTAATAGACTCCAGATCCATCCACTTCTCTTCATGCCCCTGCCACAAGGCTAGCCAAAACCTCTGTCACTCTTACCTGACTACACAACAATGTCCTTCCAGTCTCCACCTGACAATCCATCCACCACACTGCAGCAGAATGAAGGATCTTTCCAAAATATAAACTTTATCATGGTATTATCTGGTAGCCTCTTGTTGCCCTTAGAATAAACCCCTCTAGAGCTCTTCATGATGTGGTTCCCACCTTCCTCTCCAGCTTCCATGCACGCCACACGCCCACCCCTCAAGCCCCTGCTCTTTTTACCCAGACCATACCAGCTGCTCAGCATATGTTAGGGTGGAGAAGGTGTAGTGCTTGCCTTGGCCCCAGAACCTCCATACTTGCAGCTTCTTCAGCCTGAAATGCTCTCCTACATTGCCTCGCCTGGCTGTCTCTAGTAGGCCATCAGATTCCAGCTTAGATGCCCTTTGCCCTGGAGAGATGCCTTTGTGCTCCTAGAAGAAGTTAGGTACACCTATTGTGTGCTCCTACTGTATTCTCCTATATACCACACGATGTCCTTATCTATATTTGTTTCATGTCGGTTTTTCCCATTATACTGCAAGTTTAGAAAAACCAAGAACTCCATCCCTCTTGCTCATCACTGTATCTCGGTGACTGGCACAAAAAAAAAAGTCTCTTAGTAAAGGTTTGCTGAATGAATGGAAAGGGGAAGGTAGTACCCCAGTAGACTAGCAGGAGAAGTAACATAGAATCTGAGCTACCTACTGTGTCTTGCTCAGTCTTATCCTCATCTAGGAAATCTAGTTATTTCAGTGTTACCAAATAGAGTAGGTCCATCCTAACTTTGCAAAATAAAATCAAATGCTACTCCTTGACTCATAGTTTTCCATTGGTTTCCTGTCTTAAAGTAAAAGCCAAAGTCCCTAAAATGACCTTCAGATCCAACGTAACCTATCCGCCTCCTATTACACTGTTGTTGGAACAAGCGAGGCCCATGGCCATCTCAGGTCCCTTGCACTTGCTGTGCCCTCTGCCTGGAATGTGCACCTCCATATATCTGTAGGGCTCCTGCCTTACTATTGTTGGCCTTCATCTAAATATCACCATCTTAGTGTTGCTTTTCCTGGAGTCTCTATTTAAAATTAGAATCCCCTGATATTCCTTTTTGTCCTTCTCTGCCTTATTGTGCTTCACAGCACTTAGCACTGACTGAAACCCTAGATGTTTTACTTATTTACTGTTCATTGTCTGCCTCCTCCCACAAGAATATAAGCTCCCTAACAGCAGAGACTGCTTGCCTGTGTCATTCACTGCAGTATCCCCGACATTTAGAACAACCAGAGTGAGAAAATATTGGGGGAGTGAATGAACGAATGCCCTCTCGTGTCCACGCCTGACCACTGCACGTCACGTTTGACTGTTTTGCCTTTTGCTTCCACAGCCTCCTGTGCATCCTTCCTAGGAGTCCCTTTCGAACATTCCACCATCTGCCGTGTCTGCAACAGATTATGCGAGTGATTGAGAGTTTGAGCTGAATATAATCTATCAGTCTTATTTCCCACCCCCACACCTGCTCTAACTGCTCCCGATTTAGCAAGTGCCATTATATAGAGAGGCTAATTATAGGGGAGTGTAACAAAAGCAGCTTCATGTTGAAATAGCATTCACGTGCGCCCTCCTGAGAGGCAGTCAAACGTATATGGCAGACTGGGGATGTCACAGGATATGCACGAGACAGCTGGGTTTCAACTGAGCATCACTAAATGGAACTGAGGAGTCAATCAAACCGCGTCAGTCTAGAGAAGGGCATGGAGAATGTCTTCCTAAAATACAGAGACATGTTCCAGGGATCCACCAGGAACCTGGCCCTCCTTAGTCATGTAGCCATGTCTTCATCCTATAGGTGTGAATCTATATAAAAATAGCTCATGATTTAGAAGAGATAGGCTCATAAACAGACAAATTACCTGACAACATGAAAGTGTTACTGGAGAAATATGTGAAGCAACTCAGTCTGCCTGTGTGAGTCAAAAAGCTTCCATCAAGGAAGTGACATGTGAGCAGTGTCTTGAAGGAGAGCTAAGAATTGTCTAGGAAGAGATGGGCGTCGAGGCAAAGGCGTGTGGCATGAGAGGGCCTGCGTGATGCCAGAGGCGGTGTCTCGGCAAGTGTGAGAAGCTCAGTGTGGCAAGAGCTCAGAGCTGCAAAGATGCAGCAATTGAGAGTTGCTGAGGACCACAAGGAAGTTTTAGTTGAGGAGTTCGATTAACTGTCCGCCACTTCAGAAATGGAAGAGGAGCCGGTTTGAGGGCAATGTGGTGAGTGGCACTATGCATTCCTCCCCGTGGAAACAGGGGCCTGAGGAGAGGGGTGGATAGAAACGTCCCCTTCCCACCTCCACATCCAGTTCTGGGAAAACTGAAGAGACTGGGCTGAGTGGGCAAGAGTGACTAAAAAGAAATCATAAATGCTTCCACTCTCCAAATAGCTTTTCTCCTCACATTCTCAAATTAGATTCATTTGAGTTAACAAATGCCTCTTTAATGTGAAAGTACTAAAAGTCATTCTCATCTAATTGTGACTTAATCAATCACTCCACGAAGACTGGTAAATATCTACTCTGAATAAAATTGAGAGTGGAGGAAATTAACACTTTGTCAAAGGAGGCCTGAGGAAGGAGAGAATGCTCTGAAGCCCAGGTCTGGTGTGTGGGGGGAACACTATGGGTGGCTGCTACAAGTAATTTAAATGTCGCAGCCTGGGACTAGGACATCAAGTAGTCCGCAGGAGGATGGGAAGAACATCTTAAGCCAGAAGGAAAAGAACAAAGGCACTTTCGAGGGGGTGGCGAGGGCAGACGCCTTCCTCCAACCTCATGTGACCTTCACTCTCTCTCTATCCCTCCCTCTCTACCAAGATTCTTCTAAACACTGTCAACACCTACTCGTGTCCTATTCAATCCTCAACTCAATGCAATTGGTCCTCTCAACTATTCTTCCAATATTGCTCCCAAAAACATCACTGTTAATTTTCCAGGTGAAAAATCTGTGGGAAGGAATGTAGTCTTTTCTTTCTTCTTCTTTTTTTTTTTTTTTTCTTTCTTTTGAGACAGAGTCTGCTCGGTCACCCAGGCTGGAGTGCAGTGGCATGATCTTGGCTCATGGCAACCTCTGTCTCCTGGGTTCAAGAGATTCTCCTGCCTCAGTCTCCTAAGTAGCTGGGATTACAGGCACATGCCACCATGCCTGGCTAATTTTTGTATTTTTTAGTAGAGACGGGGTTTCACCATGTTGGCCAGGCTGGTCTTGAACTCCTGACCTCATGATCCACCCACCTGTAATCCCACCCAAAGTGCTGGAATTACAGGTGTGAGCCACCAGTCCAGCCAGAAATGGAGTCTTAATCTTGCAAGCTGCCCCCTTGCCTGCTGTATTTCCATATTTCAGTACCCTGGATAGTATTTTTTACCTTTAGTCTTGGCCCTCTGCCGTCTGTTTTCCAAATAGCAATCAGAGGAATTGTAAAATGTGAAGCTGAAGCTATCACTCCCCTGTTTAAAATCTTCCCTCCCCCATTTCTGTGGAGTCAAGTCTAACGTCTGAAGTGTGCCTGGCAAAGCTCCACACAGTTGGCCACAGTCTGCTTCCTGCCCCCTTTGCTGGTCTCTGTGCTCCATGCTCACGGGCCTCCTGTGGCACTGGAACTCCCCAGCACTCTGTCTCTGTGCAGGACCCCACCACATGCTGTTCCCACTGCTTGCAATGTCCTTCCTGATCTTTGCCTGGCTAAGGCTCATTTATCCTTCAGATCTCAGTTTAGAAGTCACTTCTTGCAGTTTAGAAGACTTCCTGGATCTTGAGTCCTGTCTAGGTTCATCCATTATGTACTGTCAGGAGACCTTGTATTTGTCCTACCATGGCATTTGCCCTACAATACTGAAATCCAGGATGACTTCTCTGGGTCTTGTTATAGTCTATGATCTCCTTAGGCGCAAGGAGCTCCAAGCTAAAGGTCTAGCACAGTAGAGATCTCAGTGTTTCTGAATAAATTAGTTAATTACTTTCATGCCTCCCATTAGCCAATCACCATAGTCTACCACTGCCTAATATCCTGTTTGTACATGAAGCAGGGGTCCCACATGTAGAAACCTTGAGCTCAACACGTAAAAAGATAATAGGGGAAAGTACCTGAGTGGAAGATCTAGGCCAGTCCATCTGGCTAACTAGCTATGGGTGTTATTTAAGTTTTGTTTGTCTGCATTTCCTCTTAACAAAATGGGGATGACTATAGTGTCACCGTAAGGAATGGGCTAGTAGTGCTGCTAAGTGTTTAACAACTAACTCTTGAAGAAATAAAAAAGGGTCTGGAGTGGTAGCCAATTTCCCATGGTGTAAACACTCCCACCATAGTCAATTTTAAGCTACCAGCTTGACATCACTGATCATGGAGTTTTTCTACCATATGGATAAAATAGACGTAAAGAATCTCAAGACTATAGATAATGATAAAATGGAATAAATAATTGGGAGCTGAGGAGCTATAAATATTGCCTTATTTTTAATATGATTTCTTTTATTTGAAGTTTATTAAATTTTTTTTTATAATGGCTATGTTTTACAACAGGCCTGCAAAATTCCTGAAAATTTAACAACTGAAACTCTCAAGTTGACAATATTAGGCTCCAGCACAGTACTGGGTGGGGTTTGTGTGGTGAAGATGAGACATTGCTCAAAATTCTGTTCCTCAACTCATGCCTGAGTGGGCAGGTTCTCGCAGAGATGAGGAGGAAGAGGATGGTCCACTTAGGTTTGGAGTCTAAGTCATGCTCTATAATAACATTCGGCAAGGCCTTGGGTAATAAGCTGATATTGTCACCCGTATTTGGCCCAGTGCTCTTTGTTTATGCCTTACCTGCCACAAGCACTCTGGAGAAGCAAAGGGGTGACGAAACACAAACCTTGGCCCTAACAATTGCAAACTAGCATCAACTAGTACATCATCTCTTTGAAGACTGCTGGTCTATGTTATGTATCATGTCTTATTTTAACATATCTTTATGATATTAGTCAAAGTTTATTATATATTAAACTTATGAATCAAATTTTGATCATTTCTTACAATGATTTATGCATCTGTGATATCACATTTTTCAGCATGAATTATATTTCAGAAGCTTCTATTGAAGGTCTATCAATACACTGTAAGTAAAAGAGAGTTTCACAGTTCAATGGGTTTGGGAAATGCTGCATCATAGTTATCTATGATGACAACATCGCTTCATCACAGTTATCTCCATGGACTTTAAGAATTATCTTTTCTGGCTGGGCACGGTGACTCACGCCTGTAATCCCAGCACTTTGGGAGGCCGAGGCGGGTGGATCACAAGGTCAGGAGTTCAAGACCAGCCTGGCCAAGATGGTGAAACCCCGTCTCTACTAAAAATACAAAAAAAAAAAAAAATTAGCCGGGTGTGGTGGCAGGCACCTGTAATCCCAGCTACTCGGAAGACTGAGGAAGAGAATTGCTTGCACTCAGGAAGTGGAGGTTGCAGTGAGCCGAGATTGTGCCACTGCACTCCAGCCTGGGGGACAGAGCGAGACTCCGTCAAAAAAAAAATTATCTTTTCCACTCAAGGCTGTCTCCCCAAATGAGAAAGCTATGCCATGTGGGGGGTTTTCTACCTTTATTGTTGGCCTTACTCTAAATACTGAAACCTAAGCTTGTCTGAAATATTCAGCAGCCCACTTCCCTCTCACACAGAATGGATTTCCATAGGGTGAGAATTCAAGAGAAACTTTTTAATTGTACAGCAAAATGTTTACTTTGCCACCAACCTGCCCTGTAGCTTAAGCATATGGCTACCTTTTCTATCAACAGCTGGGCTTCTGTAGGTTTGGCACTCAGTATACCATCCCAGTGCAGTCAAAAACCTGCAGGTGGCCATTAACCTTTGAGACAGACAATAGAGGGAACATGATAACAATTTGACCTAATTTTCTAAGCTCCATCACTGTATGCACTTAAATTATCAAAATCACAAAACAAAAACAAACACCTATGTACCTGAACTGCTTTATTTTACCCAAGTAGAAATGCTTTCATAATTACAATTTAATATGCAATCAGCCTTATTTGAACATCAATATAAAATACAGTTTTGTGAGATAAAGATTCTACATCTGTTGTAAAAGCACTATTAAAATATGAAAATAAATTATATTGTCATAAAAATCATATATTAAATTGCTCTGAGAGCTTGGTATAAGAAAAAATATTATGTCGTCTCACCTAAATGCATAGTATGCTTATTTTACCAGATGATGAGAGCTGTGTGACTCATGTTTCCTCTCTTTCCTGGGCTGCCAGTAATCTCAAAGGTAAAGCATGTGCTCAACTGAAAGGAAAACCTTTGACTCTGGCTTTCTTGTATGATGATCTCTGCCTGCATCATTACATGGTCATTTCATCTTTGGTTTTAAAGTTCTATTGAAAAAGTAGCTTTTATTGTATACTCCTCCATATTATTTTTGGAAGAAGTCCAAAAATGAATAATTAATAAATGAATAAACATGGCTCAGAAGGTTTGGCTTAGTCAGCATGCACTACATCATCACTACGTCTATGTAAGTGCCAGCAAAAATCATTCTATTAGCACATGAAATGTCCATATCATTATCATCAAAAGAAACTATTTTGACTTCTTCAGACAAATGGAAAAATGAGCGTAAAACCTTAAAATTAAATTCACAAAGAATTGAAAAGGTTTGGCTAAGAAACCAATTTCAGTCTTCCTCCCTCAAACATTGCAAGAAGTGCCTAGAAGTAACATTTGATTCAATCTCCCCACTTTCCTCCCCCTCACTCAATCATAAAAAAGCATGGCAGAATATGAGAAGCAAGGGGTCTGAATAATTCTTCACAAAGTGAAGAATTGGATTGACCATGATAAATAATACAAATCCAACCATGATTTGGAATTGTAAGACTGAGCTGAGAAATGCAAATGGCTACAAGAATTCTCCTGGTCTACTTTGTCTTGAGAGCTGGAAGGATACCTAGAAATCAGGACTGGGAATAAAAGGGAAACTGAGGCCCAGAGACAGGAAGTAACTTTCCCAGGATCACACTGCCTATTAGTGACAAAACAGTAGTAGAGCCCAGGTATGCAGAGTCCCACCAGACTTTGTTCTACTGAACCTACTCATTCCACCAATATCATACTTACGAACTTAATTTTCTACCTTTCCCCTAGTATATTCATTCCCAAGCAAAAAGAAGGGATAGAATGATAATCATATTTACCTCTGTCAACCATCACTCTCAGTTTAGAACACCAAAATGGGATTGAAACAATGTATATACCACATATAAGGGATGTAAATGTCCTAGATGTCAGAATGACTGAAAGGAATGGAGAGAATTCTTGGACGTGGTGATCTGAAGAAAGATTAAAAAGTTTATGTACATTTGCACTTTCCTTTCCTTTCAAGCTTTAGATGAGTGGTTTTAGCACTGTATAAGTCTAGAGGAAAAATTATACCAAAGCCCCGTTCTAACTCTGGCAACCCTCCCATCAGAGGCACAGGAGCTGCCAGCCCACAGGAGTGCTGAGGGTTATGAAAGGAAGTGTGCAGAGGTCAGATAAACAATGTCAATGTGAAGTGAGAAGGGCAAAACACACTCTATTTTTTCAATGACAATGATTGACACTTTTTAATACCATTACCTTTGATTAAATGTATCTGTTACAATTTTAAAGTAGAAAAGTGGGACAGAAAGATTTCAGAAGGAGAAATCATTTGATATTTAGTTCAGAAGATATTAGGATAACCACTCATTCATTCATTTGTTCATTCATGTGTTCATGTATTCATTCATTCATGCAGTATCAAGCCATTTGCAGGGGGTCACACATGTGTATACAATGTGGCTCTTTCCAAGAAGGATATTACAATGTTGTAATGGAGAAAGATATACACAAATAATTATTATGTGTTGAGTACCACAAAAAGAGGTAAATATAGTGGTTTGGGAGTTCAGAGAACAAAGATACTTGACTGAAATTAGTTTGAAGATTTGTTTCAACCAAACAGGCATTATAAAGGAAGAACAAAGAAAAAGCTTCCTTTCCTTTTGTGGGATATCCGTGCCTGAACTACAATATGCAGTTTGGGCGACTGAAACTTAAGAGAGGCAGAAAATGGATGGTCATGCTGAAAAGATCAGTGCCCACAGGTAGGAAGCAGAGTGATCTGTAACAATAACATGTCTCGATGCTTACTGGGTTAGGGTGGGTCCCAGTCCAGTGACTGATATCCTTTCAGGACATGGGAAATTTGGACACAAACGCACAGGGGGAAGACGGCCATGTGAAGACAAAGAGATTGGAGCTATGCAGTCATAAGACACGGAGCGCCAAGGATTGCTGGCTGCTGCCAGAAACTAGAAGAGGCAGGGATGACTCCTCCATCTGCTGGGAGAGCATGGCTTTGCTGACTCCTTGATTTCAGACTTCAAAGCCCCGGAATTGTGAGGAAATAAATTTATATTGTTTTAAGTAAAGAAGAAGAAGAAGAAGAAGGAGAAAGAAGAAGAAGAAGGAGAAGAAGAAGAAGAAGAAGAAGAAGAAGAAGAAGAAGAAGAAGAAGAAGAAGAAGAGGAAGAGGAAGAGGAAGAGGAAGAGGAAGAAGAAGAAGAAGAAGAAGAAGAAAGAAGGAAAGAAAGAAAGAAAGAAAGAAAGAAAGAAGGAAAGAAAGAAAGAAAGAAAGAAAGAAAGAAAGAAAGAAAGAAAGAAAGAAAGAAAGAATGCTCTAAGGCCCAATGTAAACATTTCCCCCTCTCAGAAGTTCTCTAGACGTTCCTTTCAGAACCAGGACTTCCTCTTCTGGGCTCCCCTAGCTTGTTCTTGGCTTCCTCTGCTCCTAGTGTTCTTGGCTTATCCCAATGTCCGTGGTCATGTCTGTCTGTCTCACTGCACCAAGCTCCTTGTGGAGCTTGAATTTAGAATACCAGAATTTAGAATGCCAGAGTTTAGAATACCAGTCAAATACAATTTGTCCCGAGAACGGACCAAGAGAATGTATTCCTCACCCAAAGTTTGGGGGTCAGGTTACTGTGAGCCTATTTTTAAGCCACAAGAAAATGAGTGAGTGTGTGTGCTTCTGCAAGTGGCTCCACATCCATTCTGGGCTTGATGAAAGCTGCTGGCATCTCTCTGGCAGATTAACAGGCTACACTTGCCATTTTCTTGGCGTCTGGGTCCTATATCAACTCTCAGGGTACCGTCTATTTTTTCCCTGGAAATAATTGCAAAAAAAAAAAAAAAATCCATCCTCCAGCATTTGTATTCCTTCTTTCCCAAATTCCTTACATCTCATGAAAGTACCCTTCCACTGAACAAAAGCTCTCCTATGGATTACAAGATCACTAAAAAGTGCAGGATTCTCTGTCTTTCTTGTAAAACAACTGCAAGTTGGCTTGGATGTAAGCACTGCCACATGGATTAGAAACCGTTGAAAGGATTGTAAACAAAGGGTAATGATAAATGGTTATGTGGCAAGTGGGTGGGAGGTGTTTAGTGGGGTGCTCCATGGATTGGTGATGGGCCCAGTTTCCCTTAACATCTTTATTAATGATGAAGTAGGAGGGGAAAACACTAACAGCACATTCATTAAAGGCAGGAGGATGCTAAATTGGGAGGTGTTGCAAACACACAAAGGACAAAGAAAAAGCACAAGATTGGGATGGTGGAGACAATCTCAGCAAAGGAGAGCAGGAGAGGATTCAACTGGGTGAAGGGATCCGATTCACCCGCAGAAGCCATTGGGTCCTCAACACAGGACATAGCTTGCATCAGTAGTCATTCATGTAGAGAAAATAATTTTTTTTCAAAAAACTCCAACGTTTCTATAATACGATGATATAATGTTTTTTTTTGGTGGGGGTGAGGGGGGGTTGTGCTAGTTTAATCCTGGAAACATTAAAAGAGTTAATCTGCTTTTATGAGCCTTGAAAAGCAGAAGGCCTAAATGGAAAACCCCACATAATTCCTGGACCTGAGTGAGAACAGAAGGACGAAAAGCAGTCTCTGCTGCACTCTGAACAGTCATAGTCTGGTGTCTAAGTGAGAATATTTCTACCCTGCTGGGACTTCTGGTTTCTAGTGTCAGGTCTGCCATGAATTTAACATCATTTTTGAAGGTTCTCTTCCTTTTCTGGGCTTGTTTCATTATCTCTTCCAGAAATGTCTTCCGGTCTTCCAGAAATGTCTCCCTCTCCCTGGAATGCTTAAAGAAGTGTAGTTATTCATCCCATTATGTAATTTTTAATTTAATGTATAAAGGCATGAAATTTACTAGGAAGACCTCTATGAGTAGTGTGAGGAGAGAAATCTGTTTCCTGCCCACAGGAATAACAGATGGAGAACTATTTACCTTATTTGCAAAAGTCAAATGGTAAATCTGGAAGGATAAAAGAAAGCTAAAGACTTTAGAACATTAAGCTCCTTGAAGAAAGCTGTTGTATAAATAATATATTATAAGCACTTAAAATTCTTACCTGCTTGCAAAAATTTCCTTAGGTCTTCCCCACAGCATCCAACATAGCAAAATATTCTTTCTTCGTTCAGGACTCACTGACCACCTACTGTGTGACAAATATAAGTCCTACTCTGGTGGAATTCAGGGTAGTGGGGGTGACAGAGACAAATAAGAATTCACATTCAAATATATTTTTCAGATCTTTGTGGGATACAGTGGTGGTGATGTCTGAGCTGGGTCTTTAAGGATCCAGTAAGAATAAAAGTGGTAGGGCAAAACAAGGTCCGGCAGAAGTCAATGCATGCAAAGCTGTAATAACAATACATATGACGTTACTATAATGTTTAGAAATGCTGGGTGGTTCTGTGAGTTTGAAATAAATACAAGATGCACAAAGTGAAGTTGCAGAAGATGATATTGTGAAATGAAAATTACTTGAGTGCTAGCTACTTCAGAGAGCAGAGAAGGAAGTGCACCCCTGCCACAAGGTAGTTTTGCTGTGTTAGATTTGTAGAGTCCTTCTTTACCATGCTAAGGAGACTGAGCTTTATCCTCTGTATAATAGGGAAGCATTAATATTTTTAAAGCAGAGAATAATGACACCCAAAAAAGTGGGTCAATCTTCTATTTCTGCTAAAATTTTTATTTAACCTAATTTTATTTAAGTGCAAATGCTTAGGCTGATAAAATGAAGTCTGGCATGTTAAAAAAAAATCTAACATTTAATATTATAATATACAGCACTGGTAAAATATGCAATCATGCACAAACTTGCAGTAGGAAGACCTCAACAAATTTATTTTTAAAATGTGCTTTTGCAAATTTCAAATTTATTTCTGTCTGTAAAAACAAATGCATTTTAGATTTGGCTTAAAAGAAGGTTCCTAACATCATACTAAATAACCATTGTGTCAAGATAGGCTGACTTAACATGGGCACGTGAATAAAATACATTAACTGCTATTTTCACCATCTTTCTAAGCTTGACTCAGATCACTTATTTTCATATCTGTATGAGACCACATAAACTAAATCCCAGTTGAAGAATCAGGATTCCTGACTTTTATCTCTTTTAGCATTTGGCTTTATGACCTTCGGCAGTTAGACATTTTCTATTGTGCTGCCCTTCGTCATCTATAAAATCAAGCTTATGATACATCGATATAATAATAAAAAGCTGGATTTGTAAACAAGTAACTGTCAAGTTCTTTGAGTAACACACCCAGAAAAGATGTGAACCAGGCAAGGATAGTATTAAGGTGGTTCAAATATGAAACAGGTGAAAGACAGAGATTACTTTTAAAGTTCAGGTCAACTCTGAGATTCTATGACTCTATGACACATATCCAAGTCATTGTTAGTATCAGATCTTGTTGTCATTGGCTTACAGGCAAGGTCCAAATAACAATTGTAGCTTCTCTCGATGTAAAGATCTCAGTGCTACGATGGAAATAAGGAATTGTCTCTTAACACTTCACACACACACACAAAAGATCAGCTATGAATACTACAGGACACTCGAACATAGCAACTTAATAAATGCGGGGGGGGGAGGTTCTGAGTTCAGATTTTGCTTCTGAGTGAGTAAAAAAAAAAAAATCCCTCAAAAACCCTTCTACGTTACAGTGAGCGCCTTTGTGAGGCCACCACTGAGTTAAGAATACTCTCACCTAAATACTGCCCAAGATATTACTAGAGGCCCCAAGGCTGCCTCTGCATGGCAGTTGCAAAGACCCACAGAGAAAATTTCTAAGGCAAGGATGTACTTCCTTAATCCTCTCTCTTAAGGAGCTGGCAGCCAAGAATTATTCATTTCATAGTAACTAAAAATATTCCCGGTCTTGCATATTGTCTAGATTTTTCTGTCTATTACAGCCCTGGACTGGCATTTGTGCTCACCAGACTGCCTTGACCAATACAGTTCTAAGAATTAGTCTTAACCTGTAACATATCTCATACCATTACCCACTATTTCCCAACGAAATGTAATGAAATTCCAGCTGATTCCTAGATCTTCTGTAATATTCAGGATGTCACTTGGCAGCTTGTGTTCAAGATTCCAGTTTTTGTGTGACCTGAGACCCAAAAAACAATCATAGTCTTCTATTGTTCCACCTTTAAATGTGGATGAATTAAAATTCTGTTTAAATAGAAGTTGTGCTGTTTGAGATAGTCAAATTTGAAGAGGAAGGCTTGGTAATGACAAAGGCCAGGATCGGGTGTGCTGCCAACAGCCATTGGTGCACTTTGCTTGAAGGAAAATGACGTGGACTGTGCCTCCAAAGGCTCCTTACACACATGTAGACACGTGGCATTCATCACAGTTAAATTCAGCAAGAGGGTAGGTAACTCAGAACTTCACACCCCTGCAAATTTCTTTCTTTTCTTTTCTTTTTTTTTTTTTTTTTTTTGAGTCAGGGTCTCATTCTGTCACTCAGGCTGGAGTGCAGTGGCGCAATCTTGGCTCATTGCAGTCTATACCTCCCAGGCCCAATCAATCCTCCCTCCTCAGCCTCCCAAGTAGCTGGGACTACAGGTGTGCACCACTACAGCCAGGTAATTTTTGTATTTTTAGTAGAGATGGGGTTTCATTATGTTGCCCAGGTGGGTCTTGAATACCTGGGCTCAAGCAATCCACCTGTCTTGGCCTCCAAAAGTGCTGGGATTACAGGCTTGTGCCACCGTACCCTGTCCCCTGTAAATTTCTAAGAGTGGATCAGTAGAGTCTTAGGTAGGACCAAATATTTTTACTTGCAAAAGTGAATCTATCAGTTCTGTATGTCTATTCAGTTTACGTCGTAGAAATAATGCCTTCCTTCACCAGAGGGCACTTCAGTGTTAATGATCTCATTTGTTTAGAGACTTTCTCGTCTTGTTGTCCAGCTCTGAAGAGAGAAGGGAATCCATTTGGGGAGACTTGCTCATTTTTCTAGGAAGAACGAGAGAACTTCTATGATGTTGCTAGGGTGCCAGAAAGAAATGGACTTTTCTGTTCCAACTCAGCTCTTCCCAACAGGTCACTTTTCTAGAAGAGCCTGATTTGGAAATAAGGTCATAACTAGCTATTTTTTACTGGTGGTTGGAAAAATTTAATGAAAAGTCAGAAAGAAAGGTAAGTAAGAAAGTAAAGGCTCTGCAAAGCAACACACATAGACAGTATTTCCAGTGTGGAGGTCAGAGAGCCAAACCTTTGAGGTGGAGGCTCCCCCATCTTCTCTCTTCCTTTGTTCAGAGACCTGCCAGCTTCTGGTAGTCTCGTGGCCCCAGTGATTCTGGCAATATCCGAGTATCATAGGGTCTTCAACACCTCTGAAACTGGCTTGCCATAAATATGGCTAATCCAGTTTTACTCCTTAAATGGTTCATTTGTAAACTGCAGGGATCCATGAGCATCTATGATTTGATACCTAAGCTAAAAGAAGTTGGCATTCTATTCTAAAGTTCAAGTATTAAAATGCTAAGGTTCAGGATTTAGAATATGAAATCTAGATTTCCAACACAACTGTGATTTAATACTACACAATGGCAGAAGTTTGGGTAATCATGTTTGTTTTCTGAATAGTTTCAAATCTGCTCTGTTTCTGGTGAAACAAGTTGGACATTTTCGCAAAATACGAAGTTCTTGCTAACAGTTTGAAGGCACAAAGTAATAGAGGAATCACCAGTAATCACGTAGCCTACAGGTTTTCTCAGATCCAAGTGCAAAGCTGCCCAAACAATTAGTTCCCCTGATATCTGTTTTCAGATGAAAAATCTAAATAACTCTGTCATTTCTGGACCAAATGCCAAGTTGACTGTCTTAATGAAGATCCAGGTGTATTAATTCCATGCCGAGTACTTCTAAACTGGCCACAAAAACACTTAGGGGCATGGTGATAGTACCACACGGGCTGAGGGTTTGCTTTTAAAAGCCCCCTTCCCACCAGCTCCCTTCCAGGCACTTCTTTATCATCCATATGACATATTAAGAGGAAGTGCTAATGTTATACAGATGCATTAAGTCACGCAAGTGGTTTGGTGCATTTCACTGGGGCCTCAAAGCATTACACCACTGAGGGGTCCAGACAAGGGAGGAGCAGGCTGTATCAGTTCCATTCAAACCTATGTTCTGAACACGCATTACAGAAGAGCACAATGACCCAGTCTGTGCCATTAGGCAGCATTAGCCAGCATCACCCATTGCTTCTGATTAATAATTGAACTCGATCCATACAAGAGAGCTCAGGCTAGTCTAGAGGCTGCCTTCTGGTGTGCATTAGAAAGGGTCATCTCCAGGGGCCGCAGAGCACTTTGTACATTTAACAAGTCAATTTATAAACTACAGTCCACTCTTGATTATTAGAAACTGATGATCCCTTGCATGAGTGTTCCTTGTGCTTTACTGTTCATCT
Source organism: Gorilla gorilla gorilla (assembly GCF_029281585.2). Classification (NCBI taxonomy): domain Eukaryota; kingdom Metazoa; phylum Chordata; class Mammalia; order Primates; family Hominidae; genus Gorilla; species Gorilla gorilla. The sequence continues at coordinate 20,574,848 of NC_073234.2, read as the reverse complement.
TTTTCTTTCTTGGTGCCTTCCCTCTGGCCACAAACAAATGTATTATACTGCCATAGTCAGTGCTCTGATGTCATACCCTGATCCCCTTCACTACTGGAGAACTTATACCCCAGCTTCTAGAAGTACCTTCAGCCATCAGCTCCCTTGGGGAATTGCCTCTGACAACAGAGTTGCCTTGCCCAAGGTCATGTTCCTTCCCAGGGCAGCTGCACCCATGGACAGGTCAATGAGAGAAGTGTGAAGTCCTCACCTCCCTGTGCCAACTAAGGACAACTCTGAAGGGCCATCTTAGCTTCTGCACAGCTCCCTCCCAGAGGACTTCGCCTCTGTGTTGACTGCATTGCAGCTCTGCTTCTCCTTCTGTTCAGCATTTCCTTTCTCCCCTCAAGCATCATACCAAGAGCACTCCCTAATAATCTTCCCGCACATAATCTTCATCTCCTAGTCTGTTTCCCAGGGAACTCAATTTTCTTTTTTCTTTTTTTTTTTAATTATACTTTAAGTTTTAGGGTACATGTGCACAACGTGCAGGTTAGTTACATATGTATACATGTACCATGTTGGTGTATTGCATCCATTAACTCGTCATTTAACATTAGGTATATCTACTGATGCTATCCCTCCCCTCTCCCCCCACCCCACAACAGGCCCCGGTGTGTGATGTTCCCCTTCCTGTGTCCATGTGTTCTCATTGTTCAATTCCCACCTATGAGTGAAATTCATGAAGAACTTTCTCATACGTCATCCTATTTGACCATCACACTAGACTCTTGAGGTGGTGGGTAAGCACATGTATTTCTTTCTGCATGAAAATTGAGTTTCCAGCTTCATCCATGTCCCTACAATTTTCATGCACAAGGAAATACATATAGCTTACCCACCACCTCAAGAGTCTAGTGTGATGGTCAAATAGGATGATGTATGAGAAAGTTCTTCATGAATTGTAAAAAATATAAAAGAAACACTTATTTCCTCTTTAACTAAGATGCCATTAAATTATGTGATATTTGTATATGGGGTAGACAAATGTACACCTTTTCTATGTTCTGCAGTGTTAGAATTTAAATAAAGCCAGAAGACCCAAGCTTATCGAGGCATGAATTTAAATAATACTAAAACTGCATGCCTTTAGCATATTATATCACTTACATTTTTATTCATTTATGACAAGTCTTACATGAATCCAAATTTGAAGAGTGTCACTGGGATTTGTAGAGGAAAAGCACTTTTCTTCAAAAAGAATCAAAATAGTGTAGCATTAGTAATTCAGCCAGATAGCATTGCTGAGACAGATATTCTTGTTATCACAAATATTTCTAAACCAGCAAACAAAGTTTTGGGGTAGCAAAGAGACATGGAATTGGTCCACAAACCCAAATTCTACAAATTTAAGGTGATAAATTAAAGCTTAAAAATTTAAAGCCTAGTGTTCCACTTAGAAATGTCACTTTCTCAGCAGATCATAGGACAGAAAATACACATTTTTTGCATTTAACGAAGTAGAAGGCAATGGCCCAGGCAGGAATAGACCCGCATTCAGAGATGGCCACATCTCCAGCCATGTCAGAGCTCCACGTACATCTCGTTGCCCCAGGCCCACTGTTTGTCCTTGTGCACTTGAGCTGTCCGGGGAGCAGATGGAGCGCAGACCAGGCAGGAAAGAATCAGAGTGCTCCTCACCACATTCACTGTGATCTGCACCCTGGGCCCAAAGGAAAATATCCTGGGATCTTCAACTTCTGCTCTTTGGTTTTGCTTTTTCCTTCATTTGAGTGGCAATTTCTCTAATTACAAAATGGAAAATTTTATTACGATCTCTTTATGAAAATGTGTTCTGCTTAATTATAAAGGGGTGGTGACAAGTCTTTTTTTCTTCTTCTTCTTGAGATGGGGTCTCACTCTGTTGCCTAGGCTGGAGTACAGTGGTGCTATCACAGCTCACTGCAGCCTCCATCTTCCAGGTTCAGTTGATCCTCCCACCTCAGCCTCCCAAGCAGCCAAGACTACATGCATGCACCACTACACCCACGTAATTTTAGTATTTTTTTGTAGAGATGGGGTTTTGCCATGTTGCCCAAGCTGGTCTCAAACACCTGGGCTCAGGAGATTCACCTGTCTTGGCCTCCCAAAGGGCTGGGATTTCAGGCATGAGCCACTGTGTCCAGCAGACAAATCTTTAGTATCAGTTGAAAGTGCTATCTCATTGGGGCTAACACATACCTGCCCTATAGCACGGGTGATACCAACAGGTTCATGGACAGGTGTATGGGTGTGTGTGCATGCATGTGGTTGTGTGCGTATGACAATGTTCACCCATGTATGCATGAACCAGGGATGGGAATAGGTATTTTCCTGGAGACACAAGTATCAGGGGCCCCGAATAAGTGATGTATGGGTGTTTAAAGCCTATGCAAGAGATGAAATATATCTGGACTATAATTCAAATTCCAGAGACTTCTCTACCAACACTTATTTTTAGAGTCCCATTTCTCTATCTTCAAGTTAAGTGCCGAGTTCTCCTTTCCCACTTTCACTAAAGTGACAATAAAACAACTTTTAAGACTCTCAAGAAATCTTAGAATGTCTACACTCATCAGTCCAAAAGATGATGCTCTAACAAATCAAATCCCAGATGGTCTACGAACATAAATCCTTTTTTAGCAAAATTAACTGCCAACCTCTGACCTCTGAAGAAAGCAGGGATATATGTGGAGAATGCACCAATCCAGTCTTAAGCAGAATGAAGAAGAAATATATTCTCTGGAAACGTTCAGGCTACAGGTTTTGAGAGGGAATTCAATTAATAATGAACTATTTTGATTAAAACAACAAACTCTGTCAAAGTGACCCAAAATAAAGATTCCTCCCCAAAGGAAAGGACACCAAGAACAACGGTTTTTGTTGAGAATCCCAATTACTATGTTTTCTGAATTGGGGAACTGAACTCAATATAATAAAAGTTCAATGTCAGCCCAGCCAGAGAAGTTGGGAATTGCTGTAACAGGCCGAGAAGTTCAGAATTTTCATTCACAGAGTAATTGTATAATTTATGTGAATGGTAAAGATTTTGCCTAATATATTCATCAGGTATAAAGAAAATGCACTTAAATGAAAAACAATCATCCCTACTCTACAGCCATTATAAGACTCTGCTTTTTAACAATCATCTTTAATCATTTGCCACTTAGGTCAGTACGTAGCTTTGGGACTCATGACATGTTGACCTTTAGTATCAAACACTAGAATTTTAAGGCTTCCCAAGATCACATCTTAAAGTCATCTAATGTATTCCTCTTCGTCTCTGCAAGACTATATCTACGAAATCTGTGATAACTAAGAGTCTATGCTACTGAACACCAGCAAAATTCCTGGATAATTTAGTCCAGAGTCCAATAACCATTTCTGTCGTATTTGGCTGACCATTGAGCACACAAAATTGACATGTTGGATGATTTACTGGCTTTTTAAAAACAGCATCAGAGTCCATCACTTAACGTTAAATAGCATTAACTGACGAGTCATTGTTTTAGTCACCATTTTAGCCTCGGGTACTTATTGACTGACTAGATACACTGCATATTGCTCAACAGGTAAGAAGGATGTCAAATCTTCCCAGTATCATTCTGCTTCCTAATCATCTATCTGAAAACCAGAGACTGGAAATTTGCCCTGGCCAAACTTATCACCTTTGGTCAGGTAAACGTCATCATCCTCGTTTTACGCTTCATACACTTGCTGCAAATTCTTGGGCATTATAACTAAAATAAAGTATTTGGCTTTCATATGCTAAGCAACCTTCTTTTGCCCCTGTTTTATACCTGGTGGGTGTCTTTGGCTTAAAACATTCGGTTCTAATGCACTACTTGGAAATTCTTGCAGTGGGCAAACAGTCTTCTTCCGGCACACTAATTACTTTGTATGGGATAAAGTTAAACAATTTTCTTTTTTGTATCACCAACACCATGATTAAATTATGTTTTGAGTACTCGTTTTTATCCATCGGGTTGAGCATTATTTTGTAAATGCCAAGAAAGTGATCTTCACCCTGTGTAAACTTAAGACAGCTATTCCATCTTCACTAGAAACTTCCTTTAACAATAAGCTAATATCCTCTGATCTTTCAAAAACTGAGGTGGGCATTCCATCTTTTAAGGCTGACACATGCACAACTTTCTCCTTAATACTAAAAAATGGTTTACCTGTTAATGAAAGAGGAATGCAATGTACAGTGAATCTTCGTCTCAGAAAGATTCCCTTTGAAACTCACATAAAACAAAATTGGTTCCTTTCTGAGGCAGTGAAATAATGATGCTGAGTGGAATGCAAAAAAAAAGTGTCATCACTATAGAGATAATTAAAGCATTTGGGGTTTCCAAACACTTAATTCATTATACTGAGGAATAAACATTTTTAACAAAAGTTGAATTTGGCCTTGGGCCCAAAAACGTAATTATTCTAAACTTAGTCCCTACTCATTGATCATCCTCTGATTTCAATTCTGAAACAAATAAATTTCAACTGGAATTAGTTTATCTGGAAACATTCCTACAGTGCATTTAATGCTCAACACTTGAAATATTGAGAATATGTTAGCGCACATGGACAAACTGCATAAAATCTATTTTAAAAAATGATTAAGATTTAAAGAATTCAATCTAGCCCCTGAATATTATCCTCTAGAAAAATGTTTTGTGAACCCAAGATTCTAACAGATTGATTCTAACTCCTTACTTTAATTCCAATGAAGTTCCTAAAGAAATGCAGGCAAAAGTTTACTGCTGTTTAAATTCAATCGGTTTTAAGAAGGAAGAGCTAAACCACTGTAGAGATATTATAATTATAAATTTTTATAGGCATCTGTGTAGTATGTGCTATTCAAGAAAAGACTATATTGATTCATGTGTGCTTGTGAGCATTGTTTTATTTTTAGCAAGGACAGTTTATAATAAATTTTTATATTTATAAAACGACTCTCAGACAAGCATATGAGAACCCTTCCCAAGCATCTTGCTTGATTTTTCAATATTCACAAGTGGAAGAAAACATATCAAATCAGACAATACTTTGCACATAGGAGAAATGAGGTGATCAGAAGTGATATAATTATTGAAGATCCCTTCTTGTTCCTCAGCTTACTGCATGGCACAGCTTAACCTTCACACTGGGGGTCTGAAGATGTGAAATAGTATTAATGCCACAGGGCAAGGGAGGAACAAGGGCTAGACATAATGGCTGAGGGTCCTGGGAGGCTGCTGCATGCCTGGTACTATGTGCAGGATGAGCTGAAGTTCCTACTGAAAAAAACTCAGCCCCAAGTCTTCAGATCCGCCATCATACAAGACGTCATTTGAATTAGGCACCTGATCTCTCTGGAGTCTTCCTTTAAAATGTGGCTCCCCCTCTGGGGAGGAATGATGCAGTGGCCTCCTCCTGCTCTTTCTTTTGTCCTTGTAATTAATAACATATCTATTAATATCTCACAGTGATGAAACTCATTAGAATTTGCCAAACATGTGGACCTATATTATCTCATTTAATCCACACAAACTTATGAGCTATTATATTTGTATTTTAGAAATGAGCAATTTAGGCCAGGCACAGTGGCTCACGCCTGTAATCCTAGCACTCTGGGAGGTGGAGGCGGGCAGATCGCTTGAGGCCAGGAGTTCGAGACCAGACTGGTAAACATGGTGAAACCTTGCCTCTACAAAAATACAAAAATTAGCGGGGTGTGGTGGCACGCACCTGTAACCCCAGCTGCTCAGGAGGCTGAGGCAGGAGAATCACTTGAACCTGGGAGGCAGAGGATGCAATGAGCCAAGATCACGCCACTGCACTCCAGCCTGGGCAACAGAGTGAGATTCCATCTCAGAAAAAAAAAAAAAGCAATCTAAAGGCTCAAAAAGGCTAAATGCCTACACAAAATCCACTGGTTTCTTTTTACCATGTAACATTATACTTTCCAACATTTGATCATCTCAATAAATATTCAGAGCCCCTACTGTGTGCCAGACACTGGCCCATAGAATCTTCAATAAACCCAGGCTGGCTTCATCTGCCCAGCAATCTTGGGGGTAGATCCCTGTGCCTATACAATAAAGACAGCAATATCAGCCCAACCTAATTCACCGAGTAGAATAAAGCAATATAACTAACGTGGAGAGGGTTTGAAAACTGCAAAGAGAGCTATCCAAACTGGAAGCATTGCTGTTAGCACCTTACTGGGAATGAACGTGTCGGGTTGCTTTGAACTTTAAAAGCAAAGGGCTGCTGATGATTCTGAACATCTGATGATAGAGGGAGTGCTTTTATAGGGCGAGAGAGGGAGTAACACAAGACCAGCCTCCCTCCATATATCACAACTAAGTCTTCAGTCCTTCGCTGGGCAAAGGATCTGTAGAGCACATTGCTTTGTCAACTAACACACCTCCAATGCCTAGCACGAAGCCTAAGTCAGCGGCAGGCCCAAGAAAAATACTGAGGGATAAAAATATAGTTAAAAGAAGATCTAAAGGTTCTAGCCAGGGTTCACATCTGCACAAAACTGCCAAATTTAAGGGATCAGAATTCAAACATTGAACCACGCCAGGAAACAAAAGCGGGGGAGGGAAATATTAGAATCACTATAGTGTATCAATTCTAAGATTCCTCTTTTTACCTTTTTACATCTGTAAAATTGGGATGAATCAATGCAATGGCAGGTCATAATTGTCAGTGTTCTCTCTTTCTTACAAATATGTCAGATAACACTGCATCTTACAATTAATGATATCTTAGATTTAATTAATGAAATAAGATGTCGTAAATTGTCTGTTTTCGAGCTGGTTCAAAGGGCTGCTTTCCAGGTATACTGCCTACCATGCTGTGTCTTATCCACTCAGTACTTTGACACCAGGCACCTCTGCTCAGCCTTAGGGCTGGCCCTCCCTCCACACTCAAGCCTGGTCAGAATCCAGAAATCAGGACTCACTGCGGCAGGCAGCTTCCCACCCAGTGGCAGAGTAGCTGACTTCAGATCATATCTGCTCTCTGTTCTCCCCCTTTAAACTGACTTGACTTCTTTTTAAAGCTTTGTAAACAACAAATCTTCCAGTTATAGCCCCATTCCTAGCAGCCACCTGGTTCTATCTGTTTCTGCTTTAAGAAGACCATTCTAAGGCTGAGCTTTGAGAAACATCCACTGCTGTTGGGGTGTCTTGGGCTGTCTCTTACCTTCTCTGTCAGAGCTTAGCCTGGCCTGTTTCCTGACCACAAGAGAAAAATCATGGGCAGCCTGCCCAGCTTTGTAGTCTACTTTCAGTGGCAACTTATACAGCAAAAGCAAGATTCATCTGCAAATCTTGTAACATGAACCTATCACAGCGCAATACTCTTCTACGATAATGCACCAGCCACCCAGTGCATTTAGCATGTAACAGACCCCTGTCAAGAGCACCTCCCCCTGTTTGCTCTGACATAAAAGAATGCGTAGAAAATGTGATATTCACAAGGAGGAAAATAGAAGATTGAAATCTCAGGAAGAATCAAAAGGAAATGCAACAAGGAGTCATAAAAAAAAAAACCAGGAAGAAAGAAATGTGAACATGTAGAACTACATGGAAAAAGCCTGTGTAAAGAATGGATAGGAACCACGTTGTTTTTCCACATCAAAATCACTCCTAACACCACACTGCAACTATCAAGTCAGTTGATTCCAGACCACAACTCTGTTACACTCACACACACAGTCGTGTCTCTGTCTCTGTCTCTCTCCCTCTCTCTCTCTCACACACACACCCACAATTATTCTTCCTGCAAAGCTTCTCAGACTGTGCATAAAAACTAGTTTCAAATCAAAACAACTTAAGTGGATATATCCAATTACTTTGTTCCCCTGAGCCTCATTTCTTGTTTTATTTTGAAAGCTTGATCCTCCTTCCACTCTAACTTCCACAGGCCAAATTCCAATGGCCTTCACTTGGGATCTTACCTGAGACCAAACTGAATTTATCCTCAAAAAGTAACCCCTGGATATGTCCTTGGACAGCAGAAACAGACCACGTGGGCCAAAGGAAACAAATCTGTTTCATGATCTGATCTTGGATTCACCCCACTATTTAAAGAGACCCCACAGAAGAAGGGAAGAAAAGGGCCCCCAAAAGACCAGTTAAACAAGAGACAAATAACCAGTCAAGATATTCCTTGATAAGATCCTTAAAAATTATCTTTAATTGATGCCAAATATGAACAGATCATAAAGTGACAGAAGCAAGTAAAATTGCATAGATGAAAACTATGCGCATCAATTAGGTTCTCAATTCATAACATTAAATGTCCTTGACCTGACATATTACACAGTTAGAGAAGGGAAAATGCACAGTAGGTGAAGATGAGACATGTCCTTAACTCAAGGTGGAAGCAACTGGCAAACTCAAGAAATAAAATAGCGTTTTTTCAGCTTAAATGGTTTGTTGTCCTGATGGTGCACTATAAATTAATACTACTCAATTTTTATTTTTAACCTCAGTAATATTTTATCTTTACTATTAGAGGCATGTCACATGGAGTCCATGTTGTCTACTTACATCTGCTGCATAAACAGTCCCAAAACAGTGCGCTGAAGAGAAGAAAGGTGCTTCTGCAAGGTTTGGAGAGGAGACAACTTTGACCTGGAATATTTTACAAGAGATTTCTTGCTTTGTTTTGTTTTCTTTCCATACACCATTTCTTCTTCTTTGATTGTGGTACAAAAGTTTTCTATACTCTTTGAAGTTTCACATCATAAAAAGTAAACTCCTAGTTAGCTCCTAAATGAAAAATCACTGTGACTAGGGTTAATCTCCTTAAAGCAAATAGCCCTGAGGTCAGCAGGGCCTCACCCCTTACATACATGCTGGACTTCCCAAGAAAGCCCAGGGTCATTTTGCCTGAGCAAAGAGGCTGGCATTTAATCCCAAGGCTTCTAAACTTTATATCTATATCCTGAATTAGTTTGCACAGTGACCCAAGGTAATGGAACAGTTTTGGTTAACAATTCAGCTCCTGTTTGCTTCTTTACAAAAATGGTAAGTAACATACATTCTTTAAAGGTTTACCTGAGTCATACTAGACATGTTCACATATACCCTGAAATTCCATGATATAAATACAAGTAGTAATATGCCACATGGTGAATGAGAGGTCACCTCCTGAGATCACAATTCAACTTGGGTTGTGTCTGGTCTTAAAATTTTAGTTTGTTTGTCTTCTTAAAATGAACATAAACATCAAAAGACTTCATTCTTGCTTGGAAAAGCCTGAAGATAACATGCTTGTTTGGCAGTTTATATTCTTTCTAACAATTTTATACTATGGATGGTTACCACCCACCAATTCTCACCACCCCAGGAATAAGTCATTCCTGGAAGAAAATGGGAAAGTGCCTTCTGCTAATGTTCTTTCTCCTTTCTTTCAATCCAATCTACCAAACTAAGAATTAAAATGTAAAATTGTTAAAAAGCATGTGTTTTGAGGTCTCCTATATTAAATGAGAGGGCTAGGAAACTATTTTTATTGACTTTTAGATGGTAACTAATTTGAAAAATGCGTAACTATACACAATGTGAAGAAGGCCTTTTATAGGCTAAACCAAATTTCTACTTTAAAAAAATGTATTCCTCATTTACCATTTACATGTATTTTTTTAATTCTCAAGCAAATCAAGATTGTGACACCACCTGTGCTTCAGGTCCACCATACTGGAATCTAAACCTGCCCTACAATTCATTTCAGGGAAATGACTGCCCACTGGTCAGAATCCTGGAGAAGGACTTGCTATTGGTTTATCTGATTCTTCAAGGCTCACCCACGAACACACTCCCAATGAACTGATATAACTGAAAATCAGAACTCAAGTCTCCAGGGAGTGCAAGGGGAGTTGGGCACAAATGGGAAAAGGGAGATGCAAAAACAGAAAGTTTTCCTGGCTAGAATTTGTCTTCTAGAAATCTGAGGACAGAGGAAATGAATGTCTTTGGTCTCTCTGATTCAGATCACTTCAGGTGAGTTAACCACTTCAGAGATTCTGGGATGGCTAACAGCCCTGGTGTGACCAACCCTTCTATTGCCACCCTATTGAACTAGGGCCCCAATAGACTGGAAGAGAGGAATTATGGCTATCAGCACATCAGAAGTCTTCTCCTTCTGGAGAAAACACATAGTCAGGACATGAGCTGTTACAGCTCCATGCCTAGGAAGGGGAAGAAAAGGTAAAAAGGCTGCTAAAATAAATACGAATAAGTAAACCAAAAAATAGTCATCCCTTAATAGGCAGTTTTGTTAAGTGCACCTTCAGATCTACAAAGACATTTCAACACATTACAGTGCGAGGGTAAGAGCTTGGTCAAACATTGCATGCCTATGCTACACAGATAATCCCTGTACTCCATTCTTACTGAATTCATTGCAATGAGCTACAGATGAGCTAAGCAGCATTCATTTTCTTCACACCACCCCAAACTCATAACAACAACTCATCCCCAGTCCCAGGCTGACAGGTTCACCGCATGCAGCACTTTTTTCTATATCACATGCAGAAGAATCAACCAGTCCAGGGTGTAACCACGGTAAATATACCAAGTACCCAAAGTCAGTCTTGGTGCCGTTTTCTCATCCATTAACCCATCCATCCCACAGTACTGAGTGGATTATTGCTGTTGACAGAGTGCGGTGTTTCAAGTTCTGTGTGCACTAGACCTCAACGTTGAAATGAAAGATCAAGATAACCCCAAGCCTGGGAGGAGGTTGGCATTTTTTTCCTAACTGGGGATTTTTAAGCAAGTAGGAAAGGAATCGCCAGAATGAGTTAAGGTTCAGACGAGAAGGAGACATCACATGGGAGGGTTTAATGCCCTGTAGTCGGATGCTGTGCGGTTCTTGGCCCCTCATCTTCCACGATGTGTGTTGCGTTCATCTCACAGATTCACAAAAGTCACATAGGAAAATAAGATATCCATGTTCTTTCTTTTAATCGAGTTAGCCAAATGGGTGTAACTCGAGTTTCTAGGGTGATTGCCTCACTGCTAGTTCTAGGACAGGATGGGGGAAAGGGGTGGGAGAAACAGAACAGATTTTCAGAAGAAGCTGGGCCAGAATGTCAGGTAACAGGCAGCCACATGCTAAGTGCAGAATGAAGATTCCCCACCTCAGGGTCCTTTAAAAGGCTGTGAATACCTCTCCACCGGTGGGCAGCTGCCGAGCTCCAGAGGCCTGTGTTCCGTGACTCTCTTTCAGCCAGGAACAGGGTCCCCACCATTCTCTGGGCTGGGCAACGGGGGCAGCAGAAGTTAGATGTTCAACCTGTGAAGTGACTGCCAGGTGGGAAGATCATAGGGGCATCAGGAAATATCTGAAAGGGGTAGACCAGGAGGGAAGGCCTAGGAAAGGTTATTATGAACTGAGTGTTCCCACATCCACAGCGATGCCTGAAAAGGCTGGACCGTCAGAGAGATTTGCAAAGTGCTGTTACCGACAGAGAAAAAAATAAGGAAAGGTGCCAGGAGCACTACACTGGACCTGAGGAAGCCTTGTGTGTCCAAAGTGGCCCTCGATAGGAAACAAATTCCCAAAAAGTTTATCTTGGCTTCTGGTGGAGAGAGGAAAAAACAAGTTCACAGTTCATGTCCAGTTCAAAGATGGGTCTCAGTTCACATCCAGCATCAGGCTGTCAAAGGGACCAATGCTAGTAGATGGCCAGAGAGACAGCACCCTCCTGGGTCTCTCCTCTCCAGGGTTTAGGGTGGTGTGGTCTTCTCACAGTGGTGAAATGAGACAGCGAGAATGGAAAAAGAAAAAGCAAAAGGTCTGTGCCCCAACCCTTCCCCACTTTTGCTACCTAACTTCTCAGCTGTGTTAAGGAGGCACTTTCTGCAGTTCACTGTGGGTACAGGATAAAGGCACTAAGCAACTATTAAATCAATTGGTTTAGTTTCTTCAGGGAGCCTCAAGGGGAGGGCTGAAGTCTCTACAGACTTCAAAGAATGACTGCAAAGAAAAAAAAATCAGCTCTGCTTCGGATGCATATAATAGAGAAACATTTTCATTTACATCCTAAGAATGCACCAAAAAACATGCAGTATTGCACCTTTTTGTTTGTTTGTTTGTTTGCTTGTTTGTGTTGCTTGTGTTTGTCTTCAGCTAGAAAGAATACTTGTTCTTAGGTGTTGCTATATATACTTTGATGACTTATTTAGTTTTTCACATGGCTTCCCTCTAAGGGATGGGCATATTGGTCCTCTCTCCGCCTATACCTGCACAAAAACCTGGTATTTCCCTGAGCAAAGGCAGGAAAATTGACTGAGTGCCCCCCACCCCCACCCCCCATAATTTCTATTGGGCCTTTCACCCCACAGACTTGTAATTTTTATTACTTTTAAAATTTTTATTACTGAAATCATGCATTAATTAATTCAAGGTACATCTTAGTCAAATAGGCCATAATGCTGAATAAGAGAACATGCTTTGAGCTCCAAAAAGTTATTGTTCCCATCTGACTAACATATGCACTTAAATACAGTACTTTATTTACTAATAAAATAGTTAATAAATGGAGGAGTGCACTTTTGGTGAATGCAAATGAAAAAGGATCTATTTTTAGAAGAATCAATTTCAACTTAAGCTTATCCCCTATTGTCTGGGTTAACTTCTCAGCATGCGATTATAAAATAAATTGTATCAGATTCAAACATGCTTACATTTAACTTCATTTGTGCTCTCTTGCAATAAGGAGGCTAAGGTTTTACGTCCAGTTCTGAAAGCCAGGGGTCGGAGTGCAGGCCTGGTGAGAAAAGACCTGTATTTGGTTCATCTGCAGTTGAGACAATTTAGCAGCACTGCAGAAGAATCAATTAATTTAATTCAGTTATCTTGTTCTTAGAGAATAATCTGGATTAGAAAGAGAATGGGCCCAGGGGGAAATCCCTACAGATCAGGACCAGTATCCAATTTATAAGGTGCTTTGTGAACCAGTCTTAAGTAATCGGAGTTTTCTTTTTTCACCTTGTAATATGCAGTTCAGTTGATCGAAATAAAAATATCTATTCATTGTCCATTTTGGCTGGTCTATCATGTTACATATAATACGTCTGATGCACTGTCTTCAATGTGCTACGCAGTTTGCAAAGATGTTTTACTGGAGTCCCATGCAGATTTCAATTTTATATTTCTAAGTGATCATCTTGTTCTGAGTTTTTAAAAAAGTTAAAGAAACCAAAGCATTAAAAATGTTTCAGTTTGGGGAAGCATATGATTATTATTTTACCTAGACTAGTTCATGGACTGAATCTTTTTAAGCCAGTTTTAGAAAATACTCTCTCTTTTCCCATTTTTTAATAAAAGGAAAATAGTTTATTTTGTCATGGATTTTGAAAGCTTCTGGTTCACCACCCCCAAAATCCTCAATGCAACAATGCATTGACAGTTAAATAGAGCATTCCAAGTCTACTTAGTAAAGTATCTACGAAGCGTGACATGAGTCACTAGGTTTTCTGTTTTGTTTTTTAAGTCTTTTGAGCTGCTAAGTGGGGCTTTTTTGTTTGCTTGCTTTTGTTTTTTAAACATCGGTCAGTAGCTTGCTCTTATTAACGCAGTTTTGGTTAGCTGTGGTGCAATTGCCAGTTCTGATATTGACCTGTCTATAATGGGCTATGCTATTATTCATATCCTCTTCGATCTCCATGTACTCAGACTTGCTCATAGTAGAGGAACTGCGGCGACTGAGGTCACTGTCAGAGGCTAAGTTAGGGGAACTGACGTGGAGCAACTGAGCCTGCTCTTCCCCCTCAGTTTCTCGGTGGTAGAAATAGTTGAAATTGGACACAATGACAGGTACGGGCAGGGCAATTGTTAGCACACCAGCGATGGCACACAAGGAGCCCACGATCTTGCCTCCAATTGTCACAGGGTACATGTCACCGTATCCTACAGTGGTCATGGACACCACCGCCCACCAGAAAGCATCGGGGATACTGGAGAAGTGCGACTCAGCTTCTTCCGCCTCGGCAAAGTACACTGCACTAGAAAACAGGATGACCCCGATGAAGAGGAAAAAGATGAGCAGCCCTAGCTCTCTCATACTAGCTTTGAGGGTCTGGCCCAGGATCTGGAGGCCCTTAGAGTGGCGGGAGAGCTTGAAGATTCTAAAAACCCTTACCAAGCGGATGACCCTGAGGATGGCCAGGGAGGTGGCCTGCTCGCCCTTCTGGTTTCCTTCCTGCTCAGCTATCTCGGTGCCCAGGGTGATGAAATAAGGAATGATGGCCACAATGTCTATGAAGTTCATGATGTTTTTGAAGAAGTCCGTCTTGCTGGGGCAGGCGAAGAAGCGCACCACCAGCTCGAAGGAGAACCAGATGATACACAGCGTTTCCACGATGAAGAAGGGGTCCGTGAAGATGTTGGAATTGTAGATGACCGTGGTGTTGTCGATGCGGTGGACGGTGCCCGTGAAGTCCTTGTCATCCTTCAGCTCGGGGAGCGTCTCCAGGCAAAAGATGACGATGGAGATGAGGATGACCATGACGGAGACGATGGCGATGACCCTGGCGGGCCCCGAGCTCTCGGGGTACTCGAAGAGCAGCCACACCTGGCGCTGGTACTCCTTCTCGGGTAGAGGGCGCTCCTCCTCCTTGATGAAGCCCTCGTCCTCCCGGAACTTCTCCATGGCCTCCTCGCCCAACTCGTAAAACTTGATCTCCTCGGAGAACATGTCCAGGGGCACGTTGACTGGCCTCCGCAGGCGGCCGCCGGACTGGTAGTAGTAGAGGATGGCGTCGAAGCTGGGCCGGTTGCGGTCAAAGAAGTACTCGTTCCTCAGGGGGTCGAAGTAGCGCATGCGTTTCTTAGGGTTGCCCAGCAGCGTGTTGGGGAACTGCGCCAGGGTCTTGAGCTGCGTCTCGAAGCGCAGCCCGGAGATGTTGATCACCACGCGCTCGCAGCACTCGTGGTCGTCGTGGTCGGCCTGCCGGGGGTAGCTGCCATCCTGGGGGTGGCCCGGGGCGGCCGAAGCCTCGTCCACGTTCTCCCCAGACATCACCGTCATGGTGGAAGCCGGGCGCGGGGGTGGGAGGCCAGGAGAGAGCCCGGGGTGGGAAACAGCCAGGGACCAGGGGTGGGGGGGACCCAAGCGGCCCCCCCACCGGAGCGCGCGTCTCCCTCACGCCCAGGGGGAGGTGCTTCAAAACGAGCAGGTCGGGAGATCTGCGACTTTGCCTCTCGCTGCCTTCCCCTCCACCCTGCCTTTTACTCAATTTGGAATCCCCCTTGCCTGCGGGCCGGGTGCAGCTTTTTGCAGAGGGTTGGGTTTGGGTTTGGGGGTTTGTTGGTTTTTTGTTGTTGTTGTTGTTTAGATATTTCTTCCTGATCCCAGGTGCCTTAACGCAGTGCCGTTCTAGCGGACTGGGCCATTGCTTCGGGGGTCGCCCTGGCCTCCCCTCCCCTCCGAGAGCCTTCCTAGGACCCGGTGCAGTGCCGGCTCAGCAGATCCCCACGCCTGCCACCCTCTCTGCTTCTCCTCGGCTCTCCCCCCTCCTACCCCTCTTCGCCTGCCGCCTTCTAAGCTCCCACCAGGGCGATCGATGCACGCTGCAGAGAAATAGAAAGTGATACGGGGGTAGAAAATCAGAAGCATTCAGATGGGACGGACCTACAGACACCGAAGAACACAGACCTCTAGCTTGAGAAAGCACTGGACGTTTGCTAGGGCTATCACACACACACGGACAGACGACACGCAGACACCCGGAAATCCAAGTTTGGGGCTCTTCCATCCCACTTTCCCCAATGCCCAACAGCCGATCTGTTTACAACTTCGTTAAACTAGAGATCGGAAAAGCGCCCAGAGACGCCGGGGGAAGCTCAGGGTCCCGGGCAGCATCCCCGCACCCCCGGCCTCCCCCACCCGGTCGCCCCAACCCCCGCTTCTGCAGCCCCGAGCTGGGGAACCCCCTACCTGGCCGGCTGGCTTGGCGCAGGGGCGGTGCTGAGTCGGCGGAGAGCCCGAGTGGGAATGCGGCAGGTCGCCTTTGCAGTGCCCTGGCGGGAGCCGCGGCGGCCGCCGCAGCAGCATCCGAGACGCGCCGGGCAAACTCGCCGCCCTGGTCCACTCGTCCGACGCCCCTCTCAGTTGGACAATCGCTTTACCGAGCAGCTACGGCGAAAATGTTCATTCCCTACCCCCATTCTCACCGGTTGCCAGCAACCTGGAGACGCCGTCCTCTCTCCGGTGCAGGGAGTTCCGGAGGATGCGGGGCGGAAAAGCAAAATACCACCCTCTCTCGAAGCTCCGAGGCAAATGACGATAAACAGCACTCTCGCCCCCTCCTAACACTATGGGAGCCCTTGATTCGATCCCGAAGGCGGCGGGCGGGCAAGAGTCTGGATCTACATGGCTCTCCAGTTCCCTTCGCTCTCCGCACCCCAGCGCGGACCTCGCCAAGGCTACGCGGCGCGCCGGGAGCCCTTAGGAGCTTGGAGTGGAGCAGGGTGCGTGCGGCGGCGGGTCCGCTCGGTCCATTTCTGGGCGCTGCAAGATCAGCAGAAACCTGAGAAAGCGCCTGGAATACCGAGCAGCGATTGGCCCACCCGGGCGTGGGTTGGGGAGGGCGGGGGAGGGCAGGAGCGAGGAGGTGGATGGAAAATATGAGGGGGTGGTTTGGAAGAGAGCGGGGTTGTCATTCAGTTCCCACCCTTGCCAGCACAGCTTTTTCCTCTCCTACCAGAAAAGCCGACCACTAACTCTACTTCCCTTGTGGCCCACCGCCCCGCCCACGCACGGCCCCTAGCGGCTCGCGACCTTCCCCGGGAATTTCACATTGGAAATGGTCAGGTCCGACGCAATGCAGGCGGTGGTGTTTCTGGCAAAACTCCTCCGATGGGTTTGCTTTTGTGCAGTCCCACAGTAACCCTCTTCGATCGCACTGCTCTGCGCCCCATCCCGCTCCTCCCCCAAGAAGGCCCTTGCTCTCTGCGGGGCCCACCCATCTTCCCCCGCCGGCTGGACTCGCAGAGCTGCAGACTTTAGGCAGAGCTGTGCAGTTGAGGATCCCTGGGTTTGTTCCACGTAGTTTTACTGGGCGGCGGCGGTGCTAAGAGCCTGTCCCTCTTTAACCTACGATGGGACTTGAAGTTTTCTTACGATCCGATTATTCTGAAATACAGGGAATGTGACTTGTGGGGGACCGAAGGCGTCGTGGTTTTGTGGGGTTGTCTGCCAACTTGGTGCTAATTGGGAATAATCTGAGAAGCAAGTCGCCTACTCACCTCCCACCCTATGTCCCTCCTCCCGCAGCCTTTTTCCCCAGCCTAGTGCCTCCACAGGGCCACTTTCAAAGCTCGCAATTTATTTGGAAAGGGTCCCCCGCAGAGGCGCATGGCAGCAGGAGCCGGGGGCGTGTGCCTTGCCCTGCGAGTGCGGCTGGAGCTGCGCCCCCAGAGGCGCTGCATCTCCGCGCCTGCAGCGCGAGAAAAGGCAGCAGGCAGCTTGGTACCTCCAGGGCTGCAGAGTCTCTAAGGAGGCTGCAAGAGCCCAGAGTCGCCGCTGATTGGCTCCTCCCGCGGCCTTGGGACCACCCTTCTCACCATCGTTGCCTCCCGCCTACACCACCCACCTCCTTAATCAAAGCCAATGATTGCATCCTTCCCGCTCTATTGTGGCTAGTGGAAAGCAGGGGCCCCTGCGGGATTGCCCAGGCAGTGCAACAGTCCCTGTCTGGAACTAGTTAAATCCTTCCTCCAGATTCAGACGCCAGCATTCCTTTCAGAAAAACAAAAGTGTATGTTCCCTCCCCTCCTTCAGATCCATACCCCAGCTTTTCTTTCACGAACAATGAGTTCTCTTATACTCCTCCTTCCCATATTAAACTCTTCCCCTTTCCCACCTTCCACACGCATATCCCTCAATCTCAATAGCTCCAGGGATCCCTACCTTTCTGCACTGCTGCTCTAATGCAAATAAATATATTTTTTAAAAAACTTTAAAAATAAAAACAAAGATATAAATATGAAGCTCCCAGCTGAAGTACTGTCAAGTCTTTTGGTTTTGTTGCTGCTGCCACTGCTAGAACCCTACTGGGGATAACCCTACTAGACAAGGGTTTTCTGACCATATCCTAGCACTACTGAGCTTCCCTATTCTCCACTTTATCTGTCCTTATCTTGTACCTCCCTCTTCCTATAATCCATTGCCTTCCTTTAAATGTCCCTAAGACTGTCATCTTCCTAGCTTCTTGTGAATGCATGTGCCCTGACGCAGCATTAGGAGATTGCCTTACTACAAGGGATTCACAGATTGGATGAGATCCCAGGTTCCTAAATTCCGGGTTTTATTGGGGGGCATATTAGGAAATCTTCCACATCTCTGATAGATGTGTTTACAGCAGGACCGGACCTCCAAGGGACTGGAAGAAAATTGTGAGCTGGGAACTCAGCATTCTCCTCCTCCTCCTCCTCCTTCTTCCTCTTCCTCTTCTTCCTCTTCTTCTTCTTTGAGACAGAGTGTAGTGGTGTAATCATAGCTCACCGCAACCTTGAAGTATTGGGTTCAAACAATCCTCCCACCTTAGCCTCTGGAGTAACTGGGAGGACAACAGGCACAAGCCATCACTCCTGGCTAACTGGAACTCAGCATTCTTGATGGAAGTCCTCCCTTGGTAAGGGTCTGAAGATATTTATTAATTCAACAAATATTTGCCCAGACCCAGCTATGGGCCAGACGGTGCCCTTGCACTTGAATGGAGACATATAAGGTCCCAGGTCTCATGGAGCTCATATTCTGGTGGGAGATACAGACAATAAACATATACGTCATACATTATAGTGTTAGATAAAGAAAATTAAGAATCAGGCACAGCAAGTGACAAATATAGGTTTGCAGATAAGAAGGGCCTCTCTGCAGAAGTAACGTTTGAACAAAAAACATCAAGAAGAGAGAGCAAGGAACAAGAAGATGAGAAGGACGGGTGTAAGAGCAAAGGTCCCAAGGCAAGGACAGACTCAGCATATTCAGGAAACAAGAGAGCCAGTATGGCCAGAAAGAAGTGACTGAGAAAGAATGTCATCAAAGGTAGGTCAGAAAGGCAGGCAGAGCCCAGATCATGCAGGGCCTCTAAGGCTATGATAAGAGTAGTTCATTTCATTCTGAGTACAATGGGAAACTACTGGAGGATATGCATCAATATAGCAATATGATTTGCATTTCTTGAAGATCATTCTAGCTACTAGAAACAAGACACAAGGTTGGAGGTTACTAAGTAGCATAAGCAATGCTGGCTTAGATGAGGGAGACTGTGGTGAGCTTGTGAGGAGTTTTTGGAAGAGAATTACATTTTGAAATAGAGATGGCAGAATTTGGGAAGTGAGGAAAGAAAAGTTTTAGGAGTGTCTCCTAGGCTTGTGGCCTTAATAACCAGATAAACGGTAATATCATTTACTGCAGGAGTGTCCCAAACAGTTTCGCTCCTACCTAGATGTGAGTTCCTTGAAGTCTGGGATCTTCTGTGTCTTCTGAGATCTTCTGTGTTGGGCAGCTTAGGAGCTCCTTGAAGTCTGAGACCTTGTGTGTCTTAGTTGTCACTGTATTGGGCAGCTTACGCCATCTCCTCAGATTCTCTCCAGCTCACCATTGTCTTGTCCGATGGCCACTTGCCCCACTGCAGGTGCTGCTGGAAAAGTCAACTCGATGGGTGGCAGAGTTCTGCCTCTTGAAGTTGACAGCACTGCAAGGAGTGGAATCTGGATTCCTCAAGACTGCATAAAGGCCTAGGTGAGTAACACAAACCTAGGGGTGCATTAGCTCAATGGACCAAGAGGAGCTTGCCCAGTGGGAGACGCAAGCTAGGATGGAGCTCGTTGGTAAATCCCCTCTACCTTTATTATTTTCATGGCCAAGCAACCACATGGTCTAATGAAAAGGCTGTGTCTCTTTGTGACTCATGAAGCAGTAACTAGTTTGGTAACTCTTCTCCTTGGATCTGCACCCTGTCCTTCCCTGTCTCACTCTCCTTTTCTCTTCCTCTCATGGTTCTGGGTTCACACCTCCCATTAAAGCATTCGCACATAATCCTGTCTTGGGTTATGCTTTCTAGGGAAGCTGAGCTGAGGCATGGGGAATCACAACTTTGGTTTGGGATATGTTACCTTTGAGATACCTATAAATATGCAAATGAGGATGTTGAGTAGAAAGTTAAACATACAAGGTTAGAGTTCAGAGAAAAGGTCTGGGTAGATCAAGGTTTCTCAACTTCAGCACATTTGGGCTGAATACTTTTTATTGTTGTGGGGTGTGGTCCTGTGGATTTCAGTATATTCAGCAGCTTCCCTTGCTTCCAGCCATTAGATGCCAGTAGCACCTTCCCCTAGTTGTGACAACCAAAAGTGTTTCCAGACAATGCAAAAATCACCCTCAGCTGAGAACCACTTGGGTAATTAAAGCCAGAGTAGCAGATTACAGCACTTGAAACTGAGGGTAGAAAAGGAAGAGGAAATGTGCAGAGATTGTGCCTTGGGATGCTCTAATGCTTAGAGGTCGATAAAAGAAGGAAGAGCCACCAAAGGAAACTGAGAAGGAGTGATGATGAGGTGAACAAAACAGGAGAATGTGGGGTCTGCAAAACCAAATGAGAACAGTATGTTAAGAAGAAGGGAGACATCAACATTGTTGCTTACTGCCAGTAGGATGAGTAGAATGAGGAACATAGAAATGACTATCAGATGTAGAAAAATTGAGTTGAAAAGAGATTGAGAGAGAACTGAGGACAGTAGGTAAAAACAGCTCTTGGAGTTTTGGTGCCCAGGGGAACAGAAGAATGGAGTAGTAGACTGAAGGAAGATGATGAGTGATGAGACTTTTTTTAAAAAAATGATGAAATCTATTACAATATGTTTGTATGCTAAGGGCAATGACTCAGTAGAAAGAAAAGAAATAGTGATGTGGTAGAAAGAGAAAAATCAGAGCAATGTTCTTGAGAAAGCAAAAGGAGAATGGAATCTAAGACCCAAAATAAGGGATTGGCCTTGGAAAAGGGCAATTTCTCTATAGAAGTGGGAGAAAGACAGAGAGCAGAAGTCAGCTGCAAGTAGTTGAGTAGAAGTTGTGGGAGTTAGTGGACATTCATCTATGCAATCAGAAGAAATTTTCTCAGTAAAAAGGAAAGCAAGGTCATCAGCTGAAAGTGAGGATGGTGAAGGAGGCCTTAGATATAGGAGGGGTGGCCAGACATGGTGGCTCACGCCTGCAATCCCAGCACTTTGGAAGGCCAAAGTGGGTGGATCACTCGAGGTCAGGCATTCAAGACCAGCCTGACCAACATGGTGAAACCTGTCTCAACTAAAAATACAAAAATTAGCTGGGTATGGTAGCGTGCACCTGTAGTCCCAGCTACTTGGGAGTCTGAGGCAAGAGAATCACTTCAACCCAGGAGGCGGAGGTTGCAGTGAGCCAAGATTGAGCCACTGCACTCCAGCCTGGGCAACAGAGCAAGACCCCATCTCCGAAAAAAGAAAAAAGCAAAGAAAAGAAAAGAAACGGGAGGGGAAAACTGCAAAGTAACCACTTGGGAGAATTGGAAAGTGAAAGGGTTGGGGAATGTAGCAGGGTTGCCTGGCAGCACCGAGGGCTCACTTGTGGTGAGGAACCATGCAATTAAGTAATTGGGCACTGGGTGTCTGAGATAAACTTGGAAGTGAGTCAGGATAGAATTCATCCTGATGATCATTTATGAAAAAAATGTGCACTAGTTCTACATGTAGCGTCCTTCTTAAGATCAGTTTCTTAAGTGTTATGCAGTGGTAAGGCAAGAGATGGCATGAAGGGAGGTGGTCATACTAGGCAGGAATGTGCCCACGGACTCACTATAGACCCTGTTGAGGGCAGTGTCACAAGCAGAGGAATGGGGGTCTTACAAGATTTGAAGTATAATTGTAAAAAGTAATATAGAACAAGTAGGACTTGAAAGGGAAAGCTCAGAAGTCACCAAGGATTTAAGATGACAATGAGTAATGTGGGGTCCTCTTGGTGGCATTATGATTAGGCTCATCTTTGGAAGGACAAGATCCAAACATAATTTTATCAAAATCTCAATGGGAGATTACACTGTTATAGTTAAAAGCCTATGTTGTTTTTGTTGTTGTTTTTTGTTTTTGTTTTTGTTTTTGTTTGTTTGTTTTTTGAGTTGGAGTCTCTCTCAGTCGCCCAGGCTGGTGTGCAGTGGCGCGATCTCGGCTCACTGCAAACTCCACCTTCCAGGTTCACGCCATTCTCCTGCCTCAGCCTCCTGAGTAGCTGGGACTACAGGTGCCCACCACCATGCCTGGCTAATTTTTTGTATTTTGTAGTAGAGATGGGGTTTCACCGTGTTAGCCAGGATGGTCTCCATCTCCTAACCTCGTGATCCACCCACCTCGGCCTCCCAGAGTGCTGGGATTACAGGCGTGAGTCACCGCGCCCAGCCAAAAGCCTAAGTTCTTAAATCAGAGATGAATTCTAATTCAATCACTTTGATCTTGGATAAGTCACTCTATCACTTTACACGTTCATCTCTTTATTTGTAAAATATAATCCCTATATCATAGGCTCCTGAGAGGGTATAACACAATCAAATACTGATCAGTGCCCAACATAGAGTTGATGGTCAACGAAGTATCAGCTTCAAAAGAAAAAGGCACCAAAAAGGTCAGGAAACATTACATTAGACAGGTCTTTAATAAATATTTACTGAGAGAAAACAGTCAATAAATACTAAAGAATCAGAGAAAAGAACAAATGCTACCTTTACCATCAAGAATCCTTACAGCTAACTTCAACATTCAGCCATATCAGTATAATGAGTACAGGACTTTTCCACCATAAACTAAAATACATATGTGGGGCAGCACTGAGCAATTGGCAGGACAGGATGGCGACCTTTTAGAAAAGGGAAACAAATGAGGTGATCCCTGTGATCACCTTGGCTCTTTGCCTGGAGGTACTTTTCAGAAGCTATGCAGAAGGATGAGACCCAAGCAGAGTCTGATGTTCTCACTCAGACAGAATTTTAAATTGAGAAGGGTGAGATGACTGAAAGTCATGAGACAAAGCACTGGAGGAGAAGGAGATACATAGAGAAAAAGCACCAGAAATCTGCATGCAGTCCCCCTTGAGTCTGTTGCTGAACACTAAACTGTGCATGGGTAAGGTAAACTCTACACAACTCTATGAAGCTGAGTTTGTTTAATATTAAAACATTAGTCAATGCAATTCACTCAATTCAGAGAATCATAGGAGATTCAAAATTGATTCAGAAGAGCTATTTGACAAAATTCAACACCCATTTATAATTAAAACAAAACAAGCCTTTTGGCACACAGAGTAGAGGGAATTTCTTTAATCTGAAAAATGATGTACACACACACACACACAAAAAAAAATGCCTACAGCAAACATCATATTTAATTGTAAAAAAGCTGAATACTTTCCTCCTAGGACTGAGAACAAGGCAAGGATATGCACTCTTATCATTTCTACTCAACATCATATTAGAGACCTAGCCGATGCAATAAAGCAACACCAAGAAATAAAAAATATATATTGGAAATAAAGAAGGAAAGCTGTCATTATTTATAGACAGCATGATGATTGTGTATATGGAAAATCCTAGGGAATCTACAAAAAGCCACTAGAATACAAGTGAATTTATGAAGGATACCAGTTGAGTATTTAAAAATCAGTCATGTATCTAGCATTTAAAATAATAAAAAACATAAAATACTTAGATTAATATAATAAAATATGTTATATGTGAGACCTATGCATGGGAAACTACAAAAAATACTGTTGAGATAAATTAGAGAAGACATGAATAAATGGAAAGATATACCATGATCATGGATTGGAAGGCTCAATACTAAGATGATATCAATTGTCCCCAAATATCTAAAGATTCAAGATAATCAAAATACCATCAGACTTATTCACAGAAATTGATTCTAAAATCAAACTGATTCTAAAACGTATTTCAAAAACTACAGGGGACCTACAATAGCTAAAAGAAGTTTTAAAAGGAACTAGGTTATAGGACTTACTCTACCTCATTTTAAGTCTTACTTTAAAGCTACAATAATCCAGACAGTGTAGTATTGGTATAAGGAGAGACACATAGATCCATAGAACAGAATACTCTAGAAATAGACCTATTAATATATGGTCAATTGATTTTCAAAAAAGATGTCAAGGTAATGGAGAAAAGACAGTCTTCTCAACAAATGGACCTAGAACAACTGGACATTCATAAACCTTCACACCCATCTCACATGCTATATAAAAATTACTCAAAATGGATCACCACCTAAATATAAAAGCTAAAGCTATGTGACTTTTAGAAGGAAACACAAGAGAAAATTTTTATAATTTAGAACACAAACGCACCATAAAATAAAAAGTTGAGACAATGAACTTTATAAAAACTTAAAACTTATGTACTTCAAAAGACAGGGTTAAGAAGATGAAAAGACAAGCCTCCCATAGACTCGGAGAAAATATTCATAATACATATGTCGGACAAAGAACTCATATTGAGACAAATAAGTAGCTCTTACAACTAAACAAGCAGAAGACAGATGACACAATAAAAAATGAGCTAAAGATTTGAATTGATACAAAAGAACACATACTGTATGATTCTATTTATATGAGATTCTAGACGAAGCACAGATCAGTGGTTCCTGGGTATCAGGGATGAGGGGATTGACTGGAAAAGGGCATGAGGGAATTGTAGGGGTTTCATATCTTGATTGTGGTAGCAGTTACATGGACTTCTAATTTAGCCAAAACTCATATAATTGTACACTTAAGGTGGTTACATTTTGTTGCGTGTAAACTGTACCTAAGTAACATTTATTTTAATTATGCCTTGTCAAATATATAATATTGAAGTGTGTATAGCTGACAGAAGTTTAGAAATAAGAATTTTTCAAGAGCTTGACCTGTGATTTCTTAAAGAAACTGCTCTGGGTTGCCCTTCAAAAGAGGAGTATATGTAGTAGGAAGGACTGGCAGAATATTTTGCCTTAGTAGGACTACTTGGACAGGCTCAGATCTAGGAGGAGTATGAACTTAGAAATTCACTAAAAAAAAAAATTATGGAACACCTGCTATGCCTCAATTATTGTGTAATACATCAGAGGCCAAGATAGAAATCATATCCTCAAGGTCATATTCTAGTTGTGAAGACAAGGAAATAAACAGGTAATTACAAGGCAACATGACAAACACTTTAATGGGACAGGCAGAGGTGTGTTGGGACTATAGAAGAGTGGCCCCTAACCAAGCCTTAGGAGTGAGGGAGCAATTCTCAGGGTAAGCAACAAGGTAACATATAAGATGAATCCCAAAAGATGAGTAGACAATGAGGTATGGACGTGGGAGTGTCTTCTAGAACAAAGGCAGCAGCACACTTTAAGGTCTTAGATACACAAGTGAGTGAATAAAATGCTCAGAAAAACAGAACTTAGGTCAGTAGAGCTGCAAGGTCAAGTACAAAGAGGTGAGTGGCAAAAGATAAGGTCAGAGAAGTGGCAGGAGCCAGGTCATGAAGCCTCTTGTTTGTTGCTATAGTGGATCCTGTTGGGTTCCTCCTGACCTTCCAATCTTCCCTGTTATCTCCCTGAGAACTGCCTTCTACCTAGCCATGTGCCAGAAGAGAAGCCCACTGCTCCAGTGTATCTCACTCAGGAACTGGCCTGAGACGCAGTTCTAGCTTAGGAGATATGAGAGGATTTCTTCTGGATGTCTTCAGGGAGAGGCTTCCTCAGTGATAGGAAAACACTACAGAAAGACTGCTTTCCTTTCGTCATCTAAATGCCATGTCTGGATGAGTCATTGCTATATCCATGCTGTTACCAGGCCAAATGATTAAGCCAACAGTGAAGATGTCATAGGAGAGGGAGACAAAAACCCTGGAATCTGGCAACAGCGTTAGGCTTCTGAATCAACCAGTCATGAAGCCTTCTTCTCGTGGAACTTCCTGTTACAAAATTCAATAACTTTCCTCATTCTCAAGTTAGAGTTGAGTTTGCTCATTAAATTTCATTAAAGAACTTCTCATTAAAAATTTTAAACAGACTTCCAACACATTATGGATAAACGATTCAGATGTAGGGCCTTATGTCAGAACTTTTTTCTGATTATAGACATGAAAAATGTGACCCAAAATGGCTTACACAAGAAAAAGGGACTTACTGGATAAGAAAACTGAGCATTTTTAAAATAGGTTTGGAGCTTCAGGAAAGGCTTTTGCCAGCACTTAAGTCTGTGACCATGACCTATTTTTTTTCCTTCTGCATTTCTCCATCCATCCAGGCCTCCAGACTGACTGTACTCTCCAGCAGACCTCTTGTGTGAGTTCCCAAGATGGCTGCAGCACTCCTGAGGCTATATCCCTCATGTCTAGCAGGAAATAAGTCCACTTCTCTGATGGTTCAAAAAAGAGTTTCAGAATTGAGTCTCAGTGACTCTGATTGCCCTGCCTTGCATTATTTACTCATCCTTGAGCCAATTACTGCAGCCGGGAAGATGGGATGTGCTGATTGGATTAAAGAAATCAGGACCCTTTCCTAGAGATGGAATGTGGTCAATCTCACCCAAACCGTGAGGTTGGAGATTTCAGAGCAGTGTTAAAAAGGACAAGGGAGGACTGCACAGTAGGGAGTTGATTAACAAGTGTCCAGAGAAGCAGGGGACAGACAGAGTTAGGAGTGGCTCCCAGGTCTTTGGCCTGAACATCTTAGACAGAAACGTACAAAGAGAAGGGAGCACTTCAGGGAGATCAGTTAGAATAAGAAATATAGTGAGACGTAGCCACCAACTGGCCATTGATTGTCTTGCATTGAAGCAGCAGTTTCAGTGAAGTAGTGGGAACAGATACCAGGTTGCAGTAGGAAAGGAATCAATGAAGGGAGCAGGTAATGTTAGGGAAACTCCGCATTCTTCGAAGAGATTTAAAACTAGAGGACAGGAGAGAGACAGAAGTAATAGTTAAAGGGGTCCCTGAGGTCAAGGGATTTTTTTTCAAGATTTGAGCATGCTTAAATGCTAAGAATGATAACTGAAGAAAATATGAGAACAAGGTTGAAGCTATAGCAGAGAAATGGGAAAAATTAATTGAGATCCCTAGGAATAATGAGAAGAGGGATCAAGAGTACAGCTAGAATCATTCGTTTTGTAGAGTAAGGGACCTATTCACTCTAATCAACTGGAAAGAGGCAAGGGATGGAACGTATTTCTGCACCTGTGAGCCGAGAGTGAATTCAGAAACTAGAGGGAGATTTCATCTGAAGGTTTCTAGTTTCTGAGTGAAATAGATGTTATCTACCGATGGGTATAGAAAAGGAGACCATGAAAGGTTGAAGAGAGTCCCAAAGAAGAATAAAAGAGAGAGTGGATTAGGAAAACACGTGGAACCTTGCCGTTTTGCCCCACATCATCTGGAAGGTGTGTAGTCCATTACCATAAAGACCCAGTCTTACTCACAGTAAATCACAAATCAATCAGAGTTCAATGTCTGGGATAAGGTACGGTCATGCATCAGATAATAACCTTTTGGTCAACAACAGACTATGTATAAGATGGTAGTCCCATAAGGTTCTAATGGAGCTGAAAGCTTCCAATCGCCTAGTGACATAGTGATGTAACATATTACTCCCTTGCCCGTGGTGATGCAGGTGTAAACAAACCTACTTTGCTGTTGGTCATATAAAACTATAGAACATACAGTTATGTACAGTACATAATACCTGGTAATAATAAAATAACTGTTACTGGTTTATGTATTTACTATACTATAATTTTTATTATTATTTTATCATGTACCCCTTTTACTTATTAAAAAAAGTTAACTGTAAAATAGCCTCAGGCAGGTCCTTTAGGAGGTATTCTAAAAGAAGTCATTGTTATAATAGGAAATGACAGCTCCGTGAGTGGTACTGCCCTTGAAAGGCTTCCAGTGAGACAAGATGTGCAGGTGGAAGACAGTGATATTAATGATGCTGATGCCATGAAGGCCTGGGTTAATATGTTTGTCTGTGTCTTAGTTTTGAATAACAAAGTTTAAAAGATTTTTTAAAAATTAAAAATAGATAAAAGCTTATGAAATAGGGGTACAAAGAAAAAATACTTTTGCACAGCTGTACAATGTGTTTATGTTTTAAATTGTGTTATGAAAGAGTCAAAAAGTTAAAAAAATAAAGTTTATTAAGTAAAAATGTGAAAGTAAGCTAAGGTTAATTTACTATTGAAGAAAGAAATGTATTTTAATAAATTTAGTGTGGCCTAAGTGTGCAGTGTTTATAAAGTCTACAGTAGTGTACAGTAGTGTCCTAGGCCTTCACATTCACTCACCACTCACTCGCTGACTCACCCAGAGCAACTTCCAGTCCTGCAAGCTCCATTCATGGTAAGTGCCCTATACAGGTTTTATACCATATTTTTACTGTATCTTTTTCCTTTCTTTTTTTCTTAAATTAAGACAGGATCTCACTGTGTTGCCCAGGCTGGAGTGCAGTGGTGTGTTCACAGCTCACTGCAGCCTTGACCTCCTGGGCTCAAGCCATCCTCCCACCTCAGCCTCCCAAGTAACTGGGACTACAGGTACACGCCACCACACTCGGCTAATTTTTTGTAATTGTGTAGAGATGAAGTTTTGCCATGTTTCCCAGGCTGGTCTTGAACCCCGGCGCTCAAGCGATCCTCCTGCCTTGGGCTCCCAAAGTGCTGGGATTAAAGTCATGAGCCACTATGTCAGTGCTACTGTACCTTCTCTATGCGTAGATATGCTTAGATACACAGGTACTTACCATTGTGTTACAATTGCCTACAGTATTTAGTACAGTCGCATGCTGTGCAGGTCTGTAGCCTAGGAGCAATGGGCTGTACTATATAGCCTAGGTGTGCAGTAGGCTGTAGAAGCTAGGTTTATGTAACCACACTCTATGATGTTTGTACAATGATGAAATTACCCAATGATGCATTTCTCAGAACGTATTTCCATCTCATGAATATATTTAACTGTTACCTTCTTTCTAAGGTGATTCTTCTAAGTGGATCACCTTCCAATCCACTCAAACTCCATGTAAGATAGAAGCCCAGAAGTCTTTCCTCCCCTTGTCATCCCTTTTATTCTGTGTTCACTCCTCTGCCTTGCTCTCAGGGTCCCCACTCCATCATGCCCTTCTTCTAAGGCAGATTGGAGAAACCTTTTTGTCCCTCATATCTGAGCTGGAGAGACCTGTGCTTATGCTTATCCTAGCAGGGCAGTGGTGCCTCAGAAAGGATCACAGAAAGAAAAGCTACTTTCCTTCTTGCTAATGTTGATCACCTCTCACAGTGATAATCAAACTGTGCTATTTTGGCAGCAAGAATTCTACCACAGAACCACTCATGCACCCAAAATGTGTTATTTTGGAAAAGATCCCCTCTCCACCAGAGGTGAGAGTGGGAGGAATGAAGCCTTAAGAAGGACACACATAAAAGGCTCACAAGAAAGCATCAAAGGCCCAGTTGAGATCAGAACCAGGAATTTGGAGAAATGCCTATTTGTGTGTGATCTTTCTCCAAAAAAATTCAGCATCTCTGGTGTCGAACAGAAAAGGAGGTTGACAGTATTGGTTTAAAAACAGTTGCTAAAATGATGCGTGTGTCTATAAGGTACAAAACAGATTAGAACACTAGAACATAGATTATAACTTCTAACTAACAATACATATGCTGGGAGTGCTTACATCTCAAAATGTTCTATAGTAACTACATCTACCTGATGGCATGGAGCTTTGAGACCTCTACTGCCTAATCTTCTCTGTGCTGCAGCAGACCTAGAAATGTTTTCAGAGGTAAATTTTGCCCTTGCCATAAGTATTCCCTTAGCCCTATAACTTGTCAAATCTCAGTTGCAAGAAATAACATCCATGATTGTTGAAAGGCATACGATACAGACATTTCCTGGAGCTGCCCTGTGCAGCACAATAGCCCCTAGCAACATGTGGCTATTTACATTTAAATGAATTCAAATAAGAATTGAACTTCTGTTCCTCCGTCCCCTGGCCACATGTCAAGGGATGAACACCCATGTGTAGCTTGTGATTACCATATTGGATGGTGCAGTTAGGGAATACTTTCACCATCACAGAATTTTTTTTTTTTTTTTTTCAGACGGAGTCTCGCTCTGTGGCCCAGGCTGGAGTGCAGTGGGGCAATCTCGGCTCACTGAAAGCTCCGCCTCCCGGGTTCAAGTGATTCTCCTGCTTCAGCCTCCCCGAGTAGCTGGGACTACAGGCGCCCGCCACCTCGCCCGGCTAATTTCTTGTATTTTTAGTAGAGAACGGGGTTTCACCGTGTTAGTCAGGATGGTCTGGATCTCCTGAACTTGTGATCCGCCCTCCTTGGCCTCCCAAAGTGCTGGGATTACAGGCGTGAGCCTCTGTGCCTGGCCCACAGGAATTTTTATTAAACATTGCTGCTTAGAGATTCTACCCTTGGGTCAATCCAGGCTCACAGTGAGCTCTACACAAGGGCAGCACTGTTTGGGTCCCTCATAGAATTGTTTTTATGGATTTAGCTTGCAAAGAGGAACATAAGAAAAAGCCCTATAAATGCATGATGGTAAGTATCATCTGGACTTTGTGGAGGAGTCATCCACCATGTTACACAGTGTCTTCCGCTCTGAGGATCCCTGGAAGAAATCTTCATCTCAATGTCCGAGTCAGCCGTGGTTCTCTTAAACATCGATTGTGTCTTGTGGTTACTGTGATTCTTGAAGCTGACTGCATTTGCCTTTTTATCTTCAGGTAAACTCTTAAAGCCCCATTTTCAGCCTTCCTCTCGCAACCAAATAGGGCACCACAGTATGCATTTCTGTGTGTAGGGTGTGTGTGTGTGTGTGTGTGTGTGTGTGTATGTGTGTGTGTGTTCCTTGCCCTCCAAAATTTATTTTATGTTTTTAGGCTGCATTTATTTTTTAACTTCCTAAGTCCTTCCTGACATAGAGGCAAAATATAAGTAAACAGATCAAACTGTTACATGCATACATACATACTTGTATGCATACAGTTATGTTTCATTCAAACCCAGATATGTGTACCTAGGATGAGATCATTAGTAAAAACCCATATCCTTAAAACACAGACCTTAAATGCTCTAATTCATCACTTCCAGTATCCTTCTCAGCCACCTAGGACAGTACCCTAAACCATTGCTTTGCTGCCTAACAGATTCACCATAACCGAGGTGTCGGTGTCATGTGACAAATATGCAACCCCGTATTAAAACGCTAGGCTTCTAGAGGCTTGACGAATCCAACATGTAATTGCTGCTGGCAGGTAACAGACAGAGCAATATCTGTCCGGCATTGTGGCTATTTTAATGGTTCCCAGAGTGGTTGCAGTGTGGTTTTATGAGTACCATATATTTTTTAAAATCCTAGTCATTTAGAAGCAAAATGCTATTGCTCTGATTTCAGACTACTGAAACCTAACATGCCCCCCTCACCTCTCTCACTGATTATGCAGCACACACTTTATTCACACAATAAATTAAGCCACAAATAAATACTATGATGAATTATCCAACATAATTAAAGATAAGGATGCCATAGAAAAATTGAATTCAGAATTTCCAAACCAATTTGTTCCTTCTTTCTTTTCACATCTCACCCAAAAAAAATACCCCACTCTGAATGTCTTGCACTTTTCTTTTTATTCATATCAGTTAACTCTTTTTTTTTTTTTTTTTTTGAGATGGAATCTCGCTCTGTCGCCAGGCTGGAGTGCAGTGGCACAATCTTGGCTCACTGCAACCTCGCCTCCCGGGTTCAAGCAATTCTCCTGCCTCAGCCTCCCAAATAGCAGGGACTACAGGCGCGTGCCAGCACGCCCACCTAATTTTTGTATTTTTAGTAGAGATGGAGTTCCACCATGTTGGCCAGGATGATCTTGATCTCTTAACCTCATGATCCACCTGCCTCGGCCTCCCAAAGTGCTGGGATTACGGGTGTGAGCCACCGCACCCCGCCAATTAACTCTTTACAGTACTGAATATTTACAAGTCACATGTCTTTTGCTGAGGAAAAGGCAAAAAAAAAATGCATCGTCCATACCCTCAATAAATTTATTATCTTTGTTGAGGAGACAAGACGTATGAATGGAAAATGACAGCTTCCAAAACAAGGCAAGTGATTAGTACTATAGAATGTGTTCAAGAAGGCTTTTGGGATGGGAGACAGGTGGTGTCTCATAGCATGGCCAGCTGGAGCTGCTGTGCAGGAGCAGTGTCTCCTAAAGGCCGGCAGAGGGGAAGAGAAGGGTGCAATTTACGAGGGAGGGAAGGCAAGAGCAAAGATGCAGACGTGGGAAGCACAAGTCCTTTCCAGGGACAGAGTAGGTCAGTCGTGGAAGCGCACTCAAGTGGACATGTAAATGAGCAGTGAAATGACAAAACCAGGCGGGAGGGAGATGGAAGACCAAGCAAGGAACTGTGAAAACCCTGCACACTCAGCAATCCACCCTTGAACAACCAAGCATTATCAATAGGATACCAATTGCTTTTAGTCTCAGAAGGTAAAATAAAAGCCAATTTGCAGACAGTTTTCAGTGCTATAGTAAAAGAAGGTGGGTTTCTGATGGCAGTCATCACCCAGCCATGGTGATGGATTGTTTTAAATCTTTATCTACATACCATGCTTTCTACTTTTCAAAAACTCTTAGGCATTGTTGCTTAATCCTCAGATAAACCCTTGGAGGTAGGGGAAGAAAGCATTTACTATCCTAACATGGTAAGGACACTGAGTAGGAAAGGATGATAAGCCCTTGACCCCTCCAAGTTTTTATAGGCAATGTGGACATGTGGACAGAAACAGCATACACTGCCCCTGACTCCTAGTTCATTATTTTTCCTTTATACCACACTGCCTTAACTTGCTTCTAATTCACTTTCACACATTTGGAACTCAGAGTCCTTTGTCAGCAACTTTGGGATTTTCTGTTTAAATACCACATTCTAAGAAACAGTAATTACAGTATGAGGAAAGTGGGTTATTCAGAACATTCTGATTTCGAGGAGGATAGCTGAAAATTAAGAAAGATTGGTCAGCTTGTCTTTCTTGATTTTTCATGCTTAGGAGACAAGTCTCTTTATTTGGGCTAGTTTGGGTTCTATTCTGCCTGAAGACAACAGGATGGATGGTTTGACATCCCGGGGGCTTTGTGAGCTGCGGTGATTCTGTGATTCTTTCCCCTAACAATTGGCTTGGATGACACTGTCAGGAGTCCAAATCTTATTGAAAGTGCATCAGAGAGAAATGCAACTGGATTGTAAGCGATGTGTATATGTAGAATAACAATGTAAATATTTTATAACCTGCAGCACAACAGAATTAAATACTTTTGCTTGGACAAATGAATTCTATCTTCAAAGCCACTGCAAAGCAGCTTATGTATAAGACACAATAATTTTGCAAATAGCAGAACACTTTCTACTTCCTCCAAAACTCTGCATTTCTCTAAAATCTTAGCACCTTCTCAGCACTGTTGGAAACAGCTTTACCTATTGTCATTAGGAAGAAATCTCCTTTCTTGGCAGCCTGATAGAACATACAACTCATCTATTTCAGCAATTAATTGATTCAGCCATATGTGTTTGTTTCTTCTGAGCTGTTAAGCCTCCACCCTGCCTTGACTCTCTCAGCAGTGTCCAGCTACTTATTCAACTCAGAGCCATGACCCACTTGACTATAACCCAGTTCCCAAAGGTCTCTCCCTGTGATCAATGCCAACACTTATCCCAGGGTTCATTTTCCTACCCTCCCTGTAGACTCTGACCCACTGTGCTCTCAGATCTCTGATGTCAGAAGGGTCTCAGACCAGGAACTATCAGGAAGTTAAGACAGACCACCTTGACTTGGAATCCTCATGCACTATATAGCCTTCCCAGTGTCTCCTTCCCAAGAACAAGGTCCAATGACCTCACTTCCAAAGTTTTAATCATTTCTGAAAAGATTTTGTATCCAATCCCTCATTCTCGGAAAACACCCTTGCCTCCTGCTTTACAGAGAAAACCAGAGTCCACTGGAAGGCAACTCCCACACTTCATTTCTATCCAGCAAACACCTGACCCCCAGCTATACCCGGGCCTGTTTTTCCCTTCTCTAAGGCCTGTGCCTCCACCTGAGCTTGGATCCTCTGCCCACACACCTTCTCATGAAGCTTCACCATGGATTACCACCAAATTCTCTCCCTTGTACTTTCAAATTCCCTCTTAAGTGGACCCTTCTGGAAGGTTTTTTCCCTACTGTTTTGTAAAAGTGCCTGTCTTGAAAAGGAAAGAACATGTATCTACATTACACGTATGTACACATAGCTGTGGGTAATGTAAACGCATACTCGTGCCTATAGTTGGTTACCTCCTGATGTATCTTCCAACACACCCGTGGGCCAGTGTTGAAGAAACTTTGTTAAATATTGAAAATATATAAATTAATATTTATAAAACAGGTTTGAGGTATAGAAAATCCAGTAAACAACAATGTACTAACCTTCAGGGAATGGGGTGGAGGTCAGAACAGTGCATTATAGTGGGTAAGAAACTGAGGTCCAGTTGGAGACATGCTTGGATCTCATCCTTGCTTCTTCCTGCGCACCTGAGTCTGAATGATTCTGGGCACTGCCTGAGCATCAAAAGATGGATATAATACCAGTGTAGGACCTAGTGACTTTGAAACCTTATCTAGCTCTAGGTTTTATTTTGTCTTTTTCCACTATTCTACCCTGGGACTTTTTGCACTCTGAATTCCTACAACTCCAGATAGATCCTTCACTTTGAAAATTCTCTGATCCATCCTTCAGATGGGCAATAGCAATGCCTCACTAGTCTGGATCAAAGCATAGATTTTTCTCCTGAGTATTTCCACAAAACAGTGAGCACTAGTATACACTGTTAGAGTGCTAGAATATAGGCCTATGGGACTGTGAGCCCCTTTAGGACACAGCAGACATCCTGAATGTCTTTATCCCCAAAGCTAAGTACTTGGTCTAGCACATAAGTGTTCAGTAAATGTCTTATAATAGTGAATGAAGAAGTAGACGTTATTGGTTTAAAATGCTCTATGTTGTGCCCAAAAGACATTTTTTTTTCTGGGGACATTTCCAGTGCAGTAACGTGTGTATAGACAAGATAACTACTTTAGTGCTAGGAGCTTTCTATATGTGTTCATGGATTCATCGTTGGCCCTTAATTGTGTGTTCAAATTTTAAGTCCTCTTTACTTTGGCATAGAGACAATTCCTAGGGAAGCAGGTAAATAAATACTCAGTAAGCAGTAATGCTAGGGGCTTTCATAGTGGTTTCATGGTATATTAACCACATCTTTTATTTTCTGTATCCTGATGATTTGACATCTGGGGCCTTGCAGACCCTGGAGGGACGGTCCCTTCCAAGGTCAGCCAATTTTTTGAGGTAATAAAGAATTCACCCACAAGCATGCCTGTCAAATGCAAACCAGCCAAGCCAGAGTCCATATCCCCAGCCACCTCCTTTACTGGGCTCTCACACTGCAGCCTACTATCCATCTGCCCTAGTCACCCCACAGCCATGACCAGGCAAATAGGAAGAGACATTGCACCCAGAGCCCTCTGAAATTATTCAAACTAGCCAGTCCTAAACCTTCTCACCCTCCTACACCCGTTCTTTCTTTCAGAAACCATAGTCATGTCTACTGCCACAGTTACTTCCTCTCCCTCTGCCTGCTGACCAGTGTCGGGGCTCCTCATTTGGCCCCTTGTGGCCTGGTGTGCCCAATTCTCTTGGGCCCTGTCAAGATGGCAAACCACCTTTTCAGTGGTAGTTGTCTCTTGATCTGTTGGCTTTACCATATCCAAATCATAATAAAAACCCATGAACTTATCACAACACCCTGGGAAGCAAGATTTCACAAATCAACAGTGCAGGCAAGTGAAGTGGCAAAAATGAGACAGGAAGTAAGTGGTGGAGCTTTGATTGGAAGCCAGGCCTAGAAGCCCTAAATTCAATGTTCTTTCCACCACAACATGTGATAACTGGGTCTTCTGATGGAAAAGCACTCGACAATAAGCATTTTTAAACATATGCAAGGCAATGTGGACATATACACATATTCCTATTTGTATACAGAGGTCATATGCTTTATATGGTGCTTTCTAATTTGCTTTATTTTCTTGAAACAATACATCTTAGCTTTCTTTGTTTTTAACCAAACTTTTTTCTGCTTTAAAGTGGGGAGGAATATATTCGTAGTGTGCATTTTTCCCAGTTTTAATGTTGACCAAATAGAGCCTGCTGAGGAGCATAACATTTCCCTAGCTGCAACTGTCATGTAAAAATCATCATCATAATCATAATCATTTCACCAATAGAGGCTAACTATGTGCCAGTCACCATTGTAAGCATGCATTTGCTCATATACTTCCTCAAGAGTGCTGAAGGAGAAGCAATTATTTTTCCCATTTTGAAGTTGTGGAAATTGAGGAACCTGCCGGTATTAGTCCATTTTCAAGCTGCTGATAAAGACATACCCGAGACTGGGCACTTTACAAAAGAAAGAAGTTTAATTGGACTTGCAGTTCCACGTGGCTGGGGAATCCTCACAATCATTGTGGAAGGAAAGGAGGAGGAAATCACATTTTATGTGGATAGCGGCAGGCAAAGAGAGAACTCATGCAGAGAAACTCCCGTTTTAAAACCATCAGATCTTGTGAGACACATTCATTATCAGAACAGCATGGGAAAGACCCATCCCCATGATTCAATCATCTCCCACCTGGTCCCCCGCCCCCCCACAACACATGGAAATTATGGGAGCTAGAAGATAAGATTTGGGTGGGGACACAGAGCCAAACCATATCATTCCATACCTGGCCCCTCTCAAATCTCATACCTTCACATTTCAAAACCAATCATGCCTTCCCAACAGTCCCCCAAAATCTCAACTCGTTTCAGCATTAACTCAAAAGTCCACAGCCCAAAGTCTCATCTAAGACAAGGCAAGTCTCTTCCCCCTATGAACATGTAAAATCAAAAGCAAGTTAGTTACTTCCTAGATACAATGGGGCTACAGATATTGGGTAAATACAGCCATTCCAAGTGGGAGAAATTGGCCAAAACAAACGGACCAAAGGCCCCACGCAAGTCTGAAATCCAGCAGGGCAGTCAAATCTTAAAGCTCCAAAATGATCTCCTTTGAGTCCATGTCTCACATACAGGTCATGCTGATGCAAGAGATAGGTTCTCATAGTCTTGGGCAGCTCTGCCCCTGTGGCTTTGCAGGGTACAACGTTCCTTCTGGCTGCCTTCACAAGCTGGCATTGAGTGTCTGTGGCTTTTACAGGTGCACAGTGCAAGCTGTCAGTGGATCTACCATTCTGGGGTCTGGAGGATGGTAGCCCTCTTCTCATAGCTCCACTAGGTGGTGCCCCAGTAGGGATTCTGTGTGGGGGCTCCAACCCCACATTTCTCTTCTGCACTGCCCTAGCAGAAGTTCTCCATGAGGGCCCTGCCCCTACAGCAAACTTCTGCCTGTACATCCAGGCATTTCCATACATCTTCTGAAATCTAGGTGGAGGTTCCCAAACCTCAGTTCTTGATTTCTGTGCACTTACAGGCTCAACACCAAGTGGAGGCTGCCAAGCCTTGATGCTTGCACCCTCTGAAGCCATGGCCTGAATTCTACATTGGGCCCTTTCAGCCAGAGCTGGAGCAGCTGGGACACAGGGCACCAAGTCCCTAGGCTGCACACAGCATGGGGAACCTGGGCCCAGACCATGACATCATTTTTTCCTCCTAAGCCTCTGGGCCTGTGATGGGAGGGGCTGCCTTGAAGACCTCTGACATGCTCTGGAGACATTTTCCCCATTATCTTGGGGATTAACATTTGGGTTCTTGTTACTTATGCAAATTTCGGCAGCTGGCTTGAATTTCTCCTCAGAAAATGGGATTTTCTTTTCTATCACATTGTCAGGCTGCACATTTTCTGAACTTTTATGCTCTGTTTCTCTTATAAAACTGAATTCCTTTAACAGCACCAAAGTCACATCTTGAATGCTTTGCTGCTTATAAATTTATTCTGCTAGATACCCTAAATCATTTCTCTCAAGGTCAAAGTTTCACAAATCTCTGGGGCAGAGGCAAAATTCCACCAGTCTCTTTGCTAAAACATAACAACAGTCACCTTTACTCCAGTTCCCAAGAAGTTTCTCATCTTCACCTGAGACCACCTCAGCCTGAAGTGATCTCATTGTCCATATCATTATCAGCATTTTAGCCAAAGTCATTCAACAAGTCTCTAGGGAGTTCCAAACTTTCCCACATTTTCCTGTCTTCTTCCAAGCCCTCCAAACTATTCCAACCTCTGCCTGTTACCGAGTTCCAAAGCTGCTTCCACATTTTCAGGTATCTTTTCAGCAACACCCCACTCTCAGTACCAATTTACTGTATTAGTCCATTTTCACACTACTGATAAAGACATACCTGAGACTGGGCACTTTACAAAAGAAAGACGCTTAATTGGACTTGCAGTTCCATGTGGCTGGGGAGGACTTGCAATCACAGTGGAAGGCAAGGAGGAGCAAATCACATCTTACATGTATGGTGGCAGGCAAAGAGAGAGCTTGCGCAGACAAACTCCCATTTTAAAACCATCAGATCTCATGATACCCGTTCACTATCACAAGAACAGCATGGGAAAGACCTGCCCCCATGATTCAGTCATCTCCCACTGGGTGCCTCCCACAACACGTGAAAATTATGGAAGCTACAAGATGAGATTTGGGTGGGGATGCAGAACCAAACCATATCACCGCCTAAGGTCACACGGTGAGAAAGTGGTGGAGTCCAGGACTCCACCCCCAGCAGTCTGATACTAAAGTTCATGCACCAGGTCAGTGTTCCTCTAACTGATCTACATATGACTCATGGAGGGATCTTTTTAAAATGCAGATTCTGATGTGAAAGGCCTAGAGTGGGGCTCCCAGGGAATACTGGTGCTGCTTGTCTGCAGACCACACTTCACACAACGAGGTTCTCCACTATTGTGGAGAGCCTGTTGGCATTGCCTGTGAGCTGCAGTCCTTTACTCTGCCTTTCAAAGAATGTGCCATTTGGGTGTCCTTCACTGCTTATTTCCAAACTTCAGCAATTCTCCAGCTGTTGTGTGAAAGCACAGCAGCCTCTGGGGATGATGTTGGGTGGGGAGGAGAAATGAATCTCATCTTTGCTCATGTAATTGGCAGCGATGGGGAAAAGATGAGAAGAAATGAAGAAGGACAATGTTTGAACAAATAAAGTAGAGGGTAGAGGATCCTTTATTCCAATAGAGACCGAACTATTTCTCTATTTTGGCAAATGAAACTTCAGTAAAATGAATTTCCACCAGAGTATATTTGAGCCCCACTTGTTTTGATGGAAGATCTAATTAAAGACCATTAGCAGGAAAACATGGAGAAAAAAACTATCCTCAAAACAAATTCACTGCTGATCTGTACAGAGAGAAGATACTTCTCTGCTCTCTTGCAATGGACAAGGTGCTTTGTCAACAGGCAAAGAATTCTTAATGTGGATCAATGATTTGCAAAATATCTTTTCCCTTGTGCATCATTCTGTGCTACTTCACAAGTAATTAGAAGTACAGGTTATATTTTATTTCCTCTCCTAAAAGAAATTTTAAAAAGTGGGCATAACAAATGGGAAATATATGGCTTCCATTGCAAGGCAAAAGATATATAGCTTTGTGTTTCAATGATATGAGGTAATTCATAGCTATACTTCAACTTCCTTAAGGAAAGCACTATGACATGATAATAGCTGGTGTGATCACAAAAGTTGTATTGCTGAAGTGCCCATCTTGATAACTCTGGGATGGCAATATCATCAGGACTCCCTTGGCTCCCTTCACAGAGCAAATGGCCACAGCTCCTTCTTCCTGTTTCAGCTGGGGAAAACTATTCATAGCAAACTTAGAGACCTTTCTCTTTCTCTCTTTTCTAAGGGTCTGGAGAAATTTGTTTATTTATTCAGTAAAAATTAATGAGTACCACCTTTTATGTACCAAGCACCAAGGTATGTTTATTTTACCTTATATCTAATGATATTCATGTAATAATTACTACTACATACCTGCTCTGAGAATAAATTAAAAATATATCAAATGCTCAGGCTTTTTGTTTGTTTTTGTTATTTATTGACATTTTCCTGCTAAAACTGAGTGATAGCATAATATTCCAGCCTTCACTTTACATTCAACTTTCTTAGCAAAGTCATAAAAATGTTTTACAAAAATAATAAAAGGTTTTATCAATTTTCCCAAGAGCCTCTCTTAAGTTTTTGACAATTATATCTTTCTGCTTTTAATTATCACCTTTTTAGCATCCTTGTAGAATATGTTTTTCTATTGTTAGCTGGTCTTATACTGTATTTATCAACGGTCAGTGTGTATTTCTGAAGGTCAGGTCTTTTCACTTCAGTTTAATCATAGGCTTTACTTCAAAAAAAACCTTCAACTATGATCAAAATCTCTGGCTCTTTCCACTTTTCCTGACTCCTTGCTGTACCCATGTCCCCGCTAGGCCACATTCTACGGCTCCTTACTGCCACTTGGAAGGGCTCCCATCTGCCACTACTTCTGCCACATCCTTGAGGGCCTATGTGAATATTTCACTCTAACAACCTGGAAATATGGGTGTTGAACTCAGCAACTCTTTTGAGCCAAATAGTAGGTTCTAAATAAATACTTGGTTGATGTGTAAAACCACAATACTCTGCAACTCCTTGCAGTGAAGAGTGTGTCTCTCCCATCTCTGGCCCAATCTATCTCACCTCTAATTAAATTCAATATTAATTTTCATCCTGATTCTGCCACTATGAACTATAAGTGTTGCTTAGGTTACTTAACTCTACCAAGCTTGAGCTTATTCATTCCCCTGCAAAGCGGAAGCAATAACATCCAGAAATTAAACAAGATAGTACATGTGCCTGGCACATGGAAATTTCTTAGCCCATCCTAATTCTCCTGTGATCTAATTTCCTAGTTCTTCTCTTTTTTTTTCCCTCCTGGGAATATGGTTCATTGCATGTGAAATAGCTTTGCAAATAAAATATTGCAGAAATGTTGTTGCTCATATTACGTGATGTTTATGGTATAATTTCTCCCTTTAACATACATTTTCTAATATAATATTAAACAGAATGATGGCCAAGTTCCCTGAGCCTCTGTTTGTCTGTCTTTAAAATGGAATGTTACAAATATGGAATGTTATAAATATTCAGGGAAGTCACATTTGTTAAGTGTCTTACACAAAATTTGATACATAAAAGGGGCTCAATAAATGGTAGCTGTTACTTTTATTTTATAATCACTCCCATATCTTTGTGCGCTTCACCAGTTAGTCTCTCCAGTTTGTGGTTGCCTGTACTCCTCACCCTCCCCTTTCAGTAAAAAGTTTGATCAAGGAGTGAGGAAACCCGTAATGTTGAGATGCACTGGATATACTTGGGATCCTCATAATGAGTCGTAACACAAGGGCTGAAAAAAAGTCTATAGTTTGCTGGGTCCAGCACGTAAAGTGGATGGTTATTTTATGTAACTAGTCATTGATTCGTGGTCCTCTAATGTTTATAGGTACCATTTCCTTTCCCCAGTATAACAAGCAAACAATAAACTTGTTGTTCTGTGAATGCTCCTATTCTCTGAGGTCTCCCATTGAGATAGATTTGTAGCTAAGCCTCCATGCTATTCATTTCTTGCCGGTGGAATGCTGTAACACAACCTTATATGGTCTTATATGTAAATAGGGCAGTTTTTATTATGTCCAATTTTCAATAAGCCCAGCAGGTCTTATTATAAAAGAACAGGAGGGAAGGCTCAGCATTGAAGCTCAGATGCCGGTCAGCATCTTGGGCTTTGCATCCCAGTGGTTAGAACATGTGCTCAGGGCCCTGCCAGATGTGCTCTCTGGCAGCTGTCTCTGCCATCTCTATTTGTGAGTGAAGCTGCAAGCCTCTGAGAGTCAAACCTGAGCAGAAAAGGTGGAGGGAGGAGAAAAGCACCTTTAGCTTAAAGGTGGTTGTCCTCTCCTTTCAATCCTTAGCTGACACCTTAGACAGCTGCTGCACTGGGCTTCTGTGCATACACACAGAACTGGAACTCAGCCACCAACCAGTTAGGACCAGCAGATCCTCACCATGTGCCAAGGCAAGCCCCGAAACTTGTGAAATGGTGCAGAGAAAGGAGACCTATCACAAGAAGTTACAGATATTGATACAGCTTATTTGGAGCAAATGACTGTCACAGCACTTTGTAACTTTCACCTGTGTAAGGTCATCTCTAGTCCATTCTTATTTTGCTGCTTAAGGAACCTTCCAAAAGTGCATCCTTGTATTTGAACACTCCATATTCAAATAGCTTCCGTGACTCTAGATGGCTTCTCAAATAAAGTCTAAATTCTGAAGCCCAACATTTGACAATCCGTTGCAAATCCACATGTCTAGGTTTATCTTGGATTACTCTCCATGAGGAACCCTTACACTTCAGCCAAACTAAACTACATGGCACTCAGGGGCTTGCACGACACCCCGTTCCCTAAATCCAGACATTTGTTCACAGTGTTCCTTCTGCACACATTGTCTTTTTGTCTCCTCCCTCCAAACTGCGTGTCTCAGACGCATTTGCCTCTCATTGTCCAGCTCACAGGCCACCCCCTTCATGACACCATCTCTGAGCTCCCCAGTTGGAATTTATTTCTTCCTCCCCTAAACTTCCCTAGCACCTTTCATGGCCTTGTACTGCTGTAATTGGTGAAATCTTTCTTCCCAAACTATATTATAAATCTTTGAGAGCATAGTTCTATATCCTATCTTGTGCCTAGATCAGTGAATTACATTTAATAAAACACCATAAATATTAAACCAGTGATTACATACTCTACTCTGTACTTTTCAATTGGCTTTAACATCAATGATTATTTACATATAAATTGGACAGTTTTTGTCGTCTCCATTTTACAATGGGTGAAACTGAGATTCAGAAAGTTTAAGGAACCCGCCTAAGGCTACACAGATCAATGATCCTAGAGTTAGGAAAACAACATGAAAGGACTCCTTGTCTTAGTCCTTTTACTCAATCCCAAGGTGAAAATAGTTTCACCTGTCATCCTCAGTGCAGGGCTCTGCTGGGGAATGGAGTGGTCTGAATTATTCGGTGAAGCAAGGAGTGGATTCACAGGGAATAGAGAAGTGGACGTTCCAGGAAGGAGATAGTGACAAAGGCGGACATGAATATATTGTGGTTCACAGGTGAAAAATATTTTCAGTATGCCCATGGCCCAGCCCAGGGCCTGGCAGAAAGCAGGTACTGAATACGTGTTAACTAAAGACATAAAGGAAGGGAAGAAGAAAGGGAAGTGGGGAGGACAGTTTGGAGGAGGAACATTGCATCTAGATTAATGAAGAAGCACAGAAATTACCAGCCCAGTGCTGGAAAACATGCTTGGTTGTCAGTGAAGCTTTATTGCACAGGAGGACAAGTGCTCTCTGGCTGAGAGGAAGGTGTGTGCTCCATTCAGCACTGCAGAGGGACAGAGTTCCCTAGGCCACCGCCATTACTGTTGGCACCTGTGTCCCATGTGAGTATCAGTGGTAAATGTCTGATTTTGATAGGTGAGAGATC
The DNA here is from genome assembly GCF_029281585.2 of Gorilla gorilla gorilla. Taxonomy (NCBI): domain Eukaryota; kingdom Metazoa; phylum Chordata; class Mammalia; order Primates; family Hominidae; genus Gorilla; species Gorilla gorilla. The sequence continues at coordinate 20,531,131 of NC_073234.2, read as the reverse complement.
CCAGTGGTGGGGCCCACTAGAATCTACTCTGCCTGTTACTAAGCCACTCTCCCCAACCCATTTCCTTGAAGATCCTGATGGCTCTTGAACATGATAACGCATGTTAACGTGGGGAAGAAAAACATAGACTAGAAAGTAACAGACATGTGTGGCTTTAGGCAAGTCAGTTCTCGTCATGTCTCTTGGCCTTAGTTGTTTCCCAAGTGTCAGATAGGGATAATAAGATCTGCCTTAACCTCACGGATCATGAGGCTGCAATGAGACAGACCGGAAGTACTTTGAAAGTACGAAGCGACGCGTAGCATTGGAAACAAGGGTGGATTTCTGCCTTAGAAACAATAATTGGAATGCTCATTCTCCAAGTCTGACATTTTGATTTTACCTTGCAACCTGACCTGAGAAGTAAACCACAGCCCAGTGGGAGGGGCTTTGCGCATAACCCACCCTCTAGATTTAGGACAGCACAGAAGACTCCCACAGCCTCAAAGGTCTTTCCTGGAGCACTAACTGGGAACCACCCCGTGAGGTCTCAGGTCCAGCCCTCCATGCAGACATGGCCTGACCTACCTTGCTGACCATTTTTCGTTCGTTCCTTATGAAATAACCAAGACGGCAATAACTCAGCTCTTTATCTTTTTATTTCAATGAAACTGGATTTGCTATATGCATTTAACCTAAAGAGTCCATATGGTGTGACAAACGGCAGAGCAAAGAAACCCCATGTGTTCTTCCTCTTTGCTTTCTTTCCCTTGCTCATGCCAGCTTCCCAGTAAAACGCAATCCCTAAAATTGTTGATTTGCATCAGCATTGCAATTCATAATCACTAATATTAGCATATCTTCTACCCCAGTGGCTCTTCATCCCTCAGGAACACCCTGGCCAGAAGTCTAAAAGCACGCACTGCAGTCTGTGAAATTCTTACCCGGCTGTTATTTCGGAGCTCTTGGAAGCAGCATGCTCAGATGGCTGACGGCATCGGAATGGGAAATACCTGCTCCAGAGGGGGCCAGTCAAACAATCTCGGTTGGTTTTATTGCTGCCACATCCAGGAATCAGGTGCCTGGAAAAAATATGCTGACAGGATCAGACTGAGGAAGCTGCAATGCCATCTGGGGTCAGGAAAAGATTTTTGTCCAAGTGCCAACTGCGGGGGCTGAGGCAGTGTGGTGCTCCGCTGGCACAGAGTCTGAAATAGCCCAGGAGGTGCTGGGGAAGCAAGCAGGAAAGCTGCCCAGAATGTTACCAGGGGAGGACGGGGGACTTCGGTGAGGGTGGGGGAAGATACCGAAGGCTTGAGCCTTCTACGCTGGACATTTTAGAAAATGTTCCGTTTGGGAAAATTTGAAATATACGCAGAAGTAGAGATGTAGCATAAGAAGTCCTCAGGCACTCACTGCTGAACTTCAACACCTATCAACCCAAAGCCAATCTCATTTCGTTCTCATCCATATTGTCTTTTGTTTCCCAACCCCCAACCTCACTGGGTTTTATGGAGGCCAATCTTAGATATCATATTATTGCGCCCATGAATGTTTCTTTCTTATTTTTTTTTTTCTTTTTTTGAGACAGAGTCTCGCTCTGTCGCCCAGGCTGGAGTGCAGTGGCGCGATCTCGGCAAGCTCCGCCTCCAGGGTTCACGCCATTCTCCTGCCTCAGCCTCCCGAGTAGCTGGGACTACAGGCGCCCACCACCATGCCCGGCTTTTTTTTTTTTTTTTTTTTTTTTTGTATTTTTAGTAGAGACGGGGTTTCACCGGGTTAGCCAGGATGGTCTAGATCTCGTGACCTCGTGATCCGCCCGCCTTGGCCTCCCAAAGTGCTGGGATTACATGTGTGAGCCACCGCGCCCAGCTGCATCCATGAATATTTCTGCAAGCATCTGTAAAAATAAAAACCTTAGCTATCATACCATTATCATATGTAAAAATTTACAATCATTCTACTCTACTAAAAAATTCAGTATTCAAATTTCCCAAATTGTTCCCTAATAGCACTTGAAATTTTGATCAACCTGAGCTAGAATTAAAGCTAATAATTAAAAAGAGAAAATGAGAGACAGAAGGCAAAAATAATAAGGGAAAGAAAGAGGGAGAAATTAATGAACATGTATTTGTTGGATGTCTATAATATACCAGGCCTTGTACTGGGTTCTAGGGCACTGTGACCTCATTTTAGGAGATAAGAAAACCAAAAGGCACACAGGTTAAGTCATTTGTCCAAAGCCAGTTCACTTGTAAGTCTTGAAGATGTAATTCCAGTTCAGGTCTATACAGTTCCAAAGCCTGCCTTTTTCTTCTATACCACGTTTCATCTGCAATAACTAAATCATCTACGAGGAGTTCTTGGAAAGAAGGAGAAGAGAAAGGATAGGGGGAGTAAAATCCTATTATCATCAAAAAGTAGTAAAGTAGAATTGTTTTGGAGCCAGATATTCCTGGATTTGAATCTCAGCTCTGCAACTGAGTGGAGAAGTTCTTTACTTTCCTGAATCTTACTTTCTTCATAAGTAAAACGGGATGTAGCAAGGATTAAAATAAAGAATTCAAACATTTAATAGTGGTTGTTGGATGGGAGTGGGGATGGGAAAAGAGAAGACAAGAAGTGGTCAGTATTTACCTCATTCTTCTGCAGACTAGTGCTTCCCAGGCACTGATAAGAATAATAACTAAGAACTAGACAAGGCAATCCAACAGCTGCAACGAGAACAACAGGGGTCTGTGTAGGAGGTGGAGAGGTGCAGAGGAAGGATGGATCAAGGAAGTCCTCGGCCAGTGCCTGTCCCTTTCTGAGCACAGGGGCAAAGGAGGGGAGTGAAGGTGAAGACGGTGTGGGAGTGGGAGAGTCAGGGGACCCACCTGAATGATGGAGTGCTTGGAGGTGGCTCAGCAGAAGGGGGAAGAAGACTGGATAGATGGAACCTCAAAAAGTGGGAGATGACAGAAATACTCCTTCAAATACTGTTATCGTGTATATTTAAGGTGTACAGCATGACGTTATGAGTTACATATAGATAGTAAAATGGTTACTATAGTGAAGCAAATTAGCATATCTGTCATCTCACTGAGTTACTCCAACCCGTTTTTTGTGTCAAGAGCTAAAATCTACTCATGTAGCAGAAATCCCTCATACAGCACAATTTTATTACCTACGGTCCTCGTGTAATTAGACCTCTATACTTGTCCATCCTACATGCTGCTACTTTGTGTTCTCAGACACACATCTCTTTATTTTTCTCCCTCCCACTCCCACGGCTGGTAACCACTGTTTTATTCTCTAGCCAGAGATATTCTTAAGCAAAAGGTTTGCTCAGAACTTCAGGAACATGAATCTAACTCTGATATGCCAGCCAGACTGGGTAAGAGAGAGGGGGGGCAGGGACACTAATATAGTAGTTGTTGTAAATTCTAAAGTGGATCTCAATGTGTTGGGATGAATACTGATTTTATAGGTCTGTGCAAAGTTTCCTATGCCCAAAGATTTTTGAAGCCCATTCACAGAATTTTTGTTTTTTTAAGACAAGGTATTGCTCTGTTGCCCTGAGTGGAGTGCAGTGGTACCAACATGGCTCACTGCAGCCTTGAATTCTTGGGCTCAAGCGATCCTCCCACCTCAGCCTCCAAAGTAGCTAGCACCAGAGGCCTGCATCACTATGCCCAGCTACTTAATTTTTTGTTTGTGTGTGTGTGTGTAGAGATGGGGTCCTGCTATTTGCCCAGGCAGGTCTTCAACTCCTGGCCTCAAGCGCTCCTCCCACTGTGGCCTCCCAAAGTGCAGGGATTACAGGTGTGAGCCACTGCTTCCACCTGATGATATTATTATAATATTCTGATAGTAAAGTCTTCTGATCTCAAGAAAAAAGAAGATATGTTCCAGATGTCCAAAGACACCTTGACCAACCATGCCCCCTTTGCAGAAAGAACCCATTGATCAAAGCCAAAACCCTATCCACCAGCAACTGCAGACACAAGTCATGATGAATGAAGAAGATGTTGCCAAAGATTATGCCAGCAAAAATATGCAATGGGGACACTATGTTATTATCGTAAAATAAACTCAGAGACCCAACGAGCCCTGAGAATCTTGCTGATTTTGGATACTTGTTCAAATGGACACTTATTTTAAGACTCTTAAAATGCCATTTTGGAGCAGCAGCCTTAGTGACAGGAAAATTTGAGTTGATGACAATGTCAAGGGTTTCCTTCACTACCTATAGCTATTAAAAACAATTTCATAGTCTCTTAGGAAGATTTCCTTTTGACCCAAATTGAGGTTCAGCTATTGATTTCCAAAGAGTTAGATTACTAGAATCATTAGGTTGGAATGAAATACCAGGGACGTCTTGCCCATTCTCATTTTCCTGCGGAAGGACCTGTGTGTGCGTGCGTGTGGGTGTGTGTGATTTTGTAGTATATATATATATATATATATATATATATATATATATATATATATATAGAGAGAGAGAGAGAGAGAGAGAGAGAGAGAGAGAGAATCATAAAATCATGGTAAAGCTTAAGTGCTGTATGTGGAAGATATTCCACCAAATATTTTTATTTGCTGGTTTAACAATACTCACTTTCAGGAAATTCTTCCATCTATCTTGCTTGCATTCCATTGTTGTAATTCAGGTCAACATTCTAGATTTGCAAGCACATTTAATAAGCTTTACATAAGCACTTTAAAAACATTTAGTCAGAGTACCAGGAGAGAATTGTGATATGATAAGGCCCATTTATTGGGACATGAGGATTCACTTTCAGCACTAAATGATGGCTTAAGGTCACTGATAGCTTTTGGTTCAAGCCTACAATCTTGATTAGACTTTAAAGTGGTAGAGAAATATATCTAGTTATACCTCGTTTCTTCATTTATTTCTTTGTTCATTCCTTCATTCCTTCTTTCCTCTCCTCCCTTCTGTTGATATCTATCAACCACAGAGATATTATAAGGCAATTTTCAAAACAGCGACTTTCTAATCTATCTCTTGTTCCTTTGTCTTCATTCCTCTTTTGAGAAATGTCGTCTTTAAAGAATCAATTTTTGGAGCAATAATTTTCCTGAAGGGACAGCTAAGAATTCATTTATTCTGTTCTTTGAGCAGTAGTGAGAAAAGAAATAGTGATTAACTTCAGTTTCTGTGTCGTGCTAGGTACGTGAACCAATCCTTCTCTTAAATACAATTAAAAATTTGGCTGCAATTTTTTAGAAAAGTGTCTTCAAAGCCAGAATTGCTGATGAGAGAGTAAGAAAGATCGGTAAAAATATCAGAGAGATAATCAGAGTTCCTAAGTTGCCTCAAATATTCTTGCTTCTAACAAACCTGAGCTTCAGTTTTGGGAGACATGAGGGGTAAAAGGGAATTATTTCAAGGATTTAGTCTTACTCAAGGTGGGAAGTCTGATAGAAAATATTCCCTCCATTAAGTGAGGACCCAAAGTGATTCACCGTCAGAATAAGAGGAATAAGAACTAGCCCCAAGTCCAAAGCTCAGGGAAAGTCGCCCTGATGCTGAAGGGGGCAGAGGAACAAAGGCAAGAGAAACATCCTCAGGAGGTGGTGGAAATAAGACGGGCCTATAGAGATTTGCAAGTGTGACTGGTGTTGTCTAGGGTGTCCAGGGAAGCTGAAGCAATGAACTTGGTTAACATTACCCAGAATAGTAGTACTTCCAGGAGCCTAGAATAAACAAACAAAAATTCTTACTGGATGAAGATACTTTTTATCCTAGACCTCAAAAAGTCTCCCATAAATGCCTTTTGCAAGGATAGCAAACAGTACACAGTAAAACACAATTAAGAATAAAAAGGGAAACAAGGCAATATGAGTGAGAAGCAGCAGAAATGGCAAACAGCAGGAACCAATTCATAAAGATTTTAGATATGAAAATTATCAGACACAGGCTATAAAAGAACTATGCCTTATTTCTGGATTAAAAATATGAAAGCATGAAATTGTAAGATGTGAAATATTTTTTTAAAAGGCACATTGGAAAGAATTTCTAGAATTGAAAAACCTAATAATTAGAAATAAACCTAAATGGATTGAATTAACAGCCAATCAGATGAAGGGAGAATTTGTGAACCAAAAGATAGATTAAAAATTAACATAGTGAAACAAAAAGATGAAAATGATGGAAGACAGGTAAAGAAGTCTAGAGGATATAGGCCGGGCGCGGTGGCTCACGCCTGTAATCCCAGCACTTTGGGAGGCTGAGGCAGGTGGATCACGAGGTCAGGAGATCGAGACCATCCTGGCTAACACGGTGAAACCCCGTCTCTACTAAAAATACAAAAAATTAGCTGGGCGTGGTGGCGGGCGCCTGTAATCCCAGCTACTCGGGAGGCTGAGGCAGGAGAATGGCGTGAACCCCGGGGGGCGGAGCCTGCAGTGAGCCGGGGTCGCGCCACTGCACTCCAGCCTGGGCGACAGCAAGACTCCGTCTCAAAAAAAAAAAAAAAAAAAAAAATCTAGAGGATATAGTTCCAGAAGGAGCAGGGAGAGAATGAGGACAATATTTGAAGAGAAAACAGCTCATGAAGGACGTAAGTCCACATATTCGAAATACCAAATAAGTTACACAAGATGAATAAATGAAAGTAAACCACACCTGGATTTATTAGAGGAAAACTTCAGAGACCTAAAGACAAACATAGCACATCAAAAGGAAAAAAGACAAATTACCTTCAAAGAAGCAACAATAAGACTAAAATTAGACTTCCCAGCAGACACAGTGGAAGCCAAAGAAAATAACTGTTAACCTAGAGTCCTATATATAGCAAGAATACATTCAAGAATAAGGAGTGAAGATATTTTCAAACAAAACAGTAAGTTCAATGCCAGAAGACCTGCACTAAAGAATGTACTTTGGGAAGAAAAATTACCTCTAATGGGAAGTATAAGATGCAAGAAGGACTGGAGAGCAGAAATTAATTATATAGAAAAGATACATATAGTAGAGTAGGTGGACAAATGTAAAATTGATCCTTTGAAAAGTCTAATGAAATTGACAAATCTGACAGACAATTGATCATAAAAAGAAAGGGAAGGTGCAAATAAACAATGTTTGGAATAATAAGGGGAAGTAACTATAAGTGTGCATAATTAAATATATAGTAAGAAGATACCAATAGCAAATTCAGTGCAGCAAACCGAAAATCTGATTTCTTTGAAAATATACAGTAGCAGTCTAAAACAAATCCAAAAATAGCCACCTTATTAATCTTATTACCTTAAGTTGTTAATCAAATTCATAGGTAAAAATCTTCTCATAAAGAAATAATCAGGCTTAGTTGACTTTGCTAATGAATTCTACCAAAATTTAATAAAAAACTTCCAATGTTACAAAACTATTTATAGTATACCTTATGGAAGACTAACAATTTCCTAACTCTTATTATGAAACTAGCATAACCTTGATACCTCTCTTAAGGAAGGAAAATCACAAGCCAATTTCACTCATGTATCTCCTGTAGATACAAAAATTCTAAACCAAATAATAGTACAATAAAACCAGCAAAGTTGGGTTTTACTGAAGAATGCATGGGTTGCTTAATAATAGAGAAAAATAAACTCACCACATTAACAGATTCAAAGAGAGATGCTATGGACTGAATGTTTGTGTCTCCCCTTCTCAATTCATCTGTTGAAATCCTAGTCTCCGATGTGAGGGTATTTGGAGATGGAGCCTTTAGGAGATAATTAGGTCATGCGGGTTGTATCTTCCTGATAAGATTAGTGCCCCTATAAGAAGAGACACAAGAGAGCTTACCTCCTCTGTCTCTGTCCCTCCTCTATGTGAGGATACAGCAAGAAGGGGGCCATTCAGAAAAAGGGCCCTCACCAGACACCAGTTCTACCAGTGCCTTGAATTTGGACTTCCAGTCTCCACAACTGTGAGAAATAAATGTTTGTTGTTTAAACCACCTGTTCTATGTCATTCTGTCACAGCAGCCCAAACTGACTAAGATGAGGGAAATACTGTAATTATTTTAAAAGATGCAAAAAGTGATAAAAATTTAACATCTATTAATGCTAGTAGCTATTAGGAAAATAATATTAGAAGGGAGCTTCCTTTATCTAATAAGGAATATCGAAATAAATACAAAAATAATAAAAATTTCCTAAGGCAAAGATTGTACTTTATAGAGGAATGTCAATCCTGCTCACTACTTCTAGTCATTCTACTTGATAGCACAGTAAGTCAAGAGAAACAAATACGACGCGTAAAGATTTCAAAGGAAGGAATAAATCTATTATCAGTTGCAGATGCCAAAAAAAGAGTAAAATTAATCACCTTGCAAGAAAAAAGAAAAAGCTCCCCAAATGAACAAAACATATCAAGAATCTGCAGAAGGAGGAACGTGTGCTCCCGGGTTAGACTGCCGTGACTGCAACACTTGCGTTTTCTTTACGTTGTTCTTCCTTCTAGGAGACGTGGTGCACCGCCCACAAGACACCAGCTCATTTATCTTCTTGTGGTTGTATTTTATTATGGGAAGGACATTTCAAGGGATATTTACAAGTAAGAGAATACATAGCTTCAAATCACTCCTTCCTCCCCACCTGCTAAGCTAGGTTTTACAACATTATCCCTTTCAATCCGAGACTGATAACACGAAAATGAAACCATGGATATAAAATACCTTTCTTTGTGTTTTACCCCAACTTTCCCTCTGTAAAATTTTTCTGCTCTCTTTTCTTAGTGGACTCAATCCCATAATTGGTTGCCTTGGGCTATGTTTTACAGCACCTACCTTAGTCTAAAACAGATTCACAATATCCTCTGGCTACAGAATACAGAATGCAGTAGCTTCCCCTGTTAGACATGAGCCCCAGTGGGGTGGGAGTTTGGAATGGGGGATGGTATGGGGAAGCGGTCTGCTGCAATGCAGGTAAGCTCATTCTGCTCATATCATGTGGCAGATGTGGCCAGGAAGTCCAAGTGATGTCTTCCATATAGCCCTACTCCTTCCAGGAAGTGAGCTGCCCCAGGCCTGCTGATGAAGGTTCCCCACACCTGCTTGGAGCCATGCCTTAAGTTTTGCCACTAGAGATTTTTTTCCTTTTTAAGATTTAATAATGGAATGTTAAAAATATGTAAAAATGTAATGAAATAATACAATAGACACTAAAATCAAACATTTTATGATATTCACTTCAAACCTCCTCTCCGAAGAACACTAAGAGTTCTGCAGAATCTCTGTCTTCCATGTCTTTCCCTCTGTCCCCAGACATACCATTACCGTGAAAGGTTTCTATCATTCCTAAGCATGTCTTTATGCATTTGCTGTATTTATGGTATCATGCTGTACATATCAGTTTGCAACTTGCTTTTCTAAACTCAGTGTGTTTTGGTAATTGAGATGTATCACTGTTAGTACAGGCTGATCTGATTCATTTCTTTCATCTGCTCTATAGTATTTCATTTACTAAATCATATTCACCATTTGTTGTTGTTGATTAGATATAAATACTATTGGTTTGTGTACTGCTCTTATATCCAATAACCTCGATGAATACTTATTATTTATAATTGTTGGTCTACAGATTATTTTTATCTTCTATACTGGCAGTTATCTCATCTGTAATAATGAGAAACTTGTTCTTCCCTTCCAATCCTTCTTCCTTCCTTCCTTATTTCCTTCCTTCCTTCCTTTCTTTCTTCCTTCCTTTCTTTCTTTCTTTCTTTCTTCCTTTCCTTTCCTTTCCTTGTGTAAACATCACTTTTAATAGAAGTGGCAATAGCAGGCATCCTTGTCTTGTTTCTAACTTTCAAGATAATGCTTATTAGATCAGACCTTTAAGTAAGATTTTGCTGTGAATTTTTGGTGGCCACTCTCTATCAAGTTAAAGAAATTCTGTTTTATTTTTAGTTTGCTAAGGTTTTTTTTTAATCAAGAATGAGTATTGAATTTTTAAAATACTGTTTCTGTATCTCTGAGATGCTAATAGCTTATTACTCTAATGTTGTCAATTACATTGGTAATGCTTTCAATAAACTATTCTTAAATTCCTAGGATATGTAATCCCAGCATTTTGGGAGGCCGAGGCGGGCGGATCACGAGGTCAGGAGATCGAGACCACTGTGAATCCCTGTCTCTACTAAAAATACAAAAAATTAGCCGGGCGTGGTGGTGGACGCCTGTAGTCCCAGCTACTCAGGAGGCTGAGGCAGGAGAATGGCATGAACCCGGGAGGCGGAGCTTGCAGTGAACCGAGATTGCATCACTGCACTCCAGCCTGGGCTGGAGACTCCGTCTCAAAAAAAAAAAAAAAATCCTAGGATAAATTCAACTCAGTCACAATGTATTTTTTAATACATTGATGGATTTGGCTTGAGAATATTTTATTCAGGCCATTTGCATCTATTTATAAGTGAAATTAGTCTATAATTTGCCCATCTTATAACTTAGCTGATTTTGATATCAAGGGTGCACAGTTCTCCCTGTTTGTTCTCTGAGGAGATTTATATAGGATATGAATTATTTCTTCATTGCAGCTTTGGTAGAATTCAACGTAAAACTATCTGAGTATGGTGTTTGCTGCTTACTTGTTTCATAGGTAACTTTTTAACTACTGATGCACTTTAATAGTTTTAGACCTACTAGTGTGATCTATTGTTTTATTTACTCAATCTTGATAAGTGATATTAATATTTTGCCTAGATTTTCAAATGTATTGTCACATATTTAATTATAGTTATCTCATAGTGTTAAAATCTATACTGTACATGGAATTAATTTTCAGTTATCACTTCTATGATTTTGTATTTATGTACTCTTTTATTTCATCAATATTGCTTAAGGATTGCCTATTTTGTTGCTTATTTCAAATAACCGATTTTTTTAGTCATCTTTCTATATTTTCTTGTTTTGTTCATTTTACTCTTATCTTTATTATTTTCTCTTTCTACTTCCATTAGATTACTCATTGTTCTTTTATAACTTCTTGAGTTGGACTCTTATTTCATTAATCTCAGCATTTTTCATATTTTATATATATATGACTGGTAAAATAAAAGGAAATTCTGAGGAGCATTTCTTTTAAATGTGCACTAATTATTACATAATAAAATATGTCTTGGATATAAATATAATAACTATCACATCAAACTTCATAGTTCATGGGTGGTATTCCTTATAAAATGACAAGTAGTCAATTAAAAGACAAAAGTCAATCAATTCGCACCTGCTACCTGAAAGAAAGTTGTGATTTAAAACATCTGGGACTTTTTTGAAAAAAGTCAATCAATTTAAAGGAACTAAAAATTATAGCAAATTTGGCTATTGCTCCATGGTTTGATTGAAAAGACCGAACTCTCTGATTTTGGAGTGCCAGATGCCACACACTTACATTGGGCAAAGGTTGCTAACCATGTTGTTCAAATCTTCTCTATGTTATTATTTTTTGCCTTCTTGATCTATTAGTTTTTAGAAAGGTATGTTTAAATGTATTTGCCAACTCCTCCTTATAATGCTGGCAATAGTTGCATTATATAGTTTTAGTTTGAATTGTTAGGTATAGTTCAGCCCAGAATTATTATATATTATTCATGAATTACTCCTTTAGTAATTAAAGAATGACTCTTTATCTCCAAAACTGTCTTCCTCTCAGATCTTTTCTGGCTAGTATTCATATGGCCATCCTGGATTTCTCTTAGTTCGTATTTGCTCGGCATGCATTTTCCACCCCTCCATTTCAGCCTTGCTCTGTTGTCATTACTCTTCTTTCCATCACATTAGGCTGTTCTTTTTCTCGTTCATTCTCCTCCACCAAGGTCTTGGGTTCTGTAATGCTAGTGTGGCCACATCACACATATATCCAAATATCCAGATTGAAACTGGAAGCTTTAAGAGAATTTTTGATATTCATGAAAGCTGTTAGAGCCCCCAGTCTGTACCCGGAGATGGGGGATTTTACAGCGTGAGTGTTGCAGACACCCGCCAGCCTGCAAGTCCATGCACAGCTAGTGTTTGATGGCCAAGAGAGATCCTGGCTCTAAAGCTTAAGCACATGCAGTGCTTCTGCCTACTGATATTTATAGTTTCATGTAGGTGGGGAGGGTGCTCCTCGGAACAGAGAGAAAAGGTCTCAGCCCCAGGGAACCAGTGTAAACCACTGTGTGGTTGATCGAGTGCCTTCTTCCAGAAGATGCTTGAGAGATTTTCTCCCAGGTCTCAATTGGTGATCACAGTGCTGGAGATTGAGGCAGAGGATCTCTAGCAATGAGGGGCCTGACCCCAACCCCTGCTGAAGCTGATGATCTGCTTGTGCATTTGGTCTCTGCACATTGCTCTTCATTCAATGAGCAGACAGAAATCTTTGCTTTGCTTTTTCTAAAACATCCAGACAACATTAAGGGTCCTGAGTCTACAGGCAAGGTCCTACCTTCCTGTCTTGGATCCACAAAAGAAAAACATAAACCATATTCCATAGGACAGGAAATGTGTGTCTGGTGGAATGAAGATGGGGAGTGCCTTCGATGGTAGGAGGGAGCAGTGACTCAACTCTCCAGGAGGAGCCCTACCAGCAAGGGTTGGGGAATGCTGACTGGACGTTAGTTTCTAGCTGTGGGTCCTAGGGGGCAATGGTCCCCAGAAAGCATGCCTAGGAAGGTGGTGTGTGTGTAGGGAGGGGTGGGCACCATGGTTCGAGCCCTGGATCTACTTTTTTCTATTCGGTCCTCAATTTCTTCATCTGTAAACAAGAGAAGTACACCAAATCAGAATTTTCCAACATGCATTCATGTGGCATCACTTTGACATTTTTTTTACATACCCACGTGCCAACCTTAATGTCACCATCATTTCTCTTCAGATTGACTTTGTTTTACTTACTACTTGCCTTGTCTTAATCAATACCATTTGTAGACTAATGGCTTTGATGCTGTAGTTGTATATTCTTTCTAAGCTACATTTAATTAAACACCCAAGTAATACAGCAGGTCCTCAAATAATGTCGTTTCATTCTATGCTGTTTCCCTATAAAGCTGATGAGAAAAAAAAATAGTTCCCAGAAAGGAAGTCTGTGTGGAGTCTAAATGTTCTCCCCATGTCTGCATGGGTTTGCTCTGGGCACTCCGGTTTCCTCCCACATCCCAAAGCCGTACCTGTTAGGTGAACTGGTGTGTCCACATGGTCCCAGCATGACTGCACGTGTGAATGTGCCCTGCACTGGGCTGGTCCTGCCTGGCACCCTGAGCTCTTGAAATCTCTGGCGACCTGTGATACATAGCTGGAATAACTGGGCAAGTAACTATCTTACTTGTTTTTATTAATCTTTGTTAATTATATGACTAGCTCACATTTATTTCAATGTTTAATATTAGAAGTGTTTGAGTCTTTACTTAGAAATTTGTTGATTCTTTTGAAACCAGAAATATACTGTAGGAGCTTCAGTCTTGTTTATATCAATTATCCTTAAAGGTGCAGTTTCCAGGAACCTACCGATGACAGTGACGGTAAGTGAGGACTTACTGTATACATGTTTGAAGTTTATGTAGCTCCTGGAATCTCCTAGCATACCATCAGTGATACAATATATCACGTTTGGTAATTGCTGAATAGTCTCCAAAGTCCCTTCCAGTTCCAAAGAGTCTGTGTTTTCATGAAATAAGCTTTGAATGATATCCCCAAGGCCCCAAAGAAATCAGGAAGGAGGACTAGAGGAACATCGAGCGATGGACTGCAAGATCTATAATAGATGTCCTTTGCTTCTCTGGTCCATCCTTTTTGTTTGTTTCCTAGAAACTCTGTGCAGAGAAGGCTCCAGATTGCTGAAAGCACAGTCTAAGAGATCCAAAGATCACACTTGCAGTTCCAAACCAGGTTTATAAATAGTCCATCCAAACTAAACATAAAACCATAACCAAAACAGGTGCGGAAATTTGGAGAGCTCAATTTGGTTAATATGTGGGTTTGGCGGCAACATTCATCACTACCAGATTACATACTACTGCGTGTTCTTCCCACTCCAAATGGTACTAATCCTGCACTCTATTTGATGTTGATATTCAACAAATTAAGAGTTTATATTTTACACTTCCTTCATGGACCAGAAATGTCATCCTTACCTTCAGAGAAGTGCCCTATGGGCCTTTCACTTACAGAGCCAGGAACACATGTGGCTTAGGGCCTATGTATATTTCTCCAAGCAAACAAGGCTTTTTGGAGACAAAGATGAATTACTCAGAGGGAGGATCCAGAAAGTTATAATAATATATATAAATTAACCATACCACAGATCCTTTTTAGTTATTCGTTTGGTTTTTGGTCCTCCTGTAGAATTTTGCCTGGTATGAACTTGGACCTCCCATTAGGTAAGGGGCATCTGAGACATTATATCTGGCATGGGGGAAAAAAAGCCACCTAGAATCAGGATGTCTGGGTTAGAACTAGAGCCTGGGCTTTGTCTGACTTTGGAAATATCACTTATCTTCATGGTCCTAAATATTTACAGTCCTGTAAACTAGAGCTAATAATCCATGCTTTAGTAAACTCCTAAGCATGTTGGGCTTTTGTTTTATTGTCTGCTTAGTGAATACTGTTTGAGCACAGGCCTGTGATTCTGAGGTCTGAAAGAAAGGAGACCAAGATCCTGCAGAAACTAGAAGTCACAGGGTGACAATGACAAGGGTATTGGGAATGCAGGCCCAACTCCAGCATCATGGTGGCATCATCAGGCTCTGTGTGCAGGCTGCTTGCAAGGATGCATCTGATCACACAGTCAGGATGCAGCCTAGGTCATGAGTCTCTTCTCAGAAGGGTGACTGCATAACTTATTGTCCAAACCGGTACACTTTCAATAGCAAAAGCAGGCACTGTAAATCATTATGCCTGAACAGTAAGCATAAACCAGGGCTGTCCTGGTGAACCAAGACAGTGATCGTCCCATCCATAAGTTGCAGATAGTCAAAGGGATTTTCCCTTCACATCTATGAGCTTCCCTACGTAGAGTTAGGTAGAAATGCTAGAAAATCCATGTTGGACAGGCCTGGAAGTCCTGTGGATATGAGGGGATTGGAACCTAGAGTCTACAGGGATCTTAGACCTATTATCTCACAAATACAATCCAATGCAATGGTCCCGGGAAGCCAGCAAAACCTCTTAAAGTTCTTGAGCTCAGGTCCTAAAAGTCCCCCAATCTGATGCCTGAGTCATTCAGATGAATGAACTATAAATGAACCACAGTGGGGCTACCCTGCAAAGGCTTAATTCATATGAAGTCCCAGATTCACAACTTTTCCCAATGACAAGGACAGAGCTGACACCAGTACCAGGTGTCTCCACAACGCAGAGTGGAGAGTCCTGCTTCCCCAAGAGAATGCATCATGGCCCTTTTAAAACAGCTATGACTTATCCACACAGTGCTTATTTCAGCCTGTGTCTGTGAGGGAAATCATAGAGGACCTTACAACCCATTCCCCTAATACGAATATGCATTGTGCTCCCAGAAAACTCAGGACATGTGGGCCAGAGACACTGCTGTGAGTTCACCAAACCCAGCGTCCTTTTCCTCCTGGGCACTTCATTTCTAATCTTTCTTGCAGTAGATGGGGCCATATAACTGACTCTGGTCAGTGGAATATAGTCCTGAATAGTTTATGTCACTTCTAGAGCTAGTGCCTAAAAATCTTCTGAGAAATCCTACTCTCTTCCTCCCTCCCTCCCCCACCTCCCAGCCACAAGCAGTGGAGAACCATGGCGCTGGGGAATGGTAGGGCCTGGATCCCTGAATGACTACTAGAACATAGCCTCCCCCATGCCCTCCTTCTTTTACCAACTCACATGCAGTTGTGATGTGAGTGAGAAGTACAATTTATCAAATGAAGCCATAGAGATTTTGGGATCATTTGGTGCAACTCTATCCTGACCAATACAAAATGAAAGCAATTTTTCAAATTAGCCTGAACCAAAGCAATTAAAGAGGGCATCCTAATGCCAAACAGAAACAATTTGAGGATTGCTCACAATTCTGGACTCTCCAGATCACTGTGCTCCCTAAAGGGCAGGAATGGCATAGGGCAAGAGAACAAGTGACCTACTTTCACACCCACGTCCCCACAAAGGATGCAACGATTCAAACCCTCCCCAGTTTCCTCAGCTCTTTCAAGTGGAATGAGTTGATGTCTCCCAAACTGCATGGTCTAGACTGGGAAAGAGTCACCCTCATCAGTTACTCCTCCCAACCAGGCAGAGGCGCTGCTCCCAGCCGTCCCTCTCCACCAATCCCAAAAGCAATCCAGGAACTTATACACTGTTGATTGGAATGTAGATTAGTTCAAACCCTATGGAAAACAGTATGGAGATTTCTCAAAGAACCAAAAATAGAACCCCATTTGACACAGCAATCCCAAAGGAAAAGAAATCAAAAAGACACATTTTATCAGAAAGACATCTGCACTTGTATGTTTATCTCAGCACTATTCCCAATAGCAAAGTCATGGAATCCACCTAAATGTCCATCGATGGTGGATTAGATAAAGAAAACATGGTACATATACACTGTGGAATACTATGCAGCCGTAAAAAGAATACAATCACGTCCTTTGCAACAACATAGATGTAGCTAGAGGCCATTATCCTAAGGGAAATAACTCAGAAACAGAAAATCAAATACTGCATGTTCTCACTTATAAGTGGAAGCTAAACAATTGGGTACATATGGAAATTAAGATGGAAATAAGAGACACTGGGGACTATCAAAATGGGAAGGTTGGGATGGGGGTGAAGGTTGAAAAATTACCTACTAGGTACAATGTTCACTATTTGGGTGAAGGGTATACATGCTAGAAGCCTAAACCTCATTGTTACGTGATATATCCATGTAACACACATGCACATGTACCCGCCAACCTAAAATAAAATTTTTTTAAGAAAAGCCCTTCACTGAATGGTCTGCTTAACACATTGTACTGTTTTCCAACTCTTTAATGAGAAAGTGCTCCCACTTGTCTGATCTAAATTTCTCTTCCGAAAGAAGTCCATTCACTCCTAAAAGTCCTCGGAGAGAATGTGCTCAACCTCTCACCTCCAGACATTCGCAGTTACCATCCACCCTGCCTAGACCCCATGGCAGTATCCCCACGCTGCCCCTGTTCTGAGCCCCTGCCCTCCCTCCCCTACCAGCCACCCTGCACCTGGACAGGCAGTAGTGCAAGCATGGAGGGAGCCAGGGAAGTAGCTCTGAGCTTTTAGTTACCGCCACTTCCTTGGACGTTGCTTCACGAGTCCAGATGGTGAGCCGGGTAAACAAGAAGTCCCTGTTCTCCATCAGCATGTCAGCGAGCGCCTCACTCTCAGGCATCTGCCGAGCTGGGGGCATGATCTCCGTTTACAGTTTGGCCCTCCTCAGCGTACCAGAAATGTGCCCTTGTGTAAACACTCAGATCCCTTCCTCCAGGGAGGACACATGGACAGGACAGTGAACACCTTGCTCCTAGTGGCCTGGAGAGAATGAAAATATCGCTGTCCTTCTTCCAGCCCCGTCTGCCCCTAGTCACTCCAGCCCACCAATAGCCAAAGAACCCTCATGTGCGGGGAGACACCTAACTGGCTCCGCTGCCAATTTGGCTGAATCTGTATTCCGCTGCTTATTTCATTCCCCTTGGTTCTGCCACTTACTAGCTGTGTGACCATAGGCAAGTCACTTAAAGTTTCTAAGCATCAGTTTCCTCAAGTAAATAATAACACCACCTAGCTCACAAAAGTCTCCCTTTGCTGATAAGACTTGAAAAAACAAGTCTCATACAGTGCCTGTGGATGCCAGGGTCTCTCTACAAGCGTTCATTCCTTTCCTTTTACCTGTTCCAGCTTTGTGCAATCCCCTACCTGATACTATCTCTTGTCCCAATAAAAAGTGTGTAGGCTGGGCACAGTGGCTCATACCTGTAATCCCAGCACTTTGGGATGCCGATACTGGTGGATCTCTTGAGCTCAGGAGTTCGAGACCAGACTGGCCAACATGGTGAAACCCTGTCTCTACCGAAAATACAAAAATTAGCCAGTTGTGGTGGTACAAAACTGACCTCAAGTGAGCCACCCACTTTGGCCTTCCAAAGTGCTGGGATTGCAGGCTACTTAGGAGGCTGAGGTGGGAGGATCACTGGAGCCTAGGAAACAAAGGCTGCACTGAGCCGAGATGGTACCCCACTGCACTCCAGCCTGGGTGACAGAGTGAGACCCTGTCTCAAAAAAATAAATAAATTCATTTATTTTTTTAAGGGTGTAAGTGCCCAGTGACTGGAACAAGTCTGCTTAGAGCAACATTCTCTGCTCACTGGTGCTCAGTACTCCCCAGCCACCTGCTGATCCTGAGCTTCTCACCTGTTGGTTCTTGAAACTCCAGTTACTGCTGACTTTGTAACTTTTTTCTCGCATGCGAAGACTCGTCATCAACGGTCTGCTTCTGCCTCTGACCTCTGATCTCTGACACTCTCCCTCCACCAACTGGCCTTGCTCTCTCATCAGTACCTGACTAGTGGTCCTTCTCTTCTGTTGCTAATCATCTCCATGTTGGGGCCCCCAATTTATGTCAGTTGAATGATTGAATAAATGGCTGAGTGAATGAGCCAATGAATAGAAGCACCATGCAAACTGAAAAATGATTTGTAATCTTCTAGCAGACACTCTGGACTTGAATCTTCACACTTCATCCATCACTGTATGGGATTTGTACTCACTATTAAAAATATTCCAAGACATTGTTTTTCTAGTTCGGGTAGGAGGTTGTGGCTGACACATATTTCTTAGGAGCCAGAGGGAAAATGTTGCTATCCCTTCTCTTCTGAAGGCGGACCAGGCAAAGATCAAATTTTGCCTTCCTAAACAGAGCCTGCATAAACGCACAGCCTGGGAACCAAGATGCCGGCTCCTACCCCTCATTCAATTCCTGCGTCTCCAAGTCAGCTGTGGCCTGGGCAAGTTACCTTGCCTTTCTCATCAACTGTCTGCAAGCTCCCTCCAGGTCTGCGTGAATACACGCCCGGCGATGCCACTAGACTGCACGCGGAGGCATTGGAGCCAGCTCATGCTGATTTGCTGGAACTCATTGTTAAATGTTCAGGAGTTCTGCAACCCAGTGGACATCATATTGTAGCTTGAAATTAGCCTCAGTGGGAGTATTTACCACAGGAATTTGCAAATGCTTCTAGTCAGGGCTTCTTTCCACCAGAGGGTCAGTTGCTAAGCATTCACCAACACACCACTACTTGCACAGGTGTATTTCCTCATCTCCAAGTGCTCTAGGAAGCCAGAATGGCATGGAACCCATAAGCAAGCCTCAACTTCCTTCTCCATGGGAGGATGCTCCATTGCTTTCCACCTCACAGGCTGCACAGCCTCAGAAGTGCGTGGAAGAGAGGGCTTTCCTGCTGCTATGACATGAAGGAATACAGATAGAATCATAAAATCACACCTTCCAGATCTTAGTCACTAAATACAAGCTTGATCTGATCTCATCATTTCCCTGCTCCAAAACCTGTAATAGCTCCCTCATGCCTCCAGAATACAGTTAAACCCTAACCTCCTTCATTTCCTCAGCCAACCCACCTCTCTAGTTTCTTTTCCTTCCACTCTCTTGTGCACCATCTCCTCTTATGGCTGTTTTCCATATATGCTATCCAGACAATTCTAATTATTGCCTGCACACTATTTGTGTCCCCTTTATTGGGTAAGAGCACGTTAACTCTTTCTTCGGGGAGAGTTGAGGCCATTACCCGGATTACAGATCTGGAATGCATGAGAGGTAACCAGGAACTAAAAACGTGCTAGAAGGTATTGCTTCATCCCCGGGGCTCTGGAAGCAGACTTCCTGCATGTGAGGCTCAGCTTCAGCCCTTACCTGTTATGTGACCTCAGGCAAGCTACTTAACTTCTCTGAACCTCAGTTTTCTTATCTGCAAAATGCAAATACTGGAAGAACCTACCTCCTGGGGTTAACGTAAGGATTAAATGAGTTATTGCATGTCAAGGACTCAGCCCAATGCCCAGTAAAGAGTTAGCATATAAAACACATTTGCTGATACTAGTTTCATCATCTTATCTTTATTATTATCAACCTCAGATCATCATCATCATTATTATTCACATAAATATCTTGGGCTGTAAGTAAGTATCTGCCCATGCATCTTTCTGAATTCTTCAGCCCTTAGTGGAAATTTCTTCAGACCAGAAAAGTCTCAGGAAATAATTCAGTGCCATCCACTCTCATCCTCCAACACTGGTAAAGACAGGTTTTGAAGGCTTCTAGCGCCCAGTTAACAGCTCTGACTTTGCAAGTCCCCCACACTATGATCAGATAAATAAACTAGTAGCCAAGTAAGACACTTGCATTTGAGACATAAAGAGACAAAAGGAATTTTCTACTGATGAGACTTAATCCAGGGCTTTTCCACCCTGCACAGGTTACTATTAGCTCAGCCCTAGTTCTTTTCTGAAACCACCTCCTCCGGGAAGATGCAAACCTTCAGACCTGGAAGCTCAGGTCTAAGCCATCCCATTCCAGGGCCAATCCACTCCAGAGATTGTCAAGGCGGCAGAATTGCCCTGGAGAGCTGGTGGATCATCATAGAGACTTAAAAGGGAGAGGATGACCCAGTGTAAGCAAATGTGATGTGAAAATTGGAAAATGCTATCCACATTCTAATGCAGTTCTATTGCAACCTTTAACACCCTTCATGGGGCCACATGATGTTTGAACTCCCTAGCTTGCCAGCTCCCTCCCCAATCTGACTCATCTCAAAACATCAGCTTGAGATGTGAAACTGGGTTCAACATAAATTCAGACTCATCTGCACACATCTGAAGGCCCAATGGGGAGAATCTAACACAGCAGGTGATTCGTATGAGGCATTGATACCCCCTGAGAATGAACTAATTCTGAAGACTGAACACACTCTCCATCTAGGAGCAATGGTGCCGCATGAGTGGAAAACAGAGGGATATGGCATGTCACTCAGATTGCCAGCCCCGTGGACCTGAGCCTGACTCCTGCTTGGTGCTGCGCAGGGAAAGGGAATGAACTGAGAGGCTGTAAAGAGTTCAGGTCTGCTTTCCCATTCAGAGTGACTTGTGAAATATATATATTTATATTCTGGTCAGCTTCTAGCTCTTCCTTGCAAATACATATATACATTGACTCCACTGGGTGGAGGTTATGGCCAGCCCTGGATGGCCTCTAGAAGCAGTGTCTGTCCCTGCTGATATGGTTTCTTCCCTGTGTGTAGTTTGGGTCCTGCCGAGAGTAGACAACTTACAAGGCACGTTTTTCAGCAGCCTCCCAGAACCTCCAGCTGGCAAACAGCCTGGTCACTCTGGATTTTGGGTTTGTTAGCCCCAAGTTCAAGGACAATCCTATCCTGCTTGTCAAGAGGTCCTTGGCCTCCTTGGCCTGGGAGGGAATGTAATGCTTTCCCTCATTTCTGGGCTTTTTGTTTGATTGTTTTCTGTTCTTGTTTTGTTTTGGTTTGGTTTGTTTTTGAGACAGGGTCTTGTTCTGTTGTCCAGGCTGGAGTGCAGTGGCATGATCATAGCTGACTGCAGCCTCAAACTCCTGGGCTCAAGCGATCCTCCTGCCTCAGCCTCCCAAATAGCTGGGACTGCATGTGCACACCACCATACCTGGCTAATTCCACATTTCTAAGCAGAGAGGTTTGTGGCCACTTGAGCTTATTGAAGGAATTCTAGCCTGGGAGAGGGGAACTTGGGTTCCACTTGCTGTCACCAATTGGTTGTGTGACTCTGGAAAAGTTTCTTCACCTCTCTGGGCTTTAGTTGCCTCTTCCACAAAAATGTGGTTCTTAAATCTGATTATCTCTTTGGCCCCTTCCTGCTTTGATATGCTGAGGTTCTGAACTGCTGATTATTCCAGGGCCTGAACTGATCTGCTGCGGAAGGGGTGAGAGGTCACTTTTTTCCCTAAATTCTCTGCTGGGCTGGAGTGAGAGAAGGTCAGAGAGAAAGTTTCCCCAGGGATGCTTATGCCATGGCACATTTTGCTCTTTTTCTTAATTCATTCAGCAAATATATATTTGGTGCTTCATGTTTGTTGGCACTGAGGGGTTTAGCCATAAACAAAATAGACAAAACCCTGTCTTTGTGGAGATCCTGTCAGGAGACAGATAATAAACCACAGGTGGGGAGATCTGTGGGGAGAGCTATAGCAGGTGGGAGAAATCGCAACTTAGGTGAGGAGGGTGTGGGGGGTGGGTGCTAGTGAGGGGAGTGACCATTTTAAAAAGAGTGGTCAGGAAGGGCCTCACTGATACAGTCACCATTGATAAAGTTAGGGGGTTCTGGAGAGTTCAGAATGAGGGCAGACCTGGCATCCCGGGATTGTTGCGAAGATTGATGTGAACAGGGAAAGAGGGTCCTGCAGCTTTGCCTGAGGCTCTCAGGAAGATGATGGTGGGAAGCTTTGATGTGGGGAGCATAAGCATCTTTCTAGGAGCACACTGCGCTCTCGCCCCTTCCTCGCCTGCCGACGGAGCCAGGGAGGCCAGGCTGTCCGGGCCCATCCACTGTGCAGAAGGTGCCCGGGCTGTGTCTCAGCTCCCACCCAAGGCACGCAGCCTTACCCAGGGGTCCTGGCACCCCAAAGGGGGCCACACAACAGCATTCCCAGCCTGCCCTTTTCTGAAGGACAGTGCAGGTGTCGGCTAACGAGCTGGAATTAGACTTCTTCACTCACTGCCTCCTTCCTTCTCACTTCTTGGTACAACTGAAGATTGGCAGGAGGATTCAGAGAGCACCAGGAATCCCCAGTTATTTTCAGAGCAGTTCCAGGCCCTGGCCCTGCGGCCTAAGTTCTGCAAGGAGAAGCATGAGAGGCTCACGCAAGGGGGTGGCCGCAGGACTCCTGCGAGGACAGTCCCCTGTCTATTCACTGACAGGAAAGCTCTTTAGCTCTGTTTGGAAGCATTTTCACCAACTCTGTCTGGAATCTTCCACCCAGGCCCTTCTCCCTGACTACTCTATCCTAGTCTTGTGAATCCAGACCCCAAATCCACAGACCCTGGAGTTACACACTAAGGGCTGGACTCAGGAGTGGAAGAAAGAGCGGGTCTAGGGGAGTCTCCGAGGACACCGCAGCCTGTTACTGTCTCTGCCCAAGTCACTCTGAATGGCTCTCCTCTGATTCCTCCTTTTCCTCCTTCTTCTTTCCCTCCTGGGGAGCCCAGGACAAGATCACCGCCTGGCTGTATCCTCCCTGTCGCAGCGGGAGCCTATCCACCCTGGTCTCCATCTTGTGACACACGAGGTCCCCTCTTCACCCAGGACTTCAGCTTTGCCCTCTTGGGGCTGGCTTCAGGCCCAAGGCATGATCCAAAACTTTCCACAGCTCAGTTTGCAGAGACAAGGGAGTGCCATGGAAAGAGGAGATGCAGAAGCCATCTGAACACAGACGTGTTTAGGAAAAAGGAAGGAAAGTACAGTCAATTAAACCCACTGCCATGTTGGAGGGCAATGTCATTGTGGCCGCTGGGATGGGAAGATAGGCAGCTCTGGCCCCGAAGCCTGGGGTGACTGGAGGGAGGAGCATGGTGAGTCCCTCGTATGCTCTCCAGCATGAGAAAGCAGCCCACTCTGCCCTGCCTGGGCACCACGCTTCTCCCAACCTTCCCCAGGTCTCTCCTGATACCCTCTCTTCCTCAGGAAGGTGCCACCACCCCCACTGCTCTGGCCTGTCCCACCTAACTCTCTCTGAAGTCCCTGTGAGAAACACTGAATGATGTGGCCTCCGTAAGTCCTTTAAAAATAGACTGTGGATCCCCTGCAAAAAAAAAAAAAAAAAAAAAAAAGTCCCTGTCTAAAAATAGCTCTCAGCATCTAGGGGAGAAAAAAAGAAACTGCAGCAAAATTCAACTGGAGCAGTGACTTTCCTGTCTCTGATGTTCCAGGTCAGCTCCAGCACTGGAGAAGGCTGCGAGGGAGACAGGGGAGGAGGGGGTCCTTCAAGGACAGAGGAAGGATCAGAATCTCAATCTGCAGCAAACACCTCTCTCCATTCCCTGACTTGTGGTCATTGGGCCCTGCCTGGTCCAAGCAGCCAGGCAGTGCTCAAGACAGCAGCACGGAGCAGCAGATCCCTGGATTGGCAATAGGAGCCTTGAAGAGTGGCCACAGGGATCCAGGGATGGAGAGGCCTCCCAGGCATGGGTGCACTGCCCTGCAGAGGCCCTAAAGATGTGTACTCAGTGGAAGTTGGAGTCAGGACCAGATCTGATGCTGAAAGTACCTTTGAGCCAAATAGCTCGGAATGACTAAGGGGTGAGGGAGATGCTCTGTCTTGAAGAGCCACTGCTTCTGCACTCAACAAAGGTGAAAAGGAACCCTTTTGGGAACTGTCACTCAGAAAGTCAGAACTCCTATCCAGGACTTGAGTGCAGGAGAAGGGGAGCCCCATGGACTTCTTTGTGTAAGATCCTTTCTGTGGCTGGCAGTGAGAGAGTAGCATAGAGACATGATTTTACCTGCTAAAAATGTTTTAAGGAATATGAAAAGGATGCATACACACACACACACACACACACACACACACACACACACACACACGCTTTTCAATTATGAGAGACAGGGTCTGCTTATTTTGCTCATGCCAAAAAACTATCACAGTAAGCTGGAGAAAAGTCAGGCTGCAGCTTAAGAAGGAAGACTCCTGGTCCCTCTGTTTAGCTGTGGTGGGGGCTCCCTCTGAACAGTGAGTTGCATGTGTTGGTCACAGGGACAAGTGAATGTTAGTAAGCTAATGAGATCATTGGGGATGGAACTATACACCAAGTCCTCAAACTAAATGTTTATAGCTAATGTTTTGTTATGATAATTTGCCATTGAGGTGTACACCCTCATGCCCACAAACACACACGTTATGGAAATTTGTTCCTCGAATTAATACCTATGCAGCCCACCATGGATTCTGCACGTCCCAACATCACCTGGGCTCAGATCTTATCTCCGAAACCATTAGAAGGCCACTGTCATGCCAAGAAAGGGAACAGAGTGGTTCTTAGGGACTGAAATGCAAGTCCCTGCGGGATCACTTGTTAGAGATTAAGCTGTTTCCAAAGCTGTGGTCCTGGGAAAGGGGGCTTAATGAGGGAGAAAGAGGCAGGGATGCCACGGACCGGTTAGGTGGCATGTTCCTGCTCAGCAGGCGCTGTGGCTGTTATGCTGCCCTCTGTGGCGGTCAGAATATGCGTGTCCCCAGAAGACAGCAGCTGACAGGGCAGGTGGCAGCACTCACAAGAGGTCATGACCCATACTTGTTTGCAAGTTCAAGGCAGGTAAAATAACCTCTCAGTCATTTTTGTCTTCTTAGCCCCAAAACCTGCTTTCCTGTCTTTTTCTCCCTTAGGAATTACTCTGCCTTCCCCACCCCAAGGGACCTCATCCTGACCTATGCCACAACATTCAGGGTTGACAGCCACCTGCAAGCTGGCCAGTCCAAACCCCAGGCGTGCCTCCCCTTCTCTCCACGACGCTCCTGGGCAGGGAACATCTGGGTCCCGCCAGCCCAGCCCTCCCTTGCTGGCATTTTGCCCAGCTCCTTTCCCTCTCTCCTGAGCTTACTCTATCTGCAAAGCCAGGAGACCGACCTGTGTTTCTTCTCATACTACAGGTCACCCGTGGCATAAACGGCTTAATGTGGATGTACTTCAAGGAAAGGGAGGAAAACCAAACAACTTAGAAAATCAACCATCCCCCCTCCCTGCCAAGCCTTGGTTCTCGACGGTGTCTGTGCACATCAAGATTGCAGCGATGTGCGGGGGCCTCGGGCACGCAGTGTTGCAGTATTTTCTGAAAGGCTTTGCTCGCTCTCTTCAGTACTTTTCCTCTTCTCACACCCTGGAGCCTGCAGAGAAATAGCCCTGGTTCCCCCTAGTGGCAGAAGCTCATAGCGCCGACCTGGGACACTTCCCACGATCGTGGTAATTAGCCAGTAGTTTAGTTACAACCACACTCTCATTAACTAACAGCGGGAGAAGAGACTGTCCCTGTTTCCTTGGAGACCTAGCAGCGCGTGCTTCTATTGCATTGACTGTTCCTGTAAGCTCAAAAGCCCCCAGGTTGTTATCGCATAGTGTTTACTGCATTGGATGGAGACCAAGCCCTGGTAACACTGTGTTCCCCGCCGGTGCTTCTCAAAGTGTGGTCCTCGACCTATGCATCAGCATCACCTGGGAGCTGGATAGAAATGCAAATTCTCAGGCCTCTTACGCCTACTGAGTCCATAACTCGGGGGTTCAGAGCCCAGGAATCTGCATTTTGACAAGTTCTCCAGCTGATTCTGATCCACAATGAAGAATGAGGACTGACCTAGACAAACCATGCCCTGGTATTTTGTTCCTATTAATAACCAGAAACAGCTGGGCACAGTGGCTCACACCTGTAATCCCAGCACTTTGGGAGGCCGAGGAAGGCGGATCACCTGAGGTCAACAGTTTGAGACCAGCCTGACCAACATGGAGAAACCCCATCTCTACTAAAAATATAAAATTAGCCGGGCGTGGTGGCGCATGCCTGTAATCCCAGCTACTCAGGAGGCTGAGGCAGGAGAATCACTTGAACCCAGGAGGTGGAGGTTGCAGTGAGCCAAGATCACGCCATTGCACTCCAGCCTGGGTGACAAGAGGGAAACTCTGAAAAAAAAAAAAACAGAGACTTTTCCCATTAAAGAGCTAAACAAAAGGAAGTGGAAAGATACTTCTTCCTTGTTCCAAGCAATATGTATCCAATATGATTCCAATCAATAACATTTATGTATTGACTGGAATGAGAAATGCCTTCTCCCAGGTTTGTCTCTAAGGAGATTCCCCTACTCTCCCCATTGTCATCCACTTTGTCATCTAAACCCACCTTGGAATGGAGTCACTGAAGCATCTCCAAGAGATGAAGCAGTACTTGGAAATTGAAAGCAGTGAGGACTCTGTCACCAGCAGGGGAGGTGGCCTCACAGAGCCCCCTGAGCTGGCACCGGCTGGCACAAGGTAAGCAGGACCAAAAAAGAAACCAGACACCAGGCAAGCGACTGTTGACACAGGAAATGTAAGCCTTGGCCCTGTGCTTGCACTTTTCCAGCCTAGTGCTGTGAAATGCATCAATTACTGTCAACATTGTTGAGCTCAGAAGGGCTCAGCATCATTTTGATGAGTTGGCTGGTTCTAAGAGGCCAATCTCATTTTATTTTAACTGGTATTTTTTTTTAATGCTTGCTTATGTGGGAGATGGGGGCCACTTTTAATATGCTTCAGACTGCGGAAAGTAGCAAGTTGGTGACAAATGACCCATACATAACACAGGAGGAAAAACTGAACATACCACTGTCTATTGCAGGAGGAAATTTGGAGACCGCCTAAATCAACTTCCCGCTTGCCAGAAGGGGAAACCAAGGCCCTGAGTGGAAGACTGACACCAGAGGAAAAAGGGTTGCATACAAGGTCACCTTCCATGTCTCCCCTCCTCACTCTGGGTCCAATGATCAGGTAGGCGTTCAAAATAATTCAGCCTGATTCTTAGCCTGGTGAGATTCCAGAAAATCTGTAAGCAAGTGGTATTGAATTTGACCTGGAAAATCATTTTTCCAAAAGACACCTGATCCCTTTGCTGTGTTATATCCTGGTCCCTACAGATAATTTCCCTCCACAGAGCAAACTGAGCCAAAGTTCCCAGGGCGTCTAGCCTCTGCGTGGAGTTTCCAGGAACACTTCCTGCTGCTTCCTGCTGCTTCCTCTACGACCTCTTCCTGGAAGTTGCAGGCACCCATAAGCAAGGACTCTCTAAGATGTCCACTTGCTTTCACAGGCCAGGAGATCGGGGGCCTCTGAGGCCTCAGCTCCCCTACAACTACTTGGAATCCCCGAGCAGCCACATTTACTTCTGCACCCAATACCTCCGGCGGAGTGGGGCAGAAGGGCAGGTGATTACCCCTTAACTGGTCATCCAGCCACATCTGGACGGCTGGCCGCACCTCTGTCAAAGGGGAAGAGAATCCGGCAGCCCCTTAGGAAGGCAGTGCTGACTCCCAGCCCTGAGTAGATTCACACCGCAGGCTGGGTTGGTCCTTCCCTGTGAGCTCTTCCAACAGGCGTGGCTTACCCCAGGGCAGCACTGAGCGTCTAGGGAGAAATATTAAATACAAGTGGTGATGTCTCCCTCTAGTGGAGAGTCGTCAGAATGCGAATGTGGCTCTGAATCTTCAAGGAAGGGAGGTCGGGCTCTGCTGGAAGCTACAGGGCTGATGTGTGCGGCTCAAAGATTCTCATGCCTCATGACCTGAGGGCCATGTGTGTGGCCCTCATGACCTGAGGGCCATGTGTGTGGCCCTCATGACCTGAGGGCCATGTGTGTGGCCCTCAGGTCACACACACAGCTTCTAGAGGAAGCTGTGTGTGTGTGTGTGTTTGTTTGTTTGTTTCATCATGTCCAGCACGTGGAGGCCTTGGCCATAAAGACAATCACTCTTCATCCCATAAAGACAATCACTCTTCACCTCTGACTATAGCCTCACCGTCAGCCACAGGTGGGCTTGAAGCCAGAGATTCCGGAGTGCTTCTCCCCTACCTTGGAAGCCTCTTTCAGCCCCGCCTCGCTGTGAACCAACCACCCTCCCTTCCCTGAAGCTTGTTTTCCTCCGTTTGCTAGGGGGTGTGGTGTGCAGGTCCACCCGCTGACCTCCCGTCTCTAAAATGTTCTGACACACAAGGACTCCACAGAGATGACTGAATGAGTTCATGGTTCATTGTTCGTCTAAGAGGCAGCCAGGAGAACTGTTCATGGCCTTCTACACTTGGAGGGAGCCCGGCAGCCACACGCACTTTCATGAACATCACCGCAATTTGCTGTCGCGATGACCATCAGATTCACCTTATCCTCACCTCTCCCACTTCGCCCCAGCCACCAGGTTGGCTTTGTGTTCTGAGATTGAGCTGAGAGAGATAGGTCCTTCTCTGCAGCCCACAAAGCCAAAGCAGGCCCAGGGTTCAATCAGGGCTGTTGGCTTGGCCTAGGAGCCCCATGAAACTGAAGCTGAGGAATTCCAGGCTTCCTTAGCAGAAAAAGAAAGTCTGTGTGACCCATTCCGTAATAGTGATGACAATAATGATGATGGTTAACACTTACGCATGCTTCCCGCCGGGCAGGCACAGGAAGCGCTGTGCTTACAGCAACCCACTTAATCATCCCAGCAACCCTATGTCACAGGTCATCCCAAAAACCTGCCACTCTTGCCTGGACCCAGAATCACTGTAATAAGAGCCAGAGTCACCTGGTTATTATAACTTCCTGCCACAGAGCATGGATGCTTAACAGGTGTGGAATTTACACGCATCTCCCTAGCCAAGAGGAGAGGGCTTCCATTTTCCAGCACGGACTTAGAAATCGGCTCACCCTTGGTTATTCTCGTGACAGTTACTAATCTCAGAATTACTAAGTGGGAAGAGACACTGGAGATGATCTGGTCCATTTCCCCATTTCCCAGGTGAGCTAACTAGGGAATGAAGATGTGGAGTGCTGATATGAATCCCACAGTGAGGTAGTGGCAGGGCTGCGGCTGCCCCCCAGCTCTCTATGCTTCAGCCCAAAGCTTTTCCACTCTCCCATGCTGTGGCCGCCATGTACTCGAGTGAATGAACAGCCCTGAGGTCTCCCCTTCGACAGCCCAGGAAGCTCCATGGTCATCAGCCAGCCCAACTGAGCTCTGGAAGCAGAATCTTTCAAATATCAGCCTACAGCACCCAAGAGTGTCCTGGCAAATTGTTTCTCTGTTACCTCACCCTGAAAATGAAGACAAGAGTCACCTCTGGAGAGACACATTCCAAAGACAAGCAGACGCAGAGGGCAGGGCCAGCTGGAGGGCAGCCTGGGCCATCAGCCCTCCTGCTCACATCATGGTGGGGGGCCATCCCCCATTATCTGTCCACTCTGGAAGAGACCACCTTGGCCCCTCCTCAGGAGCTATGATGGAGGTGTTCTCAGCCTCCTACTGGTTTTTCTTCTTTTCTCCAGAATGGTTTCAGGTCCTTCTGCTGAGGCACTCCACATACCCAGCTTTCCCTTCCCCACCACCTCTACCCCAGAGTATTTGGTGTCCTGCTTCCCATTTTGGAGTAGCTTCCAGCAGATGTCACTTGCCAGCTGGAGTCAGTGCCAGTCATATCGCCAACTTTCCTAGGAGTGGCTAGGTGGAAGGAGCACCTTCCAGATAGTCTGTCTCTACGGCTCTGTCGCCATAGACTTGGTGGCATTTCCCTGGCCTGAGGGTACTTTAGCGTTCTCTAGCTACTTTCTTGTGGGTGCTCTGTCACATGGCCAGCCAAGAAGCAGACCTGGCCTGCTCTAGTGTGAGTGTGGAAAGTGGGAATGTGAAGAAGGTAGTGAATAAAATTGGGGGGTGGGTGTGTGAAGGGCAGGAAGGGTGAGAAACTAAGAATGAATCACAGACACTCAGATGCCTCCCACCCCAACACAGGGTCAGGAAGACAGGCAGGGAGTGCAATGACAGTGTCTCCTCCCACTGGCTTCCTCGAGAGAAAGGTGGAGGCTGGGACATGGAGTCAGGCCCTGCTAGACCTGCTCTGAAACATGGAGGAGGGTCGGCCGGCATCAGAGCCTGCTTCGCTGGCTAGGGTGGCCCCGCAGGCCAGCCTCTGGGAGCTTCTCGGAGGGGTGGCAACCAGCCCCAAGCAGCAGCCAGGGAGAGGGGTCCAGCCTCCAGGGCCCAGTTGCTGGCTCAACTGCCTTTCCCTTCTTCCACTCACCACTCAAGTTCACCACCTTGGAGTCCTCCTGGCCTTCGCTTTCTCTCACGCCCACCCCGCATCCAGTTCCTCCTGTTGGCACACTCTGCAAAATGATCCGGATCTGTCCACGTCTCCACCTCCACTGCGACAGCCTAGTCCAAACCATCCTCAGCTCCCTGCTGGACTATTCAAACAGCCTCCTAACTGGTAATTCTGTTACAATTTACGTCCGGTCATATCCCATCTCTGCTCAAAACCCTGGAGGAATGGCCTCTCCTCCGAGAGTATAAGCAAAGACCTGCAAGGCCCCGGCTGATGGGCCCCACTCTCCACCACTCAACTGTCCCTGGCCCCACCTCCTGCTCTCCTGCTGGCTCACTGCCCCCCCGCATGCCACAGTGCCCTCCTTGCTGTTCCTGGAACATGCCAGCCACGCACCCACCTCAGGGCCTTTGCACTTGCTCCTCCTCCGAGAACGTTTCTAATTTCTAACCCTCCCCTGCACCGCACATCTACCTGGCTCCCTTTGGCCTCATTCTGCTCTTTATGCAAACATTACCTTGTAAGTCATACTTTCCTTGTCTCCCTTGCTTTAAGCTGCTGTCCACCCCGCAACCTGACACACACACACACACACACACACACACACACACACACACACTCCTGCTGTATTCTCTAGCCCCCTTGCTTGATCTTCCTCTGTTGTCTATACTCACCTAGCATACAACATATTTTAATTATTTATTGTATTGTGTGCCTTTCTGCCCAACCAGAACCCGGCCTTTGTAGGGGCATGGGCTCTTGTTGCTTTTATTCATTTCATTCACCTAGAAAAGTGCTCAGTACATAGTGGGCACCCAATGAACGCTTGCTGAGTGATGAACAAATCAATGTTAGACATGGTTTGGGAAACAGACCCTCACAGGAGATGTCAAAATTGTTGGGTTTATGTAGTAAGAAATTGGGTAGAGTTCATATAGTAGAGTTACTGGGTTTATTTAGAGAAGGCTGGCAGAGAAAAGGGGTGTGTATATGTTTGTGTGTGTGCGCGTGTTTTTCAGGGATGTTTGACAGCCACCTTCACTTGTAGTAAATAATGTGTGGGCCCCTGATTATTTGTATGTAAGTGTTTTAACCGTACGTATTAACCAGATCCAGCACTTCCTTCATTTATTTCCTCACTCATTCATTCACCACACATTGTATGAGTGACAATTCTGTATCAGGTGCTCTGCTAGACACATGGCGAAGGCTACGGTCCCTGCTGTCCAGACTTCTGCAGCAACGTCATGAAGCCCCAGCACTCAGGACAATCTGGGAGGGTGTGGGCATTAAAGCAACCTGGAGCCCCAGCAACACCTCATTAGGAAAGAAAATTCCACGCAAGAAAATCATCCTAGTCCTTCATTTTGTCAGGAAGAGGAAAAGATTTGTGAATGAGTGACTAGCAGTGGGAATGTCCCCCACCAGAGATCCTAGAAGAGTGCAAGGGCTTGTTTGATTGTTAACAAGTAGCATTACCCCCTTCCACTGAGGACAGGCCAAGAGAGAACAGCTGTCAGTTGCAAGAACAATGCGGGTGACTAGAAAGAACGTCCTTACTGTACCTGGGAGACCCCGCACACAGCATCATCTGGCCTCTGGGAAGTCCATGTAAAAAAATAACTCTGCCCTTGATATTTGCTCATTCGTGTGTCTATCAGAGGCAGATAACTCTTAGATCATGGGTTACGCATCTTACTTTCTTGCAGGATGTCCCCTATCTGTGGGCCGGCTCATGGCAGAGGGTGATCAAGCCCTCTTCCTGGTGATCTATGTGTGGCCATCACATCCTCCTGTGTAGTGAGGATGCCCAGCAAGCTGCAGGTGCTCTGAATTTCGGATCCCTGCCTACTCTTGTGGAGACCACTCGGCTTGTCTGCCTAACTTGGCCGTCAACGTTTTCTCATGGCATAATGCACAGCCTCTGAGACTTTGCCTTGTGTTTATTTGCCATTCTTCCACAGCCACCCTTGTCCTGGGGGGGTCTGTAACATAACCATGCACCTCCCGGAATCCCCTGACCACCCCATAGCTGGTCTCTTTGCTCACACCACCAGCTTTCACCCTGTTCCTACAGCTTCACCCCGACATTCTGGGCCCCATCTTTAGGGACAGCGGGTCTGGTCTCAGCTTTTTCTGGCTTGGTTGCTGCTTGTGGGAGGCCTCCAGAGCAGTGTCAGGCCAGATGCCTGCCAGCGGTGCCAGGCAGGGGTCTCGTCTTCTGAAGAGGTTGAGGGTCCAGCTGCTGTCAGAATTCTATGCGTAGATGTCCCTGCTTGCACCACCTGCCAGCATTTTTCCTGCCAGGGAGGAACCAGAACAAAAGGACGTGTAGTTAGTGATACAAGGTTGTGTCGCATGAGGGATGGAACTGAGAAACCTGGACACACCAGTGTCCTTCCTCACCCCGCTGGCATGTGCCTAGTGAGCTCCTACCGGGTCCCCATCCTTAGGTGCTCTGGTCTGTTCAAACTGTACCTCCCACTGCCACCCACTGAACTCCAGCAACTAATTGGTGACTATGAGCTTGTACAACCTGAAGCCATTTCTGCCCGTGTTGTCCTTAATACTGCTGTCATTAATACCCCACCTTTAATGGCCCCTGAGTCCCTCTAGAGTCAAGTCCAAGCCGTGTGCCTGACTTCCAGGCCCCAGAAGGCACAGTCTCATCTCATCTATCCAGCTGCTCTCACCGCTCCCTGACACCTCCCACCATCCACATGGTCGAGAGGTCCCCTCTCGGACCCTCAGCCTGCACCAGCGTCAGGCGTGTCCCTCTCTCCCTGAAAGAGTTCCTGCCACCACCTGGCTCCTCCTTACCCCGCCCCTACCATGCCGGAATGTTCTCGAGTCTCCTTCCCACAGTGCTGAGTCCAGTCCCTCTAGGCCCGGCTGAACCCCCACCTCCAAGAGCCCCTTTGGCTGTCCCCTGCATGACTGATCTCTCTGCTGCCTTTACCATCGGGCCCACACTCTATTGCAAAGCCTGTGACATGTGCTGCCCGAAGTCCTGTGTTTAACATCCACCTCTGCCGTGGCCTGGGCAAAGTTAAACTCCTCACTTGTCATCCCTGACACAATGCATGTGTCTCTGTGACTACCACAAAGCACTCCAAGGGCGAGCCAGCGTAGCCAAACAAACCAGCAATCATTGTCATTTCTGTTTCTGCACGTGAAACGGAAGCAACGACAACAAGGTGTTTGTGAAACTGCTTTGGAAAAGGTAAATAAGGTTTCCATAAACTCCAGTTGGTATCATGATTGTGCCCATGCAATAGATTTCTGCAGAAGGAAAAGACTTCATATTTGTAATTTAAATCATTTGGGAGCAAGCCCAAAGGTCCATAACATGGAGTAACTTGTAATCTTACTCAAGCACAAATTTAACTGTAAAGCCTGGTGTTCAGGACAGCAGTTTGCCTGGTGACAGTCACTGACTGTCTGGCGTCAGACTCACAAGGACATTGCCCAGAGGCTTCCTGCTGGCTTCGTCACCTGCAAAGTGGTTAAAAAAAAAAAAAAAAAAAGAGCAAAAATCTCTGTGTGAAATTCCAGTGGCCATCAGGTGAAAGGTAACACCTTAGCAAATGGTCAAAGTTTTCTTTGGTTGTTTCAAAGGGAAATGAACAGAAAACTCATTGCTCTTCCCACACACATGTGATTCAGGAAAAGACTGTACAGGCACTTTTGCATTCATAAATGTGGAGTTGTGTCAGGTGCCTGAACACAAGTTCCAAACGCTAAGGGTCATTAGACTCAATTCTCCTGCTATGAATGTAAATTAAACATCATAAGCTTTCTCCCTGGACTGCTCTATGGCTCCACCTACAGCATGTTCTTAGGGAATGCACCGTAATTTTTTTTTTAATTTTATTAATTTTTATTTTATTTTTATTTTTTGAGATGGGGTCTCGTTCTGTCGCCAGGCTGGGTGCAATGGCGATCTTGGCTCACTGCAACCTCCGACTCCCGGGTTCAAATGATTCTCCTGCCTCAGCCTCCCGAGTAGCCGGGATTACAGGGGTGTGCCACCACGCCCGGCTAATTTTTGTATTTTTAGTAGAGACGGGGTTTCACCGTGTTGGCCAGGATGGTCTCAATCTCGATCTCCTGACCTCGTGATCCGCCTGCCTCCGCCTCCCAAAGTGCTGGGATTACAGGCATGAGCCACTGAATGCACCGTAATTTTTATATAAATTCCCCCATTACTGGGGAAGTCCATCTGATCTAGAGTTTAAAATGGCTGATTAAAAAGTTGGGATCAGCTCGACCAACATGGAGAAACCCCGTCTCTACTAAAAATACAAAATTAGCCGGGCGTGGTGGTGCACGCCTGTAATCTCAGCTACTCGGCAGGCCGAAGCAGGAGAATCGTTCGAACCCGGAAGTCGGAGGCTGCGGTGAGCCGAGATCGAGCCATTGCACTCCAGCCTGGGCAACAAGAGCAAAACTCCATCTCAAAAAAAAATTTTTTTAAGTTGGATCTTTTCTCTTTTTTTGCTCCCTCCTGAAACCCTACAAAAATAATAGTGTAGGAAAATTTTACAGAGGAGAGAGGAGGTAAATTACACAGACAAATAAATCAGAATAGTGGATGAAAATATTAAAAGCCAATTTGCAGATGATGGAAAGCCCCTGGAGAAATAGCATTTTACTTGGGAGGGGGCAAGATTTAAAGCCTGAGTCCCTGCTGATGCCAATGAGATACAACCTGATTTACCCCCAGGAACCTATAAAGGCTCAGGAGTTGAGGGTGTCAGGTGCAACAGAAGCAGGGTTGAGGGGCAGAGCTAAAAACTGGTTGCAGGTGGACACGCCTTTTCAGGTCTCCTTTGCAACCTCACAAAGCCAAGCACCTACTCATCCCACCACCTTGTCAAAAGATGTAAAATTTATTCTGGAGAAACTAGACCAGAAAGGCCTAGACTCAAGGAAAGCTGGCACCATATAAGGCTCTGGAGGAACTGTACTGAAAGCAAGGAGTTAAGTGTGAGGGGAAAGTCCACATGCTGAACGGTGAGACAGTTGGCCACTTCCCCTGCTCTGCTCCCAGGGTAATATCAAACAGGCAGTTGGAGCATATTTTCCTGGAAAAACCAAAGGATTCCAAGAAAAAAAGGCCTGTAGACACTGGAGGCCCCCAGTGAGACAGCCTGATCCCAGCTTCATCACTCTGCAGTAAGCTCACCACTCCACAGGCTCCAAAGACACAGAGATTCCTGTAAGCTTCTTAGTATTTCACTCATGAAAATGAACAGAGATCATCAAATTACAAACATCTCAGGAAAGCCTCTGAAAGGTCAAAACCAAAGACAGAAACTCAGAGAAAACAGAAAATTCCAGAAGCAAGAAAAAAACTTCAGACATATTAAAAAGCCTCAGATAAATAAGATGGACTATTTTATCCATGAAAGAAGAACAGGCTGCTATTAAAAAAAGGAACCACCCAAGAAGAAGGAAATAATTCTTTGGAAATTAAAAATATGACAGCCAAAATCAAAACTTCAACAGAAGAGCTAGAAACTAGGGTTGAGGAACTCTCCCAGAAAGTAAAATGGAAAAGAATAGAGAAAAAATAAGAAAATTTGAGAACCAGCCCAGGGGATCCAGAGTTATAGAAAAGGAGAACAGGCAAAAAGAATGAAAGAATATTATTAAAGAAATAGTTTTTTAAACGTTCAAGAATTGAAAACATGCATTTCCAGACCCAGAGTGCCCAATGAACACTCAAGAAAATGGATAAAGATAGACCTACATCAAGGTATAGCATCATGAAATTTAGAAATTAAGATATCAGATGTTACCAAAAGCATCATTAGAAACTAGAAGACAATGGGTGTGGTTTTCAAACTCAAATGCTATCCTCATCAAAGCAACTACTTGCAGCAGAGAGGCAGAGGGAAATCTTTGGACAATAGTAAAGAGGTGTTCCGGCTGGGCGTGGTGACTCACGTCTGTAATCCCAGCACTTTAAGAGGCTGAGGCAGGTGGATCACGAGGTTAGGAGATCGAGACCATCCTGGCTAACACGGTGAAACTCCATCTCTACTAAAAATTAAAAAAAAAAAATTAGCTGGGCGTGGTGGCGGGCGCCTGTAGTCTCAGCTACTTGGGAGGCTGAGGCAGGAGAATGGCGTGAACCCGGGAGGCAGACCTTGCAGTGAGCTGAGACAGCACCATGGCACTCCAGCCTGGGCGACAGAGCGAGACTCCGTCTCAAATTAAAAAAAAAAAAAAAAAAAAGAGGTGTTCCAGGACAGTGGTGAAGCAACAGGCCTAGACCATACTGGAGCAGGGGGACAGAGTGGCCCCGGAAGTCAAGATGAAGGTGAGAGAGAGCCTGGTGCATTTGCATGTAGGAGGAGATTGACATTTCTGGTGGGAAGTTTACTGAACTCCACTCTCCATTTGGGTATCAGTGATAGGTATATAGAAAACTAAACAAGGAAAAAGAAGATGTTCAGTAACTCCAAAAAAGCAAAAAGTAGTACAAGAAAGGAAACACAAATACAACACTGCACATTATGTCGCTCGAGGAGGAATACTATTGACACCATCATAATAAAGTAGGATGAACACTGAACTAATAAATATGTCATTTATATTACAGTGGGTTGAGATGGGTATGTGTCTATATTGTGGAGAGTAACGGTGGGCAGTGTAAGAAAGCTAAATCCTTATCTTGCATAGTTGGAAGTCAATTTTCCTAAGACTTAAAAAATAAAAATTAAAAAGCAATGTTAGTATGTTACAGGTCTAGCATCCCTAATCCCAAAATCCAAAATCCAAAATGCTCCAAAGTCTGAAACTTGTTGAGTGCCAACATGAAATAGTGACACCTTTGCTTTCTGGGGGTTCGATGTACACAAACTTTGTTTCATGCACAGAGTTATTTAAAAATTACCTTCAGGCTATGTGTACAAAGTGTATATGAAACATAAATGAATTTTGGTTTAGACTTGGGTACCATCCCCAAGATACCTCATTATGTATATGCAAATATTCCAAAATAAAAAAAAAAAAACTCTAAAATTCGAAACATGTCTGGTCCACGTATGTGAGATAAAGGATCCGCAACCTGCACTGAGAAATCCAGTGACAAATGTAGAAGAAACAGCTAAAGAGTTCCAAGAAATTGTTTCTGAAGGATGCAAGATAGGGATGAGGAAGGCTAGGGCAGGGGATTGTTACTGTTGTTATAAGCCTTATTGAAATGTTTTACCTTTTTACCCCTAGACTAATATTTTAATTTAAAAGAAAAGAAACGACACATGAAAATGGCCCCAAACTGAGTCTCTGGACTGAAGAGGCTGAGTTCTGAGGTTGCCAGATTTAGCAAAAACAAACAAAAAAGGACACCAGGTACATTTAAATTTTACATTTAAATCTTTTAGTACAAGTATGTCCCAAACATTGCACAAATTACTCCTAGTTTATCTAAAATTCACATGTAACAGGCATCCTCTGTTTTTTCTAGGAACTGCGTGCCTAATGTCCAACACCTCCACAACAACGCACGTAACCGTGACTGCGGAGCATCCAGAAAGAGAAAAGCTTAACAACCTGCAGAAGGACAGAAGTTCACGTACAAAGAAATCAGAAAAGCGCTGACTTCTTGCAGCAAGGGTGGAAGTTAGGAAACAGCAAAGCAATGCTTTCAAAATTCTAAGAAACCATGATACCCATTCTGGAATTTAACATCCATCCAGTAATTAATAAAGTTTGAGAACTGCATAAAGGCATTTTTAGGCATGAAAGCTCAAAACTGTACTTTCCATTTACCCTTTCTTACCCTACTGAAGGGTTTGTCCCATCCAGAGAAGAAATAAACCAAGAAAGAAGCAACATATAGCCCAGGAAAACGAAGACCCAATGTAGAAGGGAAGGAAAAGGATTCCCAGGACACCAGCTGTACAGGGCAGAGAGAAAGCAGGCAAGACAGTGGGGGAGGGAAGCCTCCGCAATGGAAGGCTCCAGGAGGAAAGGAACCGAATGGTCCAGAGCCTGATGCATCTGATCCCATAGAAAACCATGTTTAAAGGGTTTTTTCCATCTCTGTTGGAAAATCTGGAAATAATTATAAACAGGAACACTGAAAATTAAGCAGGTGAAGAAAATGAGGCAATTATTAACAAAATGTTTACAAGAGATTAAATGAACATTATAATATACTGCTTGACAATGCAGAAAATAGTCTTTGATAGTGATAATGACAGATACACTGAACACTGATTTAACCAAAATATTATGGGGGAGGCAGAGAAAGTGGTAGACGACATACATGTACAAAGGCAAGAGGTAATGCCAATCATGCAGTCACAGTCCTTATGGTAGCCCAAAGGCCCTATGCAATCTGTGTCACCCTGGCTTACCCCACCCAAATTACTCTCCTCCTCATTCACTTTCCTCCAGCAGTAAAGGCCCCTTTGCTGTTCTGTTCCTCAGTTACCCCATGTCCTCCCACCTCAGGGCCTTTGCACATGCTGTTCCCGTTGCTTAGCATGCCCTTCCCCTAATATCCACAAGGTCCAGTCCTCCCATCCTTCAGGCTCTGTGCTCAGATGCCATCTTCTCAGTAAGGTCACCGCCTTCTCCCACTCTGTCATTTAACACTGTACTTCTTCCCTGACATTCCCTACATCACCTCTGCTGTTGCTTACTTTTCTCCATATTATTTATAATCATCTCTATAAAGGGCACCACCTCATTATAATGAGATGGTTATAGTAATATTTTATTTAAACATTTGCTTATTCTCCCTACTGGAAGGAAAGCACCATGAGGACAGGGAATTCTGTTTGCTACATGTATCCATAATTTGTTTGCTGATGCATCCATGGTTAGAACAGAGTGACTGGCACATAGTAGGTGCTTTAGAAAATGAAAAAGTAAATCAAGAAATAGCAACGTCTGCATTTACTGGGAAAAAATAAAGGTCAATCCCAGAAAACGAACTTAAAATAATTGAAAGTGGTCCCCCTATGGACTGGCTTCATGGTAAGGAAGAGAGAGACATGGGCAAGCCGGTTTTCCTTGGAAGCCTCATACTATTGATATGGTTTTGGATCTGTGTCTCCACCCAAACTTTATGTCAAATGTAATCTCCAATATTAGAGGTAGGTCCTGGTGGGAGGTGGCTGGGTAGTGGGGGTGGAGTTCTCATGAATGGTTTAGCACCATGTCCTTGGTGCTGTCCTTGAGATAGCGAGTGAGTTCTCATGATATCTGTTTGTTTAAAACTATGTGGCACTGCCCACCTCGCTCTCTTGCTTCTGGTTTCGCCACGTGAACTGCCTGCTCCCACTTTGACTTCTACCATGAGTAAAAGCTCCCTGAAGCCTCCCCAGAAGCAGATGCCTCCATGCTTCCTGTACAACCCACAGAACCGTGAGCCAATTAAACCTCTTTTCTTACAAAT
The DNA here is from genome assembly GCF_029281585.2 of Gorilla gorilla gorilla. Taxonomy (NCBI): domain Eukaryota; kingdom Metazoa; phylum Chordata; class Mammalia; order Primates; family Hominidae; genus Gorilla; species Gorilla gorilla. The sequence goes on along the minus strand of NC_073234.2, from coordinate 20,490,938 downwards.
TATCCACTCTCAGGTATTTCCTTATAGCAACGTGAGAATGGCCTAACATAACTATTGTTTCGCTTTTCAAACTGTGTGCATATATTACGTTAATAAAAAGTAAAGAATTTTTGGCCAGGCGCGGTGGCTCACGCCTGTAGTCCCAGCACTTTGGGAGGCCGAGGCAGACAGATCACAAGGTCAGGAGATCGAGACCATCCTGGCTAACACGGTGAAACCCTGTCTCTACTAAAAATACAAAAAATTAGCCGGGCGTGGTGGCGGGCGTCTGTAGTCCCAGCTACTCGGGAGGCTGAGGCAGGAGAATGGCGTGAACCCGGGAGGCGGAGCTTGCAGTGAGCTGAGATCGCGCCACTGCACTCCAGCCTGGGCGACAGAGTGAGACTCCGTCTCAAAAAAAAAAAAGTAAAGAATTTTTAAAAACATGATCACTGCTTTGCCCTCCACCCAAATCATATTTCATTCCAATGCCAAAATGAAGTGACTATTGAATTATCTACTATTTTGTATTATTAATGCCTAGAAGTCATCCTCTTCCTCCCTTTCTGTCTATCCCACCACCTCCAATTGATTCCCAAGTACCAAAGCTTTCACCTTCCCAAAGCTCTCAACCCCATTCACCTCTTTCCATCTCCATCACCATTGCCCTAGTCCCACCTTTCACCTGGCCACGGACACAAGTTTTATAATTGGTCCACCTGCATCCATCCAGTCCCTCCAATCCATTACACTGTGGCCAGACTGATACTTTCACTCACAAATCCGATCATATTACCCCATCTGATATGGTTAGGCTGTGTCCCCACTCCAATCTCATGTTGAATTGTAATCCCCAATGTTGGGGGCGGGACCTGGTGGGAGGTGACTGGATCATGGGGGTGGATTTCCCCCTTGCGGTTCTCATGATAGTGAGTTCTCATGAGATCTGATTGTTTGAAAGTGTGTAGCACTTCCCCTTTTGCTCTCTCTCTGTCCTGCCGCCACGTGAAGACATGATTGCTTCTCATTCGCCCTTTCACCATGACTGTAAGTTTCCTGAAGCCTCTCCAGTCATGTTTCCTGTATAGCCTGTGGAACAGTGAGTCAATTAAACCTCTTTTCTTCATAAATTACCAAGTCTCAGGTAGCTCTTTATAGCAGTGTGAGAACTACCAAACCATTTCACCACCCCACCACTTGAAACTCACCTAAGGTATTCATCCTGTGGCTCCAAGGCTGAAGATAAAACTCTTCACCTGTGGACCTAGCGCCAAGCTCACCGTGCTCATACTTACCATGTTTCTCTCATCACAGGGTCTTTGGATATATTGTCCCCTCTCCCTGGAATGTGGTTTCTACCTCCTTTGACTATTTAACTCCTGTTAGTTATTCAAATACCAGCTAAAATGTCATTGAGTTAAATGTCCCTAATTTGGACTTTCATAGCAGTTTTGTGGGTATCAGTTCCTAGTAACATGTGCGCAGTGGCAATTTTACATTTGGGCTTAATGGATGAACATCTCCTTCCACTCCTCCTCCTCATCAGCACACACACACACACACACACACACACACACACACACACACACACACACACACACACACGTAAGCTCCATAAAAGGAAGAAATCTTTTGTTTCATTTATCTCTATATCCCCAGTGCCTAGAAGACAGGAGGACCTCAACACATATATGCTGAAAAATTGGTATGAAACACTATTCTTTACTAAGGCAATAACCAGTATGTATTGCTTTGGTTTAAATAACATTTTATTCATCTGTCTCATCTCTACCATAAAATTCTACAACTTGGAGATCGCATGTTTTTTCTTTGAATGCCCTGCTTCCCTCTCTCCTCTCTATATTACCAGTCCCCATTTTTAGATATAAAATTTAAATTTCTGGAAATGGAAATTGACTGACAGAAAGCGTGCAAAAGATCATGTGTTGTATGAGTTTCTATGCCGGCAAGCTAACATGGTACAAAACCCTCCTTCACAGTTTGCCTTTTAGACATAATCATCGATGGTATATTTCCAACACTTCACACATGATCTTTAAATACGTTACCTTCCTCTGCACTTCAATACATATTCAATTGGCTGAATTCCACTGAACATCTGATAGAGCACTTTAGGTGAATCTAATGATTCTCATCTTGCCTCAAGTCTATTAAGTTTTAACACCTATGCTTTGTGCTGTAGATGTCTCTATTTTCTTCTCACTTTTATAAAATAAGGACAAAAAATTGCCAAAAATAAGATTAAATCAATCTTATTAAATCTTTATTATTTATTTTATAATCTTAATAAATTGCCAAATTATTATACATACAGCATTATTACACAGAAAAGATGGTGATACTGGCTGGCTGATGGGGCCACCGTGAGAATGCTCATCTGTCAGCTAACGCACACGATTCTAAATTCAGCATAAGATGAGGGCATTAGGGGATTCTAAACTTGAACGTCCAATGTTGAGCACCACTTGTTTATACTCCTTGTGCAATTAGGTACTGCCTGATAATCCAGTATTAATGTCACCCTTTGCTGAGTAAAATGAGTTTAAATTCATCCTTTCTTTTTCTTCCTGCTTATCAGGACTATATGATCAACCAAATATTCTTTAAAGTTCCTTCTAAGGAGTAAGACTATCAGGTTGTCTTCCTTAAATAAGCTCCCCTCAGACACAAGCCGCAATCAACACGGGGAGTCCTAAATTTTTGTGTTCACAATATAATACAATTGAGAATCTTCCTTGTGTGCACTTTAAAAACACCCTATCCTCTGCCTCCAATCAGTCTCTGGCAATAGCTTGCTATTGGGGGACACATCCCTAAATGGGCTCCACTCCCCAGAGCTTGGGCTATGCCACATCAGCAGGGAATTCTGGGACCAGAATCTGAACCATCCTTCTTGCTGACCCAGTGTGTACCACTGACCATCTCAGTCTCATTGGAGTTAGGCTCAACAGATGTTTCCCAAGCATTCTGCCATTTCTGTGATTGATGTGGAACGTGTCATTCCTTAAAACCTTGAGCTTGGTAAAATTTTCTACTTCCTGCAGATTTGTCAACAGAGCCCTGTGCATTCATTCCCAGGAGGTAAAGAAGTGGCATGCAACAAATTAGGGCTACAGTTTATGCTTTTTAGTAACAGCCATTCTGGCTGGTGTGAGATGGTATCTCATTGTGGGTTTGATTTGCATTTCTCTAATGATGAGTGATATTGAGCTTTTTTCATGTGCTTATTGACCACGTGCATGCCTTCTTTGGAAAAGTGTCTGTTCAGGTCTTTTGCCCGCTTTTTATTGGGGTTGTTACTTACAGGAAAATAGTCCAGACACTCTCAAGCGTCACTTTAAGAGGATGTATACATATATATATATATATATATCATCACCATCAATGAAATGCAAACAAAATACCATTTTATGCCCAAATCAACTGCTTCTTTCTCCAACTAGAATACTCAGGAGTGACATAAACCCTTTCATATAGAGTTTATCATTTCTTTTCCCTGTTTGCCTCTTACCATAGCCATCCATTATAACTTTTCATGATGGAAGTTTTTTCTCTTCCAAAAGAAAAAGTACACAGTCATTATAAATAATTCACTGACTTCAGAAAACTATAAAAAAGAAACAAAAAATTGTGAATATCCCTTCTACCCAGAAAAAAAAGCACTTTGCCTTTGGAGTCACACAAACTTGGTCTTAAGCCAATTGCTTGGTGGCCTCCTCTGATAAATGGGAATTATAACTGAAGCTACTCCACAATGGGAGGATTTAAGACAGTGTTAATATAAGGCACAGTGTTCTGTAACTGCTAGCTATGACTATTATTATTAACATACTTCCAGTCTTTTTTCTATGCATGTATATATACATGTCAATGGGCACTTTTTATGTTTCCACAAGGTGGCTTTTGTTTCCTGAATAGTTATTTAGAAAATACATTGCTTTGATAAATAAATACTGTTGACTTTGAACAACTTGGGATTAGGGGTGCCAATCCCTGAGCAGTTGAAAATTTGCATATAACTTTTGACTCCCCCAAAACTTAACTACTAATAACCTACTGTCGACCAGAAGCCTTGCTGATGACATAAAAAGTCATTTAACACATATTTTATATGTTATATGTATTATGTAGTATATTCTTACAATAAAGTAAGCTAGAGAAAAGAAAATGTTAGGAAAATAGTAAGGAAGAGAAAATATAGTTACTGGTTATTAAGTGGAAGTGTATCATCGTAAAGGTCTCCATCCTCATTGTCTTCACACCGAGTAGGCTGAGGAGAAGGAGGAAGAGGAAGGGTTGGTCTTGCTGTTCCAGGGGTGGCAGAAGCAGAAGAAAATCCATGCATAAGTGACTCATGCAGTTTAAACCCACGTTGTTTACAGGTCAACTACGTTCAATTTATTAAGATTATAAATCTTTAAACCAAGTCTTCCTTAAGCTTTTGAGTTCAATGCACAAACTTTATTATTCTATGCATAAGCAGAGTTTGCCCGCTTTTTTGTGCATATTATGCCTGAACTCCTGAGAGCCTTTGAAAGCAGTCAGAGCAGGAGAATATCTTTAAGGATATGTATTATGGACCAATGTTTGTGTTTCCTCAAAACTCACATGCTGAAGCCCTACACCTCAGGATGCCTGTATTTGAAGATGGACCTCTAAGGAAGTAGTTAAGGTTACACGAGGTCATAAGGGTGGGGCCCTAGTCCCATGGGATTGGTGACCTCATAAAAAGGGGAGAGACACTGGAGCTCTTTCTCACTCTGTGCACAGAGGAAAAGCCATGTGCATCCTCAGTGAGAAGGCAGCCATCTGCAAGCCAGGAAGAGAGCCCTCACCAGAAACCAATTTGCTGACACCTTGATGATGGATTTCTAGCCACCACAGCAGTTAAAAAATAAGTCTCTGTTATTGAAGCCTCCAAGTGTATGGTATTTAGTTATGGCAGATAAGTTATGTGTTCTGTTCAAAATCAGGCAGCAGGTAAACAGCAAATAGACATAACAGAGTTTCTCATTTTTCAGAGATGACTGAGTAAACTGGACCATCATATCCCATTTCATGTAGGCTACACTTGAAAAGCAATAAGAGGTCAAGAAAAGCAGCTGTCTTCAGTCACTGCTCTGCAAACAGTATCACCCTGTAAACTCTCTGGTAGCCCCGAGTGTGTGTAAGGTGCCATGCTACCACCTCCCAGTATCAAAGGCAGGGAGCAGGGCTCCTAGACAAGCCAGGAGCCACAGAGGCTGCAGGCAGAGCTTTAGGTTTGTTTCTGAATAAACCTATTCGTCAAACATCTCCACTCAACTTGATTCCCAGGTAGCTCTGAAATTTTTATGGAGGACATCCCAAGAACAAGAGACACTGTTCCTTACCATCCCCTCCAAGCATCTGAGGAAGGGGTTCTTAGGCTCTGGGAGAGGGTCAAGGGGGTGCCACTGTGGCCATGGCCACAGGAGGTGGAACTTATGAGACCCTGCAGCCGAAGGCAGTCAGATGATGATAACCACCCCATCCCTCCCCACCTTATGCCCTCTTAGTGGGTGTGCTTATTTTCTGCTCTCTCAGAGTGGAACACTTGGAGAGCGGTCTCTGCAGTCTAGCGCAGCAGCACCCAAATACAAAGGCTCTCTTCAAACCGCCTCTGAGCTGCAGAGCCCACACTCAGGCAGTCTATCCATGCACTCCCAGCAGATGCTCAGTAAGTGACTGTAGCCTCTTCTGCTTGGGTTACCATAAAAGCCTCCCACAGGTGGAGCAACGAGGAGTGTGTGGAGAGCAGTCTGTACCCACACAGGCAATAAAGGGTTGCATTGTCCACAGAGGACATTAAAACAATAATACTGGCCAAAAATTGATTGCTTTTTATTTCCATATGCGTCTGTGAGTAGACAAAAAACACAAACTCCTTCCTCTGCTCTCACACCACAACAATCAGCACAGATTTCTGTGATAAAATCTTTGGGGATTCCTCCCCACCAACATGCAAGCAATTGCAGCAGATACCAGCCAGTGTCCTCCAATTCCATTCTGATGCTGTCTACCTGGACACAGCATCAGATCCCACAGGTTGAGGGCTCAGCCCCACAAGACTACCCCCAACTTCCAGTGCCAGTCACAAGCCCCAGGTTGTTTTGCCTGTGCTTCTGAGGGACTGGTTTTATACACTGGAGTTGCCATGACCCCCTCCGTGGGTTTGCTTAATTTGCTAGAGTGGCTGACAGGACTCAGGAAACTTACTTACATTTATGGGTTTATTACAAAGGATAGTGATGAAGAGATGTACAGGGCAAGGTATGGAGAAGAGACACGGAGCTTCTATGCCCTCTTGGGGTGTGCCACCTTCTAGGAACCTCAATGTGTTCAGCTATCCAGAAGCTCTTTGAAACCAGTCCTTTTTGGAGTTTTTATGGAGCCTTCATTACATAGGCATGATTGATTTAACCACTGGCCATTGATGATTGCCTTGACCTTCAGCCCCTCACCCCTTGTGGGGGGCAGGATTGAAAGTTCCAGCCCTATAATCCTGCCTTGGTCTTTTCAGTGACCAGCCACTGTCCTGAAGCTATCCAGGGACTGCCAGCCATCATTAAACTCATTGACATACAAAAAGAAATCACTCTGGAGATCCGTATGCCAGGAAACAGGATGAAGACCAAATATATATTCCACAATATCACTAGCAATTATAAGCAATGTCAATGATAAAATATTTCTCCTGGGTGAGCCGCCCAGGCATGTCTCCCTGCAACTGGCTATATCAGACACTGCTCCCACTGGGTGCCCTCAATGCTAGTCTGTCGCACTCCCATCTTGCTTCAGCCAGAGGCATCATTCCTAAATGTGACCTGAGCACGTCACTTTGATCTAAAACTCCTGCTTGCTCCCATGGCCTTCAGAATGAATCCCACTTCTAAGCAGCTTCATGACTCTTCACAATCTTGAGTCCAACTTATTTTTCTAGCCTTTCCCGCACCCTTTCTCTCACTCCATATATCCCAAGCTCCTAGCTCCTTGAACACAGCATCCTATTCTTGAACCCCATACCTTTGTTCAAGCCTTTTCTTTTATTAAGAATTTTATTTTCAACAATGAAAATTCCAAGTCATCTTCCAAGGCCCTGCTGAAGTGTTAATTCCCCTGGGAAACCCTCCCTGACCCCCTCCAGTGCCAAGGAAGAATTTGTTGTTCTTCCTCACTTACCCAGACCACCTGTTACCTGCCTTCACAGTATCACTTACTGCAGAGTCCACCTGATCTATTCACTGCAGGAAGAGTCCAATCAACAAGAGTGAGGTCTGGTATAAAGACAGTGACTTTTGGCCAGGCGTGGTGGCTTGCGCCTGCAATCCTAGCACTTTGGGAGGCCAAGGCAGGTGGATCACCCGAGGTCAGAGTTCAAGACCAGCCTGGCCAACATGGTGAAAGCCCGTCTCTACTAAAAATACAAAAAAAAAAAAAAAAAAATAGCCAGGCACGATGGCAGGCACCTGTAATCCCAGCTACTCAGGAGGCTTAGGCAGGAGAATCACTTGAACCCAGGAGGTGGAGGTTGCAGTGAGCCAAGATTGTGCCATTGCATTCCAGCCTGGGCAACAAGAGCGAAACTCCGTCCAAAAAAAAAAAAAAAACCAGTGACTTTTTATTCCATAGCTACCTTAGGGGAAGAAGTACAGGCTTCCTGCCTTAAGGGCACCACTTTGCTTTTGGAACAGAAAGAAGGTTCTTTTTGAAGGGGGCCTAGCATGAATGACATGCAGGAGAGGAAGCCAGCAGGTCGGGGTACACATATTGGCTTCGGTGCCTTATCTATCAGACAGCTGAGTTGATGTCTTTGTGGGCAGGACTAGGTTGTTCAAGGTAGCCAAGACTCTCCAGGTGGGAGAGAGTTTCCTAACAAGCAACTTTGGGTTGGAGATTGACTGTTGTCCCATGAGGAAGGAAGTCTCCTGGTGGGAGAGTTCCACTCTGGAACTTCTAAGCGCATAGTTAGATGAAATTGCCCTGTAGGGAGTGTCTGCTGAAGGGAAGGTAAAGGTTAGAATTACATTTATAAAGGGCTAAGTAGGAAGTGGGAACAGGGAGAAATGGAGGGAAAAAAAGGAAAGAAAAAAATAATTTAAAAAAAATCATTCTCGGCCAGGTGTGGTGGCTCAAGCCCGTAATCCCAGCACTTTGGGAGGCTGAGGCGGGTGGATCACAAGGTCAGGAGATCGAGACCATCCTGGCTAACACGGTGAAACCCCGTCTCTACTAAAAATACAAAAAATTAGCCAGGCGCGGTGGCAGGTGCCTGTAGTCCCAGCTACTTGGGAGGCTGAGGCAGGAGAATGGTGTGAACCCGGGAGGCAGAGCTTGCAGTGAGCAGAGATCATGCCACTGCACTCCAGCCTGGGCAACAGAGCAAGACTCTGTCTCAAAAAAAAAAAAAAAATCATTCTCTGTTTCTTAGAAAAATGGGAGTACTCAGTTACATTTTGCATTTATTAGTTTCCCTCCTATATAGACTCCAAGAATGCTAAATTCCTAATCCCAATAGTTGAACCCAATACATTGGTTAGGCTACATTTTACTGGTTAACAGAGTTGTTGTGCCTTAAGTCAGTCCTCATAACCAGCTTGCTTTTCAGTCCCTGGCCCCTTGGGTCAGACCGGGCACCTTTCCTTTCTGTCCGTATGATTCTCACTCCATGAAATCAGCTGGGTAAGAGGGCTTAGAACCACTTTTGGGTCTTGTTCTCTCACCCTCCTGAAAGTCACCTCTAAAAGAGCTTGTCACAGATTTTGGCTCCAAGGTCGATGAGAGTAGGAGACCCCACTTTGGCCTGTAGTCCCATTTGCGGGTTTCAACTCAGTCTTTTACTGGAGAGCCCTGAATTGCAGGTAGCTGGGTCCTGCTTTAGATACTAATAAAGTGGTACCTTGCTGCCTGCATTGGTCTTTACTGTCAGAACCCACTGGTGATAAGGCATGAACAGCAGGGCAGGATCTGAGCCCTCACGTAAGCCCTGAAAGTCTGCCCTAAATCCCCAAGCCCCCGCTTCTACCATTTACCACCATTGTACTTCAGTCAGCTGTTTACTCGTATCTGCCATCTAGACATGACCTTCTTAGAAGATTAAAGTTTTGCTCACCTTTAATTCTCTAGTGCCTCACACATTATAGGCTTAATATCAATGTCTATTTAAAAAAATAAGTGGGTACAAGACACCACGTAAGTTTCTTCTTCCACACCCTACCGGTTCCCAACCCAGCTGTCACCCCTCACTACTGCCTTTGTGCTCTCAGAACCCCAATTTTGTTCAGGTTTCTGGAAGCCAACACTTCAAAGAAGACAGGCTGGCTGGGCATGGTGGCTCACACCTGTAATCCCAGCACTTTGGGAGGCCAAAGTGGGAGGACTGCTTGAGCCCAGGAGTTTCAGACCAACCTGGGAAACATAGCAAGACCCTGTCTCTACAAAAAATAAAAATAAAAATTTATAGCCAGACATGGTGGGGGTGCCTGTAGTCCCAGCTATTCAGGAGGCCGAGGTGAGAGGATCTCTTGGGCCTGAGACATCAAGACTACAGAGAGTCATGATCACGCCACTGCACTCCAGCCTGGGTGACAGAGAAAGACCCTGTCTAAAAAAAAAAAAAAAAAAAAAAAAAAAATTTAATTTAAAAAAGAAGGAGACGAAGAAGAAGAAGATAAGTCCCTCCCAGCCTAGGGATGACTCCAAGTTAATCATGGTAATCCTAACCGTTGGTCTATTCTGGTTAGGACAGCCCCGCCCTAACCACAGCCTAAGGAAAGGCTCATAGGAGACAGCTGGGGAAGTTTTCCTCATCCTTAGGCTCAACCCTTCCTGCCTTCACACACTGTTGTGTGAGGACATGATGCTTGGAACTGCTGCTGCCATCTGTGAGCATGAGGCAAAAAGCCAAGCAAGTCCTAAGAACAGACTTCTTCAAGCCCTAACATCATTGGCTATGGCAGACCCACTACAAAAAACGCTTCCAATGCTCCACCTGCCCTTGGCAATGTGACCTTGAAGCTCCTCCCACGAAGAGGCAGAGTCTGTTTCCTCATTACTGAGTCTTAGTCAACAGCACTGCAGCAGAAGTGACTGCACCAACTCCAAATCTTGTCTCAAGAGGGATACTCCAGGCTGCCCTGCTAGAGACATGGGAGCAACATGGGCAGGATACTGAGGCTCCCTGGCCGACAGCCACACAACCCCCAGCAGCACCACCTGATCAACCTAGAGATGACCACAGATGCATGAGGGATCACAGACACATGAGGAAGCACAGGTGAGACCAGAAGAGCTGCCCAGCTGAGCCTAGCCAAAATTGCTGACCTGCTTGAATTGGGAGCTATAAAGTAATGGTGGTGTTTCAAACTTTTCAGTTTTTAATTGGTTAGCTATGTCACAATAGCTAACTGATGCATTACGAATCCTGAAGCTGTCCTTCCTCAAGTCTCCATTTCATATGAGATAAAAAATGTTCTTTTTTTTTAATGCCACTGTTACATGCAGCCTATAGTTCCCTGATATTGTGCTCTGAGGAATAAAAACGATGAGACAGGGCCCTGCCTTCAAGAAAATGGCAGCCCAACTACACTTAAGACGTATTTTCAGCTAGGTTGTTGACCCCCTGAGGTGAGGGTTTGGTGGCACATGTATCTCTAGAAAGGACTCTTACAGTCTAAAAATGTACAGCAACACAAGGTAACCTCTGCTGAGTGCAAAAGGAGTGGTCCAGTCCACATAAAGACTTCATGAAGAGCTGGATATGAGCTAGGTGGTCTTTGAAGGAGATTTAGGATTTTGAGTCACGAGGACAGAGGGAGGGTTGAGAGAGGCAGGACCCTCTCTGGGTCTAGAAAGATGGATATTCCATAGGGATTTGTTCTGGAGACAGGTGAGTGACTAGGAATTGAATTCAGATGTGGTGATTTAGGGCATGAAGCACATAACAAGGACAAAACAGTGTCTCAATGCAGGCCTGCAAATGTTCATTCTATGAGGTGAAGAATGAACAGAGGGGCCAGAGGTACAAGCCAATGTCCTCTGCAGCCACCCTCAAAAGAGTATCAAAAAGCGTATTGTCTCAGGAGTATCAGGCCACCGCCCCATAACCTCAGATGTGACCAGGCCTGAAGGATCTCCTTCTACCTGTGCGTCCCTGCACCTCTCACTTTATCTTACCCAGTGGGCGCACTGCCACTGGGGTGGAGTCACAGAGGAGGCCTTGAATCAATGCTGGGTTGTAGGTTGAACAAACTTCACAAGACTAGAAAATAAGTAATAGAGAGGTACTTGTTTTTTTCACATTGCCAGAGTCTCACATTTCCCTCTCTGTCTGAGTTTTCCCAAGCCCACAAGGGATGGTCGTGGGCTGACTGATGACACCCAGGCTCTCGGGACATGAAGAAAAGCAAAAGAAAGGCCCTTATTCTCTGGTCCCAACCACAAACATGAGGGCACTAAATAATTCCACAACTACACCATCTTCAGAATCAGAGCACTAGGAAGGAGAGAGTTATTACTCACTTTGACCAGGAAGCCTTGTTTTACTTAGCAATGAGTATTTGCTAAGCATATCTTCTACTCAATAGAACACCCTCACCATGTTTCTGTGAGACCAGAGTGATCCCCATTTTATACTGGAGGAACACAAGGTGTATGAGAAATGTGCCCAAGATCTCAATACTAGTGACTCGGAGAGCCAGGGTTTGAGCCCAGATCAGTCTGATACTGAGACCTGTGCTCTCTCTGTACATAGTATGCAACAACTATCATTTCTTCAAAGTCCGAGCTGAATGCAAGCTCTCCTAAGAGATTCTTTTCAGAAGCTCTGTGTCTTAGCCAAGGGAGTAAGTGAATTAACACACTGGACTCCAAAATCCAGCTCTGTTATAAAGTAGTCATAGTAGCCACGTGGCCTTGGGCCAATCAAGTCATCACTCAGGACCCCAATTCTTTTTGGCATTTACAAAAGGAGAAAGCGGAGCTGGAGGATGGATCCGACCCCTTCCAGCTCCCATGGCTGGGAGGTTTTCCATCTCTTCCACAGAGAGGCTAGCCCAGACTGAACCAGAACGTTTTTTTCCTGACTAACGGTTTCTAGGAAAGAGGCTCATGCTGGCTGGCTCTCAGGCTCAACCCTGGTCCAATCCACTGTCAGCAGGACGTGGTCAAGCAGGTACTAACTTGGCTGGCTGCTTGTGGGTGATAAGGAGTTATTGTGAAGGACTCTTGGACCCTCTGATAGCTGCCTGACAATGCCCAACCAGAACAGTAAAGATCCACCAAGCCAGCCGCTCCGGGCCACATGCAACTTCAAGGACCACTTTGTGCATCTGCACCAAGGCTCCCTCTGTTTTGAGAAAGGAGAGCTCATCGGTCCCATATTCCACCACAGTCCTTGCAAATCCTCTCACCTGGCAGGAAAGCCACCTAAGGTTGTTGTATAAGAGGAGGAGGCACAGCGGGGACCAGCTTTGTTGGCAGAGAGCTTACCTTTCCTGAAAGTCAGTGCTGAAAGATCAAAAGTCACTGAGGACCCTGCTGACTCCCCCACACCAACTCACAAAACCAACAACCCGTGGTGGGCAGGGCCTGAGAGAGGAAAGTGAACGATATCCTGCAAAAGTCTGCTAGGGGGTGGCTTCGTCTCAGTTGCAAGGCTGCTGAATAAGTAGGTAGGTAAAGGCGATGGGGAGAATCAGCATTTGGAACTCTTCCCTGGGTGCAGCGCCCCTGCCCGCATTGCCTGCAAGGCAAACCCCGCCTTCTCCCGCAGCCTCCCACTCCACCCAAGCAGCCCAGGGACAGAGGCTGCAGGATTCTGACACAGGAAGTCTGCAGTCACTGGGAGCCTCTCCAAGATACAGCCTGTGTGAAGGAAAAGGTTTGGACAAGGAGAGGAACAGTAAAGAGAAACAAAAGTCCTCGGTTTGAATCAGGAGATATTTTGAGCCCGCAGCGGGTTGCGGGGTGGAGGATGGCGGAAGGGGCAGATGCCGTTACCTGGTTCTGTTTCTCTTTCGCTGGCCACCTTGTTAACCTCCCATTGGCCAGGTGTCCGGAGTGGGACTCACCACTGCAGGGGGCTCCAGCCCCACACAGCCGCCTCCCAGGAAGGACTCAGGTGGGCTTTCAGGTTATCCGGGGTGGGATGCAGGGGTGAAGGAAGCTTTGGTGGTGGATGTGAGAATTTGGGATGGGGGTGTGGAACTTTACCGGCTCCTGCCATGCAGCGTGCACAGTGCTTTCTGCAGGATGGCATCGAAGGGGCTGGAGCTGGGGGGTAGCACGTCTCTGTCCTCAGACCACGGTGGAGGATGTGGACTGTCCAGGCTCCAAGCTGTCCATCCCTCAGTGCCATGACCTAACTGTTAAGTGGGATGGAGCATGGGAGGGAAACGCAACTGCACGTTTCAGAGAGAGGCCCTCTGAGCAGGAAGAGTGGCTGCAGTAGAAAAGATGTGGCTGAGAAGGGGAAGAAAGAGCCTCGCGAGCATCAGCACTAGGAGAGGCAATTGATTTCATCCTGAGAGTCTCAGGGGAGTGGAGGCTGCCCCTTCCAAAAGAACTGGCAGGACTGGCCATGAGCCAAGTAGAGAACAGCTGCTGCTGACTGAGGGAGAAGCTGTGCAGCTTCGGGCAATTCAGTCAACCTCTCTTGGCCAAGGACAATATAATAATGCCTGCATTACTGACCTTAGTGAATTGTTACGATGTTCAATGGTGAAAGAGAGTTGTAAAATGTGAAGTGCAGTTAAATGTATAGGTGCGATATTATCAGCAGAACTTCTTGGGCTGGAGGTACCCAACTATGGCTGCACACAAGAACCTCTAGAGACTTTTTTTTTTTTAATCCTGAACTTGGAAACCACCCTAGATCAGTTATTCAAATTAGGGCAGGCAGTGAGCAGAAGGACAGGAAGTGGTACTTTTTTCAAAAGAATCTGGTGATGCTGATATCCTATGAAGGTTGAGACCTGCTACCTAAGACTTCCCCAAAATCCATGAAGGTGATCACTCAGAGCACATGTTTTTTAAAAAAGCATATTCTCAGGCTTCTCCCAGATCTTCTGAATCAAAATTTCAAGGGGTCCTGGCAACCTCTATATTTAGCGAACAATAAGAGCAATGTGGACACGTTATGCCAGTGAAAAGTTTGTCGATTAGCTCCTTTTCTACTGGATAATCATATCCAGCAATGCTTCTGGACAGCACAGGCAAATCAGCTCAAGGAGGGGAAGCACCCTCCTCAGACGGTAAGTACAGACATGCTTTGGGGGGATGGGGTTACAGTAGACAGCCAAATCCCATCCTATTCCTGCTCCACCGGGGTGAAACTCCAATTATAAAATGACACATTTCCCAGCCAAAGTGCCTGGGAACCTTAAGATAAAAAGGAAACGATGATGAGTTATCTATAACTAACAGCATCAATTATGAGTGCTTTATTGCTGTGTCAATAGATTGTTCAGGCTTTCTTGCTTCACGCACTGCGGACTCTGTTCCATTCATAAAATTATACAAACACTTGCACATCCATGTACATGCACTCACAAACACAGAGACCCCAAGCTCGTCAAACACACAAATGGGAGGACGAAGAGGATGACAGGAGCCGGTGAACTCTTATCAGGCAACTGCATTACTCCGTTCTAGCATTATTTGCAGGATTCCATGCTACATTAGCGATGTTCCCAGGTAACAGGACCCCAGGGATTCTTCATTTTAGCTCTTTCATCCCACAGGGGCAACACTAGTTTAGCAGATAAGAGCACGACTCTGGAGCCAGACTGCCTAGGCTGAAATCCTACCACCCCACTTACTGGCTGTGTGTGACTCTGGGCAAGCTACTTCTGTGAAATGGAGATAACAACGGGGCAACTGGGACGATTAAATGCGCTGGTACACATAAGCCCTTAGAGGCATGCCTGGCAAACAAGATGCTACGTGAGTGTCCGCTGCTATCAGTGATTGTTGTTTCTGTTGTTGTTTTACTATAGGTGAGAAAGGTGATACCTAGAAAATTAATTGCTCACTTTGTTTACATCTCTTGACTCTTTTAGGAGTATAGCCAAGGAAGGAGTCATAAATGTGAACAAATATCTACACTACAAGTGTTCGTTGCAGCACCAGTCATTAGAAGCAACCTGAACGTCCAATAGGAAGTGGGTTACCAAAAGAACGCTGCATCTCTATGACGGCTATGTAGTAATTGCATGAGAAAACTAGAGATATAATATGAAGCTTTTCAGATGAAATGCTGAATGATCTCTATAGAGATATAGATACAGACATAGACAAAGTTAGTCTAGGGGAGAAATACAACCGAGTTCCAACACTGAGTGTCTCCATAGAGATACAGATACAGACATAGACAAAGTTAGTCTAGGGGAGAAATACAACCAAGTTCCAACAGTGAGTGTCTCTGGTGGTGGGGTTATGGGATTTTTATTTTCTCCCTTATACTTTTCTAAATCGGGGTAATTTTCGATGATGAGCAGACATTCCTTTTAGAGTCTGAAAATAAAGCGTTCAATTGAAGCAACTTGCTCAAGGTCAAACAGCACATTAGGAGCCCACACAGGCTTCCTATCCCTGTCCAGGGACTGTGAGGCTTCATGAGGCTGCACTAAGAGTAGGAAGGAAGCTGAGAGGGATGAGAATGATGAACACACACCAAGAAGCAGCAGGACCTTGGTGGAGCTGTGCAGGGCTAAGCCCCAGCTCGGAAGCTTCCCAGGGCAGAGCTGTGAGGGCAGAGCTAGGCACTTTTCCATCCCAGAGCCACTTTGTGGCACAGTGAGGTGACCCAGGCACTACAATCGAATGCCTGCCCTTGGGGCTGCTCACTGCTGTCTCCCAGAAATGGAAGAAGCCAGCTTCTACTTTGTCTAAGGATACCAGAGAGTAACACCAACCTTTCTTTCCTTTGTCCTTTCTACAGACTTCTTCCTCTAGTGTGGAGTCTGAGACCCAGGGAATACTGGTTCGCATCCCTGCTGGGCTGCACTCCCCTGCTTCTCCTTAATATAGAAATGTCTTTTCTTGCCCAGCATTTTTCCCATCATAATGCCAAGGTGCTTGAAATGGCCAAAACCAAGGAATGTTTATTTTGCAACACCGAAATAAAGAAGGATCTGGAATCACTTAATAACTAGGATAGACTTCATCTAAGAAAAATAGAAAGGAGGGAGGGAAGGAGGAGGGAAGGGCGAGAGAAAGGAAGGAAGGAGGGAAGGAAGGAAGGAGGGAAGGAAGGAAGGAAGCAAGGAAGGAAGGAAGGAAGGAGGGAAGGAAGGAAGGAGGGAAGGAAGGAAAGAACGAGGGAGAGAGGGAGGGAGGAAAAGAAGGAAAGAAGGAGGAAGGAGGGAAGAGAGAGGGGACGATGGAGGGGAGGAGTGAGGAAAAGAGGTAGGGAAGGAAGCAAAGAGAGGCAGGAGGGAGGAGAGGAGGAAAGGAAGGAGGGACGAAGGAATATAGAGGCAGAAAGGAAGGAGAAGGAAGACGTTTATCATTGCTTCACGGTAGATAAAAATTATTGTCTCTCTTTCAAAACTTTGCTACAACCTACTCCGTATATTTTTAAATGTAAGTTCTGATCTTTGTAAAATAATAGACTGGAGTATATGAGCTCTGAAATTCAGTGATTCTACATAAAGTTGAAAACCTAGTAACTCCAACTCTCTTTTTCAAAGATCACTCCAGTGGCAAAAGCCAAGCAATAAAGTCTGTCAAGTTTTCAGGCAGCCAGCTGCACATCTGATTAATACACTTGGGTATCCGCAGAATTTTCAAGCAGAAACCCAGTCGTTGAATCCAATGACCTCACTTTACAGTGAAGACTCTGGTGGGAGAACAATACTAATGGCTACCATTTGCTGAGGGCCAGGCAGGTGACATGTGTAGGGTCACACAGCAGGTTAGTGACAGACCCAGAATTGGATGCAATCCTCACCCACCCCACAGTCCACTTCTTCTGACTTTTAGTGGCTTTAATACCAGAAACTTTTCCTCATGGCTCAAGATGTACAGAAAAGGAATCGGTACAAAGGCAACAACAGGACAAGAGCAATTCCCTCCTTTCTGCTTTTGCCTCTGAGCACAGAAGGGACACCATGGAAGAAGGAATTTCAGCCTGGACCAGTTGGTGAGGAGCAGACAGCAAACCTCAGGCCTTGCTAGATGAGCAGAGGAGGGTCAGAGGTAAGAGCCCTCAGCAGCACCAAAACAAAACAAAACAAACAAACAAAAAACGCCTAGCAGAAAACAGCTTTCCAGGGGACTGAAATGCAAGCACCAGAGGAACCAGGTCCAACTGTGGTGTGTCAGCACCAAAAATGCCCTGGGAGAAAGGACAAATGTCACACTTGAAAACAGTGTTTAGGAAGATGGAAAAGAATACTGAGAAAACCTGGTTACATACAACTCACTGCTGGTATTTGCATCTTTCTCAGATTGTGAGTAAGATTTCATAAATAGGATAGTGAGTAAAGGTTATCATAAACGTTTTCATCAAAAGGTTTTAGTAAAAAAATCCATGTTACAATTTTTGATTTGGTTAACAACGTGCATAGGAATTGGCTGTTACAGTGTAAAGCAAAAGCCATGCAGATGACCTCATTTGCCTGGCAGAGTGCATCAGAGCTGTGGACATTTCCTAGCAAGGTAGCTCTAAACCTAACAAATAAGACCAACTCTTACTGTTATTTTCTCAGAGACTTCTATTTAAGAAGACTTATAAGGACTATAGGGAAGAGGATGTGTTTTATCACATTATTCAGAGCCTTATCAAAACCACTTCCGTTTCTGAACAACTCAAGAGGGGTGTGAAGAACTTTAAGAAGGTTGATAAGAAGCCACAGAATGGTCCAACTGAAAAAACCTTTCATGGCTGAGGGTCCATGCACTCAAATCCATTGCAACAAGCTTCAGATCTCTTCGAGTTTTTCAAAATGTATTTGTTGGATGAGTTTTGGGGGTATGTGAGCAGACATTACTATAAAAGGGGGATGGAGATTCTATGGTAAAAATTTTTAAAAATGTAAGAAGTTGAAAAACACTGGTTTAAAGAAGTGAAATAGTTTTACTGCTGCAGGACTTCTCAGAGCCTTTAATTTCATGTTCAGATGCATTGTGCATCTCCAAGAGGCAGCATTTCTGAAACATAGTGTCTGGGGATTCTTTCTCCATGGAAAGTTGCGTAGGATTGATGTTCTGCAGATCACATTTGAGGAACTCTGGCATGAGTTATTCTAGGTAACATGGTCACTTGAGTATCCATTTCAGCAGAAGACAAAACAGGAGGAAGGAAGTTTAAAGTGCAGCAGGAGATGTGTAACTGAGAAATGAGGAAAACATCCTGACAAAGGGTGCTCAAACACAAGTAGCTTGAAGGAGTCTATATTATGGAGTCTCTTTCTCTGGGCATTTTTCAGAATAAGCCCGGAATAATCTAGACATTTTTCTAATACACAGCAAGGCAATTAATTCCATGACTTTTAGAATTCTCTTCCTGCTCAATTATTTCATGTCATCTGTCCTTATTCTCTATTGATATATTAAGTGAGTTCAGCTGACTGGCTTGCAAATTAAAGACATCCCTGAAATGCTGAAGGTAAAGCCAATACATCCTCTGTAAGTTGAGTCTGTTTTCCACAGATTTGTATTATAATTGCAAAGAAAAGTGTTGACCTTACGCATTGGGGAGGAAGCATCCTTCCTGCACCCTTGTGCATTTCTTCCCGCTCATTCTCCCGCTTACGGCAGCCCACAGGTCAGCCAAGTGAATAGCTGAGTCATGCGATGCTTCCACACTCAGTCATTCAACCTCTCTGTGGATTCCCAAGTTTTCTGGAAGTTCTCGCTGATCTCGGGGATTCTCAATAGGTAAGTCACCTCATTGCTTATGTTCTTTCTTTAGGAATTTAACAAAATCCCTGGATATTCTCTGCTGCTGGCTTTTTTAGCAAGGAAACAGTTTCACTCTAAGAAGGTAGTAAGCCCCTTTACATGAGTCGCCTCTGTTATGACCAAGTATTTGATGATTTAATAGCTGAATCATGGTCACTATTTGATCAGAAAGTCCAAATCTACAAAACAAGAGGAACTATTACATAGATGGACATATTTCCCAAAAGACTGATTTATGAGAGCTTTGAGTGGTTTTAACTGTACCTAACGTTTGGACAAAAGGCCTTGCTTATGCCTCAGTACTCTGTCAAAGTGGGCAAATAAGAAACAGACCATGAAATAATAACTTTTGCTGAATGCTCGCCACATACCAGGCCTGTTAGCATTACCTGCTCTAATTCCACCCATTCACTGGCCACCATGAGGGATGTCTATTAATGGCCCAGTTTTACAGAGGAGAAAACCAAGGCTCAGTGAGGTTCTGAACTCTCCCCGGGTCACACAGGCAGACACCAGTGGGGAACAGCACTGGGAGCTGACTTCCTCAGGGTGGACAGATATCACCTTCTGCCTACATTGTTCACAGATAGACCAAGAGGCTCAGAACCATGTCCTCATGTCTCCTGTCCTGCCTCACCTGACACAGCTACAGGTGTGGGAAAGGCAGTGCTGCCCACCTGCAAATGCATCACTTACAGTCTGCATGCAGTAAGAAAAAGAGAGATTATGATAGATTTTCTTGGAATTCCCCATTTTATTTTTTTTTTTATTTTTTTATTTTTTTTTTTTTTGAGACGGAGTCTCGCTCTGTCGCCCAGGCAGGAGTGCAGTGGCGCAATCTCAGCTCACTGCAACCTCCACCTCCCTGGTTCAAGCAATTCGCATGCCTCTACCTCCCGGGTAGCCGAGATTACAGAAATCTGCCACCACACCTGGCTAATTCTTGTATTTTTAGTACAGATGGAGTTTCACCATATTGGCCAAGCTCATCTCGAACTCCTGACATCAAGGGATTCGCCCGCCTCGGCCTCTCAAAGTGCTGGGATTACAGGCATGAGCCACTGCACCCAGCCGGAGTTCCCATTTTTGAACATACATTTTGAAAAATATCTCCTAGTTCCTACAATGAAAAAAAAAAGCTTTTTTTCCTTTCAAGTCTGATCAGCAATCCTCATCATTTCCATCATTTCCAATGCCATAGCATTCCTCTTCCTTCCACTGGAAGAACGAATTATGATTGCATGAAGTACACTATAAGCTAGTTTAAATTCATTTTTCTACCGACGACATGCTCTCTTTTAACTATACTGTGTAGTTTTTTAAATGTGAAAGGGCTCACTTCTATTAAAAAGCGACTCGGAGAGGAAAATAATTATATTATACATACACAAAACAACAACAACTTTTTGGAAACTCATCTGTTGGAACAAGTGAGGCCTACAAGCATTCAAATGTAAGGCTCATGATGGATTTTATTTCATCCCAACCTGACTGAACATTTCCTGCCTTCCTGGAAAGGGTAAATATAAAGCTTAATAAAAGGAAAACATTTCTTATCTCCTTCCCAAGGAAATAATGTTGGATGTGGTTCCAAATCTACGGCCATTTAGCTTTCGGCCAATAAGCTTCAAAGACAGAAGATTCCACCTGAGAGCTGAAACCAACTGGGAATAACCCAGGAGACGCAAGATCGAATCCGGGCACAGCCATGGGCCTCATGACATCGCAGAAGCAACCGGACAGATGCACAGCCCGTGGCTGGGTGGCCAGTCATTATCAGGAAAGCCACATGATGCCACTCATGAATCCCCACTCTGACGCCCACTCAGTCCTAGCCAGCGGGAGTGGAGTAGTGCTCCACAGTCTGACATCACAGAAACAGGAGGCGGTTCTCTAATTGGATACATCTCTGAACGCAGAAGTTTGCCTGATTTCTCATTTTTACCATTTTGGTTGGGAGTTCTGAATTACATCACACATTCCCCTGCCTGCTAAACTGGACACAGAACATGGCATGCTCTTGTTACTCTCCAGTGCCTTCTTCTCTGTGCAGCCTCACAGTCCTGTCTCTCATGGGTAGCTGGAACCGGCTCCTCCCAGCAAGCAGCCTTCATTTCTGCTCTCATTTCTTTTTTTTTCCAGCAAACACACATACTCCCATCTCCATCTGACCTGCTACTTCTAAGTCAGATAGTTGATTCTGAGCCACTTAGATGAAATCACACAGGAAGGCTCTGAGTATGGCCGCAAGCACCAGTGCCCCCAGGGGTTACCAGGTGACATAAGCCAGGTATCATTTTCCCTAAACATGATACCCTTTCCATCTTTCCTTTTCTAAGCTTTGGTAGAAATGTACATAGAGAGAAATATCTCCCACCTATGAAAAAACATGGCTAGGGGCACAATTAAAACTGACAGACAGGCTGGGCGCGGTGGCTCACACCTGTAATCCCAACACTTTGGGAGGCCAAGGTGGGCGGATCACTTGAGGTCAGGAGTTTGAGACCAGCCTGGCCAACATGGTGAAACCCCCTGTCTACTAAAAATGCAAAAAATTAGTCGGGCCTGGTGGTGGGCACTAATTCCAGCTATTCAGGAGACTAAGGCAGGAGAATCGCTTGAACCTGGGAGGCAGACGTTGCAGTGAGCCGAGACCATGCCATTGCACTCCAGCCTGGGAAACAAGAGCGAAACTCCATCTAAAAAAAAAAAAAAAAAAAATGACAGACGGCCCAGCCTCAGCAGCGGGGACTAAGAACGATGGGCACTGGGCAAAGAGAACCCACGTCCTTCTTCTGCAGGGGGCCGCTGTCCCTCAGCTTTTGCTGATGGTGGGTGGAAAGCAAACATGCAGGATCAACAAGCCCAGACCTTTGCTTTTAAGAGAAACCAAAACTTCAGATGTGTGTGTGTGAAATATTCCAGTATTTCTTAATGTTGCGTCCCATGTGGCTCACAAGCCACAAGTGACAGTTGAGGACCTCTTATAAGGTAATCTGCCCAGTTTTAGGGAAGGTGCTCTGTGATTGCAATTTGGAATTGCTGGAGGCATGTAAAACCATAAACCAGGAGATTGCAGATGCAGAAAAAAGAAAAACAACACACACACACACACACACACACACACACACATCCAAGTGAGTAGAGGGTCTGGTTGGGGAGGGTGTGCCTGGGCACCTGCGTGTGCACACGTATGCTCTCCTGGGTGAACGCGATCCTTCCCCTGAAGCACAGAAAGCAGTCTTCTGCAGGGAACACAGCTATTTTCCCCACCATACCGGACCTCTTTTCTCTTTCCACCAATGCCAAATTGCCTTAAAGCAGCTGGGGAGTGCCTGGCGGATTTATGGCTCAACTACCAGGCCTTCTGGACACGTTCTTCCTCCTCACCCTGGTCCTGTGATTTGTAAAAGAGCTCTGCAACTGACAGTCACTTCTCTTTCTCTATCAGGGCAACAAAGTGCAGGGAAGAGTCTAGAAGCTGGTTTCTGCCTCCCAAGGCATCAGAAGTCAGCGCTCCTGGGTAAGATGCTGACCTTCTGCATCCCTTCCTTCCGCTATAAAATTCAGAAGACTCAGATAACCCCTTGACTTCCTGATTTCCAATCTATGACAGTTTCCTTCTGTCCGGTCACTAAATTTAACAGAAAAAATAAAGCCTTAAGAGGTTAAAGAATCCCTTAATCAGTGAGATTAGAAGCCCAGAGCCTGTACATGAGCCCCTCTTTGTCCAGTGCTAAATACCTTTGGTCTGCACTAGCCCTCAGTCATTAGTCCTCCCTTAAAAATCCAGAAGCTGCTCATCTGGTTCTGGGCTTCTCTAGCTAGGCTCACTGCCTCTGTGCCCTGGAAACTCAGGGGAGGGAAAGATAAAATTTAAAATCACTTAATTCCATTTTCTATGGGCAGCTCTGCTAAGGAGTTTGGTTGGGTAGAAAATGAATAGTTATTTTTAAGTGTGTGTGTGTGTGTGTGTGTGTGTGTGTGTGTGTGTGTGTGTGTGTGTGTTTAGGTAATCCTTACAGTTCCATTTCCCATGGGAAAATATGCTGGAGTTGGAGTTAGAAAATTTGGGTCCCAGGCACAACTCTGCCCCTAATTTCGTGTGTGATCTTGGGCAAATTATTTCACTTCTCTGCATCAGTCTCCTTCTTCCTAAAGAGGCATTCACTGCCCCCTCCATCTGTGACCCTGAACACCACCCTCTGCAATGCTCCAGGGCTTGAGGGAAGGGTTAAGTGAGAATTCTCATTCTAGTTTGGCTGGAAACAAACTTTGTTAAAATATATACATATTACCAGTATATCCATCCTATTCTTCCAAGACATATTCAGATTATATTTCTGTATATTAAATCACACCGTAAGTGCAATTATTTAAAGAAATTCTGCTGTGAATCCTCTGGGCAAAGAGCCTTCTGGTAAAAATAGCTAGCTATCCTGAGTCTATTTTTTATGTCATATTTCATTTAAATGTTTATTTCACAGAACAAAACTGCAGTTGGCAGGGACCCTGCCTTTCTCTGACGTGCAGGTAGTTTCGGCCCCACTCTCGGATGGGCGTCTGGTGTCTCTAAGGGTCTCTCTGCTGATCGGCAGTGGGAAGAGCCACGCTTTGCTAAGAGTTTATTTCCTGCTAAACTCTTTCACTGGCTGCGTCTTCTGAATCTCACAGCAACTGTGTAAGACAAGTGATGTTAGCTTCCTTATTTTGCAGATGACGAAACTGAAGCTCGGTGAGGTTAAATGAGGTACAGCTAATAAACAGTGATTCAGACCAATTCTCCAACTCCCATGGCAGGCAAGCCAGCAAGCTCAGAATCCTCAACCATGAGGGCAGCCACGTCACCTTGCCCTGGGATGGGGCCTTTGTTAAGAAGCCGTAGTGGCTGTGGCAGTGAGCTGAGGGTGAAGACAGCAATCTGGCCCGTGCCAAGACCCCTAACAAGAGATGTCATAAATGCTCTTTAGGTGGAGTGAAGGCCAATGGAGACCCGCAAGGGCAGGGGAGCTGGCTTCTTCCAACTACAAGGCCTCCTGTCTCCTCCACCTCAAAGAAGGACAGGAAAGCAGAAACACACCCACGGGAGATTAAGGGGTACCCCCACCTGCAAAGGGGGCCGTGAAGGTGACTGGGGAAAAGAATGCATGCTGACGGTGAGGACCAGGACAGTGGAAGTTTGAAAGCCACTGGAACAGGGTAGGAAAACTCTGGGCCAGGGGCTGGCTTGTGGGTTCTGTCCCTTCTGCTAACTATAAGACCCTGCATTCTTCCCAAGGAAGAAGGCATGAGCAGGTGTGTGAGGAAAACTCGAATGGAGTGTCAACCACTGAGAATGTTAAAATGGGAGAGGGAGATCAGTGGCAGTACTGAGAAAGGGATCCATAGAAAGATGTTCCACGTATACATACTACACACATATAGAATATATAGCACCATATGTGTGTGTATATATGTGGGTATATGTATAAGCATGTATGTATGTGCCTGTGCATAGGTGTGTATACGTTTGTGTGTGCATATACGTGTGTATACATGTGCATGTGTATATTTATGTTTCTGTATATATACGTGTGTGTATATGTGGTTTTGTGTGTGCATATGTGTATATATGTGTATGTGTGTGTTTTTGCATATGTATGTATGTGTATATATGTGTATGTATGTATATATATTTATGTGTGTATATACGTATGTGTGTATATGCATATGTATGTGTGTGTGTGTGTGTGTGTGTGCACTTTCAGAGACCCATAGGGAACAAAAGCACAGGACACCTGCTGCTGCTCCATCAGAGACAAGCTGGCATGTAAACAGAAGTCTATATACACATTTAGGAGCTATGGCTTCATTCTTCTTGCCCAATAACAGTTAGACCCTCACTGCATTCCATTCTGCTCCATCTCCCCTGAAGAGGATGAAACACACGTTACTGTGTGCCTTTAAAGACATCACAACCCCTCTGAGCTTCAGTTTTCTTATCTGCCAAAGAAAAAAACAAAGCCTAGCCTACCTACTTCATTTCATTGCTGAAGGATGATAATAACAGCTGACGTTGTACATTTAAACACTGTACATACATTAATTCATTTAATCCTCAAAACAATCCTATCAGATTGGTACTATTATTATCCTCCATTTGACAGAGAAAGAAACTGAGGCCACAGAACTGTTTCATAACTTGCCCAGTGTTACCCAGCAAAGGAGGGATTTGAGCCGCGACGATCTGTCTCCAGCAACTATGCTCGTAACCCCTTTGTTAAATAGCATGATGTCTGAAAGCACTGAACGTGTTTGAAAATGTTCTGTAAATGAATGGCACCATTCTTATTCTTGCTAGGACTATTCCCACTGGGAAGGATGCAACGCAAGGTCAGGATTCCCTGGGTGAGGATAAATCCTGCAACCTCAGATCTGCAGCCCCACTAGCCAGGTACCACGCTTCCAGTGGCAAGTCCTCCCCGCCCCTCCCAGCTGCAGGACTGTCTTCCTATGTTCTTTTTCAAAGCAGTGTCTCTGCTGCCAAGAGCAGGTTTGTCTGTCTCCTGGAGACAGCGGTTGTCAAGCCCTGAGAGAACAGCAAGCATGTCAAAAATAGCAGCGCCAGCAGACTGCGTGGCTGCAATTTCCTTTTGAAATGTCGGCTTTGCTCTCACCAAAGAGCCAGGGTCTGTCTGCGCTCCTTGCAGCCTGCAGCAGAAGCTGCTTAAGATTCCAAAATGTTTTCTAGGAGGAGGTAAAGTGTATCTGCTGAGGCTCGTGACCGAGGAATGAGGAATTCTCTTTAGAGTAACGATGATGAGGTTGGAGTTGGATTTAAAAAAAATTGTAATAAATCCCATCAGGACTAGTCCCCAAACAGGTCAAGTGATAGCCAAGGTTAGACCAGTGCGAATGATACTTCCTGTAGGGCAGGAACCTTTCCTCTTTTGTTCTGAAAATGAGGGAGTCCCTCTCCTATTGTTACTGTGCACCTTCAAACACAGCAGCTGCTTTGATAACCCTTCAAAGGCAGTGGCTGATAGATTTCCACTCCCCCTTCAGGGTACCAGGTGAAGCCAGGGGATGAGGACCAAGAAGACCAAGAGGCAGGGTGAACTATTTTCTCAAGTTCAGAACAAAGGGACATGAAAAACATGACCATCCCCAACCCCACGGAGACTCACTCAAGGCCAGCACAGGAAAGTGGTTCATCAGGAGACCTGGCAAGATGAGAGGCTAAGAGCCCATCTGTCTTTCTTCCCCGCGGCCTATGTCTGGGAAGATCCCTCTCCCTGCCAAATGCCAAGCTCCAGACCCTGTTCTGCCATGAGCTATCTGTGCAACCCGAGGCAAAATATGAAGTGGGATGGAGAGAGAAACTCCTACCACCTCGTAAATGGAGTTCTTTTCCTCCCCTAAGTGACTGTGACAAGGTAGGATTGGAGCACACTTTCCTCCCCACTTCCTTCCCATGGCAATAACACACAGTCAAAACCCACGTGAGCCAGGATGGCAGCTCCAGCCAGATTGTCCTGGAAGGACCACGCTCTCTGGGAATCTATCTTGGAATGTATGTTGAGTTGCAGGCAGATAGAAATGCCGCTGCAAGCAAGGGCTCAGCCAGCGGAGAGGAGAAACGACAAGCCACAGGACTGGCTGGTGCATCTGAGGAAAGCACCAAGGGGAGGCAAGGGAGGGTCCAGTGGGCACAAGGCAAAGCAGGCCAAGAGGGGATCAGAGTCTGGGAGAGAATCATTGAAAGGCTCAGTAAGACAAATGAAGGCCGTTACCGCCCACTTCTTTTGTTTACCCGAAGCACCAAAGACTGATGGGACCTCATCATGAGGCTGTTAAGCATCAATAACGACTGTAGAGGGACTGTAGGGAGGGGGCCAGGGAAAATAAAACCTTTATGTACCCACAAAAAAAAATTTCAAAAAATTCAAAAATAAAATAATAACCATAGTAGATAAATAAATAAAACCTTGGGCCCTATGCAATCTCTTAAGGAATTCTGAGTTTACAGGTGCAGGGATTTGGTGGGGTTTTTGGTTTGTGGGAACTTTTCTTGGAGTTTTTTTCTTTTTGCCAGCAAAGTGTAACTTCCCTGGGCAAGCTCAAGACCGTAGTCCTGTATAATGAATAATGTTCAACATATATATCATAGTTCAGTGCATGCTAATTATGCCCTGCACTTACCCAAAAAATGGCATGACATATCTTTAGAGGAAAAAAAAAAAAAAGAAAAAAGCATGTAACTCTCATAACAATTTGATGTCAAAACGAAGCACACACAGACACACAGACACACAGACACACACACACACACACACACACCAGTTCGTGGTATTGTGCATGAATAGCAACGATCGACTGCATATAAGCTCTAAAGTGTCCCCATGTGGCAGAAGAAAAAAACTGTCATTCTATTCTAGATATTGTCTGGTCCATTTTTAGACATGCTAAGCTTCTAGATTTATAGGACCAAACCGTTCTCCCAGCCCAGATGGAAAACTCCCAGATTATTAGACTCGTTGCTTTCTTTTTTTTTTTTTTTTTTTTCACAATTCAATGATTTTGGGGTGCGGTTTTTAGAGTTGTATGATTATTACCACAATCCTGCTTTACAGCATTTCTATTACCCCCCAAAACTTATCTGGGGCCAATTGTAATAGCACAACCTTCAACCCCATGGGGGCCCCTCAGGTTGTCCTAGTGTCCTGCTGCAGGTGGGACTTAGCCCATGCTCTAAGACTTCTAGCAAGGAGTCCATCAATTCTCCTTGCGGACTGCCTGGTGAATCTTAATCCTCCTTGTCAAGGAGTGTTCCCTGCACCTTGCACCACAGAGATTTATGTCCTTTCCTTTTGTTCTGCCTTCAGTACCCGAGAGAGACAGCCAGATACTAGCAAAACCTTCAAGTGAATTAAGGGCAGTTCTAAAGCCATCCCCTATTTAAGGCTTTTTCCAGGCTAACTCCAACCTTATGCCTGCCTCCTAAGCCCTCTTTTCTCTGTTTATTTGACATTTCTACTGTTCCTCTGTCTTTGACCTCTCTGCCAGCCTCCTAAGCTTGGAGACCCTGAGGTGGTCCAGGGCTACTCAGCAGAGGATTTGTCTGAGACTTCTCAGGGTCATTCTCTCCCTCCCAGCCTGCCTTCTCTCATTTATGCTTGCAGGTTCAGGAAATTTCTGGGAGACATTTTTCTGAGCCCATGGCAGTCTCATCTTGCTTGGCAGGTTCATGACTTGCCTCCACAGAGGTGAGCATGGTAGGAAAGAATGGCAGAGTGAGAAGTCAGGAAAAAGTGGAATACTCCTGCTGCAGACAGACCTTAGCAAGCACAGCTGTCCTACAGTTCAATGTGCGACCTCGACGTCAACACTCTAGGTGCTCCCAGCCACTGAAAAGGTGGAGAGAGGGAGAAAGATAAGCAGGAAGACACACATAGAAGGAAGAAGACGGTAAAAGAACAGAGGGGGAAAACCAGAAGAAAGAAAACTGGAGAAAGGGGGAAAAAAAGCAGAGACAGTAAGAATGAAAAGAAGGAAAGAGAAAAATGCACAGAAAAATAGATAATTTTTTAAAGGGGCCAGCAGCATCAAGGGGACAGAAACACAGAAAAAGGAAACTGAAGTTAATGGAGTCAAAGAAAAATACACAGAAAAAGCGAGGTAGCCCCTGAGGGAAGGGGAATGAAAACCTTGCATCTCTCCAGATACACACGTTTCCCCACTTTCTCTCTCTCCCCACCCCGTTCTAATTTTGCCTGCAGGACTGAGCCAAAACCAAAATTCCCCTCCAGTAGAACCTACCTCACCTGCAAAGAAGGCGAGCTGTCCCTCCTCGCTCCTTGGGGACGAATATCCCGCATCTCAGGCTGAGGCTGGCAGTTCCAGGAAGTCCTCTGGGAGCTCTTTCCGGCTTGAGTCAGGTGTAGTGATGGCTTGGACCCTTCCTGTGAATCACCACCCCAGCTGTCCAGGCAACCCAGAGTGCATATTCTCTTGGTGCTCAAGGCACAAAATCCAAATAAAGAGGCTCAGGGTCAGAGAGGGATCACTTGACAAAATTCTTCACAGAAACTAGGTCGAGCTACAGCCTCTCAGTTTTTCTTCGATGTCTTAAGAAGAAAGATCTTTGAGATTCCTCCCAGGAGCTAGATAGGCTGTTCCCGGAGAGGAAGAAGTTGCAATTCTCCGCCTCTTGTGGAGCTGGGAAGAGCCTGCCTCTGCAGAGATGGGAACTCCATGATATCTAAGACTATGATCACACCTGGTGAGGCCCAGCTTGGCCACCACTCCAAGGAGAAGTTGTCCCCTCTAAGGGCTCCCCTTGACAGCTTGAAAAAATTAATACTGACGATGGTTTAACTGGTTGCTTAACATTCAAATTTCTGAAGAATCAGGAGTAAGATGAGGCAGCTTCAATGACTGGGTGGGGAAACTAGGAAGAAAAGTCCAGACAGGAAGCTTTGAGGCCCTGCTTCCTCCACATTTTCCAAAAGTCCCACATCCGTGCCCTGGCACTCCCAGCCCCTAAGCCACGATGTGGGAGGTGCTCCCATTTGAAAAGCTGGGAAGATGTAGTCCCCTGGTCTCCCTTGATGCCCAAAGCAGAAGATAGAGAGAACAGTCTGGAAGGCTGCTACGGCAACCAGAGTCCCTGGTGAGCTGGGCTCTCCACAAACCCTTTCAGGCGTGCTCTGACTTGAAAAGGAAATGTTTTCTCAGGGATGGTGATGAGGGTGATTACATACACATATACAGAGATACATGCATACAGGTCTCAACTTTTACCCTCGGCTGGGAGCTTCCCTTCTGCCTCTGGAATGGGCTTTTCTCTTCTTTCCCCAAATAGCCAGCAGCAATGGGAGAGATTTGGAAAACTAGCACTTTCTGACCTCAGAGCAGGTTTTTGCATCATAAACATCTCTATCTTCTACTGTGTTTCAGGTTTGGAGAAGCCAAGCTCCCAGTCAAGGTGACCTCCAGCCATGGAAGGATCCCCCTGAACATATCTAAAGAGAACCCTCCTTTCTGAAGGGTAAGAAGAAAGGCTGAGGGGCTCAGTCCAAGAGGCCAAGGAGGGATTTAGGGAGCCAATGGTCCATAATGGCCTATTCTCAGGCTTTGGATCCAAAGCAGGAACTCTGGGGGAAGGCCTTGCCTATGGGGGTGTGGGGAGAACTAAAAATCAAATCCATGACTAAGATTCACACGTTTGCATAGCAATGTCCCCAGCTTCCCAGACATTCCCCATGAGGTAGGGAGGGGAAGACAGTAATGTTCCCATTTAATGGGTGGGTAAACTGAGGCACAAAGCGTGACTGTGGACCCAAGTTACCCTGTAAAGTTATGGCAAGATCGAGATTTAGAGCTGGCAGTCACAGAAGCCACACTGCCTCTCAAGCAAACCCTCATAAGGCTGTCCTCTTGTAAGTTGCTCTTCGAGAGAATAATTTTTTTAAAAAAAATTATCATCAAAGAGTCTGAAAGCATAGATATAAAATTAAAAACATGTTAACAGTCCTTTCAGTTTCAGAACTGCACCCAAAAGATCTCAGAACAGTACATCACAGTTTATCAAAGGCAAAAAACAAATGGCAATGTTACTGAGAAACAAAAGGGGAGGTGGGCAGGTGGATAGACGGCAGTGGTCTCACAATGGAAGAAAATGGCTAAATCAAGTGGGAACGCCACCAAGTCACCTTACCAGTGAGAGCAGGTCAAATGCAGCTCCAAGGGGCAGAGCAGGCAAGTGTTTGCTTGACTCAGCAAAAAAGCCTCTTAGAGTGAGGCTGTTGGCAAAGGAATAATGCTTGTTCCTTATTCTAAACCACATATTTCATGCCCATAAAATGGGAAGAAACCCATGCTGCCATCCAATGTGTGCTTTTACCTGTCTAGGGCTTTAAGCTGGAGTTTGCTTGAGGAAGCCTTCAACAGCAATCCTAAATCAAATTCCCAGGAAGCAAGGTAGAGGGCTAGAGAAAATTTGGGGAAAATGAAGGAGAAAAGGCTGCCATCTGCAACACGATTCCTCTGCCCCTTTGAGAAAACAGTATCTGTTTAAGTGGCACCTTGCTTCAGACTGTGGTCAAGCCAGTTGCTTGACTCTGCTCAGACATTCCTCCTGGCTCTGTGGTTCCCTTTCTCCAGTTCTTCTGCTCAGGAAGGCACTTGCACAAAGAGTATTTGGCTCTGAGAAGGAACCTTCCTGGAAGCTGGAGAGTCAGGGGATCAGAGTGGGGAGAACTAAATGTAGACCAAACACCAGTGCCTCTTGTGCTGGGGCACACTTTGAAAAATCCATTGGCCTCTTTGGTCCTGGACTAACCCCCGTGTCCTCCAAGTGGTAAAGTTTGATTGTATTCTCTAATTCCATCCAAGTTTAGAAACGAATAACCTATTTTGAGGCTATGCAAATAAAGATTCTACCAAGGGTCATCTGCAGGAGGACCAGTGGGTGTTACAGGGCACTGGAATAACAGCAAGTTGAGTACTGCTTCTGTCCTCCAGCTTCTTCCAGTTACCAAGTGGCCTGAAGCTAGGAAACGCACATGACCCAAAGCAAAGAACACTAAGGAGGGAGCGAAGACTCAGATAGGGCTGGTTTCCATCCTGTTGACATTGCTGTTCCTTGAGATATTGTAAGTCCCAGACATGAAAAATCAGTCTTGAGGGAAGGTCAGACATAAATGTATATCTCATCCATATGACAGAAGCTGGGCATGATTGGGTGGCACCGCTGGAATTTCAAAAATGTCACTTAGATGGATTAACCTTGAATGCTGCAGGGATTAAGCAACAAGGTTGATAGTCCAGGTATTTGGTCCTGGATGCCAGGTAGTGGGTGTAGGGGAGAGAGTCAAGAAGTCAACTGAAGCTAGAGTGAGTAGTGGAAATGAGAAGGAAGCCTAAGAGACTGTTAGCTCAGTGCTCCCCTCCTGCAGGCCCTGCCTGCATGGGTCAGACCTCCGTGAGCATTCTTTTCTCTGCATAGGCCCGATGTGGTGTAGGAAGGTAGCTGGGTCTCCGTTCCCGGTTAGCCTCGGGGAAGTCAGGCTTGCCAAGTCCGTTGTCAGTTGCCCTCAGGTCCGGCGCAGGCTGCCCACAAGTGACGTGGGTATACTGGCCTTGCTCCTCCTGCTCCGTCTCCCGGTGGTAGAAGTAGTTGAAGTTGGAGACGATGACGGGCACAGGCAGGGCAATGGTGAGGACCCCAGCGATGGCACACAGCGAGCCCACGATCTTGCCCCCCACAGTCATGGGGTACATGTCCCCGTAACCTACCGTGGTCATTGTAACCACTGCCCACCAGAAGGCATCCGGGATGCTGGGAAAAAGCGAATCGTCATCGTCAGCCTCTGCGAAGTAGACGGCACTGGAGAAGAGGATGACCCCGATGAAGAGGAAGAAGATGAGCAGCCCCAGCTCCCTCATGGAGGCCTGCAAGGTCTTGCCCAGGATCTGCAGCCCCTTGGAGTGGCGGGAGAGCTTGAAGATGCGGAACACCCGGACCAGGCGGATGACTCGGAGGATGGCCAGGGACATGGCCTGCTGCCCATTCTGGCCGCCTCCTCCACTGGCTGGTTGCTGCTCCTGCTGCTGCACCAGCTCAGTGCCCAGGGTGATGAAGTAGGGGAAGATAGCCACCAAGTCAATGATGTTCATGATGTTCCGGAAGAAGGCCGGCTTGCTAGGGCAGGCGGAGAAGCGCACCAGGAGCTCAAAAGTGAACCAGACAATGCACAGCGTCTCCACCAGAAAGAAGGGGTCTGTAAAGAAGGAGCCCCCAAGAGTACTGAGTGAGGAGGAGCCCCCGGTCCCCATTTCCCCAGGGGTGATGCCATGATGAAATGTGTAGGAATCGTCTTCATCCTCCTCTTCCTCCTGACTCCCCCTGGAAACTGGGGAGACTCGACTCACACCACCATTGTTTCCACCTCGACCATCTACACGGAACTGGGGTAAGGTCTCCAAGCAAAAGATGACTATGGAGATGAGAATGACCAACACGGAGACGATGGCGATGCCCCTGGCCGGCCCAGAGCTCTCTGGGTACTCGAAGAGCAGCCACACCTGGCGCTGGAAGGGCTGGGAGGGCAGCGGCTTCTCGTCCTCGCCACCTTCGGGCAGGCAGCCCTCGTCCTCCCGGAAGGCCGCCAGGGCCTCGTCCCCCAGCTGGTAGAAGCGGATCTCCTCCAGGAAAATGTCCAGGGGCACGTTGACTGGCCTCCGCAGGCGGCCCCCAGACTGGTAGTAGTAGAGGATGGCGTCGAAGCTGGGCCGGTTGCGGTCGAAGAAGTACTCGTTCCTCAGGGGGTCGAAGAAGCGGACTCGCCGGCCAGGGTCTCCGAGCAGCGTGTCCGGAAACAGCGACAGGGTGCGCAATTGTGTCTCAAAGCGCAGCCCGGAGATATTGATCACCAGCCGCTCGCTACTACAGCAGCCCCCGCCCCCGCCGGCCTCCGGGAAGTCTCCCGCATCCTGTTGCTCCCCCTCCGGCCCACGGACCTCCCCCGGCGCCGCCAGCGTAAGGGATTTCTCCGATCTCATGCCCCCTCGGAGGTGCGCTCCCCGCCACTAGGACGGCGCCCACGACACAATCTCTGGAGTGCGGCACCCGCTCCCCAGCTCCCGGCTGCGCCCTCTTTAGGGTGGGGCCCGCGCTCCTCCCGGTTCGCGGTCTGACCTGGCGGTTGGGTCCGTGAGCCCTAAAGCCCTGGTCCCTGCAAGGCTGGGTCTGGGGAGGTGACCTGGGCGCTGGGGATTTGGTTCTGCGCTTCCCGTTACCCGCGCCCGGGTGCTAGAGCTTACTGGGATGCCCGGAACCGCACACAGGCGTGTGTGAAACTGGCTGCCCGAAAAGACGCGTGGCTTCGCCCCCAGCGGTGCCTGAGACCCGGCTCCCGGACGCAGAGGTCCGCCCTCCAGCCGGGCTAGCTCTTCCCAGTTCCCACTGCACTCCTCCAGCCGCTCCGGACCCCCGACTGCCGCTGGTACCGAAGCGCCAGATGCGCCTCCCTCCGGCTCGGCAAAGACTCCTGGCGGGGCTCGGCCTCCGCCCTGCGTCCACCGCGGGGCTGGGTCCGGCCAAGGTCGCGGTTCCGGCCGCCACAGCCGCCACCTCCTCCCTAGGAGCCGCGCCGCAGGCCTCGCAGAGGGCCCGGGGCTGCCCCGGCGCCCGAGCGCGGGGACCCACCTCCCCACGGCTCAAGGCTTCGCTGCCGCCGCCGCAGCTGCAGCGGCTCGGCTCTCCGCTCTGCCCTTCCTTCCCAACACACACTCTCCAAGTGACGTGGCAGGCCCCGCCTGCTGCCCCCTCCCACCCCACTCCCACATCACACCCCTCGCCCAGCCAGGGGCTGCCGCGAGCCAGGGCGCCATGGAAATAGACGCACACTTGCCTCACCAGTAAGCTTTCCCGCGCTCTCCTGGCACGCCTCTCGCTTTCACACGTTCACATTCGCGCCCCCCTCCACAAGCGCCGGCACCCTAATACCACACCCCCTCCACCCCCGCAGTCGGCTCTTCTCATTCCAATTTACCGAGTTGACCTGCGCAGTGTATTTCATCAATAAGAAGACACACCCCGCCCCGCCACACAATACGGAGCACTGTGCATCCACTCATACAGAAATCTAAAGAAAACATTAAATCATACATTCTTCTGTCTTCAGGAAGACCCGTTTGCCAACCTCTCCAATATCTACAGGAAAAAAAAATAGAGAAAGTATTTTTGAGATGCCTTGAGAGCTTCCGATTTAAATTCCAATATAATTCTCCGTCTACCTTTGCAAGCCTGGGAGGGCGGGGCTGCAACGCTCCTAGAATTGCAAAGGGATGGTAGAGAAAGGGTGGCAAGTCAATCAATGCCTTTCCCATCAGAAGATTTCCAGGGGAGTCCTGAGAGCCTGAGGCAACAACCCCAGTGAGGAAGGACCCAGAAGATGGAAGCACCTCAGAGATACCTCAGCCCAGGGCACAGTGCACCCTGGGGATCCTTTGCTCCCAACCACCCCGAAGGATGCATCTGGAATTTCTGCTTATTGGGTGACCAAAAAAAGGGAGAAGAGGGTGAGTGGAAAAGGGGTATGTAAGAGTGTTGATTGAAAAAAATAATAGCTACATTTACTGGGCATTGAATATGCGCCAGCCACATTCTAGGTGCTTTCCCAGAAAGATGTCCTCTGCTTGTAGGCCATGTTACAACAAAGACCCCTTTGGCAGTATTGGAGTAGGGCAAAGTTGGTTGTTAGGGACCAGCTGACTCTTCCTAACTCTCCAGCAAGAAGGTGATAAGAATGGTTTTCCATCCATTTCTGTCTTTCTTCACGAGACCAGACAAGTTGGGGTATGGTAGAGGAAGACTCAACTGATCTTTTCAGACTGACACTTCCAGGTAGGGTTGACATTTGCTTCTCTGTGCCTCAGTTTCCTCTTTTCTGGCTGGCTGTAGCCAAAATGAATTGGCTAACAACTACAAAGTGTTTTTGTGTAGCTTCTGGTGCATATTAGATCATTAGTATGCATTCATTGAGGTTAATGATGAGAATGACACATAAAGGTGCTCTCAAACCACAGGATGCATCTGAGAGTTCTTTGTATTGCACGGAGTATTTTAAAACCACAGTGGTTCTCAGCAGCATTCACTCTCAGAGAGTTGGAGGAAGGAGAGAACCAAGGCTCCTGGATGTGTCGGGAAGGGATCAGGTGTTGAGTGGGTAAGAAATGTGCTAGTATTAGAACTCACTGCATGCTCATTCTCCAGTCTTGCTCCTCACCAGTTGAGCCAGGCAACAGCCTCTGCTCCCTTTCTGTGCTTGCACAGCTGATTTCTGGCACCAACGCCCTGTGGGCTTTTTTGATCCTCCAGGATAGAAATCAAAAGAGATCAGAGCATACAGTAGCAAAGAGAAAGATTTTATGAAAGCTTATGGACATAAGGGACCAAACACCAAGAAAGGAAGTGGGTTGCTCTCCAAAGTCAAGGTGTGGGTTCCCTTTGTGGAGGTCTGCAGTAAGGGGAAGTCAGGGCATATAGAGGTGACGTTTTTCTGGCGCATGTACGGTGGCTTAAGATGCTGCTTCATACAACATATGTCTCATTAGCATCTTAAATCTCCACCTGTGGGCATGATTTTTAGTACTAAAATAAGGAAAAGTTCATGATGAGGTGAAAGTTAAGCCTAGCTAGGCACGTAGGGCCTCGGAAAGGTCCTTAGTTCTCTAAAGCAAGGGGTTAATTAATTTGTGGTTAATAGCTTCCTGGGCCTTTGATGCTGACTGGCTGGGAATTACAGCTTGAGTAAAGGGCTTTTGTTCTTTTTTCTCCAAACCACATCACAACAGGAAAGCAGCCAGCTTGCCCATCTCATGCTTGCCTGTCTCATTTCCACTCCTTTCTCTCACCTTGCATGTCTCCGTGCAGGGAGAGAAAGCAAGTACACGGAGTCATCCAGCGGAGTTTTCTCACTTACAGACTATGTAATTAAGCCATTTAGACTCCACACAAAAGTTGCTCTGTTTAAAAAATTTTTTTGAAAGAAAAGAAAAAAAAGGAAACCAACAGCAAATACACTATAGAAGATACTCTTTACCCTCATCCAGTTATCTGTCACTTTACCCTTATCCAGTTATCTGTCATTATTTTCTGAGTCATAAATTGACTAACCCCTGATTCTTTTTGTTTTTCTTTTCAAATTCATAATGAATGATTCATTTGCAGGTTTGTTTTCATCATTGCCATTTTTATTCACGAGACTGTCAACTAGGTCAGTAATTCTTCAAAACCAATCCTGGCAAAGCATGGGAAGGAACCTTCATTCTGCAGAAGCGTACACACCCTGATAAGGTGTCAAGAACCTCCGTTTGAGTACCCCTCGGGTTAAGCCTGACTGGGCTGCCAGCCACCCTACAGGCAGAGCTGATGTTCTGTGATTAGCTTCACATCAAGCATGAGGTTGTGCCCCAAGAAGGGTTTCACTGTGCCCGGGGAGGTTCCCCTGAGAAGGACAAGCCATTGGCAAATTCATGAATCAGAGTTCTGTTTTTAGTTCTTTTGTGAAATAGACTCATTTCTTAGCTTAAGAAAAACCCTATGCCTAGATCATTCCCCCCTAGCGTATGTTAAGGATGAGTACAATCACACCTTCAGAAATGCCAGTTCCCAGGTGAAGAAGACACAGCTCCATCCATAAACACAGCCAAGTGGCTTCCAATGGCAGGTGATTTTTCCCCAGCATTCACCAAGCACCAATTTCATGCCAGCACAGATTTTGTTGTTATTTTTTGTTGTTGTATCCAGATTCAGATGTTTGCCATGGTCATAGCAATCATTCATTTATTTAAAAAGTATTTATTGAGCAGCTACTGAGTGCCAGCATGGTGCCAGGTGCTGAGGATTTAGCAGTGATCTATACAAAATATCTGCTTTGATAAGCATAGATTTTCATGTAATAAATAAATTACATTATAGACAGAAAATTTTAACAGTAGACAATAAGGAAAATAATTCCATATTGCAGTAAATGCCTTGAGGAGGATAAATGGGATGCTATGTCAGAAATGAACTTGGGGACTCAACTTTGCAAGGGTAGCTGGAAAAGTTCCCTCTGAAGAGGTAGTATTTCAACTGACAATCCAAAGAGGAGAATGGAGCCTGGCACGGTGGCTCATGCCTGTAATCCCAGCACTTTGGGAGGCTGAGGCAGGTGGATCACCTGAGGTTAGGAGTTCAAGACCAGTCTGACCAACATGGCAAAACTCCATCTCTACTAAAAATGCAAAAATTATCTGGGCATGGTGGAGGGCACGTGTAGTCCCAGCTACTTGGGAGGTTGAGGCAGGAGGATCGCTTTAACCTGGGAGGTGGAGGTTGCAGTGAGCCGAGATTGTACCACTGCACTCCAGCCTGGGTGACAGAGGGAGATTCTGTCTCAAAAATAGATAAGACAATGGGGCCACAGTGCCAAATGCAGAGAAGAGCATTCCGGACTGACAAGTGCAAAAGCCCTGAGCTAGAAAGGTCATGGGTGTTCAAGGTCAAAAAGAAGGCCGTGCGTTGGGAGAATGGGCAAGGGAAAGGGAGGTGCAAGATAAGATTTAAGAATTAGCAAGGGTACCATCTTGTAGGGTGAGGTGTTCAGGTTTTATCTTAAGAGCAGTATGAAGCCAATGATGGTTTTCAAGCAGAGGAGAGACGTGATGTGATTTACTTAGAGGCTGTGAGGGGAATGAATTATGAAGAGGTAGAAGAAGAAATAGAAAGCCCAGGAAATTGCAGTCGTCTGGGGAAAAGATGATGGTGACTTGGGCCAGAGAAAGGTAGAGTCAGTAGAGATAGAGTGGAGAGGAGGTGAGGGGAACTGAGGAGGTATGTTTAGATGATAGAATCAGCAGGAATTAGTCATCAATAAAACATGAGAAATAAGCAGCCAATGCCAACCTCAAGCAACTAGGCAGGTAGGTGTCGCCCTTTACTGAGACAGAGAAGACAAGGGGTTAAACAAGTTGGGATGCGTCAAGACCTCACCTTTAGATGTTTTACATTGGAGACGGAAATTATACATGCAAATTAAGACATCAAGGAGGCGGTTATTTATTTAGGTCTGGAATATGAAAAAGAAACTTACGATTTATGAATTTAAAACATCTAGAAATATATACATTCATGGCACCAAGGTCTTCTGCAGAAACAGAATATGGACAACGAGGAGAAATGACCAGGACCGAGTCCTTTACAGCA
The DNA here is from genome assembly GCF_029281585.2 of Gorilla gorilla gorilla. Taxonomy (NCBI): domain Eukaryota; kingdom Metazoa; phylum Chordata; class Mammalia; order Primates; family Hominidae; genus Gorilla; species Gorilla gorilla. Next base: position 20,452,279 of record NC_073234.2, on the reverse strand, counting down.
GTCTTCAATCTACCGGTCAAGGTCAGGAGGAAGGGCAGCCAGCATAGGAGGCTGAGGGGTTGTAGGTGAAGTCAAAGGAAAGCCAAGACATGGAGAGCTCCCAGAAACCAACAACCAGGACTAGACCCCAGGGGCCCCATCCTCCTGGGCCCACGCTGGCCTTCCAGTGGAACACATGATCTGCAACAAGTCAGGAGTACGTGGGGGGCATCCATGGGAAGAACCACCTAAGAATGGATGTATGCACCCACAAGATGAGCACAGATAATGTGAAGCATTGTGTGATAACCATTTATATTCTGACCTCTGCCCTAGGTTCTAAAATGTACCTATTCCAGGTATACAAATGACATAAATGATCTGTCTTCCAGGCTTCTTTACACTTTTATTTTGCTGTGTGTGTGTGTGTGTGTGCACTTGTCATCATTCTGGTAATACGATCCCTGAAGTTTTCCTCTTTCTCTGTGTAACCTCTGAGAATGGTTCTTCTCATGGTCCTGTCACCCACAGGCCCCTGCTCTGAGGACAGGGTGGCGAGTCGTCAGCTCCCTTACCTCTTAGTGAGAGAACACAACACTTGTGCACAAGCATGGACACACCCTCCCTAGAATGACCCACCCCACTCTTGAGCTTTCCACTGTGGAATCCAAACCACTCAGAGCCAGCGAGAAGTAGGGGTGATGAGTCTGAGCCCGTGTCCCTCCTCTCACCATCTAACTCTGGGCAAGGCTCTGCCCTCGAGCTTTGGTTCTTCAGTGTGTTCCAAGTGGAAGCTCCTCTGTCCAAACACAGCGTTCTGCCTGGCCCAACCCCCTTCTCTGGTCCCCTCATTCACCCCTTTCCCCAGGGTCTGGGTCATGTTTACTCCTTCTCTTAACCTTCTCCTACTTTTTCTGCTGGAGAGAGAAGACAGCATTGAATCCTGGGGAAGAAAGGGAGAAAAATGGATGACCGCGTAATTCTATACTTTGCAGTCAATTTTTGCTGTTTTCCTTTTGTTCCCCTCCTTCTACACACACACACACACACACACACACACACACACACCCCCCAAAAATTTGGTCATCTGAGAGTTACATTAAAAAGAAGTCAGATATCTTGAACTTCGAGGGTTAATTTCCTGCAGTAGCACCCACTGGTTCCACACACTCATTGATGTACCCTGCCAACACTTGATAGCACAACGCTTTGACCTGAAGCTCCCTTCTATTCATTTCGTCTCTGGATACACTGTGGCCATTTCCCTCCTCCTGGGCTTCCCCTGTGGCCAAGTGGATGGAGTCAGGGGGACAAATGAAAACACATGTGCTATACAAAAGCACTATTTATAATTAGCTGCTTAGTCCAGTTTTTAATGAGGATGATGATGTCAATTACAAAGTAGTGATGGTGATGATGATGTTCCATAATTCAGCAGAGAAAAATCTAACAGCTTTCACTTGGGTGAAGCTGTATATTAGAAAAGAAATGCATTAGACATCTGTGCCACACCAATCAACAGCCTCAGGAAATTACTATCCATGCCAAGAAATAAATCTATAACGAACTCCTTATCCTTCGGGGAGGATCCCAAGAGAGCTTGTTAGTATCCTAAGTTTGCAGCCTACATCTTCATCCAATTCTCCTCCTGTGATAGTCATTAATGCTGTTTTCCAAATGTCTCCAGCTCTCTACTTTTCAGGAACATGGAGAATTTTACTGTCTCACTCACTTGTGGCTGTGTGGTACCAGGCAAGTAGTTCTGGACAGTGAGTTATAAGCAGAAGTGATGTGTGTCACTTCTGAACCAAAATATTTAATTCCTCATGGGAAAGCCCCCAGGACTTTCTTCACGCCAGCCACAATGACCAGCTTTGTTCAAGATGGTGGCTGCTCTGTCAGAGTGAGCTGCATTACAGGGTAAGGTGGCAGGAAGCTTGGCCCCCAGCTGAAGCAATAGTAACATAAGTGAGAAACAAACCCTTATTGCTCTAATCCTCTGGTATTCAGGGATTGATTTCTTCCCATAGCAGAATCAAGTTTACCCAAACTGAAGTAAGAAGCTGCCAAAAGTAAAAAGTTAAAACCTGTGACATGGCCAGGCATGGTGGCTCACACCTGTAATCCCAGCACTTTGGGAGGCCGTGGTGGGCAGATCACAAGGTCAAGAGATCGAGACCATCCCAGCCAACATGGTGAAACCCAATTTCTAAAAATACAAAAATTAGCTGGGTGTGGTGGTACACACTTGTTGTCCCAGCTACACAGGAGGCTGAGGCAGGAGAATCGCTTGAACCTGGGAGGCGGAGGTTGCAGTGAGCCGAGATTGCACCACGGCACTCCAGTCTGGCGACAGAGTGAGACTCCGTCTCAAAAAATAAATAAATAAAATTTTAAAAATTAAAAAAAAACTTGTGACATTGGTTCTGTGGCCAGATGACAGGTATTGAAGAAATTTTATAGGAGGCCATTGCAGGCAATCCATGTTACAAATGGAAAAATATTCTGAAAACTGTCATCTGTGATAACTTAGAAAGCAGATTATATCCCTAAAATCCTGCATATCTAGGCAGATGGTTGAAAAACAGCTTGTTATATTGTATGGTGGCCACTGCTGGCTGCATCTGACAATGTAGTGCAAGATATTGATGAGTTCAGAAAAGATTTGGCCAGAAAGCAGAGATGAAATGGACAGGAGAGAGTCCAGAAATGTGGGGATTTTCAGTGTAGACAGAGACAGCTGCTTCTCATTCCCCAAAGAAGTAAACAAAACTTAAAAGACCTTTATACAAGAAAGACTGATGAGTGCTTCAGCTCATGCCATGGAACAAATCAAGCACAGGGCAGTCATGTCCATTGTCAGTTCCTCTGAATGGAATAAGTCATTTAGGGCAAAAGTTTAATTGAAGTTATGGCTTCAAAAAATCATTCCAACTGGGCAAACTGGCTCAAGTAAGAGTGAGAGAAAAAACAAGACTAAAGCTGTAACATCCCACAAATAATATATATACCCAAATTATTGCTGTTAGGTTCAAGTTGAGAAGAACCATGGCTCCCCCAGGCAAAATACACTTACCTATTCCCTAAGGAAGATAACCCCAAAGTCCTACCCAGTCCTGGTATCAAGCTGAAATGCTAGGTTCTCTAGCAGTGCGTAGTAGTTTTTTATTAAGGAATGACATGTGCTAGTCTCTACATCAGTTTTGAATATGGATTTCTGCAATTCGGAGACTTAGAAACCCAAAAGACAAATTATCTGCCTCTATCCCATAGCACGACATACAATGGCTCCTTTAGAATAGGATAACAACTGTAACCATAGGTGTGGTTATTGGCTATCAGTACATAGATCTGCCTGAAACACACAGGAAAAAGCCTAAGAAGATTTTCAGACAGTCATCCTGCCAAAGGAACCATGACCTGAACAAAACCATTCATGACTTTTCAAAATGTAATGTACCGTTGGGCCCCTAAATTATCACGGACAAGAAGCCGGCCAAGAAAGCTGCTCAATATCATCTGCAATTCCCATCTCTGATAGGAGCAAGGAGGGCAACAGAAAGAAGACCCTCCAGAGGGACAATCCATAGGCAGAGAACAGTGGGCTGGGATCTACTCCCAGGCAGCTAAGTGAGGGTCGAATTCTGTTTCACAGGATTTCAGAGTCGTTATGGACCAGTGACTGCTGTGCTTCCCCAGTCTTCCCCCTTTCTGAATGAGAATACTGATTGCAGTTGTCCTACTTTAAATGAATCTTTTCTTGTCTTGTGGGAAAGAAATGATTACTTATCTTTTTGGAGCCTAAGTCTCAGAAAGGAAAGGATCCACATTCACAACTGATGTGGAGACTAGAACATGCCACTCCCTAAGGTGAAAACTGCCCTGTTACACACCACAAGAGACCCTAGCATTTCAGCTTGATACCAGGACTGGGTAGGACTTTTAGGCTGTCTTCCTTAGGCAGTAAGTAAGTGGATTTTGCCTGGGGGAGACAAACATTTTGTGACCCTAATGGCAAGCAATGGTAGTCATTGCTGCTATTTGACAAACATTTCCAGCTTGTTCACCTCCTGGGTACATGGTAAGATTGTGTCTTTCTTGGTTTTCATGTGATTGAGTGAGAGTCATGTGACTAGTTCTAGCTGATAAGTTGTGCCATGTGTCATATCTGGCCTGTAGCACTTAATTGCCAATGCTCTCTTCCTCTGCCATAATGATCCATAGCACTTGAGAAGGTAGCAACCCCATCAGCCTACAACCCAGATTGAAAGACATAGACCAGAACCCTAGGAATGCCAGGGATGGCTATGTAGTCTGAGCAGTAAATAGTCCTTTGCTATAATCCACTAAGCTTTGTGGGCTGTTTGTTACTGCAGCATAACCCTGTCTCTCCTGACCAATATGCCTACTTGCATTCCTGCTTGGAAGATAAATACAATACAGAGATCATTAATATTCTATTTTCTATGCCTAGAAGAAGAGAATAGAACATGGATCATGAAATTAATTTCAAAAGCCTAACTTTGGCCAACTTTTTCATTCTTACTATTGCTTACTTCTCCTCCTACCACAGCTTTCTATAGAGATCTTCACTTTGTTTATATTAAACTGGTCTGAATTTTTGCTCTTCCTTGTCCATTTTCTGACCTAACTCTACCACTGAAATGATAGCAACCTGTTGTCTAACTCTGGTGTCCTATCTGCATCTCCAATGGGGTCATGGACAGTAGCTAAGTCTTTATGATAAAATGTTGTAACTTTCTTCTGTTTACTAACTTTTCAATAAATATTGACTAAAGATAGTAATAGCTAATGATAAGCATTTTTTGAATGCATACTGCATTCCAAGCACTTTGCTAAGAGGTATGAGGTAGAAGCTTTTCCTAGCCTCCTTTTAAAAATGAGAAAACAGAAGGACAGGAAGCTTAATTTACCAGCTCACAGAGCCAGTGGGTACCTGAGCAGGCTTCAAATGCAGCCATTCTACAAAAAAAAAAAAAAAAAAAAAAAATTTGTTTTAAGTTATCCAGGCATGGTGGCACATGCCTGTAGTCCCACCCTGGGAAACTGAGGCAGGAGGATGACTTGAACCGAGGAGTTGGAGGCTGCAGTGGGGCTATGATCATGCCACTATACCCTAGCCTGGGTGATACGGTGAGACCCTTCAAAAAATGCGCTCAGTCTTGAGTCCAGAGCCCATTTGGGGAGCTCTCTTTCTTCATGTTCCCAAACTGTGTTCTACACAACTCTAGTTCTCACCATGTTAATAGATATTTACACAGACAAGGCACTCCACCCTGTAGCCTTGTGGTTAGGATTCCAAACTGCTGTGATCTGGGTTCCACTCCCGATCAAAGAACCAGCCACCTAGAGACGTAAATTCTTTAACTCAGAAGAAAAAGAAATTAGTTTGATAAAAAATCGATTTGATATTTATAAACACCACCCCAATGAAAGGAGTTTAGGAATCTTACACTTTGTCTCAGAGAGCCTCACAACAGACATTAGAATAGTAAAGCCTCTGATACATCCCAATGTTTCCCAGATGTATTTAACCACAAAACCCTATTCTCACCAAGCCTCACATTCAGAGGCACTTGTGTATCATAGAACATAAGAATATAAGATCATAGAAATCAAGCACTAGGAGGGATGGTGAACCTCATCTCAAACAACTGCATGATTTTGCTGATGCCAGAATCAGAGTATAAAGTGAGCAAATGACTTTTCCATAGTCTTAATGGCTGCAATGACTGAAATCTAGATCTCTTAATTCCCTGTTCAGCAGGATTACTCTACCCCAAAAGGTTATAAATAGCAAATTCTCCCAGGACAAAGCGGCAGGTCAGAGAGAATCACAAGTTTCTCACAGACTCCAAGGATCCTGAGGACAAAGACCCTGTTATTATACCTTCTCCCCCTGGCCTAGCACAATGTCCTTCACAAAGCAGGTGCTCGATAAATGTAAGTTAATGAGTAACAATGAGGGACAGAAGGAGGATCAAGCAACCAAGAAGAAGAGACAAAGGACCAGGTGGCTTATGTGCAGAGAGCACTTGTTACTAAGCAGGTGATATAAGGAATGACACAGGTCCAAAAGGATCTCTCTTCAGCTGCAACACCATCCCCTCTCAAGGCACTGATGGAGTAGAAGCAAATTCTATGCAGCTGCGCATGTGTGCATGAGAGAGAGAGAGGGGAGAGAAAGAGAGGGGAGAGAAAGAGAGAGAGACAGAATGTGTGTGTGTGTATGTGTGTAGAGGGGAGGAGTGGCTTGATGGAAGGAGAGCTGGACAAGACACACAAAGCCACGTTCAATTGCAGGAATTGCCCCAAATAGCAGGCACGAAGGGAAGGAATACCAAATGCCAGTCCATGGAAGAACAAAAAAGCCATGACTTTCAGGGCATGTTCTGTAAAAATGAGGAAAATATTTTCCTGCCTCTTCTACCACTGGAAGGAAGCATAAGTTCTTTGAATATGATCTCCAAGAGATTGATCTTAAGCCTTTGGCACAGTTAACGAAATTGTAGTTTTAAAATTCATATCTATTGCTTATTTTGGTAGATGTGGAATCCATGGGATAAAAAGGTATTTTTAGTTCTGAAAACAAACTAAAGGACTTTATGGTTAAGAATGGTCAAGACTAGGATATGGTTCGTGATGGAGACCTTAAGGCAAAGGAAGTTAAATTGCTTTGCATCCAAAAAAATGATTTTCAGTTTTCTCCCAGAGTCAGACATTTGGAAAAGCCCATGGTTGAGAAAGAGAAGAAATTAGAGAAGACTCAATATCTGTTGAATAGGACAGGTCCCCGAAAGAAGATGGGAAGGCAAGGTCTCAAAGACATTACTTGTGAGGCACTATTCCTGGTGGGATGCAGAGACTGGAACAGGGATGTCTGATGTCCACTTTTAGGCTGTTCTCTATTCGGGGCTCAAATTCCCCTTCCAGTCTGGGAGAAGGAAAGGAAATTGCTTCAGGAAAGGAGGAAAGGGGAGGTTAGGGAAGATCCTAACAGAAAAGGAAGACCCCGCTAGGTCCACTGGCTCACCTTTCCCCCTTTGATGCAATTAGATGGGAGCAGTGTGGTGAGCTGGACAGGCTGGTTGCCTGTTTCCACCCGAAGCATTCATGTCACCCCTGTGAGCACATTCCAGGCAGGGAGCCGCTGCTCCTTGCCTAGTGAGTCTATGTTGTATGTATTCGGGCCTCAAAGATTCTGTTTCCCTTCCTGAGGAGCAAAGGGTGTGATTTTAATGTTCTGGTTCTCCTGCTTTACAGATGTAATGAAATAGCTGGGGCTAAATAATGCAAAACTCCAGGTCCACTGATGGTAACTTCTCTCTTTTTTTAACTACAGTCTCTAATTCACTCAAAGGAACAAATTATGTTTTATGGCCTTTTATAAAATATTCATCCCCTCCTCCTCCAGCACTCTCAGTGGTTCAGGAAGCCTGGAAATGGCCCTGTGTAAGGAGGATCTCATTTCCTCCCAGACACAAATTACAGAGGCTGCCAGGCTCCTCATAACAGAGAGGGGTGATGCTGCTGCAATGGGCTGAGAGCACAGACTCCACATAGACCTCCTGGGACGTTTGGGGATTGGGGCCAGCAGCGATGTGAGGCAAGTGAGCAAGTGAACGGGACCTGTCTTGCCCTTTTTTGGAGCATGTCCATTTCATCCATTTCTTTCTGTAGGTGAAAGCCTGGCCCAAGCCCTTCACAGTCCACCTTCTCCCATGCATCCTCCTCTCTGATATTTGGGTGTTGTTTCCAGCCAAACCCAGGTTTAGGAAACAGTGCAGTAGCCCGAGTCCAGGGAAGGGGAGGATCAGTTTGTGGAGGGTGGGGTGGGAGAGGTTTCAGGGAGAAGAGGGTGAGGTGATGGCTGTTCTGAAGAGAAGGGAGATTCTCAAATGTACTCCCACTTGCTGTTCATTTACATTTCCCATCCAAATGACCAAGGGACACAGGAATGTAACAACATGAATAATGATCTTCCTGTTTGGGTGTTTTACAGTTTACAAGGAATGTCCACATCTGGAGCCTTGAACACTAACGTTGGAGTCAAAAGCCTGACTTGCGAGCCTGGCCAGGCTGCTGATTCACCTGTGTCACCTCGTTTTCCTGGGCCTCAGTTTCCCCTCTTGCACAGAGAGGGGCTTAGACCAGAGGACTGAGGTCCAATGTAAGTTTTAATCCTGGTTCTATAAGCCTCAGAGCCTGGATGTGTGCTGCCAATTCTAGGCTTATACCATTTCTGAGGGTCTCTGGGCATCTGCCTACTGATTGGTAGAAAGAACCACATTTTACGAAGAACAACAGTGGGAGCAACTCCCTGATGACAGCAGTTTTCCCCTAATTCCTGTCTGGCCTGATACTGCAACAGCAGACATCACAACCAGGCTCTTCCTCCGGGCAGGAGTGGGCTTTATGCACCCCTCCCCGCTGAGCCGGGCCTGATTCTCAGAGGGGACGCGGGGGAGGAAAAGTGCTACCAGCTGCGTTCTACACAGCACAGAGGCATAGAGAGGGAGGACGCAAACACACTCATCATTTCGGTGCTATTTCCCCTCATTTCCCTCTATTCTAAAGTATTCCTGTACCATTCTATATTGGGAAGTGCCATTTCTGAGGATAAGATGAAGGATGGCAGAAGCTGAAGGATCTTATACTAACAGCCAAAATATGGAGAGGTAAAAATTACAGTGGAGGACATTTCCAACTGATTTGTCATCGAAAAATCTCAAAGTACTCTGTATCTACCATTTATTCCCAGAACCCATTAATCAGAAAAGCCTGTACCAATTCATGCAGGCCTTTTATATTATCCTAGTATGCAGGTAAGAATCTGTGAGCCCTGAGCACCTCAGGCTTTATTAACTGCAAAATACACGGAATTCTCCACCCATTTCAGAGATGACTTGAGCAATATTTATGCATGTGGAGAGAATAAAAAGAAGGCTCCTTGAGAGGACTGCCTCTCCTACCCTCACTCTTTCTTGTCATAATTGCCTTCTTTCTTTTGACCATACATACGGCAGACTTGAGAACAATCTGTTCATTTATTTGATAAATACGTATTAAGCATCTTCTGTACACCAGGTACAGTGTTAGGCCCTGGATATAGAGTGGGGAACAAAAGAGTCATGGCCTCCGCCCTCAAGGACTGTCTATCTAGTCATATATACACACACACACACATACATACATTCATATCACTCCTTCCACGTTGTGATGGTTAATACCAAGTGTCAACTTGATTGGACTGAAAGATGGAAAGTATTGATCCTGGGTGTGTCTGTAAGGATGCTGCCAAAGGAGATTAACATTTGAGTCAGTAGACTAGGAAAGGCAGACCCACCCTCAATCTGGGTGGGCACCATCCAATCAGCTGCCAGCACAGCTAGAATATAAAGCAGGCAGAAAAAATGTGAAAAGACTAGAGTGGCTTAGCCTCCCAGCCTACATCTTTCTTCCATACTGGATGCTTCCTGCCCTCGAATATCGGACTCCAAGTTCTTTAGCTTTGGGACTCGGACTGGCTTCCTTGCTCCTCAGCTTGCAGACAGCCTATTGTGGAAACTTGTGATCATGTAAGTTAATACTACTTAATAAACTCTCATATCTATCTATCTATCTATATATATATCCTATATATATATAATAGGATATATATATAAAATAGGATATATATCCTATTATTTCTGTCCCTCTAGAGAACTCTAAGTGATATGCAGGTACATATATATACGGGGGGAGAGAGAGAGAGAGAAAGAGTCCCCAAACAGCCCCCAGCTGTTTCAGTGTTCAGCCATTCAAGCCATTCCAGCTGAGGATTCAGACATCATAAAGCGATACAGAACGTTCCCACTATGACTTAATTCCTGAATCACAGATTTGTGAATATAATAATAATAAATTGTTGTTTTAAGCCACTATGTGTTGGGTATGTTGTTATGCGGCGATAGATAACTGGTCCCCTCAGAAAAGTCAAGAACTTGCAGAAAGTCACTCAAATAATAAGTTACGGAGTGGAGATTCAAACCCAGCTGAGCAGTTATAATGAGCAGCCTCCCAGGGAGTGAATACAATGTGAGAGCTCAGAGCAGCCCAATGCTTATCCTACCCATCTGCTTTCCTGAATGCAGAACTAACCTTCTGTGGCTTCCTTTTTCTTTAAACACACACACACACACACACACACACACAAATGCGCACACACATACATGCGCACACACATACATGTGCAAGCATATACACACACATATTCATGCAGATGTACATGGGCATTGTATTACACTATCTCCTCACCCGATGGGCATTCTTACAGGAAAAGGATGTGCATGCAGCCTCTCCCTTGGGGGAGAAGGCATGTGCTTGTCAACTCAAAGGGTCAGCAGACCTTCAGGAGGCCAGGTCTGGCGCATGTAGGCCATGCTATAGCCGTGTTCTGAAGCCCAGAGAATCCAACATAAGGTTCCAATTCGAATTCCATTTCCATGAAAAAAACTTCCAGCCTAATCCTCTGGTCCTTCCCAAAGCCAAGAAGGGGCCCTGCTCTAGGGAAGTGCCCCACATCCCCACAAGACAGGTTCTTACTCCCTGGTCAGAAACAGGGAGACCAGGAATGGATAAGTGAGTGCAAGTGGAGGGCTGACCCAATGCTGTCCAGAAATTCTGCAGTTGGCAGTCCCAAATTTGTCAGCTCAGAGATAGGCAGAGGAAGGAGCAAAGCCACATTTTGGGCACAGGAAAGGGAAGTTGCCATTTTTAACCCCTTCTGTGTGTCCAGATTCCATTTCCCACAGCTGCTTAGGGAAAGGTCAAACCACGTGAGCATCCTGGATTCCCTTCAAGCCATGGATAGACTGGGAGCGAGCAAAGGGGACTTGAGCCCCAGATTGTAAAAGGAAACATAAAGAGGAGTGTTGAGTAATTTATAAGGTCAGGGACAATGTCATATTCATCACAACAGCCCCATTACCTAACTTGGGTGCCAGGTAGATAATAGATGATCTATGTTTGTTGAATTAATGAAAAAAATGATCCCCATACAACCACCTTGATGTCAACGTCCTGAAATATTTCAGGAAGTGGCCGGATTGCTCCCAGAATCATGACCATCATCTTCTGAGGAAGAGTGGACACTAAAAGAGTGGGGCTCTCTTGCCCATCGGTAGAGCTCAAGCTGCTGGAAGATTATGTGGAAAGAGCATAGGCTATTGCCCCAGATGTCACCTATCAGCGCGTTACCCTGAGCATGCTCCTTAACCTCTCTGAGCCTCATTTTAAAAGGAAGTTAATTTTTTTCCAAATTAACAGGAAAATATTTGAAATATTTCTCACTAAGCATGTACTTCAAAAGTGTTTTGTTCCTTTCTCTTCATCTTGGTTTGCCACCTCTCCAGGTATAAAAATCTTTGACTCTACATCTCTCCGTTCCTTCTCTTCCTTTCCACCCTCTTGCCCTTGCAGTCTGGCATACCTGACAGCTCAGGCTTGCAGATATACTTTGGGACCTGAGCCTCCACTGGAGTGCATCTGAGGTACTGACCAGAAATATCTCAAAGGGGTTTTAAGGAAAACTATCAAAGACTTTGAGATAGAGCAGCTTGGGTTTAAATGATATCTCCTTCGCTATAGACAAGTTACTTAACTAATATGGGCTTCCAATTTCTCATCCATTAAAAAAGGGAGTTACAGTGGCATCCTCACCAGCATTATTACAGGGTTGCCACCTTAGGATCTGCCAGGCTGTACCCTGCACAGGGCAGCTGGTGAGCATGAGGCTGCAATGGGGCCCACACTGCATACCCTACACCGTTGTGTCCCAGTTCAGGGCTCTTTGCTCCTGGAGGAAGGGGTGCTTTGTTCTGATTTGCATGAAGGTATTCTATAGGCAAAAGGTGGCTCTGGAATAGTATGAGAATGAAGTGGGATAAAACAAGAACATCACTTACCCTCATGCATAATAGGAGGAAGCTTTAAAAATATACCCCAAATCTGATTACTTTTTCTCACCACGTTACTGCCGCTCTGGAAGTCTCTTGATTAGTCTCCTGCCAGCAGTGTGCTGCAGCTGACTCATGATGGCTCACAAGAGCTGACTGCTTATATTTTCAGGGCTTTGAAGAGTCCATTGTCGAATTGTTGGTAGTTTGAAATTGGCCATGGTGGGAGCATTTACACCACAAGAATTAGCAGGCATTACAAACCAAGGCCTTTATCCCCACCTGGAGAGCTGGTTTACCTGCATACCACTCACTTCACCCCCAGCAGACAATTCTCCATGCACAGGCAGAGTGATTTAAACAAACAAACAAACAAAAAAACCACATAAATCCACATGCATCATTTGCCTGCGTCAAAGACACCTCGTTGAACTAAGTATCAAGTCTAAACTGCCAGCCTGGGTCCATACCAGCCCCATGGAATTGGGCTAGTACCTCCCTCTGAGTCCTCATTGACTGACACTTCTCTCCCCTCCTCAGCTTCAGCCATGCTGGCCTTTGCGGAGTTCCTGGACATGGAAAGCTCTCTGTGGCTTCAACCCCTTTTACACTTGTGTCTTCAGCCTGGAGCACTCTTCCCCCAATATACTTGCATCACTTGCTCCCTCACTTCTTTCTGGTCTCCACTTAAATGTCGTGTCTTTGGAGAAGCCCTCCCTGATCACTCCATCTAAATAGCATAACCCACCTATCCTCTGCTGCTGTTTTATTCTTCCTCACAGCACTTATCACCCTGCTATAATGTATATTTATTTGCTAACAGTTTTATTGAGATGCAATTCACATACCAGACATTTTGCCCATTTAAAGTATGAAGTTCAATGTTTTTCAATGCATGTGAAGAGTTGTGCAACCTTCACCACAATCTTAGAACATTTTCATCACCTCCAAAAGAAATCCCTTTAGCCCTCACCCACAAAAGCTCCCCCAAACCACCCTCCCCATTTCCCACCAGCCCTAAGCAATAACTTGTTTCTGTCTCTATAGATTTGCCTATTCTGGATGTTTCATATAAATGGAATCACACTATACATGGTCTTTTGTGACTGGTTTTTTTTACTTACTATGATGTTTTCAAGTGTCGTGCCTACTATAGCATGTATCGATATTTCATTCCTTTTCATTGTCAAATAATATTCCATTGTATGGATATGCCACATTTTATTTACCCATTCATCACTTGATAGAAAGTTGAATTGTTTCTACCATTTGCCTTTATGAATAATGTTGCTATGAGCATTCACATACAAGTTTTTGTGTGGACATGTTCTTATATCTCTTGGGTATCTACCTAGGAGTGGAATTTCTCAGTCATATGGTAATGCTGTCTTTAACTTTCTGAAGAACTGTTTTACATTCCCACCAGCAATGTATTAGGGTTCTAATTTCTCTAAATCCTCACCAATAATTGTTATTTTACTTTTCAAAAGAATTACTACATAGCCATCCTAGTGAGTATGAAGGTGGTATCCTACTGTAGTTTTGATTTGTATTTCCCTGATGATTAATGAATGTTGAGCATTTTTTCATATGTCTGTTGGCCATTTGGATATCTTCTTTTGAAAAATGTCTATTGAGATCCTTCGCTCATTTTTAAAGAGTTATTTATATATTCTAGATACGAGTCCCTAATCAGGTATATGATTTGCTGTATTTTCTCCCATTTGTGTTTTTTTTTTCTTTTATTAATAGACTTTATTTTTTTAGAGTAATTTTGGGTTTACAGAAAAATTGTGAATTGTCTTTTTGCTTTCTTGATAGTGTCATTTGAAGCACAAAAGCTTTTAAATTTGATGAAGTCTAATTTATCTATTTTTTCTGGTGTCGTAGATAAGAATCCATTGCCAAGTCCAAGGTCCCAAAGATAATGCCTATGTTTCTTTTGTCTGTTTGCTTGTTTGTTTTGTTTTGTTTTGTTTTTGAGATGGAGTCTCACTCTGTTGCCCATGCTGGAGTGCAGTGGAGCAATCTCATCTCACTGCAATCTCCACCTCCTAGATTCAGGTGATTCTCCTGCCTCAGCCTCCCAAGTAGCTGGGACTACAGGCATATGCCACTACACCTGGCTAATTTTCGTAATTTTTTTAGTAGAGATGGGGTTTTATCATGTTGGCCAGGCTGCTCTTGAACTCTTGACCTCGAGTGATCCACCTGCCTCGGCCTCCCAAAGTGCTGGGATTACAGGCGTGAGACACCTTGCCCAGTCATGCCTATGTTTCTTTTAAGAGTTTTATAGTTTCAGCCTTTACACCTAGGTCTTGGTTTAGCTTGAGTTTATTTTTATACATGGTATGATGTAGGGGTCTAACTGTGGCTATCCAGTTGCCCCAGCATATATATTTATTTTTTAATGTACGTATTTTCCTGCTTAGGCCATCAACTCCATGAGGACAGAAATTCTTCTCTGTTTTATTCACTGACGTGTCTATCATTAGCACCTAAAACATTGGCACATGGGGGCACTGCATATTTGTTGAATAAATGAGGAATAATTAACTCGATAAATGTTATTTATTGTGATTATCATTGGTTTACCCTTGCTTTCTCCTTCCTTCCTTCCTTCCTTCCTTCCTTCCTTCCTTCTTTCTTTCTCTTTCCTTCTTTCTTTCTTTCTTTCTCTCTTTCTTTCTTTCCTTTTGAGACAGGGTCTCTATCTGTTGTCCAGGCTGGAATGCAGTGGTGCAATCTCAGCTCACTGCAGCCTCAGCCTCCCAGGCTCAGGCAATCCTCCTGAGTAGCTGGGATTACAGGAGTGCGCAACACATCTGGCTAATTTTTGCATTTTTTTGTAGAGGCGGAGTTTCGTCGTGTTGCCCAGGCTGGTCTTGCACTCTGGGCTCAAGTGATTCTCCCACCTCGGCCTCTCAAAATGCTGGGATTACTGTAGGCATGAGCCACCATGCCCGGCTCATTATTTTACTCTTTCAACCCCTCTGGGCTTCAACCCTGCAGCTTAAAATTCCTATGACTAGGCCTGGTGTGGCGGCTGACGCCTATAATCCCAGCACTTCCGGAGGCGGAAGCAGGCAGATCACCTGAGGTCAGGAGTTCAAGAGTAGCTTGGTCAACATGGCGAAACCCCATCTCTACTAAAAATACAAAAAAATTAGCCAAGTGTGGTGGCACGTGCCTGTAATCCAAGCTACTCGGGAGGCTGAGGCAGGAGAATCGCTTGAACCCAGGAGGCAGAGGTTGCAGTGAGCCAAGATCATGCCACTGCATTGCAGCCTGGGCAACAGAGCGAGACTCCATCTCAAAAAAAAAAAAAAAAATTCCTAGGACTAACCAGTCTCTCCAATGCCTCCTACTGCCACCCTTGGTCCTGGCGTTTGGTTCTTTCTGGTTCTAACTCTGATCCTCCAACCAACCAAAAGGTCCACTCAGTCCTCCCACCTCCTATGTGAGCCTTCCAAGCTCTCTGTTCCCTCCCAGTTTCCTCTTCTCTCCTCTTCTCTTTCTGGAGCTTCTCACCCCCTAGCCATTCTAGCCTCTGCCCTCCAGGGACCACCCATCCTGCTCAATGAACAGTCACCCTTCTTAGTAGGCCCTTAGTGTTTGCCTAGAGTCTCACTTCCACGAGGTGCTCTCAGGTTTGCCTTAGAGATCCACACGAGACCCCTATGAGGCAAATCAAGCACTCAGTGTTCTCCCTATCTTACAAATGAGAGCCTGAGTCCCGAAGGGCTTGCTCAGGCTTCTTGCAGGTCCCACAGTTTGTTAGAGGTGGCATTATGCCTAGGACCCAGGTCTTCTGACTCCAGGTCGAGACAACTCCTATGAGCAAAGAGATTTTTGCTTGCATGAGGACAACTCTACCAGACTCTCTGAAATGCCTTCCCAAATTTCTAGTCATCTCCTTGGTCAAAAGAAGCATTTTTTTTACAACACCAGTTAACTTTTAACAAATGATTGCTGTGTGCCGGATCCTGTGCTGTTTTACGTACATTATTCTTCTAATCCTCACTGATCTCCAAAGTTCAGAGAAGCTAATGAACTTCTAAAAAATCATGAAGCTAGCAAATGGCAGAGTTGGAATTCAAGCCCAGGTTTTTAACAACCAAACATTACAACTCCCTCCCATAAGGAAATTCACCTTAATAGGTTCCATTTTACACAAGGAAAAGCAAAACTAGCTTAAAGAAAAAAACATCTACAGAGTTCTTCTTTGCCCCTAATGGTGAAGATGGCTCTGCACTAGTCCTTATCCTCCTCGTTTCTGAAACAGGGACCCTAAGCAGCTCCAGGTACTGAGTCCTGAGTCCTGAGTCTTCTGCACTCAGCTGCATGCCTCCCTTCTTCAACCTATTCCTCCTCCCCCTTTTCTCTAGCTCCTGCACCAGGCCCCAGTCTCCAACCTCCCCTTCCCCTCCCACCCACCCCAAGACCAGGCCCCTTTTTGTTTTTATGTTCTCTTTCTGAATCAGAGAAAATCTGCAGCCTTCCCTTCCCCAAGTAGAGCCAGACTAGCCTGTGGCTGGATAAAAGCTCTGAGTCGTGAGCCACAGTCATTATTTTACTTTAACTTGTCATGTCCCTTCTTCCAAATGATCCCTGTTCATCACTCTCTGCAGCCTGCCCCTCAGCCTGCACACATGTGGCAGCGGCTCTCCTCTGAACCATTCTTGGACATCTTCAGAGAAGGACCCGCCTCCTAGGCCACCATTAGAGCCCCCTCCCCACCAGCCCCCGGCCTTCTAATCGCAGAGTTCATTACAAAGCCTGTTGCAGCTCTCAACAACTGGGCGCTTAATGGAGATGGATCTGTCCCCCGGGATGGCTCTAAAAGCAGCACACAACAGTTAATAGTTTCTTCCTGCTGTTTTTTCCAAGGCAGGGATTGAACTGGTGAAAGGGAAAAGAAATCATCTCCTTAATATATCTTTGGAAAGTAAATACTTGTTCAAATAAAATAAAATCATCATCCCTGGAACATGCAGGAAGGGAGGCAGAATTTCCTCCATTCCTATTTAGGACCTTATCACCTGGGGTATGGACGGGGACAGGGAAGGCCAAGTAGATTGAGAAGCCTGAGGACCCAAACATTTGGGGTAGGCAAAAACTTACTTGATTATAAAACATTGGCATTAGCAGTCCCCCTACTCTCTGTTCTATTGATTTGCATACTCAGTTGCACAAGCACGTGAATTAGTCTGGGCCTTTCTCTAAGGCCAAATTCTACTTAATGCTCTTTTAGGGGACCTATCTTGCCCTACTTATTTCTCTAAATTATCTTGTCTGATTTAATTCACCCCTCTTCCCCTTTTATCAGTCCTGATTCCACTCCCATTATAATCCTCAATGCAAGGGGGAATTAGTGTGCACAAGTTGGGGATGGCAGAGGGAGGAGGGAAGCAATTAGGAAAAGCAGCAGCAGAGGAGGATAAGCAAGGCAGAGGACCTACCGGCAGAGCTGGGAGGCAGCGATGCATCTGTCAGACAGAGCTTTTTCCAAGGGTGCCAAGGGCTAATGGACTATATTTTCTTTTGAAGTATTTTTTACTGATACTAATGGGCTATTTCTTACTGAGTACTTTTTCCTGATACACTCTAAAAGGAAACATTGAAGAGAACTGCTCTCACAACCCACAATTTCCATTTCCTCCCTGAAGCATTTGTTGTTCTCTGAGGCACTCTTTGCAAGGCACACACACACAAACACACACACACACAACACATGAAATACTTATGGCATACTAGGCGCTGCTCTAAGTTAGCACCTACTTATCTAATTTAATTCTAAAAACAATTTTATTTTTATAGTTGGAGAGTTGGCCAGACTGACCAGTTTTTCTGTAAACCATTTCCTTTTCTTCCTGGACACATAGCTGGACTACATTTCCCAGCTGCCCTTGCAATTAGGTGCAGTCATGTGAGTGAGTTCTGCACAGTGGATTGAGAGCAAAAGGGATGCGGGTCATTCTTGAGCTGGCCCATAAAACTACACAAACTTTAATATTATCCCTCCATTCCTCATCGTTTGGACAAATGAGGAGGGCTCTGGGGACTGCGTCGGCTGAGGGGTTGAGAGAGCCACAGGCGGAGGGATCCCGAGTCTCTGAGCCATAGTTGGAGAAGAGCTATGCAGAAGAACCACCTGACCAGGGACACCCACCTTGGATTGTCACATCAGCAAGACATACATTTTTATTTTGTTAAACTCCTAAAATTTTGGTTACGGTAGTCAGCCTACCCTGACTATTACAACCCCCATTCTCTAGACTATGAAATTGAGACTCAAAGAATTTCTATGACTGCCCCTAAGGTCAAATAGCTATTAAATGGCAGAGCTGGGATTCACAGCCAGATTTTCTGGCTAAAACCATTGCTTTTGCCACCATACCACAGCTGTTTCATAATCGCTTCTGCTATTGCTTTCAAGGAAGCAAAAAATCTGCTGAGACACGCAGTCATTTTATACAAATGCATTTACAGTTCATTGAGGCTGTCCTAATTAGTACCTTAATGAAGATGGCCCTGGGGGAAAAGAGACCTAAAGGAGGGAGGTAATCAGGGCCAGATCCTGGACGTAATGTGGGAAGAGATGCTGCAAAGTCACCTTGAAGGACCTCAAAGCAGCCTTAGCCAACAGGGGCAATACAGGCTTAGGGAGATTGGCAGCAAGGGTAAAAAATGGGTATACTGTGTTCACATTAGAAAAAGATAGACTGAGTATCTCTTCTGGCAGGAAGAAAGTCATGAAAATGCAATAAAGAATCTTTGGAAAGCCATTATGCACAGCCAGCACACTAGCCCACCATCACTCCTCTGTTAGAAATCCTTGTCATTTCCCAGTGGCTATAGCATAAAATCCACCTCCTTAACTTGCAAACAAGGTTAATCATGATCTTCTACTCTTACCTATCGAGTTTCAACTCCTTCTTAAGGAGGGCAGAGGTAGAGTAGGAAAAGAGTACGTTATGCTCCAGCAATTTGAACTATCTTAAGTCCCAGAGCACACCATGCTGTCCAGGTCTTTGCAAATACTGTTCCCTCTGCATAGCCCTCCATCCCCGGTCCCAGCCTCCATAAAGATGAGGTCAGGTGCCATCCCATTCTCTGGTCTGGGTTTGATGCCTCTCCTCAGTACCCCCATGGTCTCCTCTGCACATCTACATTATATTGCTGGTCAAACGCATTGCAATTGTTCATTCTCACCTCCTACCAGACTATGTACTGTGCATCCTTCATATCCCAGCACTTCACAAGCACATGGAACACAGTGGGAGCTCAATAAATGCTATATAGGTGTGTGGCTAGATGGTTGAATAAACAGAATCCTGAAGAAAAATTACTTGGCACTGTGATAGGTAATGGGCTCTCCCAAAAACGTCCACATATTTCTCCCTGGAACTAGAATGTGTTAAATGTAAAAAGGGAATTAAGGTTGCTAACCAGCTGATCTTAAGATAGGGAGATGACCCTGGATTATCCAGATGGCCGCAAGGTACTCACAGTAATTCATAAAAGACGGAAAAGGGAGGCCAAACAGTCAGTGTCAGAATGATGACATGTAAGAAAGATTTGACAAGCCACTACTGACTTTAAAGATGGAAGAAGACCGCAAGCACAGGAAGGCAGGCAGCCTCTGTAGGCGGGAAAAGGCAAGAACAAAATGAAACAACGCAAATTCTCTCCCAGGCCTTCCAGAAAGGTGTCAGCCCTGCATGCCAAGAAGTTTCAAAAGAGAAAACCACTAGTCATTCGTCCACATTAATTGGACATCTATGTGCAGAGAGCTGTGCTAGGGCCTGCAGGCATATAGAGCTGTATCAGAACAAATCCTGACCTTGAGTTCTATCCTTCCAGGAAGTCTGGGGTCTGGAGGGGTGCAGCAGGTAATGACCTGAAACTAAAAGATATGAGAAAGCACGGAAAGAGGGAGGGAGGGAAATGTAGGAAAGAACTGTAATTTGAACATGTGGCTGAGCAGGTGTGTCTCTTGACAAACACAAGCACATGGAAACACTGAAGTAGGCCACTTGCCACGTGACAGCAACAGGGGCCTCCGAAGGCAACCATCCTGTGTGGGCTCCAGATCAGGCTGTCCCAGGAAACCAGAACTCACTACATATGGAAAAGAGCTTCCCAGTGACAAATCTACAGAAGACAAGGGAATGAGACTTAAAGCATGCTAAATCCAGAAGTCACTCTTGTCATTATACAGATGTCATTACACAGATGAAAGAATCAACACATGGAGAGAGGAAACTACCTTTGTTTTGAAGCCAGTCTTCACACAACCGCACATCCTCAGCCCTTGACACAATCTCTATGGTAGTAGTCATTACAGGTGTCATAGCTAGTGTGTGTGGCCGCCTAATTCCCATTGTACTATCCATTTCTTGAGGCAGGGGATAATCTCACCTGCTTTTTAAAATTCTCTTGAACAGTGATTAATGCATGGTAATTAAAAAATAAATATTTGTTGAATAAATGAATGTAAGATCCAGAGAGGGAAAATCAAATAACAAGAGAATTTTCAAATCATGGTACCAGGTGAGGCCGGAGACTAGGGAATTAGGGTAACCAAGGGTTAAGGCATAAGCAAAAGAACAGCAGGTGAAGCCAGTTCTAAGCAAGATTAGGCAACACACAGGCCACATCCTCACTCCTGTGATATCAAGGCAGAAGTCTCCACTTCAGCCTCTGATTGGTCGGGGGCCAATCCTTCATAGGGTGTAACTGATTTGGAAGCCTCTACAGGGCACCTGGAGTGTTACCCAAATTCTTTACCCTAAACAACACTGTAATCAGGGCTCTTGAGCCGCTTTCTTGAGCCTGCTCCCACTCTGTGGAGTGTACTTTCGCTTCAATAAATCTGTGCTTTTTTGTTGCTTCTTTCATTGCTTCGTTCTTTTGGTGCTTTGTGCATTTTATTCAATTCTTTGCTCAATGTACCAAGAACCTGGAAAACTCACAATCAAGACTTTCCATCCAGTAACATAGGAAAAAGGGATTAGTAGTGATTTTTCTTCAATAAATATTTATTACTTTATCATCTAAGATAAAGTTATGTTTATTTTTTTATTTTTTTAAAGACAGGGTCTTGTCATGTTGCCCAGGCTGGTCTTGAACTGCTGGGCTCAAGCAATCCACTGGCTTCAGCCTCCCAAAGTGCTGGGATTACAGGCGTGAGCCACCATGCCCAGCAAAGAAAGATATGTTTTAATGAAAGTGATTGAAAGGTATGTTTTTCTGTTTCTTTCAAAGCATATGTTTTTCTATTCTGCAACACTCCTGGAAAACCCATGTTGTAGTCCTCATTTAGGTGCTTACCAGTTGTGTGACCTTGGACTGAAATTAATCACTGAGAGCCTTAGTTTCCTCATCAGGAAAGTGCAAACAATGAGACCTATTTTGTTAGATTGTCTGAAGGATGAAAAATAGCATTTGCACAGCCCCCCAATACCCAGCACATAGTAGATGTTCAATAAATGATAACTCTTATGAGCCTCCCCCTAGGCCGGGATACTTCCCTTTGTACTCAGCTAGGAAACTTTTAACTCCATAATAACAGAGAAGCTCCAGCCTTCCAGGTTCCCTCCCGTTCTACCCTACGTGAGCAGAACTCTTTTCTTCTAATATGCTTCCATCTACCTTCTTTATCAGATCAGCTGATCCCTCTGCTGTGCTGAGAAGGTGAGGGCAAGCTCTGCTCCACACAGAACCCGGCCTTAAAGGTATTCACCCACACCATTGCTCTGCAGAGTTATCCTCTAAATTCCATACTAGAAACTTTTATCTTTCGGCAGGTGACTTGTCTATATCCATAAATATGGACTAGTGAATAATGTTGGATTTCTAAAAAAAAATACTAAATTGAAAAATCAGACTGGGCACGAGTCATGCCTGTAATCCCAGCACTTTGGAAGGCCAGGGTGGGAAAATTGCTTGAGGCCAGAAGTTTGAGACCAGCCTGGGCAACACAGCAAGACCCTGCCTCTACGAAAATTTTAAAAAATAAAAAAATTAGCTGAATGTGGTGGCACATGTCTGCAGTCTCAGCTACTCAGGAGGCTGAGGCAGGAGTTTGAGGTTACAGTGAGCCAGTGAGCTATGATTGTGTCACTGCACTCCACCCCGGGTGGCAGACTGAGACCCTGTTCCAAAAAAAAAAAAAAGGCCGGGCGCTGTGGCTCACGCCTATGGTCCCAGCACTTTGGGAGGCTGAGGCGGGCGGATCACGAGGTCAGGAGATCAAGACCATCCTGGCTAACACGGTGAAACTCCATCTCTGCCAAAAACATACAAAAAATTAGCCAGGCGTGGTGGTGGGTGCCTGTAGTCCCAGCTATTCGGGAGGCTGAGGCAGGAGAATGGCGTGAACCTGGGAGGCAGAGCTTGCAGTGAGCTGAGATCACGTCACTGCACTCCAGCCTGGGCCACAGAGCGAGACTCCTTCTCAAAAAAAAAAAAAAAGCTATAACAGCATATATAAAGGATGGTCCTAATTTCATGAAATACATAAATATGTTCAGACACATAGGTTCAAATAAAAAATATGAAAGTGAACAGAATTTAGTATTATTACATCCAAGCAGTAAGATTATGCATGGTTTTACTTATTTATTTTGTGTTTATGTGTTTTGGAAATTTCTACAATACAATGAATGTGGGGTTACTTTTACAGTGAGAAAGAAAACAAGTATTATTCATTCATTTGTTTCTGTACGCACTTCTTAGGGAGAAGGCAGAATGGAAAACACTTCCATTGGCTGCTGTGTTTACCCATATGCCCCACAGGGTCCCTGTCCTAGGATTCACCCTCTGTCTTCTTTGCTCTTTCATTCCATCCAGGCAAATTCATTTTGGGCTCCCTTTGCTCCCAGTTCCACATCTCTATTTGCTCATAGCCGCATCCCCGGAACAGCTCAGGCCTCTCGAACAGGCGGTGTCCACTTTTCACTCACCTCCTTAAACCCCCTCAATGGGAGTCTTCTCCACATCTCCTGCCACCCCTTCCAGCCCCATCCTTGATTCCCAGGGGTCCTGCTTTCTTTTATGTATCATTCAACTTGATTCTGCCAAGTGTCAGATGAGAAAGAATGAAAATTAGGACTGTAGGTGGGAAGAAGGGAAAAAAAGAAAGAAACCCATAAAATTCAAAGGAAGCACGACTAAATTGGTGGAACTTTGGTATATTTAGGCCAGGCATCCAGCACCTATAAAGTCTCGAAAGACAACAGAAAGGAGTTCACAGCGTCTTTTTTTTTTTTTCTCTTTTCTTTGACCCTGGTAGTAGGAGGCAGGTGACTGTGTGTCTGAAAGAGAGTAAACAGGATGCTCCTTGTGTAAGGACACCTACTTTCCAAGGACAAACACCACCACAAGGTCCCCTCCAGACAGGAGGGAGAACACCTAGCCTCCAGGCAAGCAAAAATTCCTCTTTCCTGTCTCCAAAGCCACACCTGCGGAGAGCGTATTTACTTTGGTCTTTCATATTATCTGACTCATGGGTTTAATTAAACTTTCTATCTGGCTATGTGTCTTTTACTACACTTGAAAAAAAAAATCCCAGCTGTGGCTTTAGAACTGATTTGCACACCCAGTCCAGAGGCTCATTTATAATCACAAATATCAGATGTCTGATGACAGAGTTAAAGGTATTACTGATTAGAATAACGTTATAAGAGAATCTCTGTTCCTCTACAAAGTTTTCTTTTTTTAAACTTGGGATGTTTGTCTCTCTTCTTGTTGCTATTTCAGGGAAAAGAACTGCCAAATGGAGTTTTTCCATCTTTGACTTAAAAAGGGGTGTGGGGGGGTAGAAGCTCGTCCTTGTTATAACACGAGTGCCAACAGTTGGCCTGGAATCAGTGTTCACAGCCAGATTTTCAAATTCCAGTAACCAGGAGTCTGTAATGAAAAGACACCCACAAATGCCTCTCTCTGAGGCCTCTGGCCAGGAGGCGTGGGGACCTTTGATCCTGTCTGGAGCCAAGAGACCCTAAGGATGGAGTGAGGACAGGCAGAATGCTGCCAAGAACTCTGCTGGGTGTGCTTTCCCAAAGCACGTCTGAGGTAAAGTCTGTCTGTCCCTGGATTTGCCAGACCACTCCACACCAGGGCCAAAGGCGAGCTGGATTACAGAACAGGGACCTGTTTGTTGTACCACATTGCTTTCAGGGAGCAACTGGCCAGCAAGTCTATTTGCCCAACCTCAGCCACCCCGCCACAGGCATCTTGGCTGCTCTCTGAAGAACCTCCCTTCCTTGCCTTTTGGGTGGAAGTGGCCCTGAATTGCTGTTATTTTTCCAAACTCCTCTGTGCATAAACAAGATGTTTGGAAAAGCTCAGATGGCCACGGATCTGCTGTGTTGGCCACTGACTGTCACTTGCAGGGCAGCACTGGACAGCATCAGCAGATGTGCTTCTGCCTGGCTCTAGACCTTGCCTCAACCACCAAATCCCACCCCTACCTCCACCCCACCACCTCTCCCTCTCTTTTTAAGAGAACTTGGCTACAGGGAGTTCAGACTGGTAGGGGTGAGGTAGATGAGATGCCTTCAGTAATTTTAAGGGTGTTTCTTATCAGAGATGTAAGGAATCCTCCCTGTTCCCAAAGGGTTCAAGGAAGAAAGGGGGAATCCCATAGGTGGGAATCTGCCTCTCCTGACAGAGCTCTTCTCAAGATCCTAAGAGCTGGGGTAGGCTCCAAAGAAGAACCCTATATGGGAAATTGTCTGTCCATGATTAAAGGTCCCCTGGGCAAAGTATTTCTGAGTAAAGACCCCCTGTTGCTTCCTCTGACTGAACACAAAGATGCACACGAGCAGATTAGCCCACAGATCAGTGGGCAGCCAGGGCCGGCTCCGCGGGAGCTAGGTGCATCCTGCACACAAAAGCCCTCCCATCTGAGGGTGAGCAGAGGCGAGGAGAGCCTCCGGAACCCTGCTGCAGGGAAGAGAATGAGAGTAGCAGCAGCCACAGGCTCTTTTCCTGCCTCACTCAGCCACCGCTGGCCTGCCAATCCCCAGGCTTAGCTACAGACATGTTTACACTGATCCACTGCCTGCCATCGCCAGAGGTTCTCATGGCTGTCCAGGGCCCCTGAGCCCACTGCAGCGGCTACTGGAGGCAAGTGTGGCTCCTGCCTACACTATCCCTTTCCTCACTCATAAGCCCTGCTGTCCACTGACCCTGTGGCAGCTGCACCTCCAGCCACATCCATCCCATAGTGTCCTTCATCCACCGAACTGTCTTTGCTGTTGCCACCCCTGTGGCCCCAAGCCAGTGCTTTCCTGCCCCCTCAGTCCACCTCCACTGTTCCCTATGCCATGCTGGGGAACTCATGAGCGAGCGTTCTAGGC
Organism: Gorilla gorilla gorilla; assembly: GCF_029281585.2. NCBI lineage: Eukaryota > Metazoa > Chordata > Mammalia > Primates > Hominidae > Gorilla > Gorilla gorilla. Next base: position 20,426,973 of record NC_073234.2, on the reverse strand, counting down.
CAGGAAGGCAAACAAGGCCAGGCAGGTAGCCAGTCCCCAGGACAGCAGTCTGCCCAGGACCAGAGTTCCAGCCCTCTCTTTCGTGTGTGACCTAGCGTCTGGCTCCAGCTGGACAAGAGCAGCCCACATGAAAATGACAGAGCCCCAGGTTTTCAAAGCAGAGCACAACAGAGCATTTGTGCCTAGAGCACCTGCACTGCACGATCCATGGCACCTATCCCATATCTGGGACCAAACTCTAAGGAAAGAGTTCCAGTAGACAGGGAAGGGACCCCATGATAAAGGTTGGGGCTGGGGGCTTCAGGAAGAAAGGGGTTCCACAGGTTATGATGCTAGAGTTGGAGATACTCTTGGATTCCTTTTGTTGTCATTGTTACTGCCATCTGCTTTCTTAGATTTCCTCTTTCCCCAGGGATCAGAGGAAGCTGGGAGGAACATGTTGCTCCACTCCATCTTGAGTGAACTCCATCTTCAACAGAACTCTCCTGCCCTGGAGAGAAGCTCTTGAAGATCATAAAGTCACTGGACTAATTGTTGGAGATTGTCACTGTGGTGACTGTGACCCAGGGAGGGCCCACTAGACACTGCGCCTGGGCTGCTGTCTACCCAGCCCTGCCTCTCACAGCCAAGCACCGCACATACACACACAGGCATGAGAAGGTCACAAAGGCTGCAGGGAAACTAATTGTTTCAAAAGCATTTTGAAACACTTGGCTTATTAAGAAATGTTTTCCATTTTTTATTAAAGTACCTAAAAGCACCATATTTTTATTAAAAAATACCTGAAAGATTCGTGTTTAATTGTTTAATGGTGAACCCAGAGCAGTAAATTGAAGGAGACCGCCTGGTAGGTTTAAGCAATGTTAGGGTAGGATTTTCAACAATTCCCAACAGATAGTATCTTTGGGGCTCAGGAATAAAAAAATTAAAACTTTCAGGAATTCTCCAAATCATAAGTTTCTCTTTAAGTATTTCTAAAATTAATTATACTCTTTACTCATTGTTTTGGATATCTAAAAGTTAGTTCATAAATAAGAAATATTAAGTTCAATAACATTTATGAAAACTATGGTCTGTAGCAAATATTCAAACTCTGGGACATTCCAGCAAACATTATTGTGTATATTCAGATAAAGTAACATTCAGGTACCCTAGTAAGGCTAGCAGCACTAGATAGACTCACAGGTTGAAACTGCCAGTTTAAGAACATATTTCGCTTCCAAAACTTGATATTTCTTACAATATCCTTCATAAGATTTGTATGAATATTTGCATAAAATATACCATGCATAAAAAATACTAATATGTATTTTGTTTGCAACAATTACTCAACATTACAAGCAGACAAATCACAAACACATTTATAACATGGCTATTGCTACATATAAGGATGTTAAACTGATTAGATCATGACTGCTTTTCTTTTTCTTTGCACTCCTGTCCTGGTTTTCAAAAATATCAACCTTAATCTTGGACTGTGTCTGTGTTTTCTGCTCTTGCGTTTCATTGGACATCAATGGTTTCATCAAACCAGTAACAGCTCTATGTCGCTTGCAAAACTTTAATTCTCACTGGAGAATTATAAAGCTCTTTTCTGTTTTCCTCATTTTTCAACTGATTTTTCTTTGAATTTGAGATTTGGAAAAAGCAGAATTTCCTGAGCAATGCTAGGAAGGGATTCCCATATGGAAAACCCGGTCAAGATCCACTGCAGACCCATCAGGAAGGCCCACAAGCAGGCTCTCTGGAAAGCAGAGTAGAGAGCTTGATGAGGGGGGAATAGCTGGGGCTCGGGGGCTCCAGGACAAAGTCCTTGTGACAACAGTAAAGCACAAGCCCATTTTCATCAATTTAGTCTCAGCTAGAAAATGCCCTGGAAGCAGAACCACCAGCCTCACTCAGCAGTTAATGAAGAACCTTCAAAGAGTGAAAGAAGGTTGACAACTTACTTTGAAAGGACAAGTCCTGACTTAGCTTTTGTGACTTGTAAGACAGAGAAGGAAAATACTAACATTAGGGAATGTTGACATATCTGGTTTCATTAGTTAAAGTTAAAACTATACCTACTTCTTATTTTGTTATACAAAGTTGAGTTTCTTCCTGGCTTTTTTTTTTTTTTTTTCCTATGGAAGCCAAAGAGCTTTCTGGTGATATTGACAGATTTGGTTTTTATAGTTCCAACGAGATGGTAGATTTGGAATCTTGAGACATAAAATGTTTGTGGGAAAAAATTGTGTTTGTTAAAATTATAACTTCAAGGCATGAGCAGTTGATTTTACCCTTTAATCCTAGTGATAATTAACTCAACCTGACATTACAGACCTCACTCTATTTCATTTAATCTTTATAAAAGGACTTCACAAATTTCTTTAAATTTAGAAAATTAGCTAAAAGGACATTTCCTATTGTTAAAATGTATTACATGTAAAATAAGGGAACTCTGTAAGAGATTAACTTTAAAATTCTAGAATGTCAATGCATTATGGCATGGCTCACAGCTCTGTACCCTTTAGGTCTTACACAGATGAGGAAGTTGCTCCCTCTGAAGAGAGAATCGGGATGCTCAAGCCTCATGTAGGTGATGCTTAGGGCCTGGAGAAGAGAAACAACCAGGCACATGATGGCAGTGACCCCTGAGTCTCCAGGCCCTGCTTCCTTTGGAAAAGTGCCAGAATCCTAGGGAAGCAGAGGCTGCAACAAAGAGCGGGATAGATCCAAGCTGCATTCCTGGGATTTGTTTGAAGTCTGGCATTGTAGGGAGAAGAACAAGCAAAGCTGCCTTGTAATTTTAGTTTTGGATAGGTGGAATGACAAGAGGAACAAGCCTGTTACTTTAGGGCCAACAAGAGAGGAGCATTTTGTAACAGTAAACTGTGGTTCTTTAAGGCTGCTCTAGTGTGGCTTATTCCCATAAGGGGATAAATTGGGTACGGCCATCTGGAAATTGAGAGGTAGTGTGGGATGGGGGGAAAATGGCCACTTGCAAGATGCCCCAGAGATTTGCACTTTCTGAGCCAAAGAAAGGGAATGAATGACGGGTCCACAGTTCCAGATATCCAGCTCCTAGAATCAAACAGACTTCTCTGTTGGAGTTTTGGTGACCTTTCATACTCCAGGGTCATCGACTAGTTTACTCGTCATATTAACTGTTGTTTACAAGGTAACACTGACCTACAGGAGAGCTCCAATGTTCCCAAAAATCAGAGAGAGAGGGGTCAATAAATAATTAACTTGGTTGCCAAGGGAACAGCTTCCTGAGTGGACTGAAGACAGCCGCTGAGACAACCTTCACGTGTCCTGGCCATTGAAGGTTGCAAGTAGACAGTGACCAGATACGCATAATTCCATGTACATCTTAGGACAAGGAATGAATAGGTGGTTTTAGGGCCAAGGAAGCAAATCAATACCTTCTTTGTCATAACTAGCAGGCTACCCTCGAGAACAGAGCTGCTGGCGGAAGCTCAGGACCTCTGGGAAGCTGGGGAGCCTAAGCAGCTTTCTGTATCCTCACTGTAAGTGTGAGAGAATCACAGATTTCCCTCAAAGAATAAAGTACACCAAACTTGAATTAAGCTGCTATTGCTTATCATTGCAGTTAAAAGGGAAGAGATTTTTAGTGTCTATCTAGATAGGTGTTGAGTTTGTTTAATTTTTTTTATTTTTAAAGAATTTCAGATGTACAGAAAAGTTGCAAACATAGTACAAAGAATTCTTGTAAACAAACCCTTTACTGTTCATCCAGATTCACTTTTCCACATTTGCTTGATCATTCCCAGTTTCATCTGTCTATCTATCTATCTATCTATCTCCATCCAGCCACTCCTCCATCAAATCTGTCTACTGCTCCATCCATCCATCCATCCATCCATCATCTATCTATATAAAATCTCAGAGCTAATGTCCCTTCCCCTCAACTCCATCCAGTGACTATTTTGTAAAATAAAGAACATTCTCTTATATAGCCAGAGTACAATGATCAAAATCAGGATACAATGCTATTATCTAATCAACAAACCTTCTTCAACTTTCACCTATTGTCTACTGCTGTCCTTTACAATCAAAGGGGGAAAAAGCCCTCAGGTCCAGGATCTAATCCAGGATCACACATTACATTTAGTTATCTCGTTAGTCTCCTTGAATCTTAAACACTTCCTCAGTCTTGTCTTCCATGAGTTGATATTTTTGAAGCATACAGACCATTTCTTTTGAAGAATGTCCCTCAATTTGGGTTTGATTGATGTTTCCTCAAGATTATAGGTTCAGGTTCTGTATTTTGGCAGGAAAACCATAGAAGTGATATTGTTTTCTTCTTGCATTATATCAGGAGGCCCATGATATCCGTTTATCCGACAACTGATGATGTTAACGCCAATCACTCAATTAAAATTACCGTTATTTATTTTAATACTCAAATTGTCCCAGATTTGGCCAGTGGAAGCCCCTTCAACCCGACCATTGTGGTCTGTGACAGGTCCCCATAATTTTCTGAGCAGTTTATAACTTTCTAAAATAGAAAGATATCCCAGCCCCAGCCCTAAAATTAGCTATTTCTCCAAAGTCTTGTAATTCCTTTCACTGGAAAATATTTAGAAACAAGATCTGCGTGCTGCATGTTAGGTGTGATCAATGTGTGTGTGCATGAGTGAGTGTGTATGTGTTCATTTACAATATGGAAATATAGTTAGGTTCACTTATTTTTGTTTATACTCCATTTTGGGTTTCTATCTTTATTGATTTTATATATTTATATTTTAAGCATTTGAAACATAACACGGTTCTAGAAGTCAAAATTATAGAAAATACACAGTTAGAGAAATGTCACTCTCCCCACATCCCTTCTATCCCGCTCCTATTCCCAATTTTTTCTGCCCTATTTCCAACCACCACCACCTATTGTAACCAATCTCATTATTTTCTTATTTATTCTTCTTATGTTTTACTTTGCAGAAATGAACAGATGCAGGTATATTTTTCTCTTATTTCTTACCTAAAAGGTACATAGTATAGATACTATTTTTCTTTTCCCACTTAACAAAAGATACTGGAAATCGCCCCATATCAGTTCAGAGAAAGAGTTTTGTTCTTTATCATAGCTGCATAGTACTCCATTATATGGAGGTATTCAATTATTCTCTGATGTTCAGCCACATCTTTTTTTTTCAACATTTCGCAGTTACAATGAATACTGCAGAGTCACTTTGTGTGTAAGTATTTTCTTATTTTTAAGGTAAATCTCTAGAGGTGGAATTACTGGCACAAATAGAAAATGTACATACAGTTTCTTTAGATATTGCTAAATATCCCCAGTTTGCCTTATGTATAAGATTGCCTGTTTCCCACAGCCCTTCCAAAAGAATGTGCTGTCTTACTTTTTAATTTTTACCAATTTAAGTGAAAAGTATCTCAATACAGTTTTAATTTGCATTTCTCTAACTACGAATGAGGTTAAACATCTTTTCATATGTTTAAGGGTATTGTGTCTTTTATCCAACTTTCTACTGGGTACATGCTTTTTCAAAACTTTGCTGTGAACTGCATTTTCCCTTCAATTTGCCAGGCAGAAGCTAGAAATTATACATTTGCTTAACATTCATCTTGTCCCTTGATTTTTTCATAATAAAATCGTATCTGCAGTAGTTTTAATTCTTGATATGGCAGTGTTCAAAGTGAAATTTTAATCAAGCTATTTATAACCTGTACGCTTTTAAAAGTTCATTTTTATAAGTTTTAATTGATTAAATTCTGTACCAAATTATCACTGTCCTGCTTGCCTAAGGCCTAAAGAAAACCTAATGATTCCCCAAATCATTTCCAAGCAGCCCTGACACGGGACTAAAAGAGAAAAGTGGCCCTCTGAAGAAGGGGTTCTGGGAGCACATGCTTGAAGGGTAATCCCACAACACACCACACGCACAGGACCATCCTACCTCCTCTCCCACCATGGTGCCCGGTCCCACCAGCCTCCAAGACCTTGCCAAAAATTGGCAGGCCGAGATACATCTTCCCAACTCACCAACTAGCAGAAAATATTTATCCAGTGGGCAGCCATAGAATCCCTGGTTTTAAGATTTTGCCTGCAATCTCTTCTTTGCCCCCAACAAGCGATGCCCCTCTGATTCAAGCCTCATCTTCTCCATAATTTGCAAGAGTAGGAGGGGGGAATAGGTAATTAAGTCATTAAATGTTATGACCTACTAAGAGAAAGGCTCCGATGGCCCTGGATTTTCTTGCCCTTCTCAACACACTGTCCGCTGGACAGCTGTGATGAGTCGAGGTGTCTTCTCTCCTCCCCTCAGCCTCCAGAATCTCTTTGGTGTGGGAGAGACTGATCATCCAAATAAAACTGCCATGGAAGGATGAATGGAGGAATGTTTAAAAGTCACTTATCTATGTTCTGCATCTCTCAGGACAGTCCAGGCAGGAGGGAGAATTAGTGCTACCTGAAGAGGTGTCATGCTGCCCGCCTGAGGAGGGCCCAGCCTCTCACGTGCAATGGCCCCCGGCAGCCTGGGGAGTCCCCAAGCAGATGAGCTGGGGAGGAGGTGTGGGGCAGATGGCGACAGTAGCTGTCGGGAAGGAAGGCTAAACATCGTGGGCAGAAGTCAAAGATAAACTTCCATCCTCCTCCTTCTCATCCCACGTAACAGCCAAAAGATGCTGGTTATTTCAAGGAGTTTCCAAGAATGGCATTTGATATATATCACGACCTTCCCAGGGAAGCTGGGGACGAGGCATCAGAGCTTCCTCTCCTCTCTCCAACAGAGACACCCCGGCACACGCACAGGCCCCACCTGAAGTCGCCATAAACAGACATACACATGCTTTCTTTCTCATTGAGAAAGAAGCTGGGAGTGTTAGGAGTAGAAGCCATTCCACTTGCAAGAATTGATGACCCAGATCCAGCGCCATCTGAGGATCACTGGCTGTTGGTCTGACCCCAGTCTCTGACAGTGTGCTGGATTTCCCACACTTGCGTGGTACAGGTCTGGAGCACAAGCACATGGCTACCCGAAACATCCTTCTTCATCTCCAGACACCGCTTGGTATCCCTGTTTATGACAGCTCCTCCCTGGAGGGGAAGAGAGACAGAGCCAAGGTGCTGAAATGCCTCAGTAATTCATCATCTCTTCTAGCCCTGCTCTCCCTGCTGTGCTCAGCCACATTCTTGAGGGACCCCTCAGTGCTCCACAAATCATCCAGGGAAGAAAGGGAAGCAGAATGTAGGATGAGATCACCCCGTGCTTCCTCTACCAGCCCCATGGCAAACTGACCAACCAGGCGATGTTGCGCTGGCTTCGTGTGATGCCCTCAGCCTCTCCTGAGATGGAAGCATTGGGTCAGTACTGACTACCATGGAACGAAGGCATCTGTGAGAACCGTGGGCCTTCTCAACTTGGCCCTCCTCTCCGCGTCCTCACCCCTGACCCCATGAGACCCATCAGGGTCACCTTCACCTTGTGCTTCTCTCCCTCTTCAGGGAAACTGTGTTGTGGGCCTGGAGCAGGAGCTACATTCAGGAATCTCAGCCTCTGAGGCAGCTTCCCGCCTCTCCTATGGAGGGGACGTCGCCAAGGTTTATAACTGGGAACATGATAGGCTTTAGTGCTACAAAGTCAGGGCTGAATCCTTGCTCTACCACATACGAACCGTGTGGGCTTGGGCAAATTACCTAATCTCTCCAAGTCTCAATGCCAATCTCATCTATAAAATGGGTTTAGAGTTAATATTAAGGTTAAAATTAGGATTAATATTGATGGACCATCTTGGGCCTGACACATGAAACATGCAACAAATCTTAGTTCATCTCTGCCACTCCCTCACTCTAATAGGAGGAGAAAGGAAGGGCCATCCTTCTCTTTGATCCTATGTGATTCCCACAACCTCCCTGAGCTTCTTCCCCCTTATCTTCATATCTCAGCAACTGACACTCCTGCCATCTGTCCAAACTACCGTCTCTCCTGGTCCTGCCCTCTGCTCCCGGCCCTCTATCTCCCACGTCCCTCTCCACCCTTTGCAGGACTCACATGATCTACATTACTGCCTGGGTCAGGCTCTTTCCTTTTTATGCCCTGCACTCTGCTATCATCCTCAGGGTGCATAACATTCATTCTGATGGCTAGTGAGAAACCCTGACCTCACTGTTCCCCTTCAGACAAACTGCCACCAAGTTCTTGAACACCAAGTGGGACTGACTGCAGCTGTAACATCTCCAAATTTCTGCTTCCTCTCTCACCATCACCTCCCTGCCTCTCATCTCTTCCAATCACAAACTGCCTCCAACAGCCCTTGCTCCCCCAAAATTTGCCTGTCCCTGGACTCCCCCCAGCCCCAACCACCCTTTCCTCCTCTGAGCACCCATCCAGCATTGGCCATTCAGGGCAACGCTTCCGATTCTGGAACTTCTCCTCCACCACTGCCACCACTCCTCTCTGCTTCCAGACCACAGAGTGCTTGTGGACAGGGTCTGCCAACTGAGCAGGCCTGGCTCATAAACCTGCCCACAGCAGCCTGGCCCCAGGGCTCAGCTTACTCCTCAGGGTTCCTCTTCCAGGCCTCCTCAGCATGCTCTGTCTGTCAGCCCCCACCTGGCACTCACTTTAACTAAATGTCAAGAACACCACACTCCTATTCAATCTTCCCGTCCCCTGCAAGCCATCAGCGATCCTGAGGACACAGTCTCACAGATGATCTCAAAAGAGTGGCCCCATGCCCGCCTCACCCGCCAGCAGCCCCCCTCTGTTCCCTGAGCCCCAGCCATCCTCGATGCTAGAGAAACACTATTCCTAACATCCATCTTTTATTTCTCCCTCTTTGCAGATTCCTTTTCTACTGCCTTTAAACATGTCCAAATGTCACGATATTAGAAGGACAAAATAAACCCAGACCTTAACTCTACTATCCCTTTCAACAAACATTCAGTTTCTCTCCCTTTCAGAATCAAATTCCCAAGCAACGAGGCAATAGCACACCGTGGTTAAGATTCCGTGTTTGAGTGCTGGGCATTTACTACACTGTGTAGCCCTCAGCAAATAATTGGACTCCTCAGTGCCCCAGTTACTTCATGGGTGAGATGGAGCTAGTGATCACACTTCTCTTATAAGACTTATGTTTTATAAGAACTAAATGAGATAATGTTTAACCCAATGCATGGTGCAAATATGTATTCAATAACTCTTGGTCACAATAATTTATTGTGACCTTTTAGACAAAGTCAGTGGTCTGTTTTCTATTTCCACTCAACTTCCACGTGACATGAGCTTTGACAGTGTTCCACACATCCTCTAGTTTCTTTCAAATTGTGTTCATCTGGATCTTACACATTTTTGTTTTGGGTTTGATTTTTTTTGTTGTTTGTTTGTTTTGTTTTTGCTTTTTTTTTTTCTTTTGAGACAGAGTCTTGCTCTGTTGTCCAGGATAGAGTGCAGTGGCATGATCTTGGCTCATTGCAACCTCCACCTCCCGGGTTCAGGTAATTCTCCTGCCTCAGCCTCCCAGGTGGTTGGGATTACAGGCGCCCACCACCACGACCAGCTAATTTTTGTATTTTTAGTAGAGACAGGATTTCACCATGTTGGCCAGGCTGGTCTCAAACTCCTGACCTCAGTTCATGGTCTGCCCGCCTCGGCCTCCCAAAGTGCTGGGGTTATAGGCATGAGCCACCGTGCCCAGCCATTTTGGTTTTTATTTTGGGGTGCTGCGTGTCAGAGTTTTTAAAAGGATTTTTCTTTTTGTTTCTTTTTCACTTTTACAAAAGTAATAGATGCTTCTTTTTTAACTTGGAAAACATTTTTAAAGTATATAAAATACTTTAAAATAAATGGTCAGGGCTCAGGGCACATGGGCTGCTGGCAGGTGAGGCAGGCATGGAGCAGCTCCTCTGAGATCATCCATGAGGTCATGTCCTCAGGATCGCTGATGGCTTTCAGGGGAGGGGATGATTGACTAGAAGTGTATTTATAGAAAATATATTTTAAAATATTTTATATATAAAGTATATAAAAGCACTCATAACAAGATAATATTGTATATGTGGTCTTTACATCTTGCTTCTTTATATAAATTTAACATTCTATATACATCTTTTCCAATTTTATTAATTTTTTGAAATAGATTTCTTGAGAACATCATTTGAATGGCTATATAATATTCAGTTCAAGAGATGAGCAAAACCTCCCCTACTGTTGGACATTTAATTTTTCCTTGTGTTTCACTGTGATAAGTATTAAGATATTTTCTACATTAATCCTGGCCTATGTTCTGTACTATTCTTTAAGTAAAGATATTGTCCTAAAAAAGAATCAGTGCCTTAAAAAGGGTTGTAGTTAGTTTGGGTTCTGAGGAGTGTCTGGTTTTCCTACACGTGGGCAAGTTGCTTCTGGAGCCGTGCCAGTCTCCATGCTCACCAGTGGTGTGTGGGAGCACTCCCTCCCCACTTCCTCTTTCCCCACACTTCCAACCCCTCACCACGAGTGCTCTTCTCCTCCTCACTATTCCTCACTACTCCTCACAGAGACCCTCTTTGTATTGTGAGCTGTTGCTTCACCCCGAAGATGGATGACCTTCTCCAAATGCCCCCTTATTTCAGTGGCATCACTATCTTAACGCTGTGCTCCTCAACTTAAAGTCCATGTGTCTGACTAGCCCTTCTCTTCTTGAACTGGGTCCCCGCCCCATCTCTGGCTCTCTTGTGAGTCACAAGGGTCATAGCCTCCTCTGATACACCCAAAACACAGAATCATGAAATCAAAGAAAACGAAGGGATGATCTAGTCTCATCTCCCTCTCAATTTTGGAAAATTTCTTTGGTAACTTTTTAGTAAATTAATTTGTAAGTTGTGTCTACAAAGTAAAGTGAGAACCAGAAGAGCCCAACATTCAATCAAGTATCATTTTTCATATCTGAAAGAATTGTAGACCTAAGAGGTAAGATGGATGGAGAAGGATTAGATGGAGTGAACCCACTCAACACTAACTTAATATTAGGTAACACACCAGAAATTACATGATCACCTCCCTTTTCAATTTTTGTGGTTCTTGACATAGTGGCCATAGAAATGGACCCAGCCTGTATGTTAGAATGGTTGGCAGAATTTCCCTGGATGTTCTGCCTTCCAGATCTCACAGCCAACCCAAATCTCTTTTCTGTCAGTAGCCTCAGTCAGCTGAGAAGGCGATCATCCAAAATTTTCTTGGCAAGGCAACCTTCAAAATGTTTGGAATGCATAATTATTTATTTAGTAATGGTAGGCTGTTATCATGAAAAGAAAAAAACACAAAAAAAGATATGAAAAATGAGAATAAAATTTTATCTAAAAATATTATTTCTTTAGAATACATTGTATCTTTAATTCTTACGAGGTTTAGGATAAAGTATAGCTATTAAGGGAATCAAATACATAGTACTTGCCAAAGATTCTGTGTATATTTACTATTTTTAAGTACTTGTATCTAAGAAAATTGGCATCTTACAGATTAATCTTGTGATAGCAATTTTAAAATGTGTATTTGAGTAATTAAATTGGTGACTCGATGGTGAAATTTTACTGACTTTATAAACACTTCTGAAACATTTAAGAGAACTTAAGAACTGAAAAATTTAAAGTCAGGTAATTGAAGTTCTTAAGAAACGAAATTTAACATATTAAATTTGTAAATACAGCTCATCATGTTTAATGGAATTTAATTTATTAAATTAAAAAATCTTCTTTAAAGGGGATTGTCAAAACTTGTTAGGCTTATAGATAAAATAATAAAATTTGTAAGCTGAAATTAAAAGCTTAAAGAAAAACCATGATTCTTTGAACACTCCTTTGCACCAAGTACCATGCTAAATGCTTTACACACACTATCTCATTAAATGTTTTAATTTATAACTTGAATACAATGAATATTAATTTTTTAAAACAAAGTAAACTTGTTGTAGTTTTCTTCACACGAACAAAAAAGATATGATTAAGGACATCAAAAACTCATATTTAGCACCCTAGGCCTGCTAGATGCTCAGACATGCTGTGCTTGGTGACTGCCATTGACAGAGAACTCACCACTATGCTCAGCAGCCTATTCTGTAGGAAACCTGAAGCTGTAAGGCCTTTAGTAAGTCCTCCCCTTGCTCCTACATTAAGTCAAAATCTGCCTCCTTAATCTTTATCTGTGGGTCTCAGTTCTGCCCTCCTGCAACATTAAACAAATCTGCTCCCTCTTCCTCACAAAGACAGAATCACCTTTTCTCTATCCATAAGCCTAACAAGCCTTTCAAGCTAATATCTCCAGGCCTGCCAATCTTCCATTTGCTCTGCAACCATTTGTTGAGTGCCTGCCATGTTCTAGGGGTTGTGCCAGATCCTAGAGAAAAAACAGCAAACTCCAGGACCTGCCCTCCAGCTCACAGCCAAATGATGAAAAGAAAAAAGTGAGCAGACAATTGCAAGAGATGGTGAGACCAGGGCTACAAAAGTACCCCTGAGAGCACCTAGAGGAACCACCCAACCGACTCCTCTGGGGTCACGGAAAGCTTCCCAAGGGAGATGATGTCTAAGGCCAGGGGAACACTTTGTAATTGGCCTGGTGAAGAAGCGGGAGGAGAGGGAATAATACCTGCAGAAAGGCCTAAGTTCAGAGGGAACCTGGATTTTCATTGAATTACATGTAGTTCCATAGAATTGGAGCTTAAAGTGAGACATCAGAGACTGAGAAGACATTACCCTCCTCCTTCTAATTGATATTGTCTAGTTCAGGGAAGCTTAATCTAGGATGCAAAAAACCTCTGAAACTGTAAGCAAATCTTGCACATAGGTTCATATGTATGTTTTCCTGGAGAGAGACTCCATAGCTAGCAATGAATTCTCAAAGGGGTCATTAACTTTGAAAAGTTAGAAACTGTTGAACTAGATTATCCGTGTGGCACCTGAACCAAGCATAGTACCGCATTCAGAGACACAGTCAGAGACAGAGCAGTAGCTCCCTCCAGGAGGTACTGCCCCTTCCTAACGAATTGGCCCAAGAGTGCAGAAGCTTTTGGAGCAAGCCCATCCATTATAAATTCCCCACAGACTGTTGTCAGCCAAGACCCTCGCGTGATCATCACATGAATTCTGCCATATTCCCTCCACCCTGTCCTTGGTCATTTGATATTGAAGTTAAAGGCAGAGCTTCTACATTAGCCTCTGTCAGATTTCAGCGTAGTATTCCACACCCTCTGATAATCATTAATAATAAATGGATCACAATGGCTAATGCGTATTGAACACTCTTCTGCTCCAGGCACCACGTGAAATGCTTTACACACGCTATCTCATTTAATCCTCCCAAAAGTCGCATACAGAAGATATTATCATCTCCATCATTTTATAATGAGGAAACTGAGCTTCAGAGAGGGTAAGGAAATTGCTATACTGAGCTAGGACTTGTGCCCAAACTCTCAACTGTTCAGCTACAACAGACTCCAATATTTCTTCTCCTTAACCACCCTGCCTTAGTCAAGAGACTCAGTGTTTCTTACCAGTTCCCTGTTTCCAATCTTTTCCCTACACAGGGCCACAAAAAGTAATTCTCCTAAAACACTATCAAATCAAATCTGAACCTTTCATATACCTATCCTTTAAAAAACACGTAACTCGCTGGGCGCAGTGGCTCACGCCTGTAATCCCAGCGCTTTGGGAGGCTGAGTTGGGCGGATCACGAAGTCGGGAATTCAAGACCAGCCATGGTGAAACCCCGTCTCTACCAAAAACACAAAAATTAACTGGGCATGGTGGTATGTGCCTGTAATCCCAGCTACTCGGAAGGCTGAGGCAGGAGAATTGCTTGAACCAGGACCTGGGAGGCAGAGGTTGCAGTGAGCCGAGAATGCAATATTAGGTAACACACCAGAAATTACATGATCACCTCCCTTTTCAATTTTTGTGTTCTTGACACAGTGGCCATAGAAATGGACCCAGACTGTAGGTTAGAATGGTTGGCAGAATTTCCCTGGATGTCCTGCCTTCCAGATCTCACAGCCAACCCAAATCTCTTTTCTGTCAGTAGCCTCAGTCAGCTGAGAAGCCACTGCACTCTAGCCTGGGCTGCAGAGCAAGACTCAGTCTCAAAACAAAACAAAACAAACAAACCAACAAACAGAAACACATAACTCACCGGTTTAAAATCCCAATATATATGCAGTCCATTCTTAGCTGCCTTGGAGCATGGTTCTAAGGTGGGCTTCTCCGCGTTGCCGGGGTCTGTCAGGCAGCGATCACTAGCACTGGCCTCTGCAATCAGTTGTCCCACATACAGCTCCCCAGTTAGGTGATAGTAGACATTCTAAAAAAAAAAAAAAAAAAAGCAGAGGGCTCGCCATAGGCATTGTCAGCCAGCAGGAGACCCTAGCCCGAGGGACAGCAGGAAGAATGATCTTGGGGCCCCTAGACACCCAGTCACACCAAGAGCACTGAACCTTCCTGGACAACATGAAGCAACCTCTGCTTCCTTCTCCTTAGTCTCTCCTTGAATCCAGGGAGAAGGCCAGGCCTAGGAGGGTTCCAACAGAATCATAGCTTACATGGATGAAGAAGCTTGTCTTTGAAGAAAAAACAAAACTGAACTCCAGAATCTGTCACTGCAGGCCTCAGCTATGGGTTTGTTGTCAGAAAACATTTCATATTCCTGGTCTGACACTATCTTGCTCAGTGAGCTTGGACAAGTAGGTTATTAATGTGTCTCCATTTTTTCAACTAAGTGCAAATGATATCTATTGTGCATGCCTCAAAAGGTTGCTATGAGGGCAGCATGCAAAGTAAGAAGATAGATGTGAATATTGTCCCTAAAAAAAAAAAAAAAAAAAAAAGTCCAGGCCAGGTGCGGTGGCTCCCGCCTATAATCCCAGCACTTTGGGAGGCCAAGGTGGGCGGATCACGAGGTCAGGAGATCGAGACCATCCTGGCTAACATGGTGAAACCCCGTCTCTACTAAAAAAAAAATACAAAAAATTAGCCGGGCGTGGTGGCAGGTGCCTGTAGTCCCAGCTACTAGGGAGGCTGAGGCAGGAGAATGCCGTGAACCCAGAAGGCAGAGCTTGCAGTGAGCTGAGACCGCGCCACTGCACTCCAGCCTGGGCGACAGATCGAGACTCGGTCTCAAAAAAAAAAAAAAATCCCCTGACTGCACCTTCCACATGGTGCCAGGGCCCTTCCATCCCTTGGAGGAGCGTCTGCTCAGCCTCTATCCTCTCTAGCTCTGTTTCCTTCTCTATAGGAGAAGCACAGGTGGCTTCACCCGTCCACTTTCCCAGGCTTTCCAGTAGCAGTGAGAAGATGGCGGGAGCAGTGGGAGGAGGGGAAAAGGAAGGGACCAGAGGTGATTGTCAATGCAAATATCACCATGGAGAATGAATGTGACAGAGCATAGCTTTTCTACCTATCCTCCCTGTAACTGAAATGGAACTACGTTGCCATGGCTTTCTGAAGAAACTAAGACGTGCTCAGTTACAAGTGCAGGTCTGGGTTTCACCCTTACCCAGGATGCTCCGCTCCTGCCTCCCCATCACGTATCACGGAGTCCAGACCCAGCAAAGGTTACCAGGGGCTGAGCCACGACTTGCCCAGGCAGGGCCAGGAAGATTGTGGAAGATACCTGTGAGCTGAATTCATGGCAGTAATACATGATGGGGGTGTTGCCTGGAACGGGTCCCTGATCCAAGCAGACATTTTCATCCAATAGGTTTTTCATCTGAAGGGGACAAAACACACGGCAACACTGTTAGAAAGGGCAGAGAATGAGGCGCCATCCCTCCCAGGGCCTACATTTTCCCCCAACACACCGAGGACACCAGGAACGACCAGCCACAAGGAGCAGAGGGCTGGGGTCCCGGCAGGCATTTTCTAAGCACTGGGAAACAGACCAATGCCGAAGGGAGGCGCTGCTGCGCTGCCCACATCCGGGAAACACCCATCACCTCAGACCATCATCACACACACAGGGAGGGGCGCCTCCGCAGAGTTCAGGTGGACAAGGCCAATCGCTGCAGCTGCTGGAGAAACGGGGGCGGGGCGGGGGGGAGTCCAGGCAAGAGCTACAGTTTCCAAGGGGAGTAGAAGCAGAGAGAAGGAAAAGAGATGGGGATTGGGGAGCAAGGGACAAAAGGAAACTGAGAGGGTTGAGGGCAAAGAGCTGAGTAGAAAGCTGAGGTAGGAAGGGCGTCTTGGGCAGGACAGGCAATCACGAGATTCAGGCCGCATTGTCTTTCACAGTCAAACATTTAAAATCCAAAGGGCAATTTCATAATACATACTCTTCCATAGCCCACGATGGTGTGGATCGGCTTCAAGAGTGGATAAACATTTTTCAGGTACCAGTCAAAAGTTTTACATTTCAGTTTTTCCCGGAGTGCCATTCTGGAAGAAATGTCTCCAAAATCTATTCCAGAGTTCTGCAAATAAAACGCCAAGTGTTTCTGTGCTTTGATTCATGAAAGCTCTGTTAAAGCGAACTAAATATGGCCTGAGAAGGACTCCATATTTCTACATGTGAGTCCTTGTGGACGGACTGCAACCCAACTTAATGGATAGACAAGATTGAAACCCTAACTTAGGACTGTGCACCTGTAACAATAGCTGGGTCTTGGCCAATCCCAGCAGCCATACTTCAACCATTCATCCATTGTCCAGTGTTCAAGTGTTCAAATAAGGCAAACACGGAGCTGTAACCAATCCAGCTGTTTCTGTACCTCACTTCCGATGTCTGTACGTCACTTCCCTTTTTTTTTGGTCTATAAATCTTCTTCCACCACATGGCTGCGCTGGAGTCTCTGAATCTGCTGTGATTCTGGGTGCTGCCCCATTTGCGAATCATTCATTGCTCAGCTAAACTCCTTTAAATTTAATTTGGCTGAAGTTTTTCTTTTAACAGCTCCTTCACTCCACCAGTGGGTATGGACCACGCATGATGGAACTGAGTATTTTTCTGATAGCCCGTGAAGTAACCTTGATATTTTCTATTTCCAGAGAAAGTGGAAAAACCTTAAACCCTAGAAAATTCTGCTCTTTCAAATTCTGCTCCTTCAAGGCCTGCATAGTGGGGCCGCTCAGGTTTATTTCTCCTCATAAGCTTACGCAGATTTCTCCTCTTTGAGATGATATTTACATCAATAAAACCCAACATACTCCTCACGATATGGCCAGAAAAGGCTTTTGGAAGGAATACTCTAATACCAAGATTTGGAGATTAAAAGAGACTTTTTTAGAAGTGCTATTTGTGGGGAATCAATGTAAAATAATACTAAAGAGGCAAATTAGGAAAAGCAGAAACCACTTGTGTATCTGCCCTTTCCCCAGAATTTTCCTTTGGGGCTCATTGTGGATCATCCCATGTAAAAATTTAGATCATCCTTTGACGGTTCAGTATTTTACAGACAATTCTTTGTACAGCTTGGGACAGTCACAATATGACTGTGTGGAAATAAAAAAGCTAGGGATGTCCTGGAGGGTACTTGTTTTCCTATCATACCTTGGCATACTGGGACATCAGAATCAACTCTTACCCATCTCTCTTCAAACAATGATCCAACTGTAAGAGGTTATTGGCAGCTTCGATTAGGAAAGGAAGCATTTTGGTATCTTTAAATGATAAAGAAGGCTCAGGCATTTCTGCACATTTTTACAATCTCCAGACCTAGTGATCCCAGTGTTAACCTGGCTCCTGACCCTAGGAGTCCTTCCAGACTTTCTCTTCTAGGTCCATCCACAGTTACCCACCATCCTGACTCCCTGTCTTTCTGCGGGCTACATTAGAACCCGCTACGATGGAGGGATGAGTTTGTCAATGAGATAACTCCTCCCTGTGGGCCAAGACAGCTCCACATGCTCTAGCCCAGAGCCAGAGTTCAGGGACACGAGAGAGCACAGCACAACCTTAAGCAGCCAGTGTATAAGATGTGGGCTTAGCTCAGAAGGCCATCCTTGGCTGGGTGCAGGGGCTAACACTTTTAAACTCAACATTTTGGGAGGCCAGGAGTTCCAGACCAGCCTGGGCAAAATAGCAAGACCCTATCTGTACCAAAAAAAAAAACTTAAAAAAGAATGCTATCCTCATTCTTGTGCATCCAACAAGATTACAGTGCCTTCTCCTACCACCCCACATCATACCTGCTATGTTTATATCTCTCATTATAAAAGAGAGATGAAGAACATGGAACTCAGAAGCCAGATTTCCTTGGTTTGAATCTTACTCCCTGCATCACCTTAAACAAGTTTCTTCCAACTCTCTGTGCCTCAGCTTCCTCATCTATAAAATGTAGAATAATAAAAATAAAACCTATCCCCTACATATGTTGTGATGGCTAATAAGTTAATACATAGAAGGGTCCGGAATGCAGTACTGTACTGTTACATAAATGTTAAGAGCCATTATTATCACACCATCAGGACCTTACCCTAATTCTTTAGGGCTGCGATGGCACTTTTGCTTTATCCCTCCCCATTACATAACCGCCACCTCCTCCTCTTTCATTCTTCCGTGCTGCTGTTCAATTCCATGACTCACCTGGAGAGGTATGTTCCAGGCCAAGTAGACCATGAGTTTGTGCTCATCCATCCAGATTTCGGCCACTCGCAGAGCATTGCGCTTCAAGGCAGGGGTGAGATCCAAGGCGTAGGGCTTGTGGTGTCTCTCTAGGTGGGCAATCCGGGAACAGGGCAAAATCTCGACCTTCCCTCCACACTGCCACACCTGCAGAAGAAGACCAAAAAATCACCCGTGCTTCACAGCCAATGAATTGCATAGCTTATTGACACAAGAAGACTACATTTTAGAACCGTTTTTAAAGAATGTAAGCTCAGCCCTCCCACTCCTGCCTTTATATTGCCTCCTCTAACTTCCTTATCTAAATCATCTTTCCTTAGAAGTCTAGTGAACTGCTTCTCTCCTGTCATTCAAACAACTCCTGAATCATACTTCTTTCAGGAAGTCCTCCTACATGGACCAAAGGAGGGGCTGCCTCTGCTCCCTTATCCCCAAGGAAAGTGCCCATGTCCTGAGAGGCACCATGCCCTGAGCCACTCTCACTGCACTAAGTTCCTCATGCCCCTTCTCTGCCTGCATGCTAGACAAAGGGCAATGTGGCAGACAGACGCCAAAGTGACCCCATGATCCCTCCTCCTGGTGTCTACAGCCTTGCCTGATCCCCTCCCCTTGAGTGTGGGCCTGTGACCTGCTTCTAACCAACAGAATATGGCAAAGATGGCAGGATGTGCTTGATTACATGGATCATGAATACACTGCATAAGATTGGAGGGTCCATTTTGCCAAGAGATGCTCTCTTTTGTTGGCTTTGAAGAAGGAAGCTGCCATGCTGTCAGCTAACACATAAAAGGGAAGACATTAAGAGTGGCTTCCAACTGATACCCAGCATGAAACTGAATGCTTCCTCAGCCTGGAAGACTTCAAGGAACTGAATGCTGCCAACAATAATGTGAGCTTGAAAGCAGATCTTTCCCCAGTGGAGCCCAGATGAGAACCCAACTCTGGCTGACACCTTGATGGCAGCCTTACAGAAGACCCAGCTAAACTGTGCATGGACCTCTGACTGTGAAATAATGAATGCATCTTGCTTTAAAACACTAAGCTGGTGATAACATCGTTATACAGCAATAGATAACTAATTTGCATAACTTGACCAAATGGCTTACGACCCAATTACAAATATTCATTTTTACCATCCTGATGGGTACAAAACATACTTGTCAAAACACACATTCTAATATTGAGCTTAGAAAATATGATGTTCATCTCAGTAGCGAATAGGACTATTTAATCATATTGGATCGACGTGATGTCTCCTGCGTCTTCTCTTCATGGTTGCCTAAGTGAGATGCAGTTTCTGGGAGGTAATTAGCCCACAGCAGTAGCTAACAACCTACCACGCTCATGCCAATGGGAGCACCTGAGATAACAGTGTGTAGCTTAGGCCACGGCGGTTCAGTTAACTTATCAAGAGTGTCCAACTGAGTAGTCAGTCTCATTATCTGACTTTCAAATTGTTTTCACCCTTTTCTTCACTTCTTAAAACTCTAGATTCCCCTTCCTTTGCACCCTATTTCCCAGAACAATCGACTAAAAAAAAAAAAAAAAAAAAAAAAAAGCAAGGTTTTGAAATCAGACTGACCTATGTTCAAATTCTGGTTCCATCATTGCACACCTGGCAGCTAGAGTGTTTTGCCTCTAGCTGCCAGGTGTGCAATGATGGAATAAGTTGACCCTCAACTTATTCATCTGCTATAAGGGCACAGCCACTATTTGGGTTTTCACCAGGATTAAATGATGTAACAAGGAATCAGTTATGGCAGCCTCTGAGATAACCTGAAGTGCACATTCTTTTTCATTATCCTTCTCTGGCTCTCCTCATTGGCCCCCAGAATCATGTGGAGGTTACATCCAGCTTGCACTCAGATATTATTATTCTCTCTAGCCAAACATTCAAAAATCCAAATATTACCTTACTCCAATTTTCCTAGCTGATGGAGGTTTTCAACTCACATGAATTCAGGGAGAAAAATTAACTGTTATCATAAGAAATCTTAAATTCAAGTTAAAAGTCAAGATTGCTGAGGCCAGGTGTGGTGGTTCATGCCTGTAATCCCAGCAATTTGGGAGGCCGAGGCAGGCAGATCACTTGAGGTCAGGAATTTGAGACCAGCCTGGCCAACATGGTGAAACCCTGTCTCTACTACAAATACAAAAATTAGCCTGGTGTGGTGGTGCACACCTGTAATTCCAGCTACTCAGGAGCTGAGGCAGGAGAATCACTTGAACCTGGGAGGTGGAGGTTGCAATGAGCCTAGATTGCGCCACTGCATGCCAGCCTGGGAAACAGAGCAAGACTCTGTCTCAAAAGAAAAAAAAAAAGATTGCCGTTTATGAAGTTAATGCCCATAATTAGCTTTGCCCAAAAGTTTTCAAACTCTGCTCTCCAAATTTATTCCCACTTGCCAAATTCCTTCCATCATCTCTCTCTCTCTCTTTCTCTGTCTCTCTCTCTCTCTCACACACACACACACACACACACACACACACAGAGACATTAAGCTTCTGCTGATAATAATATATTACTTTGTGCCATATACTGTCCTAATACTTTCCATAAATTTAGTCCTCACCATACAGGTATCTCCCTTTAAGTAACCTGCCCATGTTCACCAGCTAGTAAATGACAGAGCTGCATTGTGAACCCAGGAAGTTACATGTTCAGTTCTGGCACAGTGTGTGAAATATACAAGGTGCTCAACAAATGCTGTTTTTTCTTTCCTACCCATCATCTCCATTTACACACATTGATGAGCACCATCCCTGTCATGGCCACTAGATGTCAGAATAAAGCACTCCATGCAGCTCTGATGTTCAAGATCTGCTACTGGAGAAAAATCCTAATAAGTACTTAGATGTTTTAAAAGGCAAATAGTCTCACACAAACCAAGAAGCTGGATATGGGCAGAACTGCTTGATCCAAAAAAAAAGGAAAAGGATGACCCTATATTTTAAGCAAAGTTCATTTTAAAAATCACAAAATATTAAAAGAAAGAATGTCTTGTAGAAACTGAAATGGCAGTGTTCTATGTGTGTTTGGGAGAATGAAAACAGAGAGACTCAGCCTAGGTGCAGAAGGAGAGAACAAAGCATAAGGAACTCAGAAATAATGAGGGCTTTGGGTCTTAAGTTGAAGAATTGGGGAATTCACCTAAAGCTCTGGTAGGTAAGAAAACCTAGCCACAGTGTAACTAGGGTCATCCTCAAGACTTTGCTAAGTACCATAAACAAAGTTATTATTTTTGCATTTATATTTTTTGTGTTAGACAGTACCTGTACTCCCAGTGTCTATTCTGCTCTATATCTACAGTGATAGAAGAAACATCTGGGCACATAACCCAGTAACTAAAATCTATATTTCCCAGACTCCTTTGCACACAGGTGTGGCCATGTAACTAGGTAATGGCCAACAGAATGTGAAAAGAAATAATATACACAACTTTCAGGTAGTGCTCTTAAAAAGAAAGAGCTTGCTCTCTCTCTTTCCCCCTTTTATCTTCCTACTGGCTAGAATACAAATATGGTGTTGAGTGTGGCAGTACCACCAAATAAAAGTCTTGGCCCCTATCACCCTAGAGCTGCCATATCAATCCTGAACTGCTTATGTTCAAACTGTTATAGGAAAGAGAAATTAATTTTTATCATGTTGAAGCTTCTGTTATTTTAGCCTCTGTCAGAGAAGCTGAATGAGCATTCTAATTAATATCTTTATAAAATTATATCAAATTCATTATTACATTGTGACTGTACCATCATTCTTATGAGGTACATTAAACAAAATGCTTCTCTTCATTTCACAAATGGGAAAACTGATCAGACCACTGCATTTGTCTGTTTTCACACTGCCATAGAGAACTGCCTGAGACTGGGTAACTTATAGGAAAGAGGTTTCATTGACTCACAATTCAGCATGGCTAGGGAAGCCTCAGGAAAATTACAATCATGGCAGAAGGCAAAGGGGAAGCAAGGCACCTTCTTCACAAGGCAGCAGGAAGGAGAATGAACGCAGGAGGAACTACCAAACACTTATAAAACCATCAGATCTTGTGAAAACTCACTCACTATCAGGAGAACAACCTGGGGAAACCCCCCCCCCCCGCCCCGCCCCGACGTGATCCAATGACCTCCACCTGGTCTCTCCTTTGACACATGGGGATTATGGGGATTATAATTTAAGATGAGATATGAGTGCGGACACAAAGCCTAACCATATCAACCACCATCCAAAAAAGGTTAGTTTTCTCTGCCAAAGAATGATTATGGCTTAAGGTATAACCCAGAAAAGACTCAAAATTCATTTGTTAACATTAAATGTGGAGTCCTGAGTGGGTCCTTACTGGGTACAGTACATGGCTATGGGGTCATCAGTTTCAGTTAGAAAGAAATTAAAGACAGTGGAATGAAATAAACTCTAGATGGGAAATTACTTTGTTCCTCCAGACACCACAGTGGATCAGAGATCACCTTGTCACAAGCACAGAATTTCAGGGCTTGGAGGGGGAAAAAGGTCACCTTATAGAAGCTTAGTCCACAGTGACTTAGCAGAGACAGCATTACAACTCAGGGTCAGTGTTTGTTACAATGCCACCCTGACATTCTTATTATTGTCATTTTTACCGTTAAACATTTATTGAGTGTAAACCATATGTCACTCACCATACTAGGTGCTTAATGCAGCAGGTATGGCTTAGAGGGCTTGTATGTTGCACAAAAACTCTTAAGAGGCAAAGCAGGATTTTGACTTAAGTCTGTCTGTCTCCAACACCTGCGTAATTTCGACTATTTTCCATTGCCTCTTTTAAGAGTTCGGCCTTAGGCTGGAAGACGAAAAAAGATGAACTACCAAGAACAATCACAAACCCCCGGGCCAGCCCCTTCTAATGAGGTCCTGTAGATTATACCAAAAAAGTAAAAGAGATACTGTGGAAATGATATTTTATCCACAAAATCTCTTCTAAATTGATTCTGATTCATGAAATTTACTGGCCCTAATTCTTCACACCATTTCAGGGTTGGCCATGTGACTTACTCTGAAATAGTTTGCTACTTCTAAACCTAGGCCTTACGAGACTTCACATGGTCCCATTTGCCCTCTTACACACCGTCAGAAGAGCTTTCTGTCCTAGGTAGCTGCTATCCCACATTTGCCTGAGCCCCAGAGTGAACACGTGTGGAACACGGCCACTCCATCCAAGCCAGCTGGATCTGCAAATCTGTGAGAATTGATTATTGCTGCTTTAAGGCACTGAGTTTGGGTTGATTTATTGCATGACATTTTTTGGCAAGAGTTAACCAATACACTGACATATTTTGAATCTGCACTTGTAATTTTTCTATTTTTCTTGGTTTGCATCCTGAATTCCCTTATAGAGCACAAAAATTCAGGTTGGGAGAGGTGGTGGAGCAAGATGGTGGACTAGAAGGCTCCACCAATCATCCCCCTGACAAGGATACAAATTTAACCACTATCTACACAAGCAAAGCACCTTCATAAGAACCAAAAATCAGTTAAGCACTCACAGTACTCATATTTTAACTTCATATTGCTGAAAAAGGCACTGAAGAGGTAGAAAGGACAGTAGTGAATCACTGATGCTACCCCTCCCCCATCCCCAGTAGCTGCAGCATGGTGTGTAGACAGCATTTCTGTGTGTTGGGGGAGGAAGAGCACAGCAATCATGAGGCACTGAACTCAGTGCTGTCCTGTTAGAGCAGAAAGGAAAACTGAACCAAACTCAGCTGATGCCCACCCAAAGAGGGAGCATTTACACCAGCCCCAGCCAGAGGGAAATCACTGATCCCAGAAGTAGGACCTTGAGTTCCCACAAACCTTGCCACCAGGCTAAAGTGCTCTGAGTCTCTAAGTAAGCCTGAAAGGCAGTCTAGGCAACTATTAGGGGAATCCTAGTGCTGAACTGGGCCCAGAGACAGTGGACTGGGGATGGGGAGGCAGGTCACACAACCTACTGAAATATCAGTTGGGGCCACTAAGGCAGTACTGGCATGACCCATCCCTAACCCCAGGATACACAACTTGCAGCTCCAAAACAGACTCCTTCCTTCCACTTGAGGAGAGGAGAGGGAGAAGTGAGGAGGACTTTGACTGCATCTTGGATACCAGCTCAGCTACAGCAGGCTAGGGAATCAGTCAGAGTTGTGTGGTCCCTGGTCCAGGCCCTAGCTCCCAGATGACATTTCTAAACACAACCTGGGCCAGAAGGGAGCTCGCTGCCTTGAAGGGGAGGACCCAGTCCTGGCAGCATTTATCACCTGCTAGGTGAAGAGCTCTGGGACCCTGAACAACTAGCAGCAATACCCAATACTACATTGAGGGCCTTGGATGAGTCTCTGAGACTTGCTGGCTTTAGGTACCAGCTCGGCCACAGGTGGGTAGAGCACCAAGCAGTCTCTTGGGGGTCCCTGATTCCAGGACTTGACTCTTAGATGGCATTTCTGGACCTGCTCTGGGCCAGAAGGGAGCCCACTTCCCTGATGGGTGAGTCTTAAGCCAGGCAGCATTCATCATAAGCTAACTCGAGAGTCCTTGGGCCCTAAGGGAACATGAGTGGTAGTCTGGCAGAACTCCCTGTGGGTCTGCGGTGGCACTGGCCTCTAACTTTGGAAAGAAGAGGGAAGAGTGGGAAGAAGTGTGTCTTGTGGTTTGAGTGCCCGCTCAGTCAAGCTCAGTCACAATACAATAAAACATGAGGTAGACTTTTAAGGTATTTTACTTTAGTGTCTGACTGCCAGACAGCACCTCTGGACCCACTTGGGACCTGGAGGAACACACGGCCCCGAAAGGAAGGACACAGGCCTGTGTCCTGTGTCCTGGCTTTGCCACCTACTGATTGTAGAGCACCAGGGTCTCAAGGGAACATAGGAAGTATACAGTGAGTGGTTACAGCAGGCCTTGAATGAGACCCAGTTCTGTGCTAGCTTCAGGTCTGACCCAGAGCAGTCACAGTGGTGGTGGTCACGGGGTTGCTTGTGTCACTCCACCCCCAGCTTTAGGTAGCTCAGAACAGAAAGAGAGAGAGATTCCATTTGTTTGGGAGAAGTAAGGGAAGAGAACAAGGGTCTCTGCCTGGTAATCCACAGGATTCTCCCGGATCTTATCCAAGACCATCAAGGTGGTACTTCTATGAGTCTGGAAGAACCACAGCATTACTGGGCTTGGGGTGCCCCCTAAAGCAGGTACAGCTTAGACCATAACACCCATGTCTTTTTGAATATCTGGAAAGCCTTCCCAAGAAGGATGGGTACAAACAAGCCTAGACAGTAAAGACTACAATAAGTACTCTTTACTTAGAATAAGTAGACTAACTCTTCAATGCTCAGACATAGAAGAACATTTACAAGTATCAAGATAATTCAGGAAAACATGATCTCACCAAATGAACTAAGGGACCAATCCTAGAGAAACAGAGACAAGGGACCTTTCAGATGGAAAATTCAAAATAGCTGTTTTGAGGAAACTCAAAGAAATTCAAGATAATTAGAGAAGGAATTCAGAATTCTATCAGATAAATTTAACAATGAGATGGAAATAATAAAAAACAATCAAGCAGAAATTCTGGAGCTGATAAATGCAATTGGCATACTGAAGAATGCATCAGTATCTTTTAATAGCAGAATTGGTCAAACAAAAGGGAGAATCAGTAAGCTTGAGGACAGGCTATTTGTAAATACATACTCAGAGGAGACAAAAGAAAAAAGAATACAAAACAATGAAGCACGCCTACAGCATCTAGAAAATAGCCTCAAAAGGAAAAATGTAAGAGTTATAGGCCTGAAAGAGGAGGTAGAGAAAGAGATAGGGGTAGAAAGTTTATTCAAAGGGATAACAACACAGAACTTCCCAAACCTAGAGAAAAATATCAATGTCCAAGTACAAGAATGTTACAGAACGCTAAGCAGATTTAACCCAAAGAAAACTACCTCAAGGCATTTAATAATCAAACTCCCAAAGATCAAGGATAAAGAAAGGATGCTAAAAGCAGCAAGAGAACAACATACAATGCAGCTCCTATACTTTCTGGCAGCAGACTTTTCCATGGAAACCTTACAGGCCAGGAGAGAGTGACATGATATATGTAAAGTGTTGAAGGAAAAAACTTTTACCCTAGAACAACATATACAGTGAAAATATCCTTCAGACATGAAGGAGAAATAAAGACTTTCCCACAAAAACAAAAGCTGAAAGACTTCATCAACACCAGACCAATCCTACAAGAAATGCTAAAGGGAGTACTTCAGTCAGAAAGAAAAGGATGTTAATGAGCCATAAGTAATCATCTATAGGGCTAAAATTCACTGGTAATAGTCAGTACACAGAAAACCACAGAATATTATAACACTGTAACTGTGGTGTATAAACTACTCTTATCCTAAATAGAAAGTCTAAATAATGAATCAATCAACAATAATAACTACAAAACCTTTTCAAGACATAGTATAGTAAGATATAAACAGAAACAACAAAAAGTTAAAAAGTGGGGGGACAAAGTCAAGGTGTAGAGTTTTTATTAGTTTTTTTTTTTTTCAATTGTTTGGTTGTCTGTTTATGCAAATAGTGTTAAGCTGTCATCATCTTAAAATAATGGATGATAAGATAGTATTGCAAGCCTCATGAAAACCCCAAACCAAAAAACATACAACAGATACACAAAAAAATAAAAAGCAAGAAACTAAATCATATCAACAGAGAAAATCACCTTCACTAGAGGAAGACAGGAAAGAGAAGAAACAAGAAAGAAAAGACCACAAAACAATCAGAAAACAGATAACAAAATAGCAGAAGTAAGTCCTTTCTTATCAATAATAACATTGAATGTAAATGGACTTAACTCTCCAATCAAGACATAGAGTGGCTGAATGAATGAAAAAACAAGACCCACTGATCTGTTGCCTATAAGAAACATACTTCACCTATAAAAACACACATAAACTGAAAATAAAGGGATGGAAAAAGATATTCCTTACCAATGGAAACCAAAACAAAGCAGAGTAGCTATATTTATATCAGGCAAAATAGATTTCAAGACAAAAACTATAAGAAGAGACAAAGAAGGTCACTATATAATAATAAAGGGGTCAATTTAGCCAGAGGCTATAACAATTTTAAATATATATGCACCCAACACTGGAGCATCCAGATATATAAAGCAAATATTATTAGAGCTAAATAGAGAGATAGGCCCCAATACAGTAATAGCTGAAGACTTTAACATCCTATTTTCAGCACTGGACAGATCTTCCAGACAGAAAATCAACAAAGAAACATCAGACTTAATCTGTACTATAGACGAAGTGTATCTAATAGATATTTACAGACATTTCATCCAGTGGCTGCGGAATACACTTCTTCTCAGCACATGGATCATTCTCAAGGACAGACCATATGTTAGGTCACAAACAAGTCTTAAAACATTCAAAAAATAAAAATAATCGCATGCATCTTCTCTGACCACAGTGGAATAAAACTAGAAATCAATAACAAGAGAAATTTGGGAAACTAAGACACATGGAAATTAAACAATATGCTCCTGAATGACCAGTGAGCCAATGAAGAAATTAAGAAGGAAATTGGAAAATTTCTTAAAACAAATGATAATGGAAACACAACATACCAAAACCTATGGAATATAGCAAAAACAGTACTAAGAGGAATGTTTATAGCTCTAAGTGCCTACATCAAAAAGAGTAAAAACTTCAAACAATCTAATGATGCATCTTAAAGAACCAGAAAAGCAAGAGGAAACCAAATCCAAAATTGTAGTAGGAAATAACTAATAGATCACATTTGTCCATTTTTCCTTTCGTTGCTATTGCTTTTGGCATCTTTGTCATGAAATCTTTGCCTGTCCCTATGTCCTGAATGGTACTGCCTAGGTTGTCTTCCAGGGTTTTTATAGTTTTGGGTTTTACATTTAAGTTTTTAATCCATCTTGAGTTAATTTTTGTATATGGTGTAAGGAAGAGGTCCAGTTTCAATCTTCTGCATATGGCTAGCCAGTTATCCCAGCACCATTTACTGAATAGGGAATCCTTTCCCCATTGCTTGTTTTTGTCAGGTTTGTTGACGATCAGATAGTTACAGGTGTGTGGTCTTTTTTCTGGGTTCTCTATTCTGTTCCATTGGTCTATGTGTCTGTTTTTGTACTACTACCAT
Organism: Gorilla gorilla gorilla; assembly: GCF_029281585.2. Lineage (NCBI taxonomy): Eukaryota > Metazoa > Chordata > Mammalia > Primates > Hominidae > Gorilla > Gorilla gorilla. The sequence continues at coordinate 20,398,245 of NC_073234.2, read as the reverse complement.
CATGTTTTGGTTGTTGTAGCCCTGTAGTATAGTTTGAAGTCAGGTGGTTATTATTAAAAAGAAAAAAATAACAGATGCTGGCAAGGTTGTGAAGAAAAAGGAATGCTTGTACACTGTTGATGGGAGTGTAAATTAGCTCAGCCATTGTAGAAGGCAGTGTGTTGATTCCTCAAAGATCTAAAGACAGAGATACCAATCAACCCAGCAAACCCTTTACTGGGTATATACCCAAAGGATTATAAATCATACACATGTATGTTCATTGTAGAACTATTCACAATAGCAAAGACATGAAATCAACCTAAATGCCCATCAATGATAGACTGGATAATGAAAATGTAGTACATATACACCAAGGAATACCATGCAGCCATAAAAAATGAAATCATGTCCTTTGCAAGGACATGGATGGAGCTGGAGGCCATTATCCTTAGCAAACTAACTCAGGAACAGAAAACCAAATACCACATGTTCTCACTTTTAAGTGGAAGTTAAATGATGAGAACACATGAACACAAAGAGGGAAACAACTCATGCTGAGGCCTTTTGGAGGGTGGAGGGTGGAGGTGGGAGGAGGGAGAAGATCAGGAAAAATAACTAACGGAGACTAGGCTTAATACTTAGGTGATGAAATAATCTGTACAATAAGCCACCATGACACAAGTTTACTGATATAACAAACCTGCACTAGTACCCATGAACTTAAAATGAAAGTTAAAAAATAAAAAAGAAATAATAAAGATCAGAGTAGAAATAAATGAAATTGAAATAAAAAATACAAAAAAATCAATGAAACAAAAAGTTGGTTTTTTGAAAAGTTAAACAAAATTGACAAACCTTTATCCAGACTAAGAAAAAAAGAGAGAATATCTAAATAAATATAATCAGAATTGAAAAAGACATTACAACTGATACTGCATAAATTTAAAGGAACATTAACAGCTCCTATAAGCAACTGTATGCCAACAAGTTGGAAAATCTAGAAGAAATGGACAAATTCCTAGACACATTGAACCTGGTTCAAGATTGAACCAGGAAAAATATCCCAAACCTGAACAGAACAATAACAAGTAATGAGATCAAAGCTGTAATAAAAAGTCTCCCAGTAAAGGAAAACCTGGGACTCAGTGGTTTCACTGTTGATTTCTACCGAACATTTAAAGAAAAACTAATACCAATCCTACTTAAATTTTTCCAAAAAATAGAGGAGGGAACATTTCCAAACTCATTCTATGAGGCCAGTATTACCCTGCTACCAAAACAAGACAAAGACACATTAAAAAAAAAAAAGAAAAGAAAACTACAGGCCAATATCTATGATGAATATTGGCACAAAAATCCTCAACAAAATATTAGCAAACTGAATTTGACAATACATTAGAAAGGTCATTCACTATGACCAAGTGGGATTTATCCCTGGGATGCAAGGATTGTTCAACATATGCAGATCAACCAATGTGAAACATCATATTAACAGGATGAAAGACAAAAACCATGTGATCATTTCAATTGATGCTGAAAAGGCATTTGATAAAATCCAACTTCTATTCATGATTTAAAACCCCTCAAAAAACTAAGTATAGAAGAAACATACCTTAACATAATAAACGCCATATACAACAGACCCACAGCTAATATCATACTGAACAGGGAAAAACTGAAAGCCTTTCCTCTAAGATCTGGAACATGACAAAGGTGCCCATTTTCACCACTGTTATTCAGTGTACTACTGGAAGTCCTAGCTAGAGGAATTAGACAAGAGAAATAAATAAAGGCATCCAAGTTGGAATGGATGAAGTTCAAGTTACCCTTGTTTGCAGATGACACAATCTTATATTGGAAAAACCTAAAGACTCCACCAAAAAACTATTAGAACTGATAAATTCAGTAAAGTTGCAGGATGGACAATCAACATACAAAAATCAGTAGCATTTCTATGCCAATAGTGAACAATCTGAAAAGAAATTTTTAAAAGTAATTCCATTTACAATCACCACAAATAAAATTAAATACCTAGGAATTAAGCAAAGAAGTAAAAAATATCTCTAAAATGAAAACTATAAAACCCTGATGAAAAACATTGAAGAGGACACCAAAAATGGAAAGATATTCCATGTTCATGGGTTGGAAGAATCAATATTATTAAAATGTCCATACTACCCAAAGCAATATACGGATTAAATACAATCTCTATCAAAATGCCATTCTTCACATAAATAGAAAAAACAATTCTAAAATTTATGTGGAAATGCAAAAGACCCAGAATAACCAAAGCCATGCCTAGCAAAAAGAACAAAACTGGAGGAATCACATTACCTGACTTCAAATTATAATACAGAGCTATAGTAACCAAAACAGCATGGTATGAGCATAAAAACAGACACACAGACCAATGAACCACAATAAAGAACCCAGAAACAAACCCACACACCTAGAGTGAACTCATTTTTGACAAAGGTGCCAAAAACATACACTGAGGAAAAGACAGTCTCTTCAATAAATGGTGCTGGGAAAACTGGATATTCATATGCAGAAGAATGAAAGTAGGTCTGCATCTCTCACCATATACAAAAATAAAATGAAAATAGATTAAAGACTTAAATCTGAGACCTCAAATTATGAAACCACTACAAGAAAAAAATGAGGAAAATCTCTAGGACACTGGTCTGGGCAAAGATTTCTTCAGCAATACCCCACAAGCACAGGCAACCAATACAAACATTGACAAATGGAATAACATCAAATTAAAAAGCTTCTGCACCGCAAAAGATACAATCAACAAGGTGAAGAGACAGCCCACAAAATGGGAGAAAATATTTGCAAACTACCCATCTGACTAGGGATTAATAACCAGAATATGCAAGGAGCTTAAACAACTCTATATGTAAAAATTTAATAATCCAATCAAAAAATGGGCAAAAGATTCGAATAGACATTTCCCAAAAGAAGACATACAAATGGCAAAGAGGCATGTGAAAAGATACTCAACATCACTGATCATCAGAGAAATGCAAATCGAAACTACAGTGAGATATCATCTCACTCCAGTTAAAATGGCTTATATCCAAAAGACAGGCAATAACAATGCTGGAGAGGATGTGGAGAAAAGGGAACCCTTGTCCACTGTTGGTGGGAATGTAGATTAGTACAACTACTATGGAGAACAGTTTGTAGGTTCCTCAGAAAAAAAAATAAAAATAGAGCTACCATATGATCCAGCAATCCCACTGCTGGGTATATACCCAAAAGAAAGGAAATCAGTAAATCAAAGAGATATCTGCACTCTTTTGTTTGTTGCAGCACTGTTCACAACAGTCAAGATATGGAAGCAATCTAAGTGTCCATCAACAGATGAATGGATAAAGAAAATGTAGTATGCAATAGAGCACTATTCAGCCATAAAAAAAAAGAATGAGGCCGTCACTTGCAACAACATGGATGGAACTGGAGATCATTATGTTAAGTGAAATAAGCCAGGCACAGAAAGACAAACACTGTATTTCTCACTTACATGTGAAATTTAAAAATCAAAACAATTGAACTCATGGGCATAGAGAGTAGAAGGATGGTTACCAGAGGCCGGGAAGGGTAGTTGGGGGAGAGGGGATGGTTAATGGGTACAAAAATAATAGTCACAAAGAATGAATAAGACAAATAAGACCTACTATTTGATGGCACAATAGGATGACTATAGTTAATAATAATTTAATTTTGCATTTTAAAATAACTAAAAGAATATAATTGGATTATTTGTAACACAAAGGATAAATGCTTGAGGGGATGGATACCCCATTCTCTATGACATGATTATTATTCATTGCATGCCTATATCAAAACATCACATGCACGCCCTAAATATATACACCTACAATGTACCCACAAAAATTTAAAATTTAATTTTTTTTAAATTTAGGTTGTTCATCTAACCTAAACAAGCATAGGAAGCTGTCAGGGGCAGACAAGAGGCATCACTGCTTAAGTGTGAAGCCAGTATTTTTCCAGACACACAGAAGTTGGTCAGAACTAGCACTGGTTTGAGGATTTATTTTTTCTTTTTCTTTCTTTTTTAATAGATACAAAGTTTCACCATGTTGCCCAGGCTGGCCTTGAACTCCTGGGCTCAAGCAATCTGCCTGCCTCAGCCTCTCAAAGTGCTGGGATTACAGGTGTGAGCCACCGTGACTGGGCAGGTTTGAGGATTTCAGTTATATAATGATAAAAACCTGGCTATTTGTCTTAGATTAGACTACATCTCAGCACAAACTCAGGCTATCACGTCAGCTGCTCTGGCTGTGAGTACAGAAGCAGGCTGGCTGCCCACACGTCTGCATTCCCTGGTCACGCTGCCCACTCCTGTTTTTGCTGTCTTTGGCCTTCAAGAGAATTGCCTGCTCCAAGGTTAAGTTTATCCCAGGAGATGCTTGAAAAATGCCCAGAGTCCTCAAGTGAAATAGGGACATCTATCTATTCAATCCCAACTTGACCCCTTCCCACCCCACCTCCCAGATTATATGGGCTATACCAGGAGTGTCCACTCCAGAAGTCCTATTGCCCCCCGTCCTTGGCCCAGTTGCCTAGAAACATAAGAATGTATCCACCTTTGAGCCAATGACATTCAGCCTTGTTCTAGGATTCCAGGGGTCCTACTACCTTTCTATTATTCCCCTTTCTGCTTTGTCCCATAAAGAAAAGGGAAATGTACCCACCCTCAGGCTAAGCTCCACGTTCTCTCCTCCATAGATGAGCATTCCACCATCCAGAGACCCGATCTCTCCCAGGAAGTGCCTGTTAGCAGCCAGGATGCCCATGATTGAAGGACTCCTACAGAGCACACAGCAAGAGTCACTAATCTCTCCATAAGGAGCGGAGGCGAGGGGTGGGATGCTCAATGATTATTTGGGCTTCAGAACTCTACCTAAGTCTGTTCTTATCATGAAGGCCTTCCCTAAACTGTCAGGCAGGACTAAGTGCATGTAGCTTTCCCTGGCCCACTGCGTTATCATAACCCTTCTCAAAATATATTGAAATTACATCTTTTTCTTCTAGGTATCCTTACTTCATAGTCTGCTAAAGCTTGAAATGGCCCAAATGTTTTCCAGAATTTTAAATGTTTTGCTTGATTTTTGTCTGAAAGTCCCTAAATATCCCAAAGTGTCTGTGATTTCTTAACTGGGATAACTTATTGGGGTTTTTTTCCCTCTATCCCTTGTCCTTCACCTCATCCCCTCCCCTCCTTCCACATCACCCCAATTACTACCACCAAAGATAAACAAAATCCATTCAGTTCATTCCTGCCTTCCCACATGCTACTCAAGTTCCCTGAACCTCCTCAGACTTACTTCACTGGGGCAGTGACATCATGCAGATCAATCCAGGCTTGTGGCAGTGCATCGTAGCGGCACCAGAGTTCCCAGTTAAACCCATCAACTGCCAGTTCATACTTATCCAGTTTGAAGGTGTCAAAACGAATGTTGTCAAACACAGGAGACACAATCACAGTGCGGTCTTCCTGAATCCGAGCCAAGATTGGCTCTGCCCTAGAAGAAGAGTGTGCAGAAAGCCCAGCTTGGATATGAGGACAAGCAGTAGGGGAGAGCAGATAAAGCTGTTCCAGGCACCTTGCCCTAACATTGAGTACCTCCTCCATTTAGGCTGTATTGGGTTGTGAGTAGAACTCTCTAGAGTCCAGAGAATCTCTGTACCTTTCGGGATAGCTGAAGCTGCTAGCAGCCAACCCGCATCAAGAACAGGTTTGAAATCAGTACCCAAGTAACACCCCCAGGCCGTTGTGAAGCAGCATTATCAGTATGTATATTACTCCTTGAATTTACGTTATCTCTTGGTTCTCCCTGTTTCCAAAATGATGCTTCTTTCCTGTCTGATTCTCCACATTCTCTAAAGAACATAGTTCTCTTTATTTTATTATGTAATTTCAGGGCTGGGGAAAAACCTTTAAAATAACCAAAGGCTAATCTCCTCATCTTTATAGTTAAAGACACAATGTCTAGTTAAGTGAAGTGACTTACTCAAATTCACAAAGTATTTGGCAAAGTCAGCATTATGATCCAACTGTCAATACTCTCCACCATGCTACTTCTCTTAGCCAAGCAAAATCCCTGCATAAAAGCATGCTGTTTTGGGGATTCCCTTTATTTAAGGCCTGGTGCTGACTTTCCCTGTGTCCACAGTATCCTGTCTTGTGTTCAGTACATGCACAATATCTCCTCTCTGCCCTTTCCAGAAGAATTAGCCTCTTTGAGCCTTACCACCCAACATTGACTTCAATGTGAGCATCCAAGATGGCGACCACGTCTGCTGTGGCAGCTTCCCAGCCAGTGTTGCGGGCTTGAGCAAGACCTTTCCTTTCGGGATGCCGTATTATTTTCAGTAGTCCTGGATACTTCTGGTTGTAAAACTTAATCTTCTCATCCAAGTGTACCTTTAGTTCTCCTGTCAATGAAGTGCACACCTATAGAAATTCTGAGTGCAACAATCAACGTGATACAAAAGTTTTATACTATCATATATTAGTGGCTGGACTACCTCCAGCATAAAATGGGCAATTCTAAGAGTCAACTAGAAAATAAGTAGTATTTCCCCTGCACCTGCCTCTCTTCTCCCTTGCACCTGAGGTGTACTGTGATCATTCCTAATTTCCTTTCCCTGACAGTTAAACTATCTTAAAATGATAATACTGCTTACTACGTGTCAGGCACTGTTATAAGTGCTTTTTCACGTTGAGAAGTTCTTGAGAGAATGAGTGGACAGATCTAGCCTAAGGTGCACAGGTTGATGGAAAACACTGCAGGAAGGCCTGGAACATCTTCATAGCTAAACTCTCAAGACTCTGGAGAATCCATAAATGACTAAAATTGTTTTTAGATATTCCCAGTTGACCTACTTAAGGACCAACTGGGACAGAATGCACAGATTAATCTCTTTGCCAGCTTCTAGCTAGTAAATTTAGCCCAGAAATTATGCAAACAAGATTCACTATTCCTAGATTGTTTACAGGTAGTTTTCTTCCCTCTCTTCCCTCTCTTTTAATAAAGCTTGTCTATGGCTTTGTTCTTGGGCTCAGCCTACCACTGACTTCCTCACGTGTAAGTAAACAACTTGCATGCAAATCACTTAGCAGTATGCAAAATACCTAACCAAATGACTCTGAGTTACTCACTGATAAAATTAATTCAGTTAATTCTGAAAGTATCTCATGTGGTAGGCACTACGATATCCCCACTTTACAGATAAAGAAACTGAGGCACAAAGAGTTTTAAAAACTTTTCCAAGTCACATATCTAGTAAGTGGCACGCCCTGGATGTGAACCTATGCTGGGTTTAACCACCAGAACACCGTGTCTCAAGAACTCTGTGAGTACCTGGTTGGGTTTATCAAGTCCTCCCTCCCTCTCCTCTCTCCCCATAGCCAAAGAACGAGATTCTTGCCAGTTCCTCTCTCAAAAGAAGAGCATATTTGTGAGACCTAGAGTGATCAAGACCTGGAATCAACACCTAAGTGACTATGGCAGTAAAATTTACCCCATTTTAGATCTGCTGCACTCAAGAGTAATTGTCTCCATTATTGAAGGTGCTAAGCAGGGCCAGTACATCTAAGGCTGTTTGCTTCCTCTGGGAGTAAGCTGGGGTAGCCAAGGTTGCCAGTCTGTACACTTACCCAGGCACTACTTTTAGTCAGTAATCCACAGGAGGTGCCATTGAACCTGAATATCTAGATTCTAATTCAGTCACTACATCATTCTGTGTCACTTCCCATTGGATGTGTCTGATTCCTCAACCTAGAGAAAAGTACCATAGTGGGCATGGTGGCTCATGCCTATAATCCCAGCACTTTGGGAGCCTGAGGCAGATCAGTGCTTAAGCCCAGGAGATTGAGACCAGCCTCGGCAACAGAGTGACACTCTGTCTCTTTTTTAGAAAAAAAAATATTAAAAAATTTCAAGAAAAGTACCAAATAGTCAGGACCCTTCCAACTCCAAATTTTTATGAGCCACAGATTCTGAGTCACCTCCTGAAAAATAATGCCTATCATATAGCACAAAAATTAAGGACGCCTCAACGGGTTTTCTGAAGACAACCTATGCTCCCTTCCCAGCTTTGCCCTCCTACTGGTCTCCTCCCCAAAGCCTGTTATCCCAAGCTGGTCAGCTCAGGGTGCTTCTGGATTCCTCATTTTTGTTCACACCATTCTTTCGGCACTCCCTAGTTCTCCATCCCAGCCCAGTTTCCCAGTCTTCCCTCATTTTCTCTGCTGTCTCAAATCCTATGAAGGCTTCAAGTCCCAATCCAAGCCTGCCTCCTCCAGGAACCCTCCTTAGATCATCACACCCCACACCCCCACACCGTGCTTTCTTTTGCTCACTGACGGTTCACTCGGTTTGTCACATTATTCTTTACACATTAAGGTATCTTTCCACAGATGTGTCTTGCCTCATTAATTAAGAAGGAAACTTGAACTCTGACATCCTCCTCCCTGCCCAGTGGCTAGCACATGGTAGAAACTCAACATGCAGTTGTTGATTGTGAAATTTTCCTAAAATTAGGGAGAAAATACAGCATTCCACCTACCTTGATATAATTTTTAAAAAGCTTACACCTCACCTAACATTTGAGTGACATTTAACATTTAAGCTCAAAATATTTGAGTGATGTGAAAAAAGCTTAACATCTAGGGAAAGACAGAAAGGAGGCAAACCTCTAGCACCAGGTTGTGGCATTTCAAAAGTACTACAAATAACACTGAGATAGGTGAGGAGCAGAACACTAGCTAGCATGTAATGGGAACAGGCTCTCTCCTGAGGCCTTTACACGTATTATTTAATCCCAAAAGTGGTCCTATCAGGTAGGCACCATTATTCCCTGATGTTACAGATGCAGAAACTGAGGTGAGAAGTGGTTGAGTCACTTGCCCCCAAATTCACATGGATAGTAAGTTTCTCTTTCAGTAGACATGGTAGAGACTTTCATTTATTCTCTTGTTTAACATAAAACAGATATTTGAGTTATGCTCAGTGTAGGCTCAATTTGGCTGGTGTTTTCGTGGTTAATGACAGAGACTCTCTAATTCCTGTCCCTGTAACACCAAAGAATGGCTGACAGTCCCCTTTTCTGTGACCATCCAAACAAATCATCTCTGTGAAAAACAAACGTGGGTTTCAGACCTAAATGAGAGGAATGTGTTACAATGGAGTGCAGCTTAGAGCAATAAGAAAGCTTTGGTTTTTCTTTATGTGTCTACCCCGTGTTTGTAATCTTGTATTTTTTTATTGCATTGTTCCACAGGAAAAAATCCTGAATTAAGTCTTATCTACACCCCATGGAACATAGCGTATAGGCCATAGAGTATAGTATTGACTTTTTTTTTTTTCACAGAAAAAGATATCTTTCACAGTATTCCAGCTCAACTCTTGTGTTTGCCTCATGAAGACCCTGAGTCCCAAAGAGGTGAGGGGACTTGCCTGACGTTGTCTCAGGCAGGGAGCAGAGCCAGAGTGTTTTCAGAAGTCCAAGGCAGAGGTCTTTCTAATCATGCTCCTATTTTTGGCTCAGAAAACCAGGTGTGCAATTCAGTACCAGTCTCCATGCCCAGAAATGAATGAAACCAGTCTCTTTTCTTTGGTTTTCAGTGGAATTTTGCTCTAAAAATTGTACCTTCTTATTTTTTGTTTAGTTACATTGGAAATAAAAAAAGAGGAAGGTATGCAAAGGATGAATATAAGTATTTTTAGTGTGGAAGTCTAAAAAAGAAGGTTTAAGCAGTCATTTTGTTTGCTCTCTCTCCTGAGAGACAGGTTGAAGGTACAATAACCTATCTGGTACTTAAAGATCCTCAGAGAAGGAACATATTCTGCCTCCAATGAGCTGCCACTTCATAGCCCTTACAGTCAAGAAATTCTTCCTTACCGCTAGACCAAACCTCTAAGTTTTTGTAACTTAATTCTACTCTCTTTTATTTGTTGCACAAAATTAATAAAACTATGAGCCAACAATTGCTGAGAGGCTACCATGTGCAAAATGCATTACATAATTCATGTATTATAACGGGAACACAGTGGTTAGAACCAGGGCTCTGGACTCTGAAGTTCATGGTCAAATCTCAATTCTGTCACTTACCAGCTGTAGGATGTTGAACAAGTTCCTTGATCAGTCTATGCCTTAGTTTTGCACATCTACACAATGGGTCAAAAAGTAATTCCTTCCTCATAGGGTTGTTGTAATGATTAAAATAGTTAACATGGCTGGGCGCTGTGGCTCACACCTGTAATCCCAGCACTTTGAGAGGCCGAGGCGGGCAAACCATCTGAGATCAGGAGTTCAAGGCCAGCTTGGCCAACATGGTGAAACCCCATCTCTACTAAAAATACAAAAATTAGCTGGGTGTGGTGGTATACTCCTATAATCCCAGGTACTCAGGAGGCTGAGGCAGAAGAATTGCTTGAACCCGGGAGGTGGAGGCTGCAGTGCGCTGAGATCCCGCCACTGCACTCCAGCCTGGGTGATAAGAGTGAAACTCCATCTCAAAAAAAAAAAAGGTAACACATGTAAGGTGCTTAGAACAAGCAATGTTAGCTGCCACTATGATCTCATTTAATTCTCACTATAGTTCATAAAATGGTTATTATTATCAACATCCATATTTTGTGTATAAGAAAATCAGAATATGAAGACGTTGAGTTACCCAAGGACCTAACACTTACAAAGGAGAAGCTGGGATTATGAACTCAGAAAGTGAGGACTCAGGTCTGTTATCTTCCACATCTCTTCCTTGGGGGGGCTAGACTCGGGGCACGGGCACCCTGTGGGCAAGAGCTGTTGCCACTATGAAGAGTCAGCACCCAAATCTCTCTTTTCTCCAGGCTTAATGACCCAGGGAGAGTGGTCTGTTCCTCGTAAGGAGCAACTCTAAGTCCCTTCCTGGTATCTGGAGTCCTTCTCTAGACTCTGCTTCAGCCCCCAGGCTTCTTCATGGTGCATAAGAGGGTCACAGGTGGCTGGGCACAGTGGCTCACACCTGTAATCTCAGCACTTTCAGAGGCCGAGGCGGGCGGATCACGAGGTCAGGAGATCGAGACCATCGTGGCTAACATGGTGAAATCCCGTCTCTACTAAAAAAATACAAAAAAATAAGCCGGGCGAGGTGGTGGGCGCCTGTAGTCCCAGCTACTCGGGAGGCTGAGGCAGGAGAATGGCGTGGACCCGGTAGGCAGAGCTTGCAGATCCCGAGATCCCGCCACTGCACTCTAGCCTGAGCGACAGACCAAGACTCCATCTCAAAAAAAAAAAAAAAAGAAAAAGAAAAAAAAAAAAAAAAAGAGGCACAGGTAGATTTGGAGGTGCATGCTCCTGGCCTAACTCCCACCTCTGCCACTGGGTTGCAGTCCAATTTAAGCACACTGTGTGATCTCTTTGTGTCTCAGTTTCCTCATCCATGTAGAGATAATTATCCTCTGTCTTGACTTTGTGAAGATTAAATGTGGCTAGCACAAATAGACCCTCAACAAATGATCTTTTTATTTTCCCTACATGAGAAACCCAAGGTGTTCTAAACTCTAAGCCAAAACCTCTTTCCAGCCAAGCACAGATGATAAGTGGTCATTTTTACAATTATTCTTTGATCACGTTGCTCACCATTTGAGCTGAAATCATCCACCAAGATGATTTCCTTCAACAATCGAGAGGGTGTCCGGTTGATGATACTGGTGATGGCCCGTTGTATAATGGACAGAGCTTCATTCACGAATATGAGAATGACACTGAGGGATGGGAGTTGGGAAGGATATGTCTTCCGAAGACATCTATAAGAGACCATTTTTATAACATATTATTTTTTTAATTACTTCAACACTGCTATCCAATCTTTCCTTTCACTCTGTATGATGTTATATCGACCGATTCATCCACCCCTCAAACTCAATGCAAAGCAAAACTCTTAGTGGCTTATCACAGTAGCAAGATTTTATATGCATTTATCCAAAATTCTCCTGTTATGGGGATAAAATCTTTTTTTATTAATCTTTGCTAGATGTTTCCATTTGAACATTCAACATACTTCAAAAGGAATTCCCGTTCCTCTTCTACACCTGGATTAGTTTCCTTGCTGGCAGCCTTCTTCTTGTCATTGCCACAGCCCTTTTCCCATGTTCTCAGACCCCAGTCACCTTTGACACACCCTCTACTTCACCACCAGAGACAGGTGGCAAACTAGCCTATATTTACTAAATGCTTACCATATGGTAGGCACTGGTTTACCCTTTTTATAGCTTTTTTGGGGTTTAGTTGATATACAAAAACTGCACATAGGCATGCACCCACAATATCATAATCAAGGTAATAAACGTATCTATCAGCTCCAAACGTTTTTTCTATATGTTTGCCCATTTTTAATTTCTTTATTATTGAGTTTTGTAAGCATTCTTTATATATTCTAGACTTCTTATCAGATATATGGTTTGCAAATATTTTCTCCCACTCCATGGGCAGTCTTTGCACTTTCTTGATGGTATTATTTCAGGAAAAACAAAGTTAGTTTTGATAAAGTTCAACTTTTTAATCTTGTTTCACCTATGCTTTTGGTGTCATACCTAAGAAACTCTTGCCAACCCCTATCTGCCAAGATTTGCTGTCATTTTTTTCTAAGAGTTTTATAGTTTTATCTCTTATATTTACATCTATGACCATTTTGTGTAAATATTTGTGTATGGTGTGATGAGGGATCCAACTTTATTATTTTGCATCTAGATATCCACTTGTCTCAGCACCCATTTGCTGAAGAGACTATTCTCTCTCCCATTACATTGTCTTAGCACCCTTGTCAAGAATCAGTTGATCATAAAGTTAAGTGTATATTTTTTCCCCCATGTAAAAGGATAGAGGGAGCTAAAGTTGGGTATTTTCATTCCACCATGTAGAAAGCTAAAGCAGGCTGGAGTTGAATGTTCCCCTTCTCCCAGGTAGGTTAGTGTCAGTCCATTTTGTGCAGCTATAACAGTATACCTGAGACTGGGTAACTTATAATGAATAGAAATTTATTGGCTCCTGGTTCTGGAGGCTAGTAAGTCTAATGTCAAGGTGCTGGCCTCTGGTGAGGGGCTTCATGCTGCATTATAACATGGCAGAAGGTATCACATGGCAGAATGAACAAAGAGAGGATGAAAAGAACAAGAGCCGAGTCCCATGATAACAAACACCCTCTCATGATAATGATGTGGTAAGAGCATTTGCCTATTCACCAGAGCAGAGCCCTCATGACCTAAACACCTCTTCAGGGTCCCACCTCCCCATATTGTCGCAATGGCAAATACATTTTAACATGAGTTTCAGAGAAGACAAACATTCAAACCACAGCAGTTAGGCTATCATAAAACTCCAGCAGGTTAGGCTCTGGTAAAATAGTTTCTCTTTCAGGCAGACCTTGTTAAGAAAAACAGAATAATCTGGCATATTTCAAAATGATTCCTTTTCACCTCTTCTCTCCTCCCTCCCAGAGGCAGGAGGAGATTTTTCTCGGATATTTACTGTGAGGATCTGGCAGAGGTCCTGGGGGTAAAATGTACACAGGTGTAGAAGCTCTCTGACTGGGTCTCCCTGGAGTGTTTAATTCTCAGACTTGTCCACAATTCACCAATTTACAGTTCAGGTTTTCCTATCCTAGCACTGGTTCCCAGGGTTTCTGCTCTGGTAAAGTTGTGATTCTCTGTATCCACCTGTCTGTCTCTCCAGTTTTGGGGGGAGCAGTTTGCCCTGCCATGTCACTTCTCTAAAAGAGCTGAGAAGAGTTTATTTTTCCATTTTTTCAGCTTTTTACTTGTTGTTAGGATACAGTGGGGACTTCTAAGCTCCTTAAAAGCCAGACCAGAAAATGAAAGCCAAACTCTTCATTTTTATTATTGTACTTTTCAGTTTTAGAAGGATCATTTGGAACCTCTTTATAATGTATAAGTCTTTACTGATAGTTTCTATTTGATGAGACATTGTCATTATAACCTTCCTTTAATGCTTTAGACATGGCTAACTTTAGTGCTTTGAATATATTTATAATGATGTCTTTGAAGTCATTATCAGATAAGTCCAATATCTGGGCCCCTTCTAAAGTCTGTTGCTTTGTTTTCTCTTGTGCATGAGTTATTACTCTTTCCTGTATCTTTGTATGTCTCATAATTTCTTATTAAAAACTTATCATTTTAGGCAAAGCATCTAGTAACTCTGTATATAACCCAGGAGTAGATGTCATTGTAATTTGCTTCGTTATTTATTCAATTGGTAACCTAGTTAAACTAATTTGCAGAGTCTACAAAATCCATTTCTCCTGCAGTGTTCAGCCTTTAATGCTCATGATCTTGATCTTTTTTTTTTTTCTTTTCTCTTCTTGTTTTTCTCTTTTAGCCTGGCTACCTAGGGGTTGCTTCTGGGTCATCATAAGCCACTTATTCATCAGAGATTGGATTTAAACCTCCTTGGTTGATTAGATTCCTGGATATATGTGGCATGGAGGCTGCAATCACAATTCAGGGAGTTTACATTTTGACCCACATACTGGTAGCTTGGATTTTCTTCTCTGATAACTCCTGAGAGAGCACAGCCTTAGGTATGCACATAGTCTTCCAGATTACCAGGGATGTGCATGATTTTATTTCTAATCCTGGCTTCCTAGTAGTTGCCTCTGAGTCAGAGTAGTTTATTGTTCAAGCAGTATTTGTTCGGAGGTTGGGCTTAAGCCCCTAATGCTGGTGGGGCTTCAGCTGTTTGCTGATGGATCTGTGTTCTGGTTGGCAAATGATTTTCAGTCTTCCCCTCATTCTACTCTTGCTGTTCCTGAGCAGGTTCAGCCTGGGGCTTGCACACAAACTTCTAGACGACCCAGAGATAAGTGTGATCCAAGGAGGGCTCTTCTGGCAATCTTTTTCCCTGATTCTTCCTGTTAAATTTCTGGTTGTTCTGCCATTTTGCTTGTTGCTACTAGTATTATGGAGCTATGAGCATACTCTTTAATTTTCTCCACCAAGATCTCTGTTGTTTCAGACAACATCATTGAGCTGGAATTCTTTATCCTCTCTTCTAAATAAGGTCAGTCCCTTAAATACAGCTGGGGAGGTTTTCATCCTGCCTTTCCTGCTGAACAGAACTTCTGCACCACTGCACAGAAGCTGGAGGTGGAGACAGAAGCCCACTTCTAGAATGACACCCTGCTCTACAGGTAGATGTGGGCCGGGGGGAAGGAGGTGGCAGCCCCCTGGAGCTCCTGGTCTTCCTAGCTTGTGCATTCTGGTATGGAGCTTCCACTCTGACAGCAAGTTGGAGAAGGGGCAACTGGAGCCCCGTGTTCTTGGACTCATGCACCTGGAGTTGAAATTTCACCCCGTGAGTAGAGGCAAAGTAGAAGAAGGGAGTCACAATTGTCTCTCTCAATCACCTCCACTAGGCATAGAGTTTTTGCATTCCTAGCAGAGGAAGGAGAAGGCGTGAAATGTGGGTGGCCTGCCCTTCCTGGGGTGATACCAAGGACCTATGTATGCTAGGACCTGCAGGGACAGGGAACCCCCTTCTTGACCACAGCCACCAGAGCAGATAACCTTGAGAAGTTTCCATAAGACAGTGCTGACAGTGGGTGGGGGGAACAAGTCATGGCTCCAATGCCACAGACTCCTGCTGTTCTGAAGGATATTTAGTAGATTTTCTTGAAAGAATGTTTTTCCATTTGCATATTTCCTTAGGACAGTTTGTAAAAAAAATTTAAATAATTATAATTTTCTCGTCAAATAGTTGTTTTGCTAGGGAAAGAAAATGTTGCACTCAACACTTTGCCATTCTGGAAGGAAGCCTCAATCCACACATTTTTTAAAAACTTCAAGTAGTTGCCAACATACAAATCCAGATTTCTTGTCTCTCTGACAAAGCAAATATTTATCTCACTGCAACCACTTTTCCAGGAGATAGCCCCTGCTCTGTCCAGGGCCAGGGTTGCTGCAGTTACTCACAGCGTAGCTCACTGTTCACCCGTTCACCATCGCCCTCACCCAAAATGCTCACAACATGTATGTTGGCAGGCATTTGAATTGCAGCCTCTGAAACTGCAAGGGAATTTTAGGCAAAAGCCAAAACGCAGGTGAATGCCAGGGACACAAAAAAGCACACACTCCTTGGAGAACTGCCCTGCTTAGTAGTAGTGCCAAGAGATATGAGGACGGACAGACCAGAGGGACTGGACATTGGAAGCTAGGAAGACTGGACTTCATCCTAGAGGGGCTAAAGGGTTTTAAGCAAAGGATTGGTATGATCAAATTAACATTTTAAAGAAACCATTCAGGCTGCCATGAGGACAACAGAAGGTAATCAGCCACATGTGGACGCCATAATACAGGTGGGAAGGTGTGAAGACCTCACCTAAGGCCAACCCTGGAGAAAGAAAGAAGCGAAAGGAAGATACTTTCAATCTGATTTCCTCATCTCATTCATTATTCAAACGTGGTGGGCAGGTGGAAGTTGAAGGGGCAATACTAGACCACAAAAAAATTCTCAGATTCTAGCAATACCCGCACACAAATCACTTGGGGATCTTGTTAAAGTGCAGCCTCTCATCAGTAGGTCTGAGCGGGGTCTGAGATCCTGAATTTCTTCCAGGCTCCCAAGTGATACCAATGCTGTAAGAGGGTGGTACAGTAAGAGTAGGAGCAGAGTCTCCAGAAAGACCTGTGTTCACTCGAGTCACAGCTGTCACTTTCTATCTGCATGATCTTTTTGTGCTTCTCTTCCTTTCCTTATTTATAAGATGGTGAGGGTGGTGGTTAGTAGCAATAGTATTGGTAGTAATAGTAGGAGGAGAAGGAGTAATCCTCACATCATAGTATTATTATGAGGTTCAAATGTGGTAATGTGCATAAGTGCTCAGAATAAAAGAAGCTCCATAAAGGTTATCTGCTATTCTTACCACTTTGCTGTTTATTTTTGTTCTTGTTGTCATTATTACTTAGACAATGGCAACATTCACTGAGCTAGGAGCAATAAGAGGAGAAAAAGAAGTGAATCAGCTTAGGTTTGGCCATGTGGAGTCTGAGATGCCTCTGAGTCACCCCATGGAATTCCCTGGTAGGTCACTACATATATGGCCCTGGAGCCTCAGAAGAACAGTCTGGATTACAGTCCTGTGGATTCGGGAGTCACTGCCATGTAAGTGGCGAATTCGTAAGTGGATAAAATCACCTTAACTACCAGCAGAAACGAGCCTTGGACTAAAGCCTGAGGATGATGAATATTTAAAGCACAGGCAGAGGAGCCTGGCAGAGATGAACTTTAAATTCTTTAAAGCCTAGTGGCAGTTCCGAATGTCTGGTACGGGATGGTTATACAATAAATCTGTATTTAATTGCGAGTAAGAATAGATGATTATGTTAAATGGAAGACTGATTAAAATTCTGCTGAACTTCTCTTTCCTCTAATCCACATAATCACATCAGTGACTTCAGATTTTCTCTCCTCTGCCCTGTTTCCTGCGCATCTTTTGCATATTCTCGACTATACTTGAAATGCTTTCACGACACTTCTCTTATCTGTACCCACATTTTCTTACCCACCGTATATCAAACAAAAGAGGTAGGAAATGTGCCTCCCATGGTTCCAAAAGAATAATCTCTCCCTCCTCCCTGCATCACCAGTACCTGGCCTGGAATGTGTAGACCAGCACTGTCCAGTAGAATTTTCTGCAATGATGAAATGTTTTATATCTAACCTATACATAATGATAGCTACTAGCCACATGTGCCTATCAAGCACTTATAATATGGCTAATGTCACCAAAACCTAAATGCTTAATTGAATTTTAATTAATTTACATTTAAGTAGCCATATGTGACTAGTAGCTATCATATTGAACAGTGCAGCAGAAGATACTGAAAAAGTATTTGTTGGTTGGATGACATCTAGAGGAACAGATCTCTAGCCACTCCTCCCAGTGGAGAATCACAGTGTACCATCTCAAGCAATGGGAGAGAACAATGGCATAAGGACATAAGGTAAGTTCTATGTGCTACAGCTGGAAAGATAAACTTTATTCATATCACAATTTTGCCTGAAACTACTGTCGTGTGGAACACATAAACTAATTTGTATACATGCAAACAGGCTTTAACCAATCGCAAAATATGTATTCTTACATTGGGATTTTCTAAGGCAAATGATGCCAGCCACATAATTTCCCTTAGAAAATCCCAATGTGAGAATACATATTACATTGGGAGGGCCAGCTTTATGGTATGCAAAATGTGCAGTCACACAGGACCCCACACATAGGTCTCCCCTATTGATTTCATTCATTACTTTTATCATCTTGAAATTCTTAATTATTTTTTAATGAAGGTCCCTCATTTTCATTTTGCACTGGGCTCTGCAAATTGTATAGGTGGTCCTGTTCACAGCAGGACTAATTAGCCTGGCCAACATGGCATGATGAAGTGAGATTTATTTCAGGGATGCGACGCAAAGATAGTCCAACATACACAGATCTCTATATGTAATAAACCACATTAACAGAATGAAGGACAAAAACTATATGATCCTCTCAATAGATGCAAAAAATCACTTAACAAAAACTCAACATTTTTTCATGATAAAAAAATCTCAACTAATTAGGTGTAGAAGAATTCTACCTTCAATACAATAAAGATCATATGACAAACCCACAGCTAACATCATACTCAATGAGGAAAAATTGAGAGCTTTCCCTCTAAGGTCAGGAACAAGACAAGAATGCTCGCTCTCTGCTCTCACATTTGTATTCAACATGCTTCTAGAAGTCCTAGCGAGAGCAATCAGGCAAGAGAAAGAAATAAAAGGCATCAAAATTGGAAAAGAAGTGTAGATTGTCCCTGTTTGCAGATGACATGATCTATATATATAAAGCCCTAAAGAACCCACTACAAATGGTTAAAACTAATAAACAAATTCAGTAAAGTTGCAAAATCAACATACAAAAATCAGTAGCCTTACTATACACCGACAGCAAACTGTCGAAAAAGGAAATCAAGCAATTCTATATATGATAGCTATACAAACACTTAATACTTATGAATACATTTAACTAAGGAGGTGAAAGATATCTACATTGAAAACTATAAAATACTGGTGAATGAAATTAAAGAAACACAAATAAATGAAAAATCATCTCAGGCCGGGGGCGGTGGCTCACGCTTGTAATTCCAGCACTTTGGGAGGTGGAGGCAGGCAGATCACAAGGTCAGGAGATCGAGACCATGGTGAAACCCCGTCTCTACTAAAAATACAAAAAATTAGCTGGGCGTGGTGGTGGGCGCCTGTAGTCCCAGCTACTCGGAGAGGCTAAGGCAGGAGAATGGCATGAACCCGGGAGGCGGAGCTTGCAGTGAGCCGAGATTGCTGGGCGACAGAGAGAGACTCCGTCTCAAAAAAAAAAAAAAGAAAAATTATCTCAGGTTCATGGGTTGGAAGAATTAATACTGTTAAAATGTTCATGCTTCCCATAGTGATCTACAGATTGAATTCAATCCCTATCAAAATTCTAAAGACCTTTCTTTACAGATAAAAAAAACAACTGTAAAAGTTCTAAATGGAACCATAAATTATCCTGAATAGCCAAAGCAATCTTTAGCCAAAAGAAGAAAGCTGGAGACATTACACTACATGACTTCAAAATATACTATATTAAGCTATGGTAATCAAAACAGCATGATACTGCCATAAAAACAGACATAGAGTAGTGGAACAGAATATAGAACACAGATATAAATCCACACATTTATAAGCAACTGATTTTCAACAAAGATGTCAAGAAAACGCAATGGAAAGAGGACTGCCTCTTCAATAAATGGTGTTGGGAAAACGGAATACCCACGTTTAAAAAGAGTAATACTGAACCCTATCTCACACCATATACAAAATCAACTGAAACTAGATTAAAGACTTAAACATAAAACCCAGAAACTGTAAAACTCCTATAAAGAAAATAAAGAAAATTTTCCAGGACATTGGTTTGGGCAATGACTTTTTGGATAAGACCCCAAAGCCACAGGCAACAAAAACAAAAATAGACAAATAGCATTACATCAAACTAAAAAGCTTCTACACAGCAAAGAAAAAAATCAAAAGAATGAAGAGACAACCTACAGAATGAGAGAAAATATTTGCAAACCATATATTTAATAAGAAGTTAATATCCAAAATATATAAGGAACAGAAACAAGTCAATAACAAGAAAAATAAAAATCAGCAAATGACCTAAGCAAACATTTCTCAAAAGAAGACTATAAATGGCCAAGAGCTTTATGAAAAAAATGTTCCATATCATTAACCATCAGGGAAAATGCAAATTAAACTCACATTGCACTATCATCTCACCCTTGTTAGACTGGCTACTATCAAAAAATAAAAGATAACAAGTATTGACGATAATGTGGAAAAAATAGAACCATTGCACAGTTAGTGGGAATGTAAATTAGTATACCCAATAAAGAAAACAGTATAGAGATTACTCAAATACTAAAAATGGAACTACTGTATGATCTAGCAATCCCATACTGGGTATATCTCCACAGGAAATGAATTAGTATATTGAAGAGAGACTGCACTCCCATTTTCATTGGAGCATTATTCATAATAGTGGAATACTATTCCATAATAGATGGAATACTATTCAGCCACAAAAAAAGAAGGAAATTCTGTCTTTTGTGACAACATGGATAAATGTGGAGCACATTATGTTAAGTAAAATAAGCAAGGAACAGAAATACAAATACTACATGATCTCACTTACAGGTGGAATCTAAAAAAGTTGAATTCACAGAAAGAGAGTAGAATGAAAGGTGGTTCCAGGAGCCAGGGTGGGGACTGGGCGAAGAGGGGTTAGAGAGATGTTGGTTAAAGGATACAAATTTCAGTTAGATAGGAGGAATAAGTTCAAGAGTTGTATTGTACGACATGGTGACTATTGTCAATAGCAATATGTGGTATTCTTGAAAATTGCTAAGAGAATAGATGTTAAGTATTCTCACTGAAAATAATTGTGAGGTAATGCATATGTTAATTTAGATATATATTAGCCATTCCACGATGTGTATACATTTCAAAACATCATATTGTACATGATAAGATATACAGTTTTGCCAATTTAAATAAAATAAAATATTTTTAAAAACAGTCACATTTCCAATAGCATCAAAAAGACAAATACCTAGGAATAAATTTAACAAAAGACGTGAACAAACTTATACTGTGAAAACTCAAAACATTGTTGAAAGAAATTAAAGACCTAAATAAATGGAAAGATTTCTCACAGCCGTGGATTGGAAGATCTAATTTTTAAATGAAGTCCTCCACAAATCTACAGATCTGCAGAGCTACAGAGTTAATGAAATCCCTGTCAAAATCCTGCTGGCTTCTTTGTGGAAATTGACAAACTAATCCTAAAACTCATATGGAAACTCAAGGTCCCAGAATAGACAAAACAGTCTTGAGAAAGAAGAAGAAAGTTGGAAGATTCACATTTTCAATTTCAAAATGTACTACAAAATTACAATTGCTAAGACAATGTGTTCCTGGCATAAGGATAGGCCTATACAGCAACGAAAGAGTATTGATATCCAGAAATAAACCCTTACATTTATCACCAATTGATTTCAAGAAGGGTGGCAGGACTATCTGATGTGGAAAGAGTAGTCTATTCAACCAAGGTAGTAGGATAACTGAATAGCTACACATAAAATAATGAAGTTGGACCCTCCTTGTCACATTATGTACAAAAACTAATTTAAAATGGACCAAACACCTAAATTTAAGACTGAAACTATAAAATTCTTAGAAGAAAACATGGGTGTAAACCTTTGCGACCTTGTACCTAGCAATGGTCTCTTAGATATAACACCAAAAGTACAAGCAACCAAGGAGAAAATAGATAAATTGGACATCATTAAGATTTAAAACTCTTGTGTTTCAAAGACGACCATCAAGAAAGTGAACAGACAATCTACACAATGAAAGAAAACATTAACAAGTCATATTTCTGATAGAAATTTGTATCTAGAATATATAAAGTACTCTGCAACTCAATAATAAAAAAATAAATAAGCCAATTTTTTTTAAAAAGAACGTCTCCAAATAGACATTTCTCCAAAGAAGACATATATGTGGCCAATAGTACATGAAAAGATGTCCCACACTATTAGGCCTCAGGGAAATTTAAAACAAAATCACAATGAGATACCACTTCAGACCCACTAGGATGGCTATAGTTAATTAAAAAGAAAAATAATAACAAATGTTAGTGAGTGTGTGGAAAACTCAGAACTCTCATATACTGCTTGAGGGAATGTTAAATGATGGAGTCACTTTGGAAAACCACCTGGCAGTTCTTTGAAAGGCTAAATACAGAATTATCATATGGCCCAGCAATTCTACCCATCAGGTACACCTACAAGGAAAGAAGACATTTGTTCACACAAAAACTTATAATGAATGTTCATAGCAGTATTATTCATAATGGTCAAAAAGTGGGAACAATCCAAATGTTCATCACCTGATGAATGGATAAAGGAAATGCGGTAGGTATAATCCAGACAATGAAATATTATTTAACAATAAAAAGGAACGAAGTATTGATATGTTATAATGTGAATGATACTTGAAAACACTTGATATATATAATATGATATAATGTGAATGATATAATGTGAATGATACTTGAAATGTGAAAAATGTTAGTCACAAAAGACCCCATATTACATGATTCAATTAATACAAAAGGTCCGGAACAGACAAATCCATAGGGATAAAAAGTAGATTAGTGGTGGCTGCCTATGGATGAGGAAGTTGTAGGAAAATGCGGAGGGCCTGCTAATGCCGTTTCTTTTTAAAGTGATGAAAATGTTTTAAAATTGATTGTGGGAATGGTAAATAACTCTGTGAATATACTGAAAAACATTAAATTGTACACTTTAAATGGATAAATTGCATGGTATGTGAATTATATCTCAACAAAGCTGTTTCTAAAAAAGTATTATGAAGGAGGGTGGGAGACACAGAATGAGAAAAAAAAAACAATAGGAAAGGGAAACAGAAGGAGAGGGAGAGGGATTGCTCTTCAAATTAGATTTACCAGCAAAGAGGAATTCAAGTAGAGAATTTGAGCAAAGTCCTAGGGAAGGAGGTAGAGCTACTGGCTTTGGTGTGACTTGTGCAAGTCCCTTCTCAGCTTCAGTTTCCTCATCTGTAAAATTATCAGTTAGGCCCACCATATCTCTGTTTCTCTGGATCAGAGTTGCAAAGGACCTCTGCTCCTCTGACATTTCTGTTCTTTCCCAAGGGTCTGTAAATATTTGGATCAGTTGGTTATCTTCTCTGAGCTGTCATTATAAAATAAATTAAAAACAACAACTTTGCTCAGCCTGAACCCCTTCCCCAACAATCCCCCACTCCCCCAACCTTCAATGTTCACTGCTCCCAAAGCTCATCCTCAAATCAAACTGAGGACCCTAGAAGCCCAAGCCTAGTTCATCCCACCTGTAGTCTCGCGTGTCGGGGATGGTGCGATTGAGAGGCAGCTGGTTGCTGAGGTACGCGTTGTAACCAAACTTCCGGAAGAGGTCCTGGGCCGCCTTCTGCTGGGCCTCAGAAAGATCCTCGCCCCATTGCCTGAAAAGCTGTGAGTGTGGGAAGAGTTTCATTTGGGTTTTGTGCTTCTTTGTCTCATTCACCTTGGTTTCCATTGCCTTTAGAACAGGGCGTACTTCATCTTTCGCCCTCTTCAGTGTGCTGTTCACATTTTCTTGTTGCCTCAGAGCTAATTTCATACTTTCTTCTGCAAATGAAGAGGACAGGGGTGGGAGAGAAAACATTTCAGCCCCTCCTTAGTTACCTGGGTATTCCTTTCCATTCTAATTTCCTCTAATGGTTTACCCACTACATCTTAAAACTTATAAGCTCTCGTCACAGAGGATGTAGTATGTCAGGGAACTTATCCAGCCATGCAAGGCTGTCCCAGCAGAGTATGTACTAGACACGTCTCTCCGTTTAGCCCCATCAAAACTCCTCCATCCCACATCTTCAAAGCTCCTCGAAGAACTGACTATGATCTGAGAAATAGATGGAAAATAAGCTAATGTTTTTCAGAATGAGGCCTGAGAACCACTTACATCAGAATCAATCAGTTGTGATTTTTTTTTTTAATGTAGATACCCAGGCTAATCTCCAAATCCACTAAATCAGGATCTGAGAGTTGGGTGGAAATACAGACAGGAGAAATTACAAGAACCTGCTTTTTAATAAAACCAAGGAGTAATTCTTTTTACAGTAAAACTTAAGAAACACTTACTACACCATTAGTGCCTAACAAAGGCAAATCTGCTCTAACCACTACCACCAACATCCACCTATGCCCTTGCTTTTCCTGTGCTTGATTTACGAGGAACTTTAAAATTGGAGATGTCCTAGTCTTGCAATTTCCAACTTGCGTGATCATAAGAATGTCTTCAAAAGCTTGTTAAAAATACAGAATCCCAGGCCTCCCCGGAAGATTCTGACTCAGTTCTGGGGTAGAGCCTGAGAATCTATATTTTAAACAATGGGTCTAGATAAATCTAATTGTCACATTAATTCGGGAAACACTGCCTTAACTCAAAAGAACGAACAGACAGTGATAGACCCAGGCAGAGGATGTTTTATGCAGAAGATGCCCTCCAGGATCCATGACGTCATCTATTATTTACCTCACCTTTCCACCCAGTAAGATTTGTGCTGGAGTATCTTAGCATATGCACCTTGAACTCCCTCAAGCTCAATCTGCGAACTCAGCAAAAAGAGAGAAAAAATAACCATTTTAGTGTTTAGTGATGATGACATTCTTCAGCACTAAATCCCACCACGGTGATCAAGGCACTCTGACATAGGATCTACTTTGTTTCTACTAATCCTCCCTTAAGCCCACACTAAACTTCAACCAGACTGACAGGATCACGTGTAGCC
The DNA here is from genome assembly GCF_029281585.2 of Gorilla gorilla gorilla. Lineage (NCBI taxonomy): Eukaryota > Metazoa > Chordata > Mammalia > Primates > Hominidae > Gorilla > Gorilla gorilla. The sequence goes on along the minus strand of NC_073234.2, from coordinate 20,373,249 downwards.
TGTCCAGCATCTTTCTACAAGCTAGAAGAAGGCATCCTTTCTTTCTGAATGATTGCAACTCAGGGTCACCAGCTTGGTGAGGGGACAGCCCCATTGTGTGAATTTTCTCCGGGTAGACGCATCTCGCGCCACAGCACATGGCTTGGCAAGCAGAATGTGTGCTGGATTTCAGATCCATATACAGCCCCCAAGAGGGAAGCAGGGGAGTCCTGTGACTGGGAGGAGAACATGTTTGTAAAGTGACGTAAGACTGGCCCAAAAAGAAGGAAAAGGAGAAAGAGAATCACCTCTTCAAGTGGTTAAGACAAAAAGAGGATAGTCGAAAAAACTTGGGCAAAAAGTAAATGGTAGGTCTCTCAAAGGAGGCTCATGTGAACACCATGCATACTTGTTCAGGTAGAAAAAAGAAGTGAGAGCATACTGTTTACAGTGTCCCAGATGGAACACTATGGTTATTCATACTTTTCTGTCCTAAGCATACAGGGGCCACAGGGTGGTACTGGGTTCTTCCTACCTCTGAGCTCCTCTGCGTTCTTCCTTGGGGGGATATCTGATTTTCTCTTTCACTCATGGCTGTCAGTGGGAGCTGGTTTGGACCTGGCCATCCTAAAGTCAATTTGAGGAAATGCATAATCTGGTGGTATGAATACAGTGTCACTAGGTTATCCCCATAACTTATACTGAAACCTTCCAAGCCCCAAAACAGACACATCCATTGACATTCCCCTGGTGGGGCTTTTATGAACCCTGAGGGAGGTTCCAGAAAACTGGCTTAGAGTCATTGATCCTTCCCTCAATAGGGATATAATTATTATTGTTTGCATTTGCTCTTGGTAGCTTACATGATTCAACTAAGTATCCTTATTGATTTCTGATTTTTTTTTTTTTTTTTTTTTTTTTTTGAGACGGAGTCTTGCTCTGTCACCCGGGCTGGAGTGCAGTGGCACGATCTCAGCTCACTGCAACCTCCACCTCCCGGATTCACGCCATTCTCCTGCCTCAGCTTCCCGAGTAGCTGGGACTACAGGCGCCCGCCACCACGCCCAGCTAATTTTTTGTATTTTTCTAGAGACGGGGTTTCACCGTGTTAGCCAGGATGGTCTCGATCTCCTGACCTCGTGATCCGCCCGCCTCGGCCTTCCAAAGTGCTAGGATTACAGGCGTGAGCCACCGCGCCCCGCCGACTTCTGATTTTTTTAAATCTTCCTGGAATCCTGGAGGCAATGAGCAAACAGGATGAAGGGTAATTAAACAGGCTTTTAGTTACAGGAAGCCCTGTGGGGGGGGAAAAAAAAAAAGCATTGCTGATCTAGAAACAGGGCCCAGAAGACTTTTTGAGGTTCAACTCAGGTGGTAGTGAGTCTCTGACATCACAACATTTCAGAGCGAATAAAATGTGGGAGCACCAAGAATAACAAGAGAGATATTTGCAAAGAAAGAAAGAGGAGTAAACCAGATGGCTCTGGCTGGCTCCTCATGGCACATTGTGTCCTAGCTGATGGAAAGAATAGCAGGGCTTTGGGTAGAACTCCTGTCATTTTACGGCTTGAGGAGGCTAAGCCAGTCTGATGAGCCTTGGGGATGGGTGAGACAGTCCTGGTGTGGTCTGGGTGCTCTGCCAAACAGTGAGGGTGGTGCTGGGGTCACCACCCTAGGTACACAGGCATCCTCCTGGTGAAGCTGCACCAAGCATATTTGCATGGGCAATGTCCGACCCACCCAGGTAAGCCAGGGCTTGTGGAGCTGATGATCTTCCCTCTGTTTCATCCACTCTCTTGCCCCGTATCACTCTTCCCTTCATCCCTGTCTGCCTGTCTTTTTCTCTCTCTTTCCTAGACGCACCCACTCATTTATTCATCTGTGGAATTTCGATGTATGAATAGAAATGAGTAGTGAATGAGACGTTCATGGAAACAGCACTTATGAAACTTGCTTTCCATAAAACTGTACCATAATAAAATATGATGAGTCTTATGAAGGAGGACGCAGAAGGTGCTATGGGTGCCTTAGGCCTCTCCTTCTCTCCCATCACACTTTCCCTTCTTTTCTTCTTGTCTCCATACAAACTCTTTCACTCTCTCTCCCTGGACTCCCTCACTTCTCTGCTCCTTTCCTGTCCCAGCTCTTTTCTCCTCTCTCATCTCCCTTCTCACTCTCCTCGCTCTTTCCCTGATTTCTTCTCTCACTTCCCTTTTCTCTTCCTGCCTTTCCTTCCACCCATCTCCCAGCCTCACCCTGAACCCTGACAATGCTCAGTTCTCATTTTAGAAGACACTTTCCCCAACTCCAGCCCCATGTGCACACACCTGGGCAGTCACATCCCTGCCCACACATGGAACACCTCCCTATGGGGTTCCAGCATTTGATCCCTGTTACCTGGGAGCAGGGGGAAATTGCTGCTTCCCTTGCTGAAGCTGGATGCGCAGGCACATAAAATTCAGAGGCATTAGAGTTCCATGGTGAGCCGGAATCACAAACAAACCCCAGAATGTGTTGAAATCTTACCCTTACGTTTAAATGAGGAGGTAAAAATTTGGCACAGAGCAGTTTATAGATCACCTTCTGCATCTGCTTCACAGCCCTATCAGGTCAGGTTGATAACTATCATTATTGTTATCATCATCTCCATTTACAGACCAGGAACCTGAGGCTGAGAGAGAGAAGCACTTGCTCAAAGTCACACAACCACAATGGCACATCAGGATTCGATCTTAGGTCCTCTAACAAAGCCCTCATTAGTTCATGAAAGGAGCACACCGCAAAATGGAAGTGAGGCCCTTGCCCCAGAAATTGCCACCTCTCTTCAACAGCCCCTACCACACATAGGTGTGGGGAAAGGAAAGAGAGATCAGATGGTTACTGTGTCTGTGTAGAAAGAAGTAGACATAGGAGACTCCATTTTGTTCTGTACTAAGAAAAATTCTTCTGCCTTGAGATGCTGTTAATCTGTAACCGTACCCCCAACCCCGTGCTCCCTGAAACATGTGCTGTGTCGACTCAGGGTTAAATGGATTTAGGGATATGCAGGATGTGCTTTGTTAAACAGATGCTTGAAGGCAGCATGCTCGTTAAGAGTCATCACCACTCCCTAATCTCAAGTACCCAGGGACACAAAACACTGCGGAAGGCCACAGGGACCTCCGCCTAGGAAAGCCAGGTATTGTCCAAGGTTTTTCCCCATGTGACAGTCTGAAATATGGCCTCGTGGGAAGGGAAAGACCTGACCGTCCCCCAGCCCAACACCCGTAAAGGGTCTGTGCTGAGGAGGATTAGTAAAAGAGGAAGGAACGCCTCTTTGCAGTTGAGACAAGAGGAAGGCATCTGTCTCCTGCCCGTCCCTGGGCAATGGAATGTCTCGGTGTAAAACCCAATTGTATATTCCATCTACTGAGATAGGAGAAAACCGCCTTAGGGCTGGAGGTGGGACCTGCGGGCAGCAATACTGCTGTTTAAGGCATTGAGATGTTTATGTGTATGCATATCTAAAGCACAGCACTTAATTCTTTACCTTGTCTATGATGCAGAGATCTGCTGACCTTCTCTCCACTATTATCCTATGACCCTGACACGTCCCCCTCTCCGAGAAACACCCAAGAATGATCAATAAATACTAAGGGAACTCAGAGGCTGGCGGGATCCTCCGTATGCTGAACGCTGGTCCCCAGGGCCCCCTTATTTCTCTCTATATACTTTGTTTCTGTGTCTTTTTCTCTTCCAAAGTCTCTCGTTCCACCTAACGAGAAACACCCACAGGTGTGGAGGGGCAACCCACCCCTTCAATAGGCCTAAGGACAGGTCTATGCTAGACATTCCTAAGGCCCTTGGGATTCTTATTCTTCTGGTTGCCTGCATATATGTAGATATAATGATAGTGCATGTGCACAAGCCCACACACACATACACACACACATGCTCACCTCCCCCATACTGCTTGCTCTAATTTCCACTTCTACTCACTTCATTCTCAATACCCATCTCCCATTTGAAGGCACAGAATTCAGTGTCAGATGCTTCAATGAGCGACAGATGAAAATGTGACCTCTCACCCATTTTTCCTTCCATATCCCTTTTTCCTAAGTGCCCCAAACACACACACCCACACACACACCTTCCAGGTTAGCATTGTAAACTTACTCAGATCCTGCAATTCCACCTCCAAGTGGGAGAGTCTCTTTATCACTGCCCCGTCGCGTTTATTCAGATGTAAAGGAAGCTCCCTGTGGAGACCACCCGTAAACAGGTTTTGTAAAGTCCCCTTGCTAGAAAATACCAGAAGGAGATTGACAGCAATGGCCACAGCCAGCCCAATGAAGAGGGCTTTGGGGAGTTTTCTCCAAAACATCATCTTCTTCCTGGGGGTCATCCACTCCCTGTGGGGCTGAGTGTGTCACTGCTGGAGCAGGTTAAGAATCAGAACCAGCCTAGCTTTTGTGGGAAAGAGAGTTCTAGGTGCCAGTTGAGTTGGTCTCCCCTGTGTGAGACACCCATGGGAAGCCACAGGTGGCCTCTGAGGAGCAAAGTCTCCTTACTGCCTTCTTTGTCTTTATGCCCGGAGAGGATAACCGCTCAGCGGCTTTCCACAGGTTGCTCAGGGAGATAACACTCCCTTGAAGCAGAGGAGTATAATCAAACACCTTGGCTCCTCCTGAAACCCACTCCCACCCATTTCAGTCATTAAAGATCTTAAGTAGTTTAGACACACGCCTTTGCTCAAGGAAATTCACAGAAACCGCCACTGTTACACATCTTATCGAATGACTCACTGATTAATCCTTTTTACTCATCCCTTCCTCCCCTTCCCATCTGCCCTAAGAACAGAGAGCTTGTAAACCAATAAATTGGGTGGAGCCCAGAGCTCAGGGCCGTGAGCACGCCTCCAACGCTCTGGTCCCCTGGACCCGCCTTTTAAACGCTTATTCTGCCTCTTTCTAACTCCTCTGTCTCCGCCGGACTCGGGGTACCCGCTGGGTGGTGTGGGGCTGGTTTCCCCAACAGCTTTCTCCCCACCCAGCTTCATAGATGACACCCTGCCTGCTAGGCCAGATGTTCTCCGGCCAAGAACACTATTATAGCTGCCTGGCTTCTCCCTGAGCAGCGTCAGGTGTGAGGAGTGCGCATGGCAGCTGCCCAGTGACAGGTAAGTCACCTGGACACACCTTGTACTGTCTCAGGAGTCAGAAGAATGCTTGCTCCTGCAGCTAGCTCAGGCTGCCTGGGTGAGAGGCTTTTCTCTATATATGTTTGTTTGATGTTTAATGTTCTCTCTCCCTGGAAAAACCACCTGGGAGACTCTGACAGGGCATGTGAGCTCTGCTCCTGTGGGTATAAGAAGGGGATAAATAGGATGAAAAAGAAATCACGAAGCAAGAAGTCTCTGTACACTTAGATCCTTGCTTTTTTGGAGAGTCGGGATCTAAGATGTCTTTTTACCTAACTCTACAGGGTTTTGGACATAGTAGGTGTGCAACAAATGCTTGTCCCACACACTTAAGGAGAGACTTTCTTGCTAGTTCCTAGGACCTCACTGCCTAGAAGCAGCTGGAGAAGAGCTGGAGGCGGTGCCCGGGGTTGAGCCTCAGGGGATGACTCCGATTCACTGGTCTCTGTCCTTTGCTTGTCCTCTGCACAACTTCAAACACTGGGCTTCTGCCCTGCCCCGGCTTCCAGTAACTCCTTTGCCTCCACACCTCACACTTATAATATGTTTTGGACAAATCACCAGTGATCATCATTGTAGAATAAACACTTAAAATTGTTCCCCAAGGCTAAAAGTTCAAAGTTCTCAGTCTACTGTCAATCCCGTGAAAATCACAGCTTCCACCCCGGCCTGGCTCCTTGGACTATTTACTACGTACCAAACACAGCACATGGTGACATGTGCTGAGGCGGACATGTGGATTAAAGAAAAGTAATGTGGCTTTAGGAAAAACAGGATGAAAATGAACAAAATGAAAAGGAATCACTTCTTCTGTTTCGCAGGGATAGAAAATGTCTCCCAGCCTCCCACTTGCAAATTAGACTCAAAACATAAAAAACACATGATCCGGCCAGGCGCAGTGGCTCACGCCTGTAATCCCAGCACTTTGGGAGGCCGAGGCAGGTGGATCACCTGAGGTCAGGAGTTCAAGACCACCCTGGCCAACATGGCAAAACGCCATCTCTACTAAAAATAACAAAATTAGCTGGGCATGGTGGCAGGCACCTGTAATCCCAGCGACTTGGGAGGCGGAGGCAGGAAAATCGCTTGAACCCAGGAGGCGGAGGTTGCAGTGAGTCGAGATCGCGCCGCTGCACTCCAGCCTGGGCAACAAGAACAAAACTCCATCTCAAACAACAACAACAACTACAAAAAAAAAAAAAAAAATGCATAACCCTTCTGCTTCTGGGACAAGAAGAAATACCTACATTCATCTTCTCTATTCCTTCCCACCAGGGCAAGTAAAAAGTACACATGATATGTAAAACAAACCTAAGAAGACTCTGAAAGGTAGAGAGAACAGGGCAAGCTGACTAGAGATCTCCAGATATCCTAGCTATTGTAGGAAATAGATTCCAAGTTGCTGGATGCTGGAGCAGTCAACAACTTGGAAATGCAATGGGCAGAGACAATAGAAGCCCCAAGAAAAAGCTGCTTTCTCTAACCGAAGAAACAGGAAATGGGAAGCCTAGCAAGACAGAAAATGTTTAGACAACAACTGCCCTACTCCAGCCAAATGCCACTGAAAACCTTGCAGTGCCATGCCCACCACATCCACAGAGGCCTCGTGGGGAGCCTAGACTTCCAACCTCACCCCAGCTGTGAGGGTTTGCCCCTGCATCCCCCACCTTCCCCTCCAGGGTGTGTCAGTGAAGGTCTCTTGGGGAGCTGGCATTTTTGTCATTGTCCCCACATGATATCAGTAAAGGAACAGTGGCCCTCCCCTTTTCAGCCAGTGTGGTGTCAGCAGAGGGCTAGTGGGGAACCTGAACTCCCTCCCTCACCCATCAGTAATGAGGCAGCCCTCCCAACCAGGTGTCAGTGGAGGCCAAGCATGGAACCTGGGCTTCCTCTCCCACCTGGCAGCGATGAGATGAAATCTCCCTCTCCCCACCAGAACAGTGTATGAAAGGCCTGCTAAAACAGATTTACATAGGATCCAGAGTCTCATAAAGTTATATTCAGAATGGCCAAGATGCAATAGAAAATCACTTGTCATATCAACAACCAGGAAAATCTCAACTTGGAAGAGCCTATCAACAGACACCAACACCAGCCGGGCATGGTGGCTCATGCCTGCAATCACAGCACTTTGGGAGGCTGAGGCAGGAGGAGGATGGCTTGATTCCCAGGAGTTTGAGACCAGCTTGGGCAACATAGTGAGACCCTGTTTCTACTAAAAAATAAACTTTTTTTTAAATTGGCATGGCATGGTGGCTCACACCTGTAATCCCAGCACTTTGGGAGGCTGAGGCAGGCAGATCACTTGAGCCCAGGAGTTCAAGACCAGCCTGAGCAACACGGTAAAACCCCATCTCTACAAAAAAATTTAAAAAAATCAGCCAGGCATGGTGGCACATGCCTGTGGCCCAAACTACCCAGGATGCTAAGGTGGGAGGATCACCTGAGCCCAGGAGGTTGAAGCTGCAGCGAGCCATGATCGTGCCATTGCACTCCAGCCTGGGTGACAGAGTGAGACCGTGTCTCAAAAAAAAAAAAAAATTAAAGCAGATACAAACACCAAGATGACACAGATGCTGGAATTGTCTGACAAGGATTTAAAAGCAGCCATAGTAACATTGCTTGAACGACTGATTATGAACATGCTTGAAACAAATGAAGAAACAGCAAGGAAATCAGATGTTTTAGCAAAGATATAGAAATCTCAGGAAAGAAACTGAAGACATAAAAAAGAAACAAATGGAAATTTTATAAGTGAAAAATACAATAAACAAAATTTAAAAATCACTGGGTAGGCCTCAACTGTAGAATAAGGACAGAGAAAAGAATCAGTGAACTTGAAGATGGAATAATAGAAAATGCTCAATCTGAAAAACAGAGAGAAAGTAGACTAAAAAAAATTAAACCTCAAAGACCGGTGAGATTACAACAACAGATCTAATATTCATGTCATCGGAGCCTTAGGAAAAGACAAAATGTGGGGCTAAATAAGAATGTAAAGAAATAAGGGCTGGCTGGGCACGGTGGCTCAGGCCTGTGACCCCAACACTTTGGGAGGCTGAGGCAGGTGGATCACCTAAAGTCAGGAGTTCGAGACTGTGGGGCCACAGCCTGACCAACATGGTGAAACCCCATCTCTACTAAAATTACAAAAAATTAGCTGGCCGTGGTGGTGCACACCTGTAATCCCAGCTATGGGAGGCTGAAGCAGGGGAATCACTTGAACCCAGGAGGTGGAGGTTGCAATGAGCTGAGATCGCGCCACTGCACTCCAACCTGGGCAAGAAAATCGAAACTGTGTCTCAAAAAAAAAAAAAAGAAAAGAAAAGAAAAAGAAATTTCCAAAAGTTGGCAAAAGACACAAACCTACAGATTCAAGATGCTGAGCAAACCCCAAATAGGACAAACTCAAAGAAATTCATGATCATCTGATGCCCAGATGCATTATAATCAAACTTCTAAAAACTAAAGACAAATAAAAATTCTTAAAAGTAGCAAGAGAAAAATGACACTTAGAGGGGAAAAACAATTCAAATGATAGAGTTCTCATCAGAAATCAAGAAGACCTGAAGAAAGTATCACAACTTTTCAAGTGCTGGAAGAAAAGAATGGTCAATCCTGAATCCTGTATCCAACAAAAATACCCTTCAGGAATGGAGAAGAAATCAAGACATCTTCAGATAAGAAAACTAGTAGAATTTGTTTCCAGCAGACTTACCTCAAAAGGATGACTACAGAAATTGTTCTAAGTAAAGAAATGACAAAAGAAAGAATCTTGGAACAAGAAAAACAAAATAACAATGTTAAAATCTGAGTAAATAGAAAAGACTTTCCTTTTCCTCTTGAGTTTTCTAAATTACGTTTGGCAACCAAAAATCATAACATTGTCTGCTGTGGTCTGAAAATATATGGAAGAGATATTTAAGACAATTATACTATATATGGGGGAGGGCAAATTAGGGACTTAAATAAGGTAACGTTTCTTCACTTCACGTGGACTGGTAAAATGGCAACACCAGTAGACTGTGTTAAGTTATGTATATACAATGGTGATTACATAGTTCTAAAGTATCTTGAGTGACAGTGTTTGCATGTCTACATGTAATATCTACATGTGATAAAATAGCATAGAACTATATACACATAGTATCAATGTCAATTTTCTGCTTTTGCTATTGCACTATAGTTACATAACTACATATATAATATAGGAGTGTCATCAGCTTCTTCACTATTTCACTATAGTTACAAATGCAGTTAGATATCTTCGTTCTGGGAATACTAGGTGCCCTCTCATTCGTCCAATCACTGCTCAGTTATATAGTTATATATACAGTTATATGAATATAATCGTAGTCATCGGGAAAAACTGGGTGTAAGAGGTATACAGAACCGCTCTGTACAATTCTTGCAAATTTTGTGAATCTGTAATTATTTCAAAATTGTTTTCTTTTAAAACAAAAAGATTCCTACCCTGTATAAAGTGACTGCTGAAGTAGATCACTTTCTAAAATTACAAAGTCTTTATTAAAAACACCACAAAAATTGTGGCTACCTCTAGAGTCGGCAGGGATTGGAGGACTGAGGGCTAGAGGTGGGAGGAGACTGCTTTCACTGTGTAATTTTTTTAATATATTCTACATTTTGTGTCTTATTACATGAATTATCCATTAAAAATAAATAAAATAATTTGATCAAACATTGCACCATAATCGGTGCCATTTTACTGCTGTCTAGAATAGGTCAAAGTTCACTCAGCTAGACAGGCCAGCAAATACTCCTCTGCAGTCCCATGTGCACTTGTCCTTCTCCACTAAGACGCTGACGAGACCCCTCTTTCTGGGAACACTGGGTGCCCTCTCATGCATCCAATCACTGATCAGAACACTGGGGCAGTATTCTTCCAGTGTTTACTTCATAAAATTCACCTGGGTAGCTTGGTAAAAATGCAGATGTCCAGGTTGTAAGCCAAAAGATCCTATTCTGTAGGTCATTAGGAGACCCGGACGCCTGCACTTTTAACAAATCCCTTAAATGAATACGTTTACACTCTGACCCAAGGGCGCCCGCAAATCCATGGGAGAGGGGCTGATTTACAGGTAGAGTCAATGTGCCTACTACCCTGTAGGAGGCCCCAACTTGCACCAAGGGTCATGAAAGGGCAAGTGACCAATCTGCCTAGGGATGTGGCATCTTGAAAGATTTAGCGTGTGCATGTGTGTGTATGTGTGTGTGTGTCAGTTCCTCCAGCAAAGGGAGCATGTGTAACGAAGGTTATGGGGACAAGAAAGTATAAATTTTTTTTTATTATTTTAAAAATAGTAGGGGCCAGGCACGGTGGTTCACACCTGTAATCCCAGCACTTTGGGAGGCTGAGGTGGGCGGATCACAAGGTCAGGAGACTGAGACCATCCTGGCTAACACGGTGATACCCCATTTCTACTAAAAATACAAAAAATTAGCCAGGCATAGGGGCACATGCCTGTTGTCCCACCTACTCAGGAGGCTGAGGCAGGAGAATTGCTTGGACCTGAGAGGCAGAGGTTGCAGTGAGCCAAGATCGCACCATTGCACTCCAGGCTGGGCAACAGAGCAAGACTCCGTCTCCAAAAAAAAAAAAAACAGAAAATAGGGCTGGGATCTCACTTTATTGCCCAGGCTGGTCTCAAGCTCCTGAGCTCAAGCAATCTGCCTGCCTCAACCTCCCAAATAGCTGGGATTACAGGCATGAGCTACCACTCCCGGCCACAAATTATTTTAATGAAGATCAAATGGATAAAAGCAGTCAGAATGTGGAGGCAGAGGCGGGGACTGTGATAAGATGATAAGAGCTGTCTACCTCATTTTCGTTTATAATAGCAAATAATAATAAGCTGACCTAAAGTTTCCAACCGCAAGTGAATAGTTAAATAATTAACAGTGCATAATAGTTAAGTAAATTATGCCATCTCCACTCCACAGAATATTAGAATATTATGGACAGCAAGGAGATACTGTTGGAAAAAGTATAGATTTTAGAGCGAGGTAATAATTCTATTACTTACTAGCCAGGTAAACTAAGGCAAGTTATTTCACGTCTCTGAACCTAATTTACCTTATGTGCAATATGGGGATATATAATACTCTTCTTTGAAGAGCTGTTATGGGATATGGGATAACCTTTGTAACTTGTCTGGCATATTCAATAAACATTAGGTAATTTTCTAAAATTATAAACTCTTTATTAAAAACACACACGAAGTCAGGCAAGATGGTTCATGCCTGTAATCCCTGCACTTTGAGAGGCTGAGATAGGTGGATCCCTTGAGCTCACGAGTTCGAGACTAGCCTAGACAACATGACAAAAACCCATCTCTAAAAAAAAATACAAAAATGAGCTGGGTGGGAGGAGGTGGAGGGCACCTGTAGTCCCAGCTACTCGGGAGGCTGAGGTGGGAAGATGGCTTGAGCCCAGGAGGTAGACGTTGTGGTGAGCTGAGATTAAACCACTGCACTCCAGCCTGGAGCCAGACCTTGTCTCAAAACACACACACACACACACACACACACACACACACACGCATGCAAACACAAAGACAGTGGTTACCTCTAGAGTTGGCGGGGATTGGAGAACTGAGAGAGGTAGGAGGAGACTAATTTTCACTGTGCAATATCACTGATTTTCACTGTGCAATCATTGCTATGGTTTTTGTTTTAAAATTTTGAAAGCCATATTGCAACATGGAAAACAGCTTATAATAAAATGCTAAGTGAACAAAAAAAGGCTAGAAAATTGTTGAGCTTTCCAAATGGGGACTTACAGGAGTCCTAAATAGTGTCACAGTGCCACTAACAGCCCAAATTTATTGTACCCTTACCACATCTGCTGACATGGATTCCAAGCTTCTGCAAAGTCTCCTCAAGTACTTCTCAAGGTCCTCAGAGGGGTCTCTGAAGGGGCCCAGCAAGGCTCCAGGTAGCATCTTACAGCTTTCTTTCTCAAGTTCCTCAGCAGTCTTGCCTAAGTTGTCTCTCCACCAAACCCTGCAGCCGCTCACAGCCCATTCCTCTGTGGAATACCCAGGCCCCTACTGCCTCAGAGAACGTGCATCTTAGAAGTGCTCAAAACCATGAGACTGTCTATGACAAAGCTGGAAAAGCTTACCCTACTTTTCATGCTCCACGCAGTTGAGGGTGATAAGCGGCAAAGTCAATGTATCTTATAGTCCATTATCTTACAGTATGTAATGAAAATGACTTTGAGTGTTTACCCACAGACAGTCATTTTGCTCCCTAGGACACAAACCCAACAGAGAATGGCAGAAATGTTAAGTCAGAGATCATCCAAATGTCACCTGCCACACCTAGTCAGAATCACTTTTCGCTCAGGGGATGAGGACATTGTATTTGACCACACTTGTCTGCCTGATTCCTTTCCTTAGCTTGTTTCTTTCCCAGGAGGCTCCCTAGGTCTTAGTAGACTCCTGGTTGCCTACCCTACCACCCTGCCAGTTGTGCCCATAGATGACTAAGCCCAAGCAATAAGCATAGCTTAGAAACCAGATGGAAACCTCACTCCCACTTCAATGCAAGACTGTGATTACAGCCATGTGTAAAAGAAAACCCAGTGCCCAGATTCTTCAATACAAGGAACCAGTGTAACTTTGGAAACATGATTGATTCTAAAATCTGAAGCAGGCAAAATACAAGATGAACCCAAAGCATTTCATAGTACCAGAAAGTAAGGAAAAGCTCAAAAAGCTAAGAGGTGGTGTTGGGGGAAGAGAGACGAAAAAGGAAAGAAAACTAAAACAAGAAAACCAAACAGAAATACAATTTCTAAAAAGACTAGAAGGAAATAAGTTGAAATTGCAAGAATGGTCGTCTTATGGTAGTTAGACTATAGGCAATTAATTTTCTTTTTCTATTTTTTATTATTCTGACATGGTCCTATCAGCTTTATAACGGAAACCATTTATAAATTAGTGATATTTTAAAGTAGAATCACCATTCGTGGTAGCCATTTGAAAACAGACAGAGGGGAAAGAAGTGATGAAGGAGGAACCGAAGGTCCAGCTTTTGCACCTGTGTGCTTGGTAGTGCCCATAACAGAGGGCGAGAACAAAGGGGAAGAAGAGAGACGAGAGGAAACACCTAGGTCAACTAGGCACATGTTTCATCGGAAGGCCTCTGAAGATCAGATGTGTCCTGTAAGCAAATGGAAATTTGAGTCTCAAGCACTGGAAAGACATCAAGGATAGGGTAGAAAATTTCCTCAGAGGAAATGAATATAGTTGTGAGAGTAGAAGTGTACTGGAATTAAACATAACAATGGAACATTCAATAACAATGGAAAATTTTATGTTTATGTTGTCTTAAATCCTATTAGGGAAAAAATGGTGATTCGACCATTAATAATGCCTTTCTTTTCTCTCCCTTGCCGCAAAAGCCTCTAGTCAGACAGGAGACATTTCAGAAAGGATTACTTTTGTTGATCATTATTCTGACCTTTTGTGGGAGAAACTCCTCCTTCATATTTTATCACTAAAATTTCTGTACATTCTATTCTTATTTGGGGATAAGATGTTCTCAAGAGATTAAGCTGTATTCTTACTAAATCAGTTATAAATATCTGTACAGAGCCGGGTGTGATGGCAGTCACTCATAGTCCCACCTACTTAGGAAGCTGAGGTAGGAGTTCAAGACCAACCTAGGCAAAATAGCAAGACCCCATCTCTAAAAAATAAAAATTTAAAAGAGACAAGTATTTGTGCAACTTCAGAAGATTCATTCATTTTACAATGAGTAAGATTGATAATGATCGCTAAAAAAAAAAGCTTATTTATAGATTGTGAGCATGTGATGGAGGGGAAAAAAAGAAATAAATATTTTGTAAGCATCTTCTAAGGGCCATCCAGTGTTAGGTATATCGCACATGTGATTTCATTTGATCTTCATGATCGCCCTGTGATGCAGGAATTATTATTTCATTCCATAGTAAGGAAACTGAGGACAAGAAGGTTCAATAATATTCACTCTAGATCAGATTGCATCCTTATCTTTTTAGTGTTTTAGGTCATATTTCTTGGGGCTTAGTACAGACAGCCTGCATGTCGTTTTTCTTTTTCATATAAATCCACTTCCTAGTGTCCTTCCTGATCACCTGGGTTGGTTGCCTATATATTTATCATTGTGCTGCTCTATATATGACACAGATGTAAGTGTTTTGACCCCAACTGCTCATCCAGGAGGGGAAAAAGAGATAATATGACCCAGGAAGAAATCATAAGTAAGTTTCCTGAGTAAAAAAGCTTTCAGGCATAACTCAGTTTAAACATGGTCTTTTCCACAAAAATCAAGAGGCTTTGACAAATCTCTCCAACCATACCAACAGAGGAAAAATAATCATACCGCAGAAGTGGACAGCATGATAACACATAATGCAGCTGCACGTAAAGTATAAAGAGGAAGAACCAATGGTGTAGTCAATATTGTTGCTAAATATTTAACTTTGAGCAATGGCAGAGTGACAGAATTCTTTGTAATTAATGAATCATCCCACAGTACTGATTTTTGAAAAAGAGAATTGACCCAAGGAAAAAGATTATCCTGGAAAACAGGCCAATATAGATTGCAGAACAAGGCAACAGAAGATAACTGGGACCAGAACTAAAATGTGGGGTCTGCATTATTTGTCTTGCTGTTGCTGTTGCTGTTGTTGTTGTGTTGTTGTGTTGTTGTTTACCATGCCTACTTATGGGTTTCATTAATGACCTAGCAAGGAAGACTTGGCCAGTAGCATCAGAACTAGAGTAGATACAATTTTTATACAGCCCATACGTGTCCATGTAATTCACTTTCATAAGCCTCAGTTCTTTGCATGTTATCTGATGGATAATGATTTGAAGCACTGCCTTACCTACCAGCTGCCACCTGCCAGCCAACAGCCCAGTTTCCATTTCATTGAGGCATTCTAGTGAGACGTTAAATAATTCAAGGTAGAACTACTCAGTTTATACAAAAATTGGAAGAAGCACTTAGGGAAAGATACTTTGGAATTTCAGGCAAGTAAAGGAAAAGTGTTTCTATTCTGTTCCATTTACCTATTTGTCTCTTCTTTTGTCAGTACCACACTGCCTTGATCATTGTAGCTTTATAAGAAGTCTGAAGGCCAGGCATGGTGGCTCACGCCTATAATTCCAGCACTTTGGGAGGCTGAGGTGGGCAGATCACTTAAGGTCAGGAGTTCAAGCCCAGCCTGGCCAACATGGAGAAACCCTGTCTCTACTTAAAAAAATACAAAAAAATTTAGCTGGGTGTGGTTGCACACACTTGTAATCCCAGTTACTGGGGAGGCTGATGCAAGAGAATTGCTTGAACTTGTGGGGCGGAGGCTGCAGTGAGCTGAGATTACACCATTGCACTCCAGCCTGGGCGACAGGGCAAGACTCTGTCTCAAAAAAAAAAAAAAAAAAGGAGTCTGGAATTCAGGTAGTCTGAGCCCTTCCATTTTTTTTCTCCTTAAGTATTGTGTTAGCTAGTCTGGATCTTTTGCTTCTCCATATAAACTTTAGAATTAATTTCTCGATATTCACAAAATAAATTGCTGGGATTTTTATTGGGATTGCATTAAATCTATAGATCAAGTTGGAAAGAATGCAAATCTTGACAGTACTGAATATCCCTATCCATTAACTTAAAATATCTCTCCATTTATTTAGTTGTTCTTTGATTTGTTTCATCAGAGGTTGTAGTTTCCCTCACATAGATCTTGTATGTATGGATTTATACCTAAGTATTTCTTTCTTGGAGTGTGATAACATAAATGGTGTTATGATTTCAAATTCCAATTGTTCATTGCTGATATATAGGAAAGTGGTTGAGTTTTGTATATTAACCTTGTATCCTACAAACTTGCTACAATCACTTCTTTTTTTAATTCTATTTTATTATTTTTCAGAGTACTGTAAAAGTCCAAATGGATTAGAGAATGTTAGGGAAAAATTGTGTTGTTTTTTTTTTTTACTTTTTCTATTCTTATTATTATACTTTAAGTTTTAGGGTACATGTGCACAATGTGCAGGTTAGTTACATATGTATACATGTGCCATGCTGGTGTGCTGCACCCATTAACTCGTCATTTAGCATTAGGTATATCTCCTAATGCTATCCGTCCCCCCTCCCACTCCCCCCTCCCCCCTCCCCCCTCCCCCCTCCCCCCACCCCACAACAGTCCCCAGAGTGTATAATCACTTCTTAGTTCCAAGAGGTTTCTGTTGTTTCTTTGGGATTTTTCTACAAAGACAGCTATACCATCCGTGAGCAAAGACAATTTTATTTCTCCTTTCCTGTGCTCCTTTTATTTCTTGCTCTTTTTTATTGCTTTACTTCCAGTACAATGTTAAAAAGAAGTGGTGAGAGGAGACATCCTTTTCTTGTTTCTGATCTCAATTGAAAACCTTCTAGTTTCTCGCCAGTAGGTATAATGTTAGCTGTAGTTTTTTGGAGACGTTCTTTATTAAGTTGAGGAAGTTCCCCTCTAATCACAGTTTGGTAAGTGCTTTTATCATGAATGAGTGTTGGAATTTTGTCAAATGCTCTTTCTGTATCTATCAATATGATCATGTGATTTTTCTGCTTTAACCAGTTGATGTGATAGATTATATTACTGATTTCCTAACGTTGAGCCAGCCTTGCATACCGGGAATCCCGTTTGGTTGTAGTGTTTAATTCTCTTCTTACATTGTTGGCTTCAATATCCTAATATTTTGCTGAGAATTTTTGCATTTATGTTCATGAGAGATATTGGTCTGTACTTTTCCTATAAAGTCTTTGTCTGATTTTGGTATTAAAGTAATGCTAGCTGCAAATAATGAGTTAGGAAGTATTTCGTCTGCTTCTGTCTTCTGAAAGAGACTATGGAGAATTAGCATAATTTCTTCCTTTAATTTTTGGTAGAATTCACCAGCAAATTGATCTGAGCCTTGTGCTTTCTATTTTACAAGAATATTGATTATGGATTCCATTTCTTAAATAGATATAGGCTTATTCAGATTGTCTGTTTCTTCTTGTATGTTTTCGCAGATTGTGTTTTTCAAAAACTTGGTCATTGAAAGCTCATTGCTGTTTGTATTAAAAAAAAAAACAAATAATCAAAAACGTTGGTCCATTTTATCTAGATTGTTAAATTTGTGGGCTAGTTATTCCTAGAAACAAAGTATTTCTTTATTTCTTTTTTTTTTAAATGTCCGTGGATCTGTAAAGGATGTCCTTTCATTTCTGATTTTAGTAATTTGTATCCTGTCTCTCTTTTTTTTTTTTTTGTTTGTTTCTCGCTAGAGGCTTATTGACTTAATCGATCTTTTCAAAGAATCAGCTTTGGGTTCACTGTTTTTCCTTTTGATATCTTGTTTTCAATTTCATTGATTTCTCTTCTAATTTTTATCATTTCTTTTCTTCTGCTTGCTTTGGACTTAATTTGCTCTTCTTTTTCTAGTTAAGCTCAGATTACTGATTTTAGATCTTCTTTTTTAGTATACACATTCTATACTATAAATTTTCCTTTAAACATTGCTTTCACTGCATTTCATAAATGTTGATGTTGTATTTTCATTTTCATTTAGTTCAAAGCATTTTAAAATTTATCTTGAGATCTCTTTTTTGACCTGTGCGTTATTTGGAAGTGTTTTGTTTAATCTCCACGTTTTTAGATTTTGCAGATATCCTTCTAGCTTAATTTTATTGTGGTCTGAGAGCGTATATTATATGATTTCCATTCTTTCAAACTTGTTAAGGTGGGTTTTATTGTCCAGAATGTGGTCTACCTTGGTGAATGTTCCATGTGAGCTTGAAAAGAATCTGTATCTTCTGTTCTTGGATGAAGTGTTCTATACATGTCAACTACATTCAGTTGGTTGATGGTATTATTGAGTTCAACTTATGTCCTGACTGATTGCCTGCTGAATCTATTACTGATAGAGTGATGCAGAAGTCTCCAACTATAACAGTGAATACATCTGTGTCCTCTTTCAGTTCTTTCAGTTTTTGTCTCACATATTTGATGCTGTGTTATTAGGTGCATATATAGTAAGCATTGTTACATCTTCTTGAAGTATCAACGTCTTTATCATGCCCCCGTTATCAAAATACTCCCTTAATTTTTGTTTGTCTGAGAAAGTATTTATTTCTCCTTTACTTTTGAAGGACAGTTTCACAAAATACAGAATTCTAGGCAGATGCATTTTTTTTTTCTCTCAACACATTAAATATTTCACCTCACTCTCTTCTTGCCTCCATGGCCTCTGAGGTGAAGTCAAATGTAATTCTTATGTTTGCCCTTCTATAAATAAGGTCTTTTTTAATCCTCCTGGCTTGTTTCAATATTTTTTCTTTATCTTTGATTTTCTGGAGATTAAGTATGAAATACCTAGGTGTAGATTTTGGCTCTTATCCTGCTTTGTACTCTCTGAGTATCCTGAATCTGTGGTTTGGTGTCTGACATTAATTTGGGGATATTCCAATTATTGCTTCAGGCATTTCTTCTATTCCATTCTCTGTTTATTCTCATTCTGGTATGTTCATTACACTTACATTACGCCTTTTATAATTGTCCCACAGTTTTTGAATATCCTGTTCTTTTTTTAAATCTTTTTCTCTTTGTCTTTTAGTTATAGAAGTTTCTATTGATATATCCTGAAGCTCAGGTTTTTTTCTCATCCAAGTCCAGTCTACTAATAACCCCCTCAAAGGCATTATTCATTTCTGTAACAGTGTTTTTGATCTATAGCATATCTTTTTATTCTTTCTTAGAATTTTGATCTCTCTGTTTATATATTAGTCACCTATTTTTGCATGCTGTCTACTTTGATCATTAGTGAAATTACCATATTAATCATAGTTATTTTAAATTCCTAGTCTGAAAATTTCAACATCCTTGCCATACCTCAGTCTGGTGCTAATGTTTGCCTTCTCACCTCAAACTGTGTTTTTTGCCTTTTTAAATTTAATTTTATTTTACCCCATAGGTAGGACAGGATGACTAGAGGTGGCTGGAGTTGGATATCTCTCTCCCCCCAGGTCTGACAAAACTCCTGGGCCAGGTTAGGCTCAGGCTTGTTAAGAAGAATAGAGTGGTCTAGCTTACTTCAAAATGTCTACTTTTCTCCCACTCCGGCCAGAGGATAAGGGGATGTTTGAGATTCACTGTGAGAACCTGGTTCAGCTCCTGGAGGTAAAACTCATAAAAGTGTAAGTGGCCCCCTAATACCTGACAGCCCTGGAGATTTTAACTCTCAGACTTGTCCACACTGAGTCTCTAGCAATTCATCCACTGCAGTTTAGGTTTTCCTATCCCAGCACAGGCCCCCTCATAGTTTTCTGCTTGTGGGTTTCTATTCTGATAAGTTGTGATCCTCTGTACCTGCCTGTCTCTCCCATTTTGGGGCAGTGGTTTGCCCTATGGCCTCAAATTTCTGAGAGATCTAAGAAGAGCTGTTGATTTTCAGTTTCCAGTTTGTTCAGTTTTTTTTTTTTTTTTTTTGAGATGGAGTCTTGCTCATGTCGCCCATGCTGGAGTGCAGTGGCACGATCTTGGCTCACTGCAACCTCTGCCTCCCGGGTTCAAGTGCTTCTCCTGCCTCAGCCTCCCGAGTAGCTGGGATTACAGGCGCCCACCACCACACCAGGCTAATTTTTGTATTTTTATTAGAGATGGGGTTTTGCCATGTTGCCCAGGCTGGTCTCGAACTCCTGACCTCGTGATCCGCCCACCTCAGCCTCCCAAAGTGCTGGGATTACAGGCGTGAGCCACCGCGCCTGGCTTGTTCAGCTTTTTACTGATTGTTAGGATAGGGAGATGACCCTTAAGCTTCTTACGTGTTGAACCAGAAATTACACATCCAATCTGTTTTGGAAAATAAAATTTTGTTGGAATACATAAATGAATGAGTAGTTGTGACAGAGTCCTTCTGACCCACGAAGCCGAAAATATTCACTATCTGGTCCGCCACAGAAAACGTTTGCTCACCCCTGGGCTACATTAGATAAAAAGGCAAGGCTCAACTATATTCTGCTTACAATAGACTTTTTTTAATTTTATCTTTTCTTTCCAACTTTCATTTCAGGTTCAAGGGTGCATGTGCAGGTTTGTAATATGGGTAAATTGCATGTCACAGGGGTTTGGAGTGCAGATTATTTTGTCACCCAGATAATAAGCATGGTACCCAATAGGTAGTTCTTTGATCCTCACCAAGAGACTCATCTTAAATATAAGACACAAGTGTGTCAAAAGTAAAAGATTTGAAAAAGAAATACCAAAAAAAAAAAAAAAAAAACTCACTAAGGATAAGAAAATTGGTGTGGTTATATTAATATCAGACAAGAAAGACTTCAAACAAGGAGTATTATCAGAGATAAAGAAGTAATTTTTATAATAATAAAAGGACCAATTAGTCAATAGGACATAAAAATCTTAAATGTATACATACCTTGATAACCTTCAGGCCACATTTGACAATTTACTTAAAAGAGTCTCTCTTTTTTTTTTTTTTTTTTTTCAGATGGAATCTCCCTCTGTCACCCAGGCTGGAGTGCAATGGCACAATCAGCTCACTGCAACCTCCACCTCCCGGGTTCAAGTGATTCTTCTGCCTCAGCCTCCCGAGTAGCTGGGACTACAGGTGCACACCACCACGCCCAGCTAATTTTTGTATTCTTAGTAGAGACGGGGTTTCACCATATTGGCCAGGCTGGTCTCGAACTCCTGACCTCATGATCTGCCCTCCTCGGCCTCGCAAAGTGCTGGGATTACAGGCGTGAGCCACCATGCTCAGCCAACAGTCTTTCAAAGTAACCGACCTTGGGAAGGTCTTATGGTGACATTCTGTCCTTGAATAAAGAATCTTACTATGAGTTCCTCAAATTATTGATGCAATGATTGATACATAACCTACTGGCATTGAAAAGGATGCTGATTTATTGCTGAATCATGAAGTTTTACTGATGGTCTTGCATGTAGACATTCTAACCTGTATGTTGTAATGTGTATTCAATGATTGTAATCTTTGTATTGAACCCTCCAATGAAAAAGGACAAGTTTGGTATAAGGAGTCCCCCTCCCTGCTCCTAAACTTTTCTATAAAAGCCTTCCAATTTGTAACGGACTCCAGAACATGAGCAACTTTGTTGGTGTGTTTTCCCAAGTCAGTCCTTACATTTGGCTTCCAATAAACCTTTATCAAATTATTTCTGCTGGCTAGGCACAGTGGCCCATGCCTGTAATCCCAGCACATTGGGAGGCTGGGGCAGGAAGATTGCTTGAGCCCACGGGTTTGAGATCCGCCTGGATGACATAGTGAGACCCCATCTCTATTAAAAATAAAAAATAAAATAAATAAAATAATTTCTGTCTCAACAGCCTTCATTTCAGTCAACAACCACATAACAGATCATCAAAATACATAAAGCAAAAACTGACAGAACTAAAGTTAAATATACATATCTACAATTGTGGAGAGAATAACAAACAAAAAAATAGAACAAAAAGTAAGTATATTTATTAGTTTCCTATTGCTGAGTAACAAATCATCACACAGTTGGTGGCTTAAAACAACACAGTTTTGAATGTCAGAAGTCTGGGCAGTCTCAGCTGGGTTCTCTGCTGAATGTTTACGGAGGCCAAAATGAAGGTGTCAGCTGGCCTGGGGTTTTATCTGTAGTCCCGGGGAAGAATTTGCTTACAACGTCATTCAGGTTGTTGGCAGAATGTAGTTCCTTGCAGTTATAGAACTGAGGTCCCCAGTTCCTTGCTGGTTGTCAGCCAGGGCTGCTCTCAGCTCCTAGAAGCTACCTGCATTCCTTGCCGCCTGGCCCCCTCCCTCATCAAAGTCTGCAACTGTACATTACATCCTCCTCATGCTCAGGGCCCCTCTGACTTCCTCTTCAGCTACTAGTCAGAGAAAACTATTTGCTTTTAAAGGGCTCATACGAATGTAGCAAGTCTACTCAGACAATCTACTTATCTTAAGGTCAACTTAGTAATCTTAATTGTATCTGCAAAATCCTATTTTGCCATATAACATAATATAATCATGACAGTAACATCAGGGAGTGGGGATCATAAGGCCCATCTTAGAATTCTGTCTACCACAGTGATGATATACAAGATCTGAACAACATAATCAACATGGCTTAACTGGTGTTTCCAGAACAGTCATTCATAAAGTTAAGCATAGACCTACACTATGATCCAGCTATTCCTCTCCTAAATAATAAAGACTTTTATATGAATATTAAGATTGCATAATTAACAAAATAGAAGATTCTAATGATACAATTAAAGCATGTGTCTTTTCAGAATGAGAAAAATAAAGGCAATGAGAAACTCCAGAAAAAAAAAAAGTTCCTTTTCTGAAATCACTGAAGAAATGCGAGAGAGCCGGAGAGGCTGCTAAATAAATGAAACAATTTCCTGGTGTTTGCCTTCTCTTTCTCCTTCCTTGGAACCCTGAGCTCTTAGCTATAGACTTTGGACCAGGGATAGCCCAGATAGGACTCCAGTTTCATCCAATGCTGGGATGGTGTACATCATCAGGGCAGGAAGAGAAACTGTGAGAGCAGTATCCACAGATAACAAGGGGCTCCATGCATGTGCGGTGGTGTTGGTGGTGGTGGTGGTGGTGGTGGTGGTGGTGGTGGTGGTGGTGGTGGTGGTGGTGGTGGTGTTGGTGGTGGTGGTGGTGGTGGTGGTGGTGGTGGTGGTGGTGGTGGTGGTGTTGGCGTTGGTGGTGGTGGTGGTGGTGGTGGTGGTGGTGGTGGTGGTGGTGGTGGTGGTGTTGGCGTTGGTGGTGTTGGTGGTGGTGGTGGTGGTGGTGGTGGTGGTGGTGGTGGTGGTGGTGGTGTTGGCGTTGGTGGTGTTGGCGTTGGTGGTGGTGGTGGTGGTGTTGGTGGTGGTGGTGGTGGTGGTGGTGGTGGTGGTGGTGGTGGTGGTGGTGGTGTTGGCGTTGGTGGTGTTGGTGGTGGTGGTGGTGGTGGTGGTGGTGGTGGTGGTGGTGGTGGTGGTGTTGGCGTTGGTGGTGTTGGCGTTGGTGGTGGTGGTGGTGGTGTTGGTGGTGGTGGTGGTGGTGGTGGTGGTGGTGGTGGTGGTGGTGGTGGTGTTGGCGTTGGTGGTGTTGGCGTTGGTGGTGGTGGTGGTGGTGTTGGTGGTGGTGGTGGTGGTGGTGGTGGTGGTGGTGGTGGTGGTGGTGGTGGTGGTGTTGGCGTTGGTGGTGGTGGTGGTGGTGGTGGTGGTGGTGGTGGTGGTGGTGGTGGTGGTGGTGGTGGAGTGAGTGAAGATTGCTATTTCTGTGAAGGGCTGGAGGCAGCCTGGGCTGTGGATGCTTCTGCAGCAGCTGTTGCTATTGCTGTGACTTCTGTTAGACATTCCTAATGTTGCCACAATGAGCTCATTTGGGAGGCAGGGAGAGAAATGTGTTCAAAAACTTATTTTGAGGTTTTGTCATACTTCTATCTCTCTGGGAATAGACTCCCATCCATGCCTCTGAGGCTTTAACATATACATTTTCTCACACCTTCTCAGGATGATAGCCAAAGTAAGAAACAGCCCATCATGCATATTTGTTAGGCGTGTGTGTATATGTACATAGTTGGTATCTTGGCTTGATTGCGAATGTAGCTGATTTATTCAGACAAGTGATGGCATGACCCTCCAAACTGGTGGAGTGGCTCTACTAAAGGTTCTCTGCTTCAGGGCTGAGGCGGATCCTGGGAAAGAGCCTGACCCTCCTTCCCAGTGTTCCTTCTCCCACCCCAACACAGCTGCAGATGAAGCCTTTCTGGCCATCCTTCCCTTTCCTGGGCAGTTTGCCATTAGGAAACTCTGCTGCCAGTAACTAAGACTAGTTCTACCTTTCCAAGGAGCTTGGCTTTTTATCCCTAGTGCTCTAAGCCAGTGTTTTTTCCCATCATGCTCTGAGAAGCTCTAAGGACTCCATACAGATGCAGTGGGGATGATGTAAGGGTCAGAAGGAGAACAAGGAGTCAGCAGAGCACTAAGGCTAACGTTCGAAATGTTTATTAACTAACATGCTACATGGGAAAAAAAAATCCCTTATTGTCATTTAAATTTGCATTCTTTGGTCACTAATTAGGTTTGCCTTTTTCAAACTTATTAGTCAAATACCTTTCTGTTTTTTGAATATTTCCATGTTCCACAGGTACCCTCAAAGTTTTGATTTTATCTTCTTCCCCTTGTAAATCTGCTTCTTTTCCAATGTTCCACGCCTTGGTCAATGGTACCACCAGCCAGCAAGGTTCCCAAGCCAAGAACTTCGGAAGCATCCGTGATTCTTCATCTTCCACATCCACTTTATCACCAGAAGCACGCACTCAACTTTCTAAATATCCCTCAAACTGATCCACATCTTTCTATCCACTTTTCACATCTTGCTTGAATGACTTCCCCAGACCCAGCCAGTCTCCCGCCTCTAGCTCTGCCCCCTTCTGACTCCCTTTACATGGTACAATCAGAGAGATCTTTCCAAAACACAAATCTGCTATCACTGTTTTGCTTCAAGCCCTTCAGTGGCTCCTATTTCCAGCTGGATGAGGTCCAAGCCTCTTAACATGCTGTACGTGTACATGCCTGACCCCCGCTACTTGACCAGCCAAGTTTCTTCATAGCGCTGTGTCTTTGTTCCTCCTGCCTAGAATGTCCTTCCCCTTTTCTCTCGCTTCATGGTGTGCCAAACTCCTACCCTGTGAGATCCAGCTTACACGTCAGCTTCCCTGTGATGCTCTTCCTAACTCCCTATTCAGCCAGTGAAGTGCTCCCTGCGTTCCCATGTGGCTTGTATCTCTGTAAAAGCTCCACAGAGCTGTTTTAATTTATCCGTTAATGTACATGTCTTCCCCACTAGACTTTTGCTCCTTAAAGATAAAGTATCTCCTTCATCTCTGCTTTGCATAACCTAACAGAGTTCAACACATAGGAGTGTCTTAATAAATGCTGAATAAAATAATTAATAAATACATGAAACAATACAGCGAACTGTTGATTCTCCAAAATGTTTTCTTGAAGAAAATGTGTTCTTCCTTTCTGAGCCCAATTCTATGACTTCTCATTTCATCCAAGATCTTGATCCATCGAGTACCAAGGTAGATTTTAGGTGTGCAACACTGGACATTAAAAACACTATAAAGCTACAATAATTAAAATAGAATTCAACTTGACACAAAGTAGTCAGTGAAACAGTAGAGCTCCAAACCAGACCTAAATAGTGACAAAATTAGGTACATAACAATAGCCAACATATATGTGGCATTTAGTCATGTTTCAGGCATGCTTCAAAGTGCTCTAGATACATTATTTCATTCAATTCTCAAGACCATCGTGTGAGTAGACACTATTAAAACCATTTTACAAATAAGCAAACTGAGGCACAGAGGGGTTAAGAAAAACTTGCCCAAGATCACCAATCCAGCGGTTGTTGAAGTTAGGATTTAAAACCAGGCAGGCTGGTTCCAGAATTCATGCATTTAACCTTTCTCCTATGACATAGATGGTATCATACATTATTGACTAAAGAAAAGGTTATTTGGTAAGCAACAGAAAAAGGACAGGAAGTCACAGATTCACTATATACTCTGTCCTGAAATAAAATTCAGATGTTTTAGAGTTAAACATTAAAAAAATAAGAAAATATGAGTAAGTATTAACTTGATATTGGAAAAGAGAAGAATACTGGAAGAATCCACAAATGAAAATCTTTAACAGATACATCTTTAATAGATTTCAATAGATAAAAATGTAAACTTCTATATATTAAAAATCAAGTAATCACCTAGAAAAAAAGTGTAACAAAAGTGTGATATTGTAAAATATATATTAATATTTGGTCTTTGGATTTATTTCCTGGCCTATAACTCCTAAAATCCTCAGAATCTTCAAAGCGATGTTTTTTTTTGTGTTTGTTTGTTTGTTTTTGAGACAAGGTCTGGCTCTGTCACCCAGGTTGAAGTGCAGTGGCATGATCTCGGCTCACTGCAACCTCCTCCCTCTCAGCCTCCCAAGTAGCTGGGATACAGGCGCACATCAGCATGCCCGCGTAATTTTTAGTAGAGACGGAGTTTTGCTATGTTGCCCAAGCTGGTATTGAACTCCTGAGCTCAAGCAATCTGCCTACCTCGGCCTCCTACAGTACTGGGATTGCAGGCATGAGCCACTGCACCTGGCACAAAGTGATGTCTTTTTGTGTGCTCATGAGTTGACTGAGGGTTGGCATCCCCTGGGTGGCTTCAGGCTGGGGGCTGGTCACTGAAAACACCAAGTAGGATTAGAGGGTTAGAGTTTTAGCCCCATCCCTTGATCGCCGATGAAGGAAAAGGGGTTTAAGGTTAAATTGATAACTAATGGCCAATGACTTAATCAATCATGCCTATGTAATGAAGTCCCTATAAAAATGCGAAAAGACATGGTTCAGAGAGTTTTCTGGCGTAAACCAAAATGTATCTGAGACAGGTCTCAATCCATTTAGAAGTTTATTTTGCCAAAGGTAAGGACATGCCCAGAAAAAAGGAACACAAATCCACAGAAACAATCTGTGGTCCATGCCTTTTTCCAAAGACGATTTTGAAGACTTCAATATTTAAAGGAGAAAAGCAGGCTGAAGAGGAAAGAGGGAAGGTATGGTCACATTACTGAATCCACATGTTGTAAGAGAAACGGTACAGGTAGGGGAATAGTCAATTATGTATTTGTCTCACATTCAGTCAATCGGCACTTAAGGTGAACACAGAGTAGCTACCTGTAGAGATATTTAACATTTTATCTGTAGCTATCTGCTTAGGAACAAAAGGAAAGACAGTTTTTGCACAATCAGGTTTTAGCTTATTTTTTTCCTTTTTGCATAGTGAATTGGAGTCCTGAGATTTTCTTTTTTTTCTTTTGAGATGGAGTCTCGCTCTGCTGCTCAGGCTGGAGTGCAGTGGCGCGATCTCCGCTCACTGCAAGCTCTGCCTCCCAAATTCACGCCGTTCTCCTGCCTCAGCCTCCCGAGTAGCTGGGACTACAGGTGCCTGCCACCATGCCCGGCTAATTTTTTTGTATTTTTAGTAGAGACAGGGTTTCACCGTGTTAGCCAGGATGATCTCGATCTCATGACCTCGTGATCCTCCTGCCTCGGCCTCCCAAAGTGCCGGGATTACAGGCGTGAGTCACTGCGCCCGGCCTGAGATTTTATTTTCTTTTCATATTGGATTGCTGAACATGTGGAGGTTCCTGGAGGGCGGCACATCCAGAGAGAGCATGGACACTGCGCATCTCTTCCCCCATACCTTACCCTATGCATCTCCATCTGTATCCTTTGTAGTTTCTTTTATAATAAACTGGTAAAAGTGTTTCTCTGAGTTCTTTGAGCTGCTCTAGCAAATTAAATGAACTCATGGAGAAGGTCGTGGGATCCCCGATTTGTAGCCAATCGGTCAGGAGCACAGATAGAAAAACTTAGGGCTTGGGATGGACATTGGAAGTGGGAGGCAGTCTTATGGGACTGAGTCCTCAATCTGTGGGATCTTACGCTATCTCAGGTGGATAATGTCAGAATTAAATTGAAGGACACCCAGCTGGTGTCCACCGCAGAATGTCCCCAACCCCGACACACACACACACACACACACACACACAAATTTAATCACAGAGGTCTTATGTGTTGATTGTTGTGGTGTGAAAGCAGTCTAAATTTTTCCACATTCAATATGTCATAGGATTAATAGTTTTGCTATGTAAAATGTCACATGCCAGTTAAAGAAAGATGATCATCTCAATAAGAAAATATGCAAATGATCTTTATAAGAAGTATAATGACCAATAAACATAAGAAAGTTAATCATTCATGATCAAAGTAAGGCATATTGAATAAAAAATAAAATGTCCTTTACACCCTATTAAATAGAAAAAAATTTAAAGGAATATATTGAGCAGTAGCAATGATGGGCTGCAATTGGCAGGTATATACATTATCCAATCTTTCTTGAGGCCAGTTTCTCAGTGGTTAACTAGAACCTTAAAGATGTTAACTCCCTTTAGCCCAGTAATTCCAATTCTTGAGGAAATAATCACAAATCTGGGCAAAGTGTACAGCATGTCCTTTGCAGAATTACTTATGGTGTTGATGAGAAAACACTGTCACACCATGCTGGATCATCATCTCCAAACTGGGCAAATGTAATTTGAAGATTTATATCATGCTAATTTACCTGCTTTCCTGGAACAAATTTTTATCCAGGAGTGGCAATAATTTATACCACTTGTGTTCAGGTCCTGGGGACCTTGATGCAGTACAGATGGTCCTGAACTTACTATATGATTTGACTCACAATTGTTCACAGTTTACAATGGTGCAAAAGCAATACGCATTCAGTAGAAGCTGTA